>NW_021604630.1:10807962-10955783 GCF_004785775.1 Grammomys surdaster | reverse complement strand
CTCTCTCTCTCTCTCTCTCTCTCTCTCTCTCTCTCTCTCTCTCTCTCCTGGTTTTTAAAAGGGAAAAACAGATAAACTTGATTTACAAGCACACACACACACACACACACACACACACGCTCCCCTCCCTCCCCGTCTGGTGGCCAGTTGCGATGATAGGTTGTGTGACTGCTGAAGGAACTGAGTTGCTGTTAGTTCCATCATCTGTCCTTGGATAGACCCGTCTCCAAAGTCATTTCCTGTAAAATCTGATGGTCTCAAACTATAGATTTATACAAAGAGAAACACACTAAGAATACCAAAGAAATGATTGGATCCTGAGTTTAAATTGTTCACTCTTTCAAACAAATTTTTTACTTAAATCTATTAAAGTCATCAAGATGATAAAACATGAGGCTGCCAAGGATCCCAAAATAGCCTGCTGGGATTTTATACCAATTACAGAGCTCTTAGGTAGGTAGTCTTTGTCACCATTCTTAGATAATTCTATGCAGAAGCCATTATACAAATGACTGCTTCTATCAATTGAGTTACATTTACTCAAATGAATGGATAATGTCTATTGCTAACGGAATGAGAGATTGTGTGAGAATCATTTCAGTCTCTGGCTTAGTGCATTCTCTAAAAGTATGGCTGTTTAAAATGTAAATTTATTTGAAATAGTTTTCTATCTTTGTCACATGTTTTCTATATATATCTAATTCAAATTTTGTGTCTAAATTTATTTGGGCTAGAGACAAATACTTTGAAATGGCACAAGATGAACCCGAATATTGTACCTTATAGATACGACCAGTCACAGACTATCTGGCTGTGTAGTCTGTCACTGTTTAAAAGAAAAAAATTAGAAAACTGGACATGATATAGGTATGGAAAAGGACTTTTCTACTAGTCCTATGTTTGTCCAAGAATTAAGGCCAACAATTGACAAGGGGAATTTTATAAAAATAAAAAGCTTCTACATAGCAAAGCAAAACCAAAGCAATCAACTAGTCGTAGAGGAAGGCCACAAAATGTGAGAGTTTTGCCAGCTGTATATGTGACAGGGGCTTAATAGCCATAATATATAAATAATTAAAAAATAAAGCATCAGAAAACCAAATAACCTATTTAAAAATGGACTTAGGATCTGAACAGTGAGTTTACAAAAGAGTAAAATTGGCTACAAAATTATAAAAAAATGTTCAGCATTCTTAGCAGTTAGGAAATACTAACTTTGAAATTTCATCTTACACTTGTCAAAATGGCAAAGATATAAAATAACATACAACAAATGCTAGAGAGGGCATGGGGGAAGGAACCCTGCATTCTCTGTTGGTATGACTGAGGACTGCTACAGCCATCCTGGAAATCAGCACAGGGAATCCTCAAAACATGAAAACTCAATCTGTGTGACCTGTGTCTACCACTCCTCTGCATATACCCACAGGACTCAGCTTCCTGCTCCATACTTAGCTGTGTTCATTGCTTCTCCAGCCACAATAACTAGGAATGGAAACAGCCTTAATCGTCCTTCGACTGGTGAATAGACAGTGAAAATCCTGTGTGCCTATACTTGTAAGACCATTCAACAGCAAAGAAGAATGAAATCATGAACTTTGCAGATAAATGGATGGAATTAGAAAAGATCATATTGAACCAGGCAGTAGTGCCAGCACACACCTTTAATCCCAGCACTCGAGAGGCAGAAGCAGGTGAATCTTTGTGAATTCAAGGCCAATACGATCTACAGAACAGGTCCCAGGACAGCCAAGGCTACACGGAGAAACTCTGTCTCAAAAACCAAAACAAAAAAAGGAGGAGGAAGAGAAGGGAAGGAAGTGGGGAGGGGAGAATCATACTGAATGAGTAGCCCAGACTCTCTGACAATTCCTTCTCCAAGTTTTCAGGTGTGAATCTATGGCCTGAAGTAACTGCATAAGTCAGGAAAGTGAAAAGGGACAGTTAGGGTGTGGTGGAAGTTGGGGGCACAGGAAGGAGAGCACTAGAGAGGAGATTTATAGGATACAAGTGACCACATTGGGAAATGGGAGAAATGAGGTGGGTTAATTAGGAAATGAAGGGAGATACAGAAGAAGGAGGGTAAAAGCTTTAAGGAATCATACTATTAACTATGTATTTAGAAGTACCCACAATACATGTAAGTGTGTATACATGCATAGTATAAATGATAAATTCCCTTCCTGGCTGGCAGTGTTTCACCCAAGTGCCATCTGACTTATCATACCCCAATGACAGGTATGAGACTTCTTTTGAATCATTGATTAGTGTTTGCCTAAGAGACTTCCAAAATGTTAGAGGAGGCTACTGCTGTTGCTCTTGGTTGCCTCTCTCTTCCCAGGATGCAAGGTAAGCCCCCATTGCTGAAGACACCATGCATATTAGACAGAGGACCTGAAGTGGATCTGACCTGCAAGCTTCCATCCTGAGGACCAGCTTTCTTGCTACCAAAAGGCACCATGCAAGTGTGTGTGTGTGTGTGTGTGTGTGTGTGTGTGTATTTGTGTCCTGTTCTTAACTATACTCCCCTACTACCCTCTCTTGGTTCCCCCCACTCCCCATTATTGCTTTAAAAAGTGTCATCTCAGAAGGCATGGTGACACATGCCTTCAGTAGTGAGGCTGAAATAGGATTGCAAGGTTGAGGTTGGCCTAGGCTAAATGTTGAGGCTGTCTCAAAAAACCAAAAACTACAAAGGTCACAGCAACAAAAGATATAAACAAAAATGTTCAGGAATCTCTGTGGGAGGACAGACTGCATTGCAGCAGTTAGGGAAGGGGGACCCACAGGACAGAATTAGGACAAAGACTAACAACTTCATGGATAGTCTAGACCAAACAGAAAGCTCAGTGGCACAATCTGAGTGACCTAATGTGGTGTGTGCTTCTAATTCTGTGAAAGTGATTACGTTTGCTTATGTATATTTACTCTCCAGCAGTAAGTGTAATCTGCTGTTAGACTTTTAAAAGGACTTTCTTGTTTGAATTAACTTGTAAAGAAAAAAAATTAATAGCCATCAATAAACCAATCAGATATATGACATCTGATCTATAAAAACCCATATTCATTTTGTGTTTTCTGGAAAATGCTGCCTAAGTATAACTGACTTGTAAAATGAAGGAGGGACTTTGTGTTTTTAGAATAATGCAAAATGTCAAATAAGAAAAACGGAGACAGGGCTTAGTTAGTTACTTTTTGTTGTTGTTGTTGTTTTTTGATTGGTTGGTTTGGAAGGGTTTTGTTTTTGTTTTGTTTTGGGTTTTTGGTTGGTTGGTTGGTTGGTTGGTTGGTTGGTTGGTTTTTTGTTTTAACATATGTAGTAACCTATGTAGTCTTGGTTGTTCTGGAATGACAGTGGTCTGCCTGCCCCTGCTTCCTGCTGATGGCATTAAAGCTGTATACCACCATGCCCATCCATGGTTTTTTGTGAGTAAAATGTGGTAAGAGGATCATAAGTTCAAGACGTGCCTGGGTCCTTGAGTATAAGTGCGGAAATAGTACAAGACTCAGGCTGACTCAAGGAATGAAGCAAGACTGACAGTGTCATTGTTTAGAAAGCAAGTCACTCTGCAAGGATTGTGGTCACTTTTCTAGCTGTTTAATGGCCATACATAGGAAGCATTGTTCTCTGTGTTCTCATCCCATCATTTTGGAGACAATCATTACCAACAGGGAAGATGTCCATTTCCTCAGTATTAACATTAAATTCCTATATATTATAAATAAATATTAAATATAAATATAAAATGGTAATAGTAGGCTCATGTTTAAAACTTGTTTTGAGCTTAACTTCAGCTTTGTTTCATGTTTAACATGCTTTCTAATGTGCATAGTGAACTTTAATCAAGTTTTGTAGATTGTTGCATATCAAGGTTGTAATAAAATAAGCAACATTCAATATGCATTTCATGAACCCATTATATATGATTTAATGTTAGCTTTTAACTTAATAACAAGTGTATGAAATGTCAAAACACTTGTCTTTGTTAAGACTTATTATTCCTGATGACCTGTGGATATACCTCCAGCTGTCAGGGGGTCACCAGCTAGAATATGCGTGACCATCATGAATGTATATGACGGGACCTCCGTACAAACAGCATGCTTTCTAAGGGCAAGCCGATTGTTATCCTGGTGAGGCTCCTTCAGTGAGGCTCCGTGAGGTTTGCTGTTCTCTCTGCCTAGAGAAGGAAGACACTAACTCCCATCATTATTAGGATACCTCCTTTGAAAGCTTTTGCCATTTCTTGGTTATTATGTAAGACTATTCTTTTTTTGATTTACTAATAAGTTTTATCAGTTTCTTTACTTTTCTTCTGCTGTGATTACAACTTTCTGGGAACACCCCCCCCCCCAAAAAAAAAAAAAGAGAACAGTAATATAAAATGCTACCCTTTTTTCATTGAAAAAAAAAAAGCGAAACAAAGCAACAAAACAAAATTCATATTATTATAGAGAAGATTACTCGGGAGTAGGAAATGTTTTCTCATATTCTGTAAGTGTTCTTTTAACTGAAAAACTTTCAAGGGGTTCAGAGAGAGAAGATGAATGCTGCCCTTGGTTACACAGAGCAAAATAAGGACAAGTTATTAACCTAACAGCCGAGTGCTTTAAATTTTGAATCCCATTCTTCCTTGTTACTATCTTGGGTATTCTCTGTGGGTCAAGCAGTATTGGGTGTTTTATTTGTATTATCCCTGACCCTCAGAGCAACCCCTAAAGTAAGTTTTCTTTTCTAAAAGTGGAGAAACATGAGATTTGGAGGAAGGTTAAATGACTTGGTCAGACTCACATGGATAGATATAGCACACCCGAGCTTGTGTGAAGTGTTTCCGTCCTAACAGTGATGCTGTTTGTTACCACTCCCCAGTGAGTCCCAAGTCAGGGAGGCCGCGTCCTGCCCTGGAGACGCGAGGCGGAGGGTTTCAGTCCTGGGCTCGACCACCACTCTCAGCTTTATGACCAACATGAAAGTGGAAGCGGGAGCCCAGCCTGCGGGTGTGTGACAGAGGAAGGCAGGTTAAGGACAGATCAAAGGATCCTGATTTATGCTGACACTGCTTGTTGGTTATGAGAATGTAGGTTTGACTCAGGGATGCAGAGCGCTGCTTCTAGCCTCCGTACGCATCTTTTCGTTGCTCACGCAGGGTTCGGCCATCCGTTACTGGCACTTTCCCATTCTGTTCCACAACATCGTGTTACTGTCTTCTATCTAGAAAGATAGACATCTTCTATCCCCACATTTCCTTTAAGTTAAGAAACTAAAGAATCTACCAGTTCTCACTTGTCCAGAGCTGAACCACTAGAAAGGACCTTCATTTTTATATGTTCAAAATTAAATGCATTTGATAACACCAAGAAAAAAGAAAATGAAGTAAATATTTTGAAATAACAAAATATGTAGCATTCTAGAAGTGTTTGGCCACTCATTTCATAGGCCCACAGCTTTCGTTATCATGACACTGTATTGGAAGGTTCTAGTATGTGGCCTTGAACTATTAAGAAAAATATAGCATCATTTTTCAGATAATCCCTGTTGAATGCATAGATGCATTCAATAATATAGTTCAAAAAGGAATTCTGTCAAGGACAGAGAACTTAAAATGCTAAAGTAACAGTTCATTGAAAATTCCACCATCCAGCCTGCTGTAGTCCTTGAGTGCTCCAAGAGATAGTATTTATGATATCAGCCTTTTATCAAGGCCAGTGGGTAATTTTACATAAACATGGTTGATACGTTTATGAGAGAAAAGTACATCCATCAAAGAATTAGAAATATCAAGATACTCAACACTTAATGTTTGTATTATTTTATGTGAGGTATATTACAATGCTTATTTCAAAAAAATGGTTTTAATCAAACCTGTAGGCAAAATTGATCTCTTTATATAAGAAGCTGTTTGATGTGTAGTACCTGCTGTCTCAGAGCTGTGAGACTATACGAACACAGCACATTGTGATTTATAGGAACCATATTGTTATCTTTGAAAAGAAAATTGCTTCCCTGCAGTCCTTTCTTTTATCAGGATGCTTTGCCCTTTGAATGCATCAGCCTGCAGAGGCCCCAGAGTTTTCTGATTGTTTGGGAATTGTCAGACCCTTGTTTCCTGTGACAAAATTTAATCCTAAGGACTTACAAACTAACATAGAAGTCCATGCAACTATTTTTTTTTGATGATGTAAGAACTTTGACATCATTGAGCAATGGGGTAGACTAGTGATTTAGAAATAGAAGACATTAAGGATTATTTAGAGAACTACTTACTGTAAGAAGGTAGTCGGAGGAAAAGAGAAATAAATTTAATAATAGTGAGAATGGAAAGAATTTCAAGCAGAGAGAAAACACTAAGTGGATCACGTGCTGGCAGAATTTGTAATTTGATGTGTTGGTTTAATTTCTTAGATTTTAAAAAGATGTGGGCTGAATATTTATTACAAAGTTAAATATATATTTAAAATGCAACACAGCAAACATGTTTGCCCAAGAGAAATAAAATCGTATGTCCATTTGAAACGGTTTTTATAGTTGTTTAAAATAGCTTCATTTATAACCACCAAAGACTGGAACTAGGGAAAGGAAAATCAAATTAAATATGTCTATGTTATGGAATACTGTTTAACAATTAAAAAACCTGCTCTGTTTAGTGACAAGGAGAGATTTCAAAAGCATTTACACCAAGTTAAAAAAAAAAAACCTAGATTCAAAAGTTTATGTGTTCAGTTAATTCCATTTAGATGACTCTGTGTGAACTAGAAGTGTTACAGACATTGTGGGGCTGGCTCAGGGTCAGTCCTTGAACACATGCAAGTCAGTGGGTTCAGACCCCAGCAGTGGGGGGATAAAAAGAAAACATGTCAAGCAAATAGAAACTTTAGGGACAGAAATCAGGACAAGTGTTGGCATGAAATGAGGCCTCACAAAAACCTGAGAAATTTTGGGGTACAATAAAAATATTCTGTTTTTAGTAGGGTCTCAGAGATGATTCAAGTGGTTAACGACCAGAGTTAGATTCCCAGCACCCATGCTGGAGCCTCATAGCCGCCTATAACTCTAACATCAGAAGAATCTCAACACCCCTTTCTGGCGTCCACTAGCACATTCTTACACATGCATGAGCACGTGTGCGTGTGTACACACACACACAAAATAAAAATAAAAACTTTAAAATATTTTGCAGATGTGAATATACCAGTCACAGTGATACACACTTTTAAATTTCAGCACTCAGAGGGCAAGCAGGTTGGATCACTGTGGCCTACATAGTGAGGTCTCCTCCCTCTGAAAGAAATATGAATGTAGCTATGTAAAATATACATCAATACATAATATGAAAAGACACTTGTACCATATTACAGAGCATCCCTGGTAATCAAAAAACATCCCCTATAGGACTTATAGTTCTCAGTGAAACTTGGTAGTTATGTGCACCCATTTCAGACTTGAAATTAAGAGAGTACTCATTGGTAGGTCTTAGAAAAAAGTCTAGATGCACAGCATGGTAGCACAGGCCTTTAATCCCAGCACTTGGGAAGCAGAGGCAAGTGAATCTTGTTACTTCCAGACTGCCTTGCTCTATAAAGTGAGTGCCAGGTTGGCCAGGGCTACACAGTGTGACTCTGTTCCCCAGAAACAAACAAACAAACAAACAAACAACAAAAACCCCACATAAAAGCCACTGTACCACCAACTTACTGGGGTGGGCCTGTAAACTGTTGGGGGCCAGGCTGGAGGTCATCAGCACAGATTGAAGACCAGTCTGTGTCAACATACTAAGCTCCAGGGAGGGAAAGGAAAGAGTGAAAGGAAGGAGAAAGGAGAGAAATAAAAGATCATCAGCATAGCACAGAACTATTGCCAAGTAGATCAAATATGCAGTTTACTTTTCTAAACTACTTCCTTTTTTCAGAGCAACATGATGATTGAATTTTTTATTTAATCTTGCCATTGGATGACTTGTAAATAGTGGGCATTCTGAGCTCTCAGGTCCTATGAAGCCTTGTACTATGCCCTGTTGAGAACTTTTTAATGTATCCAAGGAGTTTTCCTCTGCAGTGTGTTCTAAAAGGTCATGTTCCTTTAAATAACGCTCACTGGCTAACAGCTTCCTAGAGAAACACATCCCTGACCATTAGTTTCCAACTCACAGTACAGTCCCCCTTTTTATCTGTGTGTATTCATGCTCATATTCCCAATTTCTATATAGTTGTCCTCTGGGACATTGGAAGGATTGGTTCCAGCTCAGTGTTCCCCAGTATTTTATGGGGATGAGGTAGTTGTTTGATAGCCAACAAAGGGAAAGAAAAACTTAAGATGCAAGAATTGTACGAGTCAGAAGAATGTGGGCTAAAGGAGGGCTCTTCAATGATCAGAGCTTGCAATACAAGTTACAGTCCAAGTTTTCAGTCCTCGCGTATTGTCTACACTGTCTGTGTGATAGGCTCTAGCTACCTTCACCTTGCACGGTGGTGTGACTGGGCAACAAAAGGTTTTATTTTGTATAATTTTAACTTATTTAAGTGTAAGTAATCACTTGAGTGTATTGGTTACTGTATCAGTTAGCCTAGCTAGATTATATAAAGTGCAATTTGTGTTTAATGCTGACTAATGTTAGCTAGTGAGTGTTAGCTTTAGCTAATGTTTTGTTTATGTTAGCTACTTAGCTTTTAGGAGACAATTGATTTAATAAAGGATCTCCAGAAGAATACTCTTTACAGCCTCAAAATATTTTGTTTTGGAAAATTGTGGCATGTTTCCTTTGATTGTGACTTTAGATTTAACTGCTGGACTTCAAAGCCACATCAGAGCAGATGGAAAATATGATGGATTAAAGGGTAGGATCGAGGCATTCAAAACTCACACAACTTTGTAGGTTATGCCTTGTCTTGGAAATACTCATGAAAGATTTCAGAGTGAAACCAGTAGGCTAATTATCCCTCAGCCCCCTGTTTCTGTGTAGTAGAGTAGCTTTGGAAGATTGGTATGCATAAGGATCTGTCTAGCTTTAGTTACTTGAGAATAGATTGTTAACTGGTCATGTAGCTAAGTTCTTTCCACAACCATGTAACTAGTTTTGAGACTTCAAACCAAAAAACAATGGAATACATCACCTAAACTAATATTTTCTTCCCCAAGATATAGGCTGTGGGTTTGGCTAAAAGAATCGATTTCTTGTATATGCTGGTACCTCAATGCAAAGATTTCTGTATTGTCTATCGGCTCATGGGACTGTTCAGCAGTCCCAAGGAGTATCAGGATTGTCAGTTCATGATACTGCCGCACACTCAGCAACGTGAAAGGTCCTTCTTAACTTGGTAATAGAGGTTCTTGATTGAAGTCTTTACAAAGCTCTTTCTGGAGACACCTAGTAAGTCCAGGAATTAAAACATGGCTATGGAGATGTAAAATACATTGATCACTTGAGTAGACCCAGAAGTACTCCCTTCATTCCTCTTCCTGTGGCCCAGTGGTCCATATTTATAAACTCAGTGCTTCAGAGTAATTCTGATGGGAAAGTTTTAGTTTATTATATTATTTAAAGCTACTAACTCTTTGCTTTATAAAATGTTCTTGTACTTCACAATTTAGTTTCTTTCCTCTAATGTACATATATCTTGTCTTCTAAGGCTCAAATCTGGTGATTCTTTATCTAGAAATTAGCCTAGTTACGGAGCCTGATAGACAGATGATAGTGAAACTAGACACTCATTTGACTGCTTCAGGACCAGTTCATTAACTAATGAATGTGACACCCACTGGGCATGGTGGTATATGCCTGTAATCCCAGCACTTGGGAGACTGAGACAAGGGGATTGCTATGAGTTCAAGGACAGCCTAGGCTGTATTGCAAGGAGCAAGCCAGACAGGCTAGTAAGACCGTGTGGCTAGATGACTTGTTAGAGCTGCTCTGGAACTGTAAGATGGGGTGAAGTGGAGACAGGTGACTTTTCAGTGACATTCTTTCATTTCATGTATAATGTGAGCTGTCACTGCTGGTCACACACAGTGTGGTGTAAAAACATAGAGGTCAGAATTCCTTTTCAGTCTCTTACTACTTTTAACATCTGTGATTTCCTTGTTTATAAACTTCCCATGTTAGTCCATCTCTGAAAAACAAAACAGCTCATTTTTACAACGCAGTGCTTTGATCCTGCGGGTTGCTAGAAGTAGAGACCCCTCACAGTGTCGACATTGGGGTAAATCAACAATCATGGCTTCTATATGTAAGTTTCTTTTTTTTTTTCTTTTTTTTTTTTTAAAAATTTTTTTTTTTTTTTTTTTTGGGTTTTTATCTTTTTTTTTTTTTGTTTTTCGAGACAGGGTTTCTCTGTGTAGCCCAGGCTGTCCTGGAACTCACTCTGTAGACCAGGCTGGCCTCGAACTCAGAAATCCTCCTGCCTCTGCCTCCCAAGTGCTGGGATTAAAGGCGTGCGCCACCACTGCCCGGCTGTAAGTTTCTTAAAAAGAAAAATTTCCCTGTATTCTAAGAGAAAGAGGTTATTTCTGACTGCCTCAGATAAATAGGAAGGGGAGTTTTATTTTTAACCTTCATCCTGACAGCATTTTAAAAACATTAATTTGTGTATCTGTGCGGGCACACTTTTTGCATGTATCAATCAATATTTGGTAATAATGACTATTCAAAACAAAACAAACATTGTCCCTACTTGTTTTCACCCTACCTTATTGTAATGAAAAAATGGTATGTAAAGCCGGCTCTTCTCTTCATCCCAGCCTGCTCTTTGTCTGCTTCCCAGCTCACCTCTTACTACTCCTTAACTGTGTGTGTTAAAGAACACCAGTGTTCCGTAGAGCACCATGGTCTCCCAGCTAAGGTGAAATGGCCCTGGTGGTGTGGCTGCCAGTAAGCAGCTCGGCTTTGCTGTCAGCGTACAAAGGACTCCACATTCATTATGTACCCGTTCCTGAAGGCAGAGTGTGAGAAATGGCTTTGGCTGTTGACTGATTGTGGTCCTTGGGCACCAGATAGTGGATGCTGGAATGTATTGCAGAAAGGCTGATTAAAGCCCTGGATCTCTAACAGGAAGAGTAGAGTCATCTGTAATGTGTACTTACATATTTTTTGAAAGTATTGCCTTATTATCAGCCTATGTAGAAAGAAATACTATTTTTGAAAAAAAAATGTGCGTTTTGGTGAAAATAGCATGCTGTGCATGCTTAGGACCTTTGTACACTAGACTGATTGGAACTTGGAGGAGCCTGAGTCCTTTGCAGTTTTCTAACTTAGCTTATTGGAATTATATTTCACCATGAATGGCAGGAGTAGGTACTCAGAGTTCACAGTGTATGTGCACATAATACAGAGTGTCAGCTGTTAGAGCCTGGTATCTCGTCCCCATCCCCTGGTTGCCTTGCCGCCCAAGAAAAGTTTACCGGAGTGAAGGATAGAATGGGAATATTTATGTAGTCAGTAAACTGGAGGATACTGAAATACAGTGATTTTGTACCCCTCCTGTTAAAACATCCAACATTTTCTCAGCGTGTTCACTTAGTCCTTTCATGTAGTCTGCCTCATTATCCTGCAGGTGACATTAGGTTGTCCAGAAAGAGCCAGCACTTCCTGTCTTCCCTCAGGCCTTTGCTTTTCTCTCACATTCCTTATCTGAAAGCTTCTTGTTTCTTCTTTAAAACTTCTTTAAAAGCTGCTTTAGTTTCTCTCTCCCAGAAAGGCTTCCTTTGCCCACAGTTAGCCTGTTAGTAATCCCATTTAGACTAGCCAATAAGCCCGTAATAGTATTTCATAGGATTTTCCCCACAATCCACTGTAATCATTTGCTTACTTCTCTTTTTCTGCTTTAATAGGATAATCTTCCTTCAAGTTAGAGATGGCAGTGATGTCTTTGAACGTGGTGCACATATACATACATATATGTGTATTCCATAATTTGCATTATTTAGATTGTAATTATTTGTTCTTTTTAAGTTTTAAATTGACTTTATAACATTACATTCCCATTATGTTTAACTTCCATACTGCTGTTAAAAAATGTTTAATAAAGGTAAGTTTTTAACTCTTAATTCTTTTTGGCCTGAAGATACAATTTTACTTTTGTGCAGTTAATTATTAAACAATTTGAACTACAGTTTATAGGAAATTGAAAAGACTAATTCTGAGATTCTGAAATTGTTCAGTCTACTCTATGGAATTGGGGGTGCATAGAACTCACTTTATTGGTATAATATTCCCTTAAAGCTTCTCCATTTGGAAACATGTGGTTATAGCTTTTAGATTTTAGCTTAGTTTCAGCCCAGGAGATGAGCAATATAGTATTCATTAATACTAGATTATAGGACTTAAGCGGCTGCTTGGTGGTCCTTGGTCTCTTTGTAGTATTTGCGTTGAAATAGCTCAATTTTATATATCAAAATACAAAGAAAATGTAAAGAAATGTCTAACTGCAAATTTTAAAGTACTTTAAAATAATTTACAGTTATGCTATAACTTTTTATTTAATCTAAAGTCTTTTTTTCTACTGTATACCTACTAATTTTCACAGAAGAGCACACTAAGACAATTTGTAGAATCATTTCTTTAATGATACTGCCAGGAGAGTCACTGCATTAAAGCCGAATCACAGTCCTGGCTGTTCTTATTTATTGAAGGAACAAACATGGTGTTGTTAGTATTACGGTTCTTCGTCCTTCATTTGAGCTAGCAAAAGAAACTCTAAGTGCTCTAAGAAATCTGCTATGGGAGACTTGTAAGTTCTGCTTTCACTGATAGGTTTTGAAAAATCCATTGTGAAAAAAAGAAGAGAGCAAAATTACCTATGCCATAACAATTAGTTATCTGCTTATTTCCAGAGACCCTACTTAATAAGATTTATTGTTGGTAAAATGTAGTATACCAGGCGTAAAGGTTAACGCAGGTTAGGTTATTGTTGCTGGTTAAGAATGTGCTCTCTGTTTTGGTTTTGGAGCACTGCCTCCAAGAGGCGCCTAGCATTTGGTACGTAGTTCACGTAGTTCTGGTCTACAGACCTTCCCTATCAAGGAAAAACAGGATCCGTGCTTCTGATATTTACCGGTTTTTTTTCCATGCTATAAAGCTCAGTGATGGCAATTAATTAAAAAAAAAAACTTTCCATGACATTACAAATAAAACAGGTTTTTTTTTTTTGAAGGCTAGTAATTTGTACCGTTAAAGAGCCAGGTTATTTTGCTTTTGTCTCAGAATGTATTATGCTTCACAAGTATACTGTGACAGCCTGAATACAAATCGGGGGGAAGGGACATTGTCTTGAGCTGGCGTGCTGTTATCAGAGGGAATGTGTTCCTGGACTGGAGGTTTAGCATTCATTGGTTGTCTGAAGAAAGCTATTTCATCTGAGGATTGGACAAGAAGCTGCGTCAATTTGCTGCCCGTCTCCAAGGCACTGGTGATGCTGCCTTCACAAGCTAGCTAACGTCACGGCTCCATCACCCAGCGGGGTGTGGACTCTCTTTTCTGTTCTTCTCTATTTAATTCTCTATTTGCTGCCTACTGCATTTCTTAATCTGTCTTCTGCCAAATGCTAACAGCATGATATTTTGCAATCATCTAGGTGAATACAAAAAAGACGAACTCCTAGAAGCTGCTAGGTAAGTGATTCCATTCATTTTAAGTAAGTATAATACATTTTAAGGGAGAAACGGGTGTGGGGGGGGGCAGGTAGAGGAGTGTAACGATTTATACTGTGTTCTTTTCTTGCTTGGGTTTTAAGGGATAGTGTGGATAAGATCTATTAAGTCTTTGTGTACTTTATTTTACATTGTTAGTGGACACAATGACAGAATCCTTTACTATACTGGGCATTGTAAGGCTAATTTTATTTGTAACATATCTTGAGATACTACCTGCAAACCTTTCAGAAGATATTCTTATTCTTGGAGTGTTTATATGTCTATATCTACATTTCGCTTTGAAGGTTTTCTTTTTCTAGCCAAGCTTGAAGGAGAGACATAAAGTAAACGTTAAAATTCTCAGCTGTTTTGTTGTCAGTGGCAGTAGTGGTCATTTATAATTTAATTAATTACCTCTGTATAGAATTTGTATTTTTAAACTCTGAAATTTTAGATTATTTTTTCCAAGTAAAGTTTGTTTGTAATTAAAATGACTAGGTAGATAAATTTTTAAATGTAGAAAGCTACATTACTCATGATAACATACCATCGCTGAATTAGCAGGAATTATGTTAACTGAAATAAATATTACAGACATGCATTGTGATCCATATTTAAAAGTTAAAGCAAAATCCTTTTGTTTTCCACTATAAAATAACTATAAATATTCATAAGAAGCTCTATAATTTTACAGAAATTAACTCACTACCTTTTTATAGGAGTGGTAATGAAGAAAAGCTAATGGCTTTACTGACTCCTCTAAATGTGAATTGCCATGCAAGTGATGGGCGAAAGGTACGTTATCTAAAATGTCACCTCTTCCAGTAATTTCTTCTTGCTTTACCATGAAATTAGGTTCAGTCTGGTGTGTGTACATGTTTACACTTAGATATTTGTAGCTGTTTTCCCTGGCATCTTTTCACTGGAGAATGAAATGCTCTCTCTCCCTGGTGGTTGTGGCAGATCCATGGAGCTCGGGGAGCATGGGTTCCTCCAACTGTCAGACACTGCAAGTTGTTTGTTACAGGAACTGCATACGCTGTTTTCAGTGTAGAAAATCAACAGCGTGCTTTCTGTGTGCCACAATGGAAATATGTGTCTTTGTTAGGACATACACTTTCTTAATTTATTTAGTAGATTTATCTGCTAGATATCAGCACTTTGTCTATTAAAGGAGAGAAACTATTAATGATTTTTTTTTAGATCTCTGTAACAGTTCTGCTTTTTTTTTTAAACTTAATTGTGACATATTTAAGAAAATAAAAGAGAAATACTCTGCATAAAGATACACTGTCATAACTGTAAGGTAATGTATAAAAATGTGCAGCTAGCAGCCTCACTGTCTGCTCTGTATTCATCCTGAATGTAGACTGAAATGTAATGTGTTTTAGACTGTGGTAATTGACTGCAAAGTTTTGCAGTGACTTACCTAGTAGACTGAAAGACTCCCAGAACATCCTCTACTGTGCTAAGCTAGCAAATTCACTGAGTGCTCTTCCTCATGCTGGGGAAGTGATTTTAAAGGGTAGCTGCTCATTTTTCCTGGAGTTTTGGGGTTGCCGAGGGGACTTTAGCCCCTGTGAGTACTTTGAGCACATGTTTTATTTGGATCATCTCAATAAGCAGAGGTACTTCTCTCACTGTGTGGTCAAAGGCCGTCTCATCTGTAGTAAGTGCAGCTGTCACTGTGCAAGTATCTGGAGCACAGCTTCCTCAAGTTCTCTGGGAAGATGATGGGCAATCACTGTAGCAGGAGATGAAATACCATCCTTGCTTCATCCACAGTCCTCAGCCCTGATGCTGGACAGCCCCATTCTTCTTTCCTAAGGAGATATTCTCACTTCCTTATAGCTGGAACCAGTGACCTTACCCAATTCCATGCCTCTTTCTGCATCAACCCCGTGGCTTTGTCATAGATTTCCTTACACTGCATTTCTGCTTACATGTCTGTCTTCTACTGTTCTATTAGGTTTTTGTATTTTGCACAGGATGGAGCATCTAGCAGCTTAGTCTGGTTCACTGACAAACATGATTTTATTCCCCGAGTGAAAAAAACCATCTCTACTAGTCTCTTACTATTTAGAAAATGGGATCCATAGTATATGAATGAGAGATTGTATCTTTTTTGTTATTCTAACTTTGTATTCTGAGTTCATTTCTGGATAGTTGTAATGGAGGAAGCACTGTATTATTTTCATGTGGAAGACCTCTGTGGTAACATACCTGAGAAACCACACTGAAGGATTTCTGTTGAAATAATATAGTGATATTCTAAGTATACACTTACACAGTTACACATTATCAGGTTTTTTTTTTCCAAATTAAATCAAGTAACAAAAAAAAATTAAAAAGGCATTTATTGGGGTTTATTGCAATGCATAAGGAATCATTCACAGTTGTCATCTGCATGCAAAACACAAAATTTCATGCGTTAATGTTGGTAATATTTACTACACGGAGTGATTCTTTTTAACATGCACCAGTTGTGTAAAGCCACAAGCGGTATTCTTGGTGCTAGTGGAAATTGGTGTTCAACCCTCTGGGTATGACAGTGTTGTTTGCTTTCTTGGTGTAGGTATCAAGAAAACATGTGAGCTAGTCCAAACTGATAAATTACAAATTTCTCAAATATTCGATACATATTTTTTAGGCCTTTCTCATGTGTTTACTAGAATTAGGGAAACTGCTTTTACATTATTAAAGAATATACATATGTTTGTATGTGCAGTAAGTTAGTGAATTATTTATTTAACATTTTACTTCTTGGCTTTTATATTAAAACAGATCATACAATCAAATCCTGTTTTTAGAATCTCTTCAAAAAAAATTGCTAATGCTGAACTGATTTTTGTCCTTAGTTTTACTACAGTTCTTAGTTTGTAAATTTCAAAGACCCGTGGAAATGTAAATTCATGGATAGTTTTAGAAAGAAATGTCTCTTATACGATGACTAGTGGGTGGGAAATTGCTTAGAGATGTGTAGGGGTGAGATGATTCTTACTGTTGTATGTGGGGTTAGATACTAGCGTAAGTTTTCATTGGTTTGTATTTACTACTGTGACTTGATGGTCTAGTTAGGTAATGTGTAAAAGGCTAATGTTTGATTTCCCACAGATGTTTGTCTAGTCTTTAGAGTCCTGAAGATCGTGATGCATCAATAAGACCCTGCCTGCTCTGTCTTGCTCTGTTTTGCTTTCATTTTCATCAAAAGGCAAAAATCACCACAAATTTAGTTTAAAGTTATACAATGGTATATACTTGTATTCCCAGCAACTTGAGGAGGCTGAGGCAGGAGGATCAAAAATTTGAGGGCCAGCCTGGTCTATGTAATGAAATCCTATCCTAAAAAGAAAGAAAGAAAATGTTAAATATGTTAAATGCTGAGCTGAGCTGAGCAAGGAAGATTGCTTTTGTAGACGGAAAGAACAAAGGGAAGTAGTGACTGAACAGCAGGCCAGCCAGCGACTGCAAAGACAGAAGGGTCTCACTGCAAAGATCCTCCTGCCTCTGCCTGTCTAACGATGGGAGTTAAGGTGTGTGCTACCAAGCCTCCACCTCCCTCTCTTTGAGACAATGAGCTTCCTTGCCAGGCTGTGTTCAGCTGCCCTTTCATATACATTCTACCTGTCCGAGTTCTGCAGAAGCCAGAATGCAACTTCATTTCCTTAGAGAAAGAGGACAACTTTTAAAATAATATTTTATTCTAAAGTGCTACCTTCAATCAATTATTATACATGGTCTTAATAATAACTATACACACACACACACACACACACATATATATATATATATATATATATATATATATATATATATATAAAATTCTCTGTGTATTTTGATGACATTCAATTACACAGCTTCTGATTGTAGTGAAGCTCAGGCAGAATTTTTCCTCTCTGGATACCTTATTCCCAAGCTTTTAAACTTAATTTTTGGCCATTAATTACTCTTTATATTATTTACTGTCAATATCAGATGTGTTCATAATTAGCTAAATGTCCTGTCTTCTCTTTGGTATCTGGATATAAGGTGATAATATTCTCTTAGGCTTTTTTGTTCTTCTAGGAGTCCCCTAAGTACGCCTTTCTATAATAGATGAATTATTTATATATTTGCATGTCCCCCTCTTTGTTTTCTCTTATTTTCCTTGTTTTTTGGGCTTTTGTTGTTGGTGGTGGTGGGTTTTTGTTGTTGTTGTTGTTGTTTGTTTTGTTTTTGTTTTGTTTGTTTTGTCTTGTTTGATTGTTTGTTCTGTTTTTTGGGGGGTTTTTTGGGTGTTTTGTTTTGTTTTGTGATAGAATCTCACTGTGTAGCTCTTACTTTCCTGAAACTCACTATGTAGATGGGGCTGACCTTGAACTCACAGAGATCTACCTGCCTCTGCTTTCCAAGTGGTTGTGTACTACCAGTCTGGGCCTTTGTTTTTGTTTTTGTGTTTACTAGCATTCAATCCTCTTGGGAGTTCTTTTTGGTTTTAGTCTGTATTGTTTACTTTGAAACAAATCCTTTCAAAACAAATTTTCTGCATTATTTCTGTCTTTACATAAGAAAAGTGAGTAGGATTAAGGTAATGTTTCTGAGACAGAATAATGTGTCTTTCTGCACCCACTCCTGTTGCTGCTTTGATGTTGCTTGCAGAAAACAGTTAGTATTTGATGTATTAAAAGTACTTTAATATTGGGGACTGGAGAGGTGGCTGAGCAGCTAAGAGCACTGCACTGTTTGCTCTTTCAGAGGCCCTGGGTTCAGTTCCCAGCATCCATATGGTGGCTTACGACCATCTGTAACTGTAGCCCCATGGCATCTGATGCCCTCTTCTGGTCTGCAAATGTACATGCAGACAAAACAGTCTTTTAAAAAATAGTTTAATATAATTCCTGGGATTTCACTTTTCTTGCTTCTTCTATGTATTCACGCAACAGAAACTTAGTACCTGCCGTGTGCATTGCAGTTCTGAATAGCAAGGGATAGAGATCAATGTCAGGATAGGACGATTGAGATATTATCGTGGATGCTGAAATTGACACACTAAAAAGTTTTAGTGCTCCATTTGGTGTGGTAGTTATGAAGCATAGAGTGAGGGAGAGCGTTTTCTGGACTTTTTATGACATTAGCATTTAGATGTTTGTAAGAATCCATAATTTCCAAACATGTAAAGTTTGGAGTTCAGAGTAAAATTAAACAATTGAATTGTCTTTCATGTCAGATGCAACTGGAAATATTTGCTTCTACAACAAATAATGACTGAGACTCTGAAAATAGAAAGGAAAAGCCATTGAGAAGAACTATGGGTTGGACAGATGGCTCAGTGATTCAGAGCGCATCCCTTCTTACAGAGGACTAGAGTGCTTCCCAGCACCCACACTGAGTTGCCCACTGCCTGTACCTACAGCTCAAAAGGATCTTATACCCTCCCCCAACACACACACACACACACACACACACACACACACACACACACACACGACCTGGGTTTGTCCCAGCACCTACCCACATGGTGGCTCACAAGCACCTGTAATTTCAGTTTTCAGGAATCTAATGCCCTCTTCTGGTCTCCAGAAATACCACATAGATTGTGCATACATATGCTCATACAGGCTAACATACACACAAATAAGAATGAAATAAACCTTTACAAAACTGTTTTATATGTAGATCAATGAGAAACAGTGTAGAATTTTTAAAATGTTATTTTTGTTCTTTGTGCATTGATATTTTGCCTGTCAGTATGTTTGTGTGAGGATGTCAGATCCCCTGGAACTGGAGCCCCAGACAATTATGAGCTACAGTGTGTGTGCTGCGAATTGAATCCAGGTCCTCTGGAAGAGTAGCTGGTGCTCTTAACCACTGAGGCACCAATGTAGAATTTAATATTATGCCTTGAAAACACCATGAAGAAAATGTATGATAAATTTAAAAGAGGGACTAGACTATAAGACTGGAGAGGTTGGTTTATGTCCTTGGATCTTCATTTCCACAGTGTGACTGGAATTTCCCATTTTTTCATTCATAAATGTTATTTGTTTCCCATGCGTAAGACATTAGAGAAGCTTAAGTGAGATAACGTGGACCACGTACATGGGACAGTTTGAGTACACACTGTAACCACAGCACATCAGACCTCCACTCCTTCAATATATTTTACTAGTCAGCTGGAGCTAAGAAATTAGCAGTAATTAAGAAAAAAACCAGCATCACTGAGGTGAAGTCTTTCTGGGAAGTGTTTCAGAGTGTAAGCCTTTTCTCACCAACTTGCTTTTTGGTCATGGTAACTAAGAAACACTGTTTCTGGAAACAGTGTCATGTCAGCCTCTTCCACTATCTGAAGGTGTGAGTGTTGTCTAGGGACATGAATGTGATTTCTCCGGCCCTTACTGCCCTCTGTTGTCATCCACATTCTTGCCACATCTTGGTAGATAAAGGTCATACCATTTTCCAAATCTCCAGTTCTATGGCTTATGGTTGAGATGTTATTTGGGATCATGGAAGGTCAGAACTCATTAAGTCTGCGTCAGGGAACTCTTCAAGTCGTGAAGGTTAATTGTGAATCTAATCAAAGCACTTCTGTGGGGCAGCTCCTGCTGAGCTGTGTACCCTCACCATAATGCAGAAGTCCCTTAGAGAAATTTTTCTTGCATATTTCAGTTAGGATACAGTATATAAAATCTTTATGCTTGTGTATATTCATTTCAGTAACAATAAGAGCTTGAAAATGCTTTTTTGATTTTTTTTTTTAGAGAATTACTTTGGCCCCTTTTGTCAAGTGCAATGTTTCTATGGTGTTATTAGTAACCGCGTCAACTATGCAAGTTCTCTCACTAAGAAAATAGTTTCTAGTGGAGGGTACAGAGTGTTGGAGGAGGCTAGTAAAGCTTTGTGTCCTGTCCTCAGCCTCCTGCCGTGTCTACATCCGTCCACATCCGTGGAGTGATGCGAGCGGAGTGCATGTGAAGTCACTTGCCTGTGTGATTCATTATCACAGTTTTATTTAGAAGTTGTGCTCAAGAGTGCTGCTTCAGCAGCTGCCTTTACAAATTGTTAGAATCCAGGGTGAAGGGGTTTTTCTCTCCTGCCTTTACAAATTATTCAACAGTCCATGATGAAGACAGTCTAAAATACCCTGCAAGGATTATGACTAGGTACAAGTCTGGCCTGAACAGAATGGCAGTTTGTAACACACATTCAACATTCTGCAGAAATTTCTTCCAGGATGAACCTGTGTCTACGAAGCATAGAAGTGTGTTGAGAAGCAATAAGAACACAGTGAAGAGCTAAGATGAACTGAAGGATTCTGATTATCTGAGGCTGTGTGTGCATGTTTGTGTGTGTACTGCTGTGTGCACACGTGGACACTAGAGGGTGCTGGTTACTCTTTGCTCTCTCTCGTTCTAGCACAGGATCTCGGGGAACCTGGAGCTTGTTGCTCTGCTAGACGAGCTGGCTACTTGTTTTCACTTTCCTGACCCTACAAGCTCCAGGATGAACTAGCTTTTACTTGAGTATTTTAAAATGTTGTTGTTTGTGTGTGTGTGGATTGGTGTTTTGCCTATCTGCATATCTGTGTACCCACAGAGACAAGAAGAGGAAATTTAATCCCCTGGAACCAGAATTAGATGGTTATGAGCTTCCAAATGGGTGCTAGGAATTGAACTTGGGTTAACTGCGCCAGTGCTCTCTAAACTGCTAAGCCATCTCTCCAGCCCCTAGCCTTTATTTTAGAGACAGGGTCTTACTGTAAAGCCCTGTCTAACCTAGACTTGGCTATGTAGACCAGTCTGCCCCCAACTCAAAGAAATCCTCCTATCTCCGTTTACCTAGTGCTGGAATTAAAGGTGTTTGCCGCCACATCTGGCTGAACTAGCATTCTTAAAGCAGTTGCCTGGCTAGTTACAATGTAAACTGCTAATTTCTCAGTCCAACAGTATGCCACTTCCCCCATGTCTTCGTCATCTTTGATAACATAGGGCAGAGGACCAAACATTTCTTTCTCAACTGTTTGAGAGGCTATCAAGTACAAGTTCAAGGTGTTTGATTGCTGATGAGAGTGTGTTTCCAAGTGTCTTCTTACCAGGTGCTCGTGTGCTAGACTGAAGGCAAGCGCTTGACTCTTTAGGGCGCACATTCCTTCACAGGAGCCGTGAAGCCTTATTACTTCCTGCACTTTAGGAGTGGGCTTCAGCATAGGAGTGCAGGTAGTCAGCACAACATCTGGACCATTTTACTCAAAGAATTTAAGTTTTGAAAAAGCTTACTGGTTTTTGCATGAATATTCATAATTTCAGTGATTCAATTAAATTGAAATTATAACACCAGTTTCTGAAAGTATAGAAAATGTCTATAATGCACCTTTTAAAGGAATATTTTCAGTAACTAATTAAAAATGTGTTTCTGTTTTAAGCATGACATTGGTAGCAAGACTGAAAACTATATAAACACTTAAAATGCTTGGTTCAATATGCAGACTAGAAAGTTTAGAAGCACATTAATTCTAAATCTGTCATTTTCTTTTTGTAATTCTGACTTCATTTTTATATTGCAATACAACACACTATTCCTGGATACCATAAAACCACCAGAGGGAAAAAACCCTGTCTTAGGGAATCAGGACCTGTTGGCAGTGGGCAAGAAGCTGTGAGTGAGGACAGCTTGAGGCCTCTTCCTCTGACACCCTTAAACTGCTGCATTCATCGTGTCGGATCCCAAAATAGCAAGGATGTCACAACTGAAGGAGCCTTGAAGTGACAGCTGGTCTCCACTGTGCCAGAGGTCTAGGTCTTCACACCTTCACATAGCTCAAAGAAGTGCCAGTGTCCTGGCATCTATTTACCACAACTACCTGCGTAGATAGTGTAAATGGAAAAATTCCACTCTGTCCTCACAGATCACCAGTAAGGACTACCTACACAGCTAGTGTAAGAGAAGTCCCTGTGTCCTCACAGATCACCAGTAAGGACTACCTACACAGCTAGTGTAAGAGAAGTCCCTGTGTCCTCACAGATCACCAGCAATTGCAATTTAAATTTGTCTTTTTAAAAACAAGTTGTCTATTGTCAATTATTTCAAACTTTTTATAAAGTTTTATTTTTAGTTGTATGTATGTGTATATGTATGTGTGTGTGAAGGCACCCTTGGAGGCCAGAAGAGGGCACTGGATCCCCCAGGAGCTGGAGTTAGAGGAGGCTCTGAGCCATCTGATGTGGTGCTAGGAACTGAGCTGGGGATCTGGAAAAACCTCAAGCACTCTTCACTGCTGAGCATGTGTGCGCACGCGCGCGCACACACACACACACACACACACACACACACACACTATGGCTTAGACCTTTGATGCTTAGGTAAGATTGCAGATAGTACTCACAAGAAGAGATGCACGGCTGAGGCTGTGGCTTATTGGAGCAGCACTTGTCTAGCGTGTGTAACACCGTCAGTCTGGTTCCTAGCACCACATGGGAAGGGCAGAAGTCCAACTTAACACAGCAGCTATCCCTTCAAAGCATGAAGAGTAAAAAGGGAGTTATGTGAGTTTGGGGGCTGTGGAGATTTTTCTCCTTAATACACAAAGTGTCAGTGTACCCCCAGAGTGGCAAGCCTGGTTTGCCCACTAGTTCTCACTAAGTACTGGTAAGCGAGACCTGTACCTTGAGAAGATGTGAGTGTTTCTCTACTCTTCCCATTATAGAGGGTGCTAGAGAAATGTGTCCATTTCTGTATTTGACCTCTGTGGCTGATTCTGGGCTCTAAGGTTAAAAAGAGAAACTCAAACTGACTGCTGGTTAGTCTCCTTGGGATTTCCATAAGGATGATGTTAAGTTAAAGTAGCATTTAGAACTCCGTTGTCCCACAAGTTACCCTGAAAATTCTAGTTTTTCTGTACTCTTTTCTTTTATCTTTTTTTTTTTCTTTTTTTGAGACAGGGTTTCTCTGTGTAGCCCTGGCTGTCCTGGAACTCACTCTGTAGACCAGGCTGGCCTCCAACTCAGAAATCTGCCTGCCTCTGCCTCCCAAGTGCTGGGATTAAAGGTGTGTGCCACCACTGCCCGGCTTCTCTTATCTTCATCTTCATAATTCATACATGTAAAATAGTTTTTATATCTTCACTTTAAAACTACTTTTAAAATTACCTTTCTAGCATTACTGGAGTTTGAGTTAGGGCGTTCTCCATGCTAGGCAGGTGCTTTACTTCAGAGATATATCCCCAGCCCTCTTTTTATTTTGAGATGGGGGTCTTGCTAAGTTACTTAGTCTGGCCTTGAACTTGCAGGCCTCATGCTTCCAGAACACATTGTGGATCTAAGGTAGTTGAAATGTAGAATACACGTTTTATAAAGCATCGCATAGTCCTATAACTTTGAATTCATATATTTGCATTAATTCTTAAAGATGAGTCTGTGTCACTTTAGAAGAATGTGCTGTCTGAGGCTGTAAACTACCAGTCCCCCTGTCATGTGGCTCATCAGAGTTCATAGACGCCCACTAGGAAGAGGCCGTAAGTGACAGCTGATCTCGTCACTTCAGTGCAGTTGGGACCTACTCAAGGGATGAAACCAACAGGTTGTGCTTAAATGAACTCTTTGAAAAGAGCTCTTCCTGGCTGGAAACTCAGTTTGATCTGGATTTAGCATCTGTTTGGGGTATCTTAGAAGAGATACTGACCAACCAGGGAGTAGCCACCTCTTGTTCTGTAAATAGTTGACACAATTGGAGGAACTTGCTTCAGGAAGAAAGCAAGTGTCCGTCTTTCCAAGGATTCTGGAGAAAATCCTTCTATGGGAAAGAAGTGGAATAAAACCTGTTCTCCTTGTGTAGTTCCATTACTCCTCCTTGTCCTGTACCTCTAGGCAGCTTCTATTACTAAGAAGCCCATCAGTTCTGGGGTGCTCATTGTAATGTAATGGTATGGCCTCACTGTTGCTGTCATTCATTGCAGTGACCTGAGAGTCTGAGCGCTGACGTACTAGAACCAACAAGCTCCTTGCTACAAATACCATCTTACTTGCCACTCAATCATACCTGTCCGTTTCTGAAGATCCTTTATGAATCTGAGCTGCTAGTCAGTAAAAGAAAAGGAAAAAAAAGACGGAGAGTGGTGTCAGCGTCACCCTTTCCTGTTTCCTGTTCCTGTCTTCTTCATTTGTCCTGTGGTGGTAATCATAGTTTCAAAGCCAGATACTTAGTGCGTTAGCCTGTTAACACACACACACACTTTGTAATATTCTTTGTGGTTGTCTGTAAGCATTAAGAAACTTCAGAGATGCTGATCTTCATAATTACGCTAACTGAAAGACAGGGCTCAGCAAAGAGATGTACTTCTTTCCAGGGATGCATGCCCATATTGATTTCCTGGCTTTTAATTTGTTTGGATTCTCATCTAAATATCAGAGTCTCAAAGAGTTCTTAGAGCTTTCCATCATGGCAGATTAATCATGTCTCTGTTGATAGAAATTTAATAAAGTTCTGATTCTGTTTGTTGTGTTGCCTAGGAATTTTGATTTAATGGCTGATGTAGTCTTTTATTTGTATCAGACAAAAACACTGATCTGTTTTAACCAAATAATAGATCCAAATGAGATTTGCTTTAATAAAATAGAGCAAGAATTGAAATACTTAAATACTCATTTATAGGCCGTGAGTAAATAATTACGGAACAGCCACACAATAGGCATACCATACAGCCAATTCAAAGAGTAAGACAGACTTCTCTGTAATAACAGAGGTAGGGAGAAAAACATCAAGTCACAGAAGAATATAACACAGACAAAACAGACTTGAGGAAAAGCAGACACACTCTCATAGACACAGAAAGTCTCCAAGGGTCTTTGAGCTGCTGTCATTGTGATTGCCTCTGGGAAGGGGGCGCTTGGCTGCAGAATAGGACAACCATTTATGTTTTGTTTTCTGCACTGCTTGAACTTTTAGACAGAATATATTAATCTATATGTTTAAAAGGGATTCTATTCTGGAGAAAATGATTAGTATAAAGAAATTGATCATTTTGAAACCAGCTAAAATTGAGGAAATACATATGTGATATTTTTGAAGGCAGACCATAAAGGCTGAATTTTATTTATAGGTCAAAAGTTTGATTTTCTGGCTTTGTATTTGTTTACATGTATGTATAGACTTTGTAAGACAGAGTTTAAAAGTAAGATAATATCTACATTCACTCATAGATTGTTAGAAGTATTCTTGCAAACTGATAGCAAATGCTAAGCCTTAAGAAAAAGCTGCTGGGCTTCTGTAAACTGTGTAGGAATAGGTGAGAAATGTTGTTAAAAAGTTTGTTTGAAGGAGGAAAGTTCAGTTCCAATTTATAAGCAACACTAATGTAGCCACAAGCTAAGGAGATAGACAAAAGTCCTTTTCTTCCATAGGGCAGTGTTTTAACAATAGCAAAAATCAGAATGCATGAAAACTTTTTCACTTGAGAAATTTACAAAATACAGTAACAGATTATATTAATCTTGATTCTTACAAACCAGTTTTATATAAGCAACCATAAAATATGAATATTGACATCAGCATTAGATTATGAGATCCATTTTGTTGGATTTGAAACAACTCGGAAGTCAGAAAGGAAAATGCTGTTCGGTTTAGAGGCATCTGTAGAATATGTGAAGGGGAACTGTCATTGTCTTGAATTTGCTGGGTCAAAAGGCATGACGGAAGCTCATGGAACAGTCTCTCAGTAATTAGATGATTATTAAAAAGTGAAACAAAGGCATGAGTTTTATATTTCTTCAAACTTGTTTTTAGTGAAGCAAAGATTTCATATTTGTATGTTGAAAAATTATGAAACTTTATTTTACAAAATCATTTTATAGTTGAAGCTATAGAGAATCTGGAGTAAGAATTCAAACAATATCTTATATTGTGGAGTGTATGGAGCTAAGAAAGACTGTGCCTGAGTCTTTGGGACAAATAACACATGAGATAACAAAATGGTCAGCCTTCATTATTTTGAACTAACTCTAATTAGTGTCCTTAATGTACTAAAGTAACAGATCTTATGTGGAACACAAGTACATTGAAGGATCCACATGAGCTCACACACACACTCTGGGGCTTTGGGTTCTCAACCTTCCTACCCTGCAGCCATTTTGATAAGGTTTTCATGCTGTGACCCCCCCCACCATAAAGTTATTTTTGTTACTACCTCATAACTAATTTTACTATTGCTGTGAAGTGTAATGTAAATATCTGTTCTACAGGATATGCAAACCCTAAGAAAGAGTCATTTGATCCCCCCCCACACCCATCTACCCCCCAGTTGAAAACCACTGCTCTCTAGACACTAAGAAATTTGACCAGTGTTAAGTCTGCCTGGTACCCTGATAACAGTGAGTTTCCTGGAGCTGGGAAAGTCCTGGACAGAGCAAAACAAACAAGTTGGTCACCAATGCTTGGGAAATTCCAGATGATTTGATATAAGCCACACTAAGTCTTCATCTTAAAGAATATAAAAGCAATATATGTGTATTGTAAACAACTCTCTGATGACTTACATTATAGCTTTGCAGTTGTGGTTTTCCCTGGGAAATACATCAAATATCACACATACCAGTGTTGAAATGTCAGTTGAAATCTTTTACACAAAATTATAGGCTGAATCACCGTCTTAGTTTCACTTGTCATTGCTGTGATAAGACAGGTACAACAGAGGTGAGAAAGGGCTTAATTTATCTCTCAGTTCCAGGGTACAGTCCATCGTTCTGAAGTCAGGCTGGCGACAGCTTGTAGCTGGTCACTTCCACAGTTTAGACAGAGTGAGTGTGTGCATGCCAGTGCTCACTCGCTCTTTGCATCCATCAGTCCAGGTGACAGCTGATGAAAATGATGCCGTCTATTTTCAAGGAGTGTCATAAAAGGATGCCATGACATGTGTGAGCCCTTTACATTGCTTCTCTTAGCCCCAGTCACCACCATGGCTCTGCTTCCAAACTGTGCTTTCCAAACTGGACACCATTGCATCGTGTCTGCCGGACTCACATTACCAGTTCTGAGAAGCTTTTCACACCCCACACCTCCATCGATTTTCACAGGCAGTGTATTTCAGGCATCCTCTCATTTCTAACCTGATCAGTCATAGAACATCCTTATTTATCTAAGATATGTATTTCAACAGTTCATAAATTCAGCATATTACCACGTTGAGACATTATAAATAATTTTACTAAAAGAATTCTTAAAAATCTGAAAACTTGGAAGTTGGTCTTTCTTATATTTGATTGCTTATATTATTATATTGTCATTAGTCTTGTGATTTGTTCATTTTTGAAAATGGAAAGTACTGAATCAATTATGAACAAATAAAGTTGGACATTATAAAAAAGGAAAATCTTTTTTGCTCATAGTCAATTAAATTACCACCTTTTCCACAAAATATTAAATGTCGGGTTTGCCAGGTAACAGCTTAGTGATTTACTGACCAGTGTATGGCAGTACTGTATCTCAGGGGAGCTTCCCCATTCAGAAGCTATGTACAGTAGGGCATCTCATGGAGCAATGTAGTTTTGCCTAACTGCTGGAAGTCATAGAGAATGGATAAAGTGTGTTGTCTTTTTGGTTTCCACTAAAGCATCTTCAAATGGTTCTTCAGAGATACATGTCAGTCTTTTCCATTAAAGTTTGAAAGTTAGATTATTATGTTTCCTGTTTTGAGTATGGATGGCTCTTACATGATTTTAAGTTAACATACTAAGAATGGATCATTCTGGAAAGGAAGAGAAAAGCAACACAAGGCTTGATTATTGAAGGCCTTGAAGACCAGTAAGGGACACAGATAGGTCTGTTAGCCTATTCTATGCTGCTGTAAACTGATGCTGAGGAATGGATAAAGAAAAATGTGCTTGGTTTATAATTCTGTGGCTGGAAGGTCCAAATGGCTTGAGGCCAGCATCTGGCAAGGGCCCCTTGCTGCATTACAGCGGAGAGAAGGCCAGGAGGAAAGATCACCCTGGGGGGAGAAGCGATATCAACACAGTGGTTTCGGAGCCCTAACTCTCTTCTTAGAGGAAAGCAGGCCCTAGTACCTGGACACTGTTACATAGGTGACAGGAGTTTTGCTTGATGTGGACAAACCAGAATCAAGCCATTGCAATGACATTGGAGATAGAGTTCTCTCTCCAGGAAACAGAATTGTCCCTTGTTTCTTGTGTAGTTATAAGCTGAGTGGAGACCAAAAGCCTTCTTTCTTTCTTTCTTTCTTTCTTTCTTTCTTTCTTTCTTTCTTTCTTTCTTTCTTTCTTTCTTTCTTTCTTTCTTTCTTTCTTTCTTTCTTTCTTTCTTAAACCTGAAGAAGTAATGAGCTTTCCTCTGTCTTTGCAGTCTACTCCATTACACCTGGCAGCAGGCTACAACAGAGTTCGGATAGTTCAGCTGCTTCTACAGCATGGTGCTGATGTCCACGCAAAAGACAAAGGGTAGGTGCCGCCATTTGTTGCCTTTTAAAGATCCCATGGGCAGATACTAGGGTATTTTCATCATTTGATAGCCTGAAGGTTTTAGCTCCATAGAAAATCATATTCCCCATTCATTAAAAATGTTCACATGGGGCTGGAGAAACAGCTCAGTCGTTAAGAGCACTGGCTTCGTTCGGTGACAGAAGACTGGGGTTTGATTCCTAGCGGTGCCCGTGGCACCTCACACCTGTCTCCAACTCTCAGTTCACAGGATTCAGTGCCCTCTTCTGGCCTCTGTGGGCACCACGTACATACACATGCAATACAGACAGACATCTAAGCATAACACCCATGCACATAAAATAGTAATAGTAAATTAGAAGATAAGGTTCTCAGGTTTGACTTCAGATCTTATGTACCTACAGTAGACTTCTCACAGTCATTGTTGTTCAATTTTATTGAAATTCTGTTTGAAATTATTTTTCCAAGTTATGATCATTTTCATCTCTTGAATTGCATTTTAGAAAGATTTAAAAATACTGAAAAATGTGATAATCTTATATTCTGGCTATTAAGAGAATCTCCTCATATTAATAAACTATAGTAATGAGTAAACAGTTTTTTAATTTAGTTATTTGTTTAAATCCACTTAAGCTAATTCAATCTAGATGATCTTTATAAACATTAATACAAGAAGGAATGGATAGGAAACAAAAAAGTGAGTCATTATGAATTAATAAATATTGGAAGCTTACCAATTTTTTTCTAGTTTCCAGTGATCTATGGACATTTGTTCTTGGCCCTAAATGCAAAGCTAACATTGCTTATTATCTGGCCTTAAGATCACAAGGATAATTGACCCTGCCCAGGTGAGGTAGATTATGTTAGACTTCTGTGATTGACAGCATAAAGAAGCAATGCCCCAGAGGGAGATTTTTCATTCAGCTCACATTCATGTCAGGAAGCACAAAAAATGAACTCTGTACTTGAGACAATTACAAGAAAGAGAATCCATCCATTTCAGATCTCCCCCTTTCCACGCTGCCTGTCGTGTCTGTCAAGTATTGTGCTTCCTGTGAATGGTGTGCCCTGATCACATAGGGCGCAGGTGCCCAGGGTCCTTGTACACCCGCTTCCTCATGCATGTCCAAAGTCAGATGGGTAGACAATGGCCAGTCATCAGGAGATGCACACAGCAGAAAAGGCGGCTTTGAACCTCACTTAGGAAGGGTACTCTGATCGGGAAGTTATCATAATTTTGGATATTTAATTCTTAAATTGAAAGTATCATGAAAGTAGATTAAAATAATATTCTTTCATTCCCTGCCAGTTAGCATGCATGTTACATATTGATAACTTGTTTATTAGCGTGTTGGTCTTTCCTTTAATTCTTCTGACTGATAGTGTTTGTATTATTTTTATGGATCCTATTTAAAGGCTACAAGATAAATGCTAAATGTGTGGATATAAGCTGTGCTTTGAGTTCTTTCCATAAATTCTTAAAATGCTTTTAAAAAATAGAACTTAATAGAATTTTTCTTTTTAAGCAATTCATAGCCAGATGGCTGTGTTTGAAATTTCAGTGTTTTCATTTTCTCTTTTTGTTCAGCGGACTTGTACCTCTTCATAATGCATGCTCATACGGACACTATGAGGTCACAGAACTGCTGCTAAAGGTAAGAGAAATCCAAAATATTGAATAGTAACATTCAACTTAAACTGTTTTTTAAAAGCTGAATTTAAAACCATTTCAAAAATTACAGCTGAAATTTTCAGTGAACTACATTTTCTGAGTTTGCTTTTCCTCATGGAAGCAATTACCAATATCAGACTTTTTCCCTAATCCAGCATGGAGCTTGTGTTAACGCTATGGATCTGTGGCAGTTCACACCACTGCATGAAGCTGCTTCCAAGAACCGTGTAGAAGTCTGTTCTCTGTTACTTAGTCATGGTGCCGATCCAACCTTGGTCAATTGCCATGGCAAAAGTGCTGTCGATATGGCTCCAACTCCTGAGCTGCGGGAAAGACTGACGTGTAAGTATTTGTATCCTGAACCCAGTGTGGCTAGCCATCAGGGAGAGCATCTCAGCTCTGCTGCATCCCTCAAGCTGTTTTCTCACTAGGCCATGTGCTCCTCTTCTTATATGTGTGCTAATTTATCATGTTCATTCCTAATCATATGCTTGTTTCATATATTCTACAAGAGCCTTTAACATGCACATATGCTATACATACATACATACGTAACACATATGTACAAATGCCACACACACCATACATACTACTTACCTACCTACCTACATACATACATACATACATACATACATACATGCACACACACATACACACACTTTTTTTTTTTAAAGTCCAATTTTGATTCCTTTGTCAAGGCTACTGGTTTTCTGTTGTTTTGTTTTCTGGTTTTGTTTTTGTGTGGTTTGGTTTCTTTTCCTATATTGTGTTTTGGTTTTGTGACAACTAAGGACAAAGTCCATCAACAACCATTTACTGAGCATTTTCCTGTGTGACAAATAATAGAAATACAATAGTATACAAATCAAAACTAAAGTCTCCGGGCTCCTAGAACTTCTGTTCTTGAGCCACTGGAAATAAAAGGTGATGCTGAGCATGAACTGTCTGTTCTCCATGTGGGCGTTGTAGATTTACCTTACCTGTGGTCTGCCTTATATGACAGTCTAAGAATGAGAAAACATCTGAGACAATCTTTATAAGTAATTCCTCAAGGAAAAGAATACTCACGATGATGCTCAGAGCATTTATATTGAATTGAAACACCCGTTAAGCTAATTTTTATGGAAAGAGCGAATTTCCTAACAATTTTTGTCAATTTGGAAATTGAAGTTTATTGTAGTCATGTAGTGGGATTAGATTAGATTTACTCCTGTCTTTGAGAACCTCCCATGTATCTTGACATGCTATGTTGGATTCTGTAGTTTATTTTCTGTGGGTTCAAGCTTCTTAGAGACGTGCACGTTTGTAGGGGGAAAGTGACCTGTGCTATGCCCAGGATCTTACGTGAGGTCTCTGCATCACGTCTCCATCTAACACTAACCTAGTGTCGTGTTTGTGTAAGTTGTGTGCGCAGCAGCTCCGGCCAGGTGAGTGTGACTCTCCTCTCATGGCCTTCCTTTAGTTTATGTAATGGCCCATTCATGTGTATCCCCAAATCATCACTGTCACCTAACTCTGCTCTCACCATTTTACAAATCAGAGTCTTAACAGAAGTCTTACCATTCTGCTTTATCAGGTTGTCTTAGTCTCTTGTAGACCTTACCGTTTACATCAATGTGTGTAGCTTTATACAGGGAGCAGTTCCTTAGCTGTTGCTAACCTTCTCAATGGGGGCTTTTTAAAAACCAGATTCTGCCAGGAGTCCTGAGGAAGGAAGGATAAAGCGCCTCTCTAGCTGCAGCTTTCAGTGTCCTGATTACTGCTTTGTAGCTGGTGTTCAATTTCAGAAGTTTTTTTGAGGAAAATTATATAGGAGGTTGGAAAATGGCTCTGTGGTTAAGAGTGCTTGCTGTGCATTCACAAGGAACTGAATTTTGATCCCAGCCCTCACGTGACCAGCCAGGCATGTTTGCCATGTGCCTGAATGCCCAGGCTGGGAGGGAAGAGACAGGACAGTCACTCCAGCTCTGAGTTCAGGGAGGATACCTACCTCAGGGGGTCAGGGCACTTCATCTGGCCCCCTGTGTGCATAGGCGTGCCCAAAACCACACATGCACACACACACACAGAAAAACAATACAGGAAACAAAAATAATGCTTACCCTGTGCCATTATTAAAACTATATTATTCTGCATATTTATCCCCTTTCTTGATTTTATTTATTCTTTTTATAAAACCATATAATGGGGTTATCTGAATTTCATTCTTATATACATTTAGAAAATCAAACTCAGATATTTTGTAAATATGAAATTATTAGGTCTTAGGGTTTAGGTATTAGGTTTGTAGTTTTAACACTTTTTAGACTGTACAATGTCTTTGAGGTTCTAAAAAACAAACCCGTAGGACTGGAGAGGTAATCTAGCAGTTAAGAATGCTTTTGGCTTATGCAGACTGCTTGGTTCCCGACATCCATGTGCTGTTGTTCACAACTGTGGGGTTGTTTGCCTTCAGCTTAGATGTCTCTCACTGCTCACTCCAGCTAAGCCCCAAGCTTGCTTGCTCCCACTTCTGAATACATCTGCCCTTTGTAGTTGTCAGGATCCTGCTCTGTACATGTGCCTGCCTATAATTCCTGGACTTTATGAGCCCCTGTGTGTAAAATTAAATCCAAACATCAAATTTTGTCATTAGTATTTACTGCTTACCTTACCATCTCAGTTACCTCTGTGCTTTGTTCCAGAAGTTTTAAAATCTCACATTGAAAACTTGAACAGTTAAAAGAGTAAACAGAAATTGGGCTACAGGATGGCTCAGCCAGTGAAAGCGCTCACCACACAAACCTGATGGAGTGAGTTTGATTCCTCAGACACATTGTGGAGGGAGAAAACCAATGTCTAAAAGTTGTCCTCTGGCCTCTACACATACCCTGTGGCACACACATATTTGTAGTCAAACATTACACATACGCACACTTAAAAAGTGGTAAATAAAAAAGTTATTAGAAATGGTTCATTTCCTAAACTAACCACAACTTAGTATACAGATAGTGAATTGAAAACAGCACAAGTATTTATTGAGAACCTACTGTGTGCCAAATTCTGTCCTAAGACCACAATGGTGCCAGGCTAATAACAAGTTCTGTGATCCTAACTGCAAATATTCAGTAAGGCGACTAGGGAATATGCATATCCAGAGTCTAAACTGCGGCCTTCAGTAGTGACTGATTGTTCATAGGCACATTGTGTGTTTGAAGAGCTGTCTTGCACGTTTCTCTGTCTATAGAGGGGAATGTGTTGGTCCTCACAAGAAAGAAGAAACAGCACAGTACCATGCAGATGCAAACGTCCAAACATTACAACAGCTAAATGGTTATGTGTACTGTCAGATTTCATTTGTGTGTTTTTAGACCAATTTTTAGTGCCTTATTGATAAAATTGTATAAAAAACAAATTATAAAATAGAAAATAAAAATCTAAGATTATTATTAGGTAGTATTGTTCTTTGGAAAAAGTCAAATTCTGGCGGTTCTCAAACATTTCAATTCAGTTAAGTGCTGTTAACATTTTGACTCTAAACGTAATTTTCTGTCCCATGACTTAGGTTTAGTTCTGACGGCAGCAGAAGCAGGCACAGAGTGGAGTAAGAAATGGGATCGGCTGGTAGTGTGTAAGAATGCAGTGTTCCAGTGTGCGGTGAACGGTTAGAAAAGCTGTTTCAGAGACTGTTTTTGTATGTGACTTGCCATCAACTCTGAGAGTATGTAACTGAGAGGATGTCAGAGGATTGATATTTCAGAATATAAATATTTATATTCCTTGTTGTCACTATTTTATATTACTGTTTTAACTAAAATAGATATGTATGCAAAATCTTTCTGCTTACTTTTTTTCCTGTATTTGTGTACATATTGTTGTTGTTTTTTTGAGATAGTCTCATACAAGCCAGTGTTAGGCTCCCTTTGTAGGTCAGCCTAGCCTCTACTCTGTAATTGTCCTGCCTTAGCCTTCCAGGTGCTGGGACTACAGGAGTACCCACCATTACTTCCAGAGTTGATTATAACTTCCAAAACTCATGTCAGCTATTGTTTCTTCTGCAGATGAATTTAAAGGCCATTCTTTACTACAAGCCGCCAGAGAAGCAGACCTGGCCAAAGTTAAAAAAACACTTGCTTTGGAAATCATTAACTTCAAGCAGCCACAGTCTCATGAAACTGCATTGGTAAGATGATATTATCCATACATCCCTTGGGTCCGTAATAGTGGTGCAAGATTAAATAATTCTTTTCATTTCAGAAGCCTTGAAGTAGTGCTGCTCTCTGAAATGCCAGCAGTTTGCATTTTCATGTTTGTTGCACTGGTTTGTAACTTGGGTTCAGTCATGGTTCCTTGTGGGGGAGGGACCAGATATTTGCTCAGCCATGATTTAGACTTGTTTTCTCTTTGTGTTCACCCAAGCTTATTGTGACCAATTATTTTTGTGCTCAGTGCTTTCATTATAATGGAAAGTGTGATCTGATAGAATCTTCTCTTTGGGCTGTGCTTATTAGATAAATATTGTATCTGTTTTCTGTAGAAAATATGGTTTCATAGATATTTGCATCATCATTTGAAATAATTGTATTCAAATAACAGATTATTCATGTGAGGAAATGTTAAAACTGAACTTTCTATTCCTGACCGTCTAAGTTACCTTTACAGCTGTTCTCCTTCCCTCCTCAGACTCTCTCAGGAAGGTCACTTATTTTTGGTCATTAAGCACATTAAGGCACAAATGTTGGTCTGGTTAGTGTCTGCCCCTGACTTTAGAACTTAAGCTGTGTGCATCTAATGTTACACACTGTTAAATACGCTTCATTTAACTTTCTTAAACCTGTGTGGCTCGGAAAAGTCAGTCAGCCCATTCTGCTGAAAACACTATTCAAAGATAAACCAAACTGAAATGGGCCAAGTTAAATTTAAAACCACCAAGCCTAGTTCAGATAACTTGAGTCTACACAGTGCTGGGCCAGGAGTCCACAGTCACAGAATCTAGTCCCCAGCACTGTAAGAAGCTTGATCCTCTGCTTTGGGGTATTTACTCAGTTGTCAGGTAGTTTTATTTTTCAACTGTTAATGCAATCATTGACATAAAATGGAGCAAAATACAAAAGTTACATAAATTGGAGGATAAAATGTAAGGTTTCTAAGAATATCGGTTCCTTTACATCACTTCACGGTCACGTGTTCTCACCAGTGCCTGAGTAAAGCTGCTGATCCTCGTGAGGTTTGTATGTCTGTCAGTAAAGTAACTGAGAAACACTGGCTGATAGACCAGTGAAGGCTTGAGTAATGTCTCTAAATGCCTAATGGAGAATATCATTTCACTTGCTTTGCACTCCCATGTGTGGAGGAGGAATAGTGACCATAGAGTAAAATGCATCATTATGTCCTGGTGCTCTCTGAGATTACAGTGTGCCAAATAACTCCAGGTACTGTTTCATTCGGGAGTTAATGTTTAAGCCGAAGCTTGTCTAAAACTGAATCTTGCTTGATTTACAGCACTGTGCTGTGGCCTCCTTGCATCCCAAACGAAAGCAAGTGGCAGAGCTGTTACTTAGGAAGGGAGCCAATGTCAATGAGAAGAACAAGGAGTAAGTATAGTACAAAAGCTGTCCAGCCCCTTCTTTCTTTTCCCTCTGACTATTCTGTACATGGAAGTAACATAACTTGGTCATACAGCCCCATCATTGCCTACCCACCCCACCCCCACCCCTGAACCCCTTCCTCCCAACAAGCCCCTTCCTGGTTTCATGTCTTCTTGTTGCCATGTTTGCTTCGTCTTGGTGGTCTGTGACTTGCTAAGTTTAGTTAGGTGGCTTGGATGAACATACACAATGGCACATGACCACATCACTAAAGAAAACAAGCCTTCTGTCTGCAGCCAGTAGCAACCAAGAGTTGTTACAGTAAAAGTCACAACATTCTCTTTCCTTGTCTCCTTTCCATAGTTTCATGACCCCTTTGCATGTTGCAGCTGAAAGAGCTCATAATGACGTCATGGAGGTTCTGCATAAGCATGGAGCAAAGGTGAGCCTTAACTTAGCACAAGCAGCCGGCTGCTTTCAGTACTTGAGTCCCCAAGAAACCCATCTTTTTCAGAAAGGGCAGTTGGTCTGTGGTTTTGTGTTTAAAGTCATCGGTTGTCCTTTGAAGTTGGTTTTTCTTTCTGATAAAATTGTCTCTCTGTCCTTTCTTCCGTGGAAGTCTCCTGAAGAGCCATAGGCAGCTGACTGCTGTCTACTGACTAGAGCTCAGCTCCTCTGCGTTCGTTGTAGTTCCTTTGCATCCCTGCAGTGAAACAACTCAGCAGTGCTGAGCATGGTCGCTTAGCCCCATGTACTTGGGCAGAAAACCATGGTGTTAGAATCATGTCACATGGGAGCACTATTTACTTTAGACGACAGGAAGCAGAAAGTAAAATAGGACAGGACCAGGAATAGGATGTATTAAAGGATCCTTGTCACCCAACCACCCGATCTCCTAACATTCTCAGAACCTCTCAGAATAGTGCCACTTTTTGGGAACCCCACCCTCAACATGAGCCTTTTTGGAGAACACTCCATATCAAAACCATGAGACCAGGTGGGCACCAGTGCTTGCTGCTCTGTGAGGGCCTGTGTTCAGTACCCAGCATCTATATCAGGCTCACAGCCACTCTGACTCAGCTACGGCACCCTCTGTGGGCACCTGGACTCACATGGCACGTACTCACACAGATAAACACACAAGTAAAAATAACATAAGCGTTGTAAAACATGAAGATGAACATTATTTGCATGGTGGAGGGTTGGTTGTGTGGATGTGTGTGGTTTTGCAGTACTGGAGATTGGACCTGGGATCTCACACGAGCTAGACAAGTGCTCTACCTACCGCTCAGCTATGGGCCCACCAACGTATGCCATTTTAAAGTTAATATCAGAATTAACATAATAGGATAGTTGGCTTTATATCTTAGAGTTATTTTTATTTTATGTGTAAGGTAATGCAGGAACCATGGAGGCAGGAACTGGAGCTGAGGTCATGGAGGAATGCTGCTTACTGGCTTGCTCTCCATCCCTTGTTCAGCCTGCTTTCTTCTTTTTTTAGATTTATCTATTTATTTTATATAAATAAGTACACTGTAACTGTCTTCAGACACACCAGAAGAGGGCGTCAGATCCCATTACTGATCTTGTGATCCACCGTGTGGTTGCTAGGAATTGAACTCAGGACCTCTAGAAGAGAAGTCAGTGCTCTTAACCACTGAGCCATCTCTCCAGCCCACAACCTGTATTGTTATACAACTCAGAACTACTTGCCCCAGGGATGGCACCATGAACAATGGCTGGACACTTCTAGATCAATTATTAATTAGGAAAATGCTCCACAGACTTGCCCACAGGCCAGCCTGATGAGGAATGTTCTTAACTGAGGTTTCTTCTTCCTAGATAACACTAGCTTTTACGTTAACAAACAAACTAACCAGCATACCCATCAGCTTCATAATTTATAAACATTAAAATACGTTCTTCTAACCTACTTACACAAAACTCCTGTTTTGTGTTTAGGTAGTATCTGCAAGAACATAAGAAAGGTGAAATTTGAGTATCAGATTTTTCGGTGAAAATTTTAGCATAGTAACCACATTAAGAGTAAAAATATTACTGTTTGCTAAACATAATTAATAATATGTTTCTTTGCTAGGCTCCACTTGAAATCTCTTTTACTGATAATAGCTGTTAAACCAAGTATTACAACCAAGCAGTAACCTCAAATCCTTACATGATAATTCTTTGTAAGACTAAAGATTTGGGAGGCTGGTGAGGTGACTTGTCTTCTGCAGAGCACTCATGTTCATTGTTAGCACCCATGTTGAGCAGCTCACAGCTGTCTGTACCTCCAGTTCTGGAGGGCTCTGGCCTCCATGGGGAACTTGCACTCACTCGTGTGCACATTCCCACACAGAAACCCATACATACACTCAGTTAAAAAAATAAAACCTTTAAAAACAATTAAAATATTCTTTAATAGAGCCAAGTGATATTTTACACCATAGAAATGAGAGTCATTTTTCTTCCCTTCCTGACACTTGGATTTCCCTTATATAAGCCTCAGATTTGTGTGTAGTATTTTAGCATTGCAGTACTTGATTATACTTTACGAATGAACAAGATTATGTATATTAAATGTTTTCATTTTCTGTGCATATGGTCCAAAATTTTGCTTTAAAAGGTCATTTGGCATTCTTAATTAAAATCAAGATAAGTGGAAATAAACAGAAGAGTTGTACAGATTTATCACCTACTTTGAATCCACAACTATTGTTATATAAACAACATATTATGTCAGAAATAATAAGCTAAGGGGACTGCCTGTTACATTTGTGTGAATTATTTTTGCCCAAGGTCTGACTTTGCAAGACATTTTTGACAATTATAATGCTCATACAAACCATGAATAATGTACTTAATTCTTAAAACTATTTATTTGTTATCACTTATAAGGCTTTTTTTTTTTTCAGAAAAGTTAAATGAAAAACAATCTTTTAGTTGCAGTCTCTCTCAGTGGCATTATGTAGATGCCAGGTTCTCAGTCCATACTGGCTGTTCATGCACATAACGTATTTCAATATTAGCCTCTTAGTTCAGTAGTGGGTTTCTGAGATTGAGAACAGTCTGCTAGTGATGCAAATGACTTCTAGAGTAGCACGTCCTTCCTGGTCTTCCACTACAGCAAGCGGGTTGTTATTGTTTCCTTTAAATACAAAGCTAATATATAAGTTGTCATCAATAGTTCTCAAATGCCATATTATGCTGGGTGTAGTTACAACCACCTTCAGTCCTAGCACTCAGGAGGCAGAGGCAGGTAGATCTCTACTGAGTTTGAGTCCAACCTGGTCTACATAGTAATCTGTAGGCGAGCTAGGTCAAAAGAAAGAGAGAAGGAAGCAAGCAGCAGCGGCGACAGGAACGGCAGCGGCGGCTATATCAACTTCCTATTACTCATTCCCGTATCCCAAGGAAGTGTGCCAGTCTCACAGGGTTGCTGCATTCATTCGCTCATGCATAAATAAAAGTTCATAAGTAAAAAGTTTTCTTGGCTACTCTTAGGCCATGTTTTCTTTGCTTAGTATTTTCTTTCTGTGATTTCTATTTGACTTTTAAATGACCCATAGTTTCCATTTGAATATAACAGCACTTTCTGAACATGTTCATATGATCAAATACCTAACAAGCCACAAAAGGGAGGAAAAGTGTATTTTGCTCATGGTTCAGAGATTTAGTCAATAGTAGAAGGGGAATGTGCTGAAGTAACCACATCTTGCCAGACAGGAAGCAGAGTGGAACACTAACAGGAAGATACAAGACAGGATACACCCGTAGTGCCCTGCTCCTCCAGGTCACTATGGCCATCCACAGTTCCATCTCCTGGTAGCCTCCAGATTCTGAATCTGTCAGTGGGTTAGCACATTCATTTAGACTGAACCCTTACAGTCTGGTCGTCTCTAGGAAAGCCCTCACAGACATACTCACAGGTTTGCTCTATGAATTATTAATTACTTAGTCCACTCGTGTTCACAGTCAGAATTGTCCATCATGACCTCTACATGTGTGACTGAAGAATGTCTTGACTTGTTAGCACTGTTGAGTGTGTAACATTAAATGGGCTTTTTCTTCTTTTGGTGGCAGTTTCACATTTTAATAAAAATCATCTGTTCAGCATTGAATGTTAAGTGTTTGTAGTGGACCAGGGGGTTAAGACTTACAACTTGGTCTCAAACCATTTTAGGGGGATCTGAGAGGCTTTAGGGGAAGAAAGAAGGTGGTGGCAGAATTGCTCACTTTGTTCGGTAGGTGCTTTGTTGTTCATTTGTTTGTGGGGCAGAGTCTACTGTGTAGTCCTAGCAAGCTTAGAAACTGCTGTGTAGGCAAGGCAGACCTCAGACTTGTGAGGACCCTTCTGTGGGAGCCTCCCTGAGAGATTTCTGACATTGCCTTCTAGTAAAGAACAGTCCCTTCCTCACCAGGGGAGATAGCTAGAAGAGCTCATACCGATTAGATGGTAGTCTGTCTATGTAGCTCACGGAGAGCACCAACTGTGTACCAGATGGAATAGTGAGCAGGCTCTCAGTGAGCTATACAGGAAGTGCTTTACTCAACCAGGACTTTATTTACTTCAGCTTGGCTGCTGGATAAAGTACTCCATAGTCTTTAGTAGATGATACTTAGACTTGAGGGAAGGATTATAATCTCCATTCATAATTTAAAAATATATGTTTGTAAAAGGAAATGATTTTGCATTGCATTACTGTCTTATACTTTATGGATATGAACATTTTTAAGATACCAAAAGACCAATCTAAAGGAATGAGTAAATATCTCATATGCATAGAATGTATAATATAAAACATAATGTGACCAACTTACAAGTTTCTGTTATAAGTCAACCCTCATCAAATGGAACTTTTAAAACTAAATCTTAATTCTTTTTACAAACTTATTCCAAGAACCATTGGTACATTATAAATTTTTATTCATTGTTAAAATACGAAATTCCCCAGAGTAAGTGATGGGGATACAAATGTGCCATTTTCCACAGCACTAAGTTCTACCATACTTACTTACAGAAGGTACAGTGCGTTTGTCTTAGTTAGGGTTTTATTGCTGTGAAGAGACCCCACGACCAGTGCAACTCTTAAAAGGAAAACATTTAATTGGGGCTTGATTACAGGTTCAGTGGTTTAGCCCACTATCATCATGGCAGGAAACATGGTGGCACTCAGGCAGACATGGTGCTACAGAAGGACCTGAGAGGTCTACATATTGATGTGAAGCCAGCAGAAGGAAATGTGCTGTAGTGGAGTGACTTTGAGACCTCAAAGCCTGCCTCCAGAGGGACACACTTCCTCCAGCCAGGCCACACCCACTCCAAGAAGGCCACACCTCCTAATAGTGCCACTCCCCACCAAGCATTCAAACACAAGAGTCTATGGGGACCATTCCTATTCAGACCACCACAGGGTTCTCAGATCTGCTTCAGTGCTGGAGGTGAAGCTGGCTACTCTTAGATAAACAGGAAACCTTTACAGTCCTTCTCTCGGCCCGTTACATTTGTTTGCTAAAGGACTGAGCTTTATTTAAAATGCTAGAGTCATCCATCTGAAATCTTAAAATTGGTAAGATCAATATTTTAGAAGAATAACTCTCAAACTATACTTACATGATTTAACAAACTAAATCGGAATTCATTGTTACCATTCATTTTTACAGCTGTATAATTGAGTGTGTCTCATCTCATTTCCAGTGTGAATAATTAGGATGTTTAGAGTTCTGGGTATTCTTCTAAAATGAAGTAGCATCCATATAAAAACTCTAGTTTGCCATCATCTTGTGTTTTTCATTGAGAAGTAAATACTTAAACAGTGCTTATCTGTTATGTACATGTTTTTTTTAAGCTGGAAAATATGATCAAATTAAATTGTGATGTTGTTTCATGGTAACTTTTGTGAAGACGAATAAGAATTTAAGTGATCCCTTTTCTGAACAAGCACAACAGCTTTCCCAGTAGCAAAGGACTGGAAATAGACCAATTCTCTTCAATTCTGACCTCTTACTGGTGTGGGATTGCACTATCATTCTCTTATTAGGACCTTTCGAGAAGACACTCCATATTTTCACCATTAATTGGACTTGATGAAAAGCTATTCCACCGATGTAGTTTAAGTGGCTAAGTGCTGAGTCAGCGCACATGCTCAGAAGGGGAGTTAGCTGTTCTAGAAGTCTCCAGAGATGAGGGAGGACTTAAGAAAAGGGGTTCTGTGAAAGCAGCATGTACATTGAGAAAGACTTTGATCCCTCTGGAGTAACAGGTGTTTACTGGAACATTCTAAAATACTAGGCTAGTTAGATTTGACCAAATTATGAACCTTGACCCAAAAGCAAAACATTTCTTTAACATAATTGAGTTACTGTTTCTCATATACACTCTTCAAGGTTTGAAAATGGCACCTTGAGTCAAGGTGTCCATTACAGATGAGTATCCATGACCTGAAAATGGGAACTCTGTAATGCTTCAAAACCAAAACCTTTGAATTATCAGCATCATACAGATAGAAAATTATACACTTGAACTCATGTAATACCACACAGTCACAGAAAAATTGGAGTTGCTTCAACTTGTGTATACAATGTATAAATGACACAAGTTTGTTTGTAGACAAGGGTCGTCTTTCCAAGGTATTTCATTATTTAGTACAAATACTATCATAGACAAAATAATAGGAAACACCTTTGATAAGGGATATTCATTCAGATATAAAGCACTTCCTTAAAATGAAAACCTAATGAACTACATTGATAGTCTTTGTGTGTATATTCTGTTGTCTGAGCATGATGACAGCTATTCATTCTGAGGTGTTTAGTGAGCATCTCAGGTGTAGCAAGCAGGGAGCACCGGGTGAGAATCCCTGCCCTCTGACAACTTCTTTTTATTTTATTTTCTGAGTGGAGAGGCAGAATGATGGTCATTCAGGTTCAGAGAAATCAAGGGTATTTTGTGATTTCCCCCCACCCCACCCCACCCCACACCCCAAGGCACTAGTGAGCAAAAGCTAATCAATGATGGTTTCCAAAAAAGTTTCACAGTTGACTCTTCTTCTGAGTGTATTTACTACAGTGTGAAAGAATGCCCAGTTTCACATGGACAGCCAATGATTTTTCAGATGAATGCACTGGATAGTCTTGGTCAGACTGCTTTGCATAGAGCTGCCTTAGCTGGCCACCTGCAGACGTGCCGCCTCCTGCTGAGTTATGGCTCCGATCCTTCCATCATCTCCCTGCAAGGCTTCACAGCAGCGCAGATGGGGAATGAAGCGGTGCAGCAGATTCTGAGCGGTGAGTCACATGGCCTGCCTTCCCTTTGCTCACGCCCCCTCTCATGAGAGCAGACCCTACAGCCTGTTCTGAGTAGCTTCGTGGGCGATCTTCTTGACCTGAATGTTTCTTTTTTCACACCTTTCCTTTCCTACATAGTCACCCCATTTCTGAATTGTGGTAGGATGAGGAGCTATCAGGAGGAGAGCTGCACCATTTTTAAGTTAGTTGGCTGGTTGGAATTGAACACAAGCTAGAATTATGGGAGCTATACAATCTGTCAAATGAAATGTTAAATTTCTATAGTGATGACCTTTAGTTGTTCTTACGTGTATAGTGGTCTGACCTACTTGTGTGTTCTTAAGTATTCTGAAATTATCTTATATTCTCTTGATTTAAATGTAATTATCAACCTTTGATGAGTGTCACAGTGAATGCCCACTATATTTTAAGATATTTACTTTGTTGACAGAGATGAGGCAGAAAACTGATAGTACACTAGACAATGACTTCCTGACTCCCAAGTTAGAAGTTAAACAGCCTTCTGAAAACTTTGGAATTAGACATGGAAGAATTTGAATATAGTTACTCTTCTTTCTCACCCCTCAGCCTTTGTCTGGATGGCCTTTGGGTTCCATTACTGTAGACAGATGGAAACTGAAAGTGTAACATAGAGACACCTACAGACTAGTAGTCAGAAGCCTGGCTAGTCTTTGCTGCCTGTGAACCATATGCCTAAGCTCTGTAGGCACAGTGTCCCCCTTTATAGCAGGTATCTTATGGTGCCCTCTACCCAGAAATAAAATTCTTAAGATTTTCTGATACATGATTTAACTTCAGAAATCTACATAAGAAGTTTCTAAACATCTATATTAAAACACCTAAGTGATAGTAAGATTTACTCTAAGTAAATCTTAGAGTTGTTGTGTGATAGCTTGGAGATGACAAAGCTGGAAAACCCACAGTTGACCCTACAAATTTTGGGGGCTCTCAAAAATGCATCAGAGTTTAGAAGCAAAGAATCTCTCAAGGTCCATGGCTGTCACAGATGTGCCACTGCTGCGTGAGGGAAGCAGTCTCAAGAAATAATTCTGTACCCTGAACACTTGGACAAGGATTGCTTTCCCTCCTCAGCTCATTCTTATGTGCCTGTCATTTGCGTCAGTCTGTAGGTTTGTTGACAGATGAGAAGTGGAATAGATAGAAAATAGGCACTGACTCCCTAACTCCCAAATTAGAAGTAGCAGCCTACTGAAACCTCAGGAACCAGCTGCGGAAGAGTTGCAGTATGGTTTCTGTAGAAATGAGTATAATCCCAGCCTGGGGTTTCTGCCCCGCTTCTGGTTATTGAGTTGCCGGATGAAAGACACACTTGCAGCTTTTATATTTACAACAAGCCCTCATCACCACAATAGCTGGGCAGCTGCCTACCCTCCATTGCTGTTAGAATCACTTTTCTATCAATAACCCTGAGTTCTTACTTACTATTTACTATTTCATCTGGGCTGCTCTTAGCTCCAGTTGGGCAGCCCTCTGGGACACTCTCTTGACCCTTAACACATGGCAGCTTTTCCTTCCTCCTCTCCTGCACCTTCCTCCAGTAATTTCAACAGTTACTCTTCTTTCTCACTCTTGGCTTTTCCACCAATCTTCACTACCAGAATGTGGCTAGGGTTTTAAGCTTGACTGTTAAGCACCTGCCTGCAACAGAGCCATGGGATATCTGCTGCAGGAAGATAAGATACTGCTCCCCCACTAGGAAATAGCTCTTTCAAGAGATTGCAATCATTTTGTAAATTGGGATTTTTTTTTATGAAATAGTCTTGTATTTTTTTTTTTTACTGAAAATGATTCACTAGTGAATTTTGCTTCTGTGAGTTATAACCATAAATAAACATACAGCTACTGCATCAGTTTTTCACAGTACTACACATAAATTTAACAGTGGTTAACAAAATGGGGTTGAAGTATCAAATTCAACAAATTGGGTCCATTTAATACCTTTAAGATGCCTTCTGAGTAAATGCATCTCAAATCCATGACTTCTGGGGATGAGATTGACTACTGAATCATAAGTAAAAAGTTCAGCTACTTTTATAATTCTACTCTAAAATTGATTTTTGTGATGCATATAGTAATTATAAATGCTTAGTTTTGTGAATGGTAGGAATCAGTTTGCCATGTTCATTGTTGATCTACAAAGAGAATACAAATAATAGAGCTGTCTGAGACATAGGGCCTTTTAAAAAAACATGAAAAAAACTATTTTTATTGGAATTACTCCATGCTTTGAAGAGGATACTGAGTGCTCTTTTATAGATATTTCTACATTCTTTTTTTACATTTTAATCTTGAGACAAAGTCTGACTAAGCTGCCTACACCAGTCTTGAACTCCCTCTTGTAACCCATACAGGCCTGGATTTCTAATATTTCTGCCTCATCTACTTTGGCACCTAGGATTTGCCTACTACGTCCTGCTATACTATTTCTAAAAATAACTTTGTTCTAAACCCGTTTTAGATTTATATAGATGCAGAACTCCACAGTTGCTATCATAATAAATCAGCATGTTTAACTTTTACCCGTTGACATTTCCTGTACGTTGTTCTTAGAAACATTCTGGTATATGTGCACTAAATATTTTGCTTGACTAGAAAATGACACTTTCCTGGTCATTCCCCATCATCGTGGTGTGATGATAAGCTACAGACACAAAGGATGTTTCCTGAGTTTTCTGTTGCTGGAGTCTCTCGTAGAGACTTGGTAGAGTGTGCTACAGAGCAGCCTCACCTGTAAGTGCAACAGTTCACGTGCACCTTTAGACTGGAGACCAGTGACCAGAAAGTCACCGAGGACAGCCATCTGAGACTTAGGGCTCGACATAATGACCCTGATGTGAAGCATCCCAAAAATCAACTTGGCAAATGCTTTGATTGTTGTTTTTGTTGAAAACAACAGGAGCAAGGATTCCAGCCCTCAGCAACTCCACAGAATAACAAGTGCAGTGTAACACTTTCTTTAAAGAGAAAAAATTTTAAAATGGACTTCACTGTTGGAGATAGTCTTTTTTCTTCTTTAGTCTTGGTATTTCATCTGATTTAATCTTAGTGTTTTATCTGCTAAGAATTATTAATATGATCAAATAGTTTGTCTTCTACAGAAGAATTCTTAAACCTATCTATAAAAGTCAACCCTTCTGAACAAAGTACTGTAGAAAAATAAAGTCTTTCTTTTAAAATCTAAAGCCTTTTATGGCATCACTTGATCCTTCCCACTTGGACTGTGAACTCAGTGTCTCTGATCATATTGTAATGTAATGTAATCTTAAACCTGAAAGAGACTTTGAGGAAAACCAGGTCTCACTCTTGGAATGCAAAAACTAAGACATCAGGCTGGTGAGATGGCTCTGTGGTTGAAGGTGCTTGCTGACCAGGCCTGACAGCCTGAGTTCAGTCTCCAGAGCCATGATGGACGGAGAGCCCTGACTCCTGAGAGCTGTTTTCTGGCTTCCATCTGCATGTCATGGCACGTGTTCCCTGGCCACTAATAATACATAAAAATATCAAAAATCTGAAGTGTCCTCCAGAGTCCACATGGAGCCCAAGCCTGTGGTCCTGATTGCCTGCCACACTCTTCTGTACCTGCTGTGTGTACCTTCCGAAAGCCACATTTTACATGAGCATATTGATTCTTTTCTCTTTAAAAGATCAATATTGAATACATTTTTGTTATATGTTTATATTTGATTCATCAGAATACCTGACTTGTAAGCCTGTAAATGTAACAACCTAACTGACTGTGTCACCTTTCACACTGTTATCTTTTCCCCAGTTACACAGGCATTTAAAGTCTGGAGCTAGTTTTGGCCTCCTGGTTCCCACTTTCCTCACTCTCCTTTGCAACAGTCTTTAACCCGGGCATGTGCTGACTAGTGTGGTGGGGTATAAAGCGTTCCTCTGTGTTAGAATGTATTTACATCTTACTTAGAACGGATGTAAATTGAAGTAAAGAAGTACTTGCTAGCTGAGTAAGATGGAGGAAGTAGCCATTATATCACAGTACTGTCCGACCCCATAATCTCTCTCCCTCCTAAACAGTCTTCCTTCTATAACATCCTCCAGTAGCCCAGGGCCAACAGTAATCTTTTCTTCCTTTGATACAGAGAGTACGCCTATACGCACTTCAGATGTGGACTATCGACTCTTAGAGGCATCAAAAGCTGGTGACTTGGAAACTGTGAAGGTAAGTTAGCGCCTTGACCGGTACTGTCGGCCTCCTGCCACCCACTCATTGTGATGGAGCCAAATACAACTACTCAGAAAGAATCAGTAGGCTGTTATTTTGGTTTTGTTTTTTGTTTTTTTTTTATTTAAAAACAACGGGCAGAGTATATCTGTACATAAAAGAGTACTACCAAGATTTTTTCCAGTATGTCCCTTATAGCACCTAAACCATAAAAAAAAGATACATACATTTTCATTATGTATAATGTAATGAAATCTACTCTGTATGTGTGTGCATGTGTGCACATGTGCCATGGTGCATATGTAAAGTCAAAGAACAACTTTCTGGAATCAGTTTTCTCCTTCCACCACGTGCAACCTGGGAATTGAATTCCAGCTGTTGGGGTTGGCAGCAAGTGCCTTTACTCCCATGAGCCATCTTACTGGCCAGAATACAAATTTTAGTTTCATCTGTTTGTATGCAAGTAGACAAAATGTGCTTTCAAATTGCTAAACAATGCATTCACATTAAAAGAAAATTTTATTTTTGGACAGTGGAGTGTAAGTGTCCAAAGGCATACAGATTGAGAGTTAGGTCTAGTATATTTTTTTCTCAAAAGCTAAGAATTAGAAGTTAGCTGAGTGTGGTAGCTCATGCCTTTCATCCCTTTGGAAAACTGAGGCATGAGGATTGCTGTGAGTTCTGGGGTAGCCTGTACTGTAAGAGTGATACTCTTCTCCTCCCCTTCCTTTCCACTTCTCTGTATAAAGTATTTTAAAATTTGAAAAACAGGATATAAAATTGTTCTGACATCCAGCAAGGAATGAATAGAATCAAGAAGTTGTGAGACCTAGAGAGCCAGCCTGTTGCTCCACACTCAGGGAGGCAGGAACTCACTCTCTAGGTTCTTTAGTTCCTTGTAGTCAACTCAAGTTGGTCTGATTTCAGCAAAGAGCAGCCAAGCCTACCACAGGATGCATTTGTGAGGAGTCTGAGGGAGGCTCCACTGGCTGCCCTTGGATTTCGGGTAGATTAGGGACTGGGCTAGGGTGTCCAACAGTGACTAAATTCCACTGAGTGCTCAGAGGATCTGCTGTCACAGTGATGACAAACACAATGTGGATTCTCCTTCGGGGCTTTCTGAAACATGTGGCCCAGACTGTCCTCAGACTCACTGTGTAACGCACACGGATCCCAAATTGGAGGTCATCCTCCCTCACCTCCTCCAGCTCAGGAATTTTTAGGTATGCCTCACCATGTCCGGCTATGGTGCTGATTTTTATACAACTCATCTGTGGAGAATATTTACTGTATCATTATACTTATCTAAAATACTGCCCAGTTTTAGAGCAAAGTCTATGAATGATTGTTAATGGTGTTGTCTCTGTCTCTGTGTCTATGTGCACACCACAAAAGCAACTCTGCAGCCCGCAGAATGTGAACTGCAGAGATCTGGAGGGCCGGCATTCTACCCCGTTACACTTCGCTGCGGGCTATAACCGTGTGTCTGTCGTTGAGTACCTTCTACATCATGGAGCTGATGTCCATGCCAAAGACAAAGGGTATGTGTTCCCATCCCTTCCTACTTAAATCTGTATTTATCTTCAGAAGATAGCTGTTTTCTTTAGAACAAAAAATTTACATATGACATACTGCTTTTTTAAAATTAGTGTTCTTGGTGTCATAGATGCTTTTCTCATTGAAGTAATATATATGATTCATTTAAATTATAACTTAAATAAACATACATACTGAAATTGAAGATTTCCTCATCCCACACTCTAAAGACACAACATGAACAGTTTGCCTGTAGTTGCCCAGCTCTGTCTTGGGTTGTGTACAACAACTGTCAGTCACTTGGATTGTCAGCATGTTTCTTGGCCCCTTTGAGTTTGCACTGCACGATGCCAAGGTAAGGACGCCATTCCACTCTGCTTTGGACTTCACCTGTTCCTGCAGTATGTCTCCCAGTTGGATGCATCCTTTTCATGCCTGTGTATAGGATTTTATTCATTTATGAATATTTTCATGTAATCTGTAATTTATTGTTCATCCTCTCATTATATTTTTTGCCATTAAAAAATTCTTCTAAGAAGAATTCAGTCCATCCCAGAATCACCATTATTAATAGAAATATGATGTTTCTGCTAGTTTAAGTTGTTTATATTTTTACATTAGATGAATTACTTGACAAACCAGGCACGGCTCCTGAGAGGGTGTCTTTTTGTGCTACCTTTTAGAATGTCACCTGCTTTCTTTGAAAACTAGTCATCTGAAAGTTTGTTCAGAAGATGGGGTCACTAGATTCTTTTAGCTGAGTAGAATTTATAATTGAATTTTATTTTCTTTGATAATTCTCTTTTTATTAAGGGGGAACGGGGATGGAGTTTGGTTTGTTTGAGACAAGGTCTCCCTCTGTACCGCTGGCTGGCCTGAGACCAGCATGGCTACACACTCAGAGATCTTGCCTCTGCCTCCTTCATTCTGAGATTAAAGGCATGCACTACTATGCCCGGTGTGAAGTCTCTTTGAAGTTCACTTTGAGTTTTCATTGTTTTGTTCCTCAATGTTTAAGTTATACAGAGAGGCCACTATGGAATCATTATGAACTTAAAAACAACTAAAACAAGTGGTGAAAGATGCCGACTGAATAGTGGAATGTAGTTTATGTTTTATGTATTATATATTACATTATTTTATATTATGTATCATAAGTAAGCTGGCAATTTTCCTTAGTAAAATACAAATCAAAGAAAATCTGAGAGATGATAAAAAGCAGATTGGTTAATTATTCATGCTAATACTTTGTATTATACGGGGCTCTCCATTGCTAGGGTACAAGTAAAAATTAAAAGGATTGTGTTAAGAAGCCCTGGGGTCCCAGCCACTTGGGAGGCTGAGGCAGTAGGTTTGAACTCAGTGTCTGCTTGGCTTATAGAATGAGTTTAAGAAAACCTATATTTAAATTGAAAAGTCTAGTTGTGTAGCTCAGTGATAGAGTGCCACTAGCATGCAGGAAACCCTGACTTTTAATCCTAGTGCTACCAAAAATAGTATCATATTTTATTCTATGAGTGATAAATAAATATATATGCTATATATACATATATAGCATATGTATATGAGAATAGATGAGTAGATAGATTGGTAAAAATAAATCACTATATATATTGTTTCAAGATTAATGATTGCTGTGATTGAAGGCTTTATATTGAAAAGTTGTTTTTTTTTTAATTATGAATGTTTGAATTAGTGAGGTGGCTTAGCAGCTAATGGCACCTTTCTCTGCAAGCTGCTATCCTGAGTTTGATCCCTAGAACACGCATAAAGTATAAGGAGAGAACTGACATACAGAGTTGTCCTCCGACCTCCACACGTGCATCGTGACACATGCACACACACAGTAATAACTAGTAAAAAGTATTAGTCCCTGCTAGAAATGGGGCCCATGTTAGAGACCGGAGAGGAAGTATTTCTTCCTGAGTGATGCTCAGTATGCTCGGAGCCATAGAGCGTGAGTAGGAGGAAGGTTTGAGGTGGAGTCTCACATAGCCCATGCTGGCTTGAATTCCCTCTCTCGCTGAGGATGATCTTGAACTCCTGCCTTTCCCTCCCAAGTACTAAGTCTATAAGCATGCACCACTATTATAAACATTATTTTAGCTGAAATATTTGTCTTGTGACTGTTTTCTTTTGTTTAGTGGCTTGGTTCCCCTTCATAATGCCTGCTCCTATGGACACTACGAAGTAGCTGAGCTCTTGGTGAGGCACGGGGCTTCTGTCAATGTGGCAGATTTGTGGAAATTTACCCCTCTCCATGAAGCGGCAGCCAAAGGAAAATATGAAATCTGCAAACTCCTTCTGAAAGTATGTAGATATGACACAGCTGCCTGGGTTTAGTTACTGCTTTTTAGAAACTCATCCATTGTAATCTATTGGAAACAAGTGAGAAGGAGGCTGTCTCCGGTTAGATCCTGACAGGTTTTTCTGAATTGACTCAATGAGATCATTTCACCAAAGAAGGTTCTGGGGAGAGTTGGTTTTAATTTACGTGGGTTATCTAATGTATCGTTAGTGTTAGAGAACAATGGCCGTAGGAACTTTTCCATCAGGTCATTCCTGGAGATACATTTATATTGCTGCTGTCGTAACTAATAGTACTGTTGACTCATTCCTTACTGAATACCACAGACTCATGTCAACATGTAAGTCGTGCAATACGTCTTACATCTGTAAGGATTCTCATCTTTTTTTAACCAGACAAAAGTATTGTTATATGTAAATCCAGTTTATAGTTTATTTAATACTATAATATATACAGCAAGTATTACCACTAGATAGATAATTTTTTTAAAAATCACCTATAGATCATTATGAATCCATTGTCTAATTTGAATACTGTGCTCTGTTTGTTTCTTCATTCATTTTTTTGTCACTGTATTTTTTTATTGGATATTTTATTTATATTTCAGATGTTATCCCCTTACCCCATTCCCCACCCCCACCCCACCCAGGAACCCTCTATCCCATCCCCCTCCTCCTGCTTCTATGAGGATGTGCCCCCACCTACCCCCCCACTCCCACTTCCCCACCCTCGAATTCCCACACACACTGTGTCCAGCCTTCATGGGGACCAAGGATCTCCTCTCCCACTTATACTTGACAGGATCATCCTCCCTTGTATATACAGCTGGAGCCATGGATCCCTCCCTAAGTGCTCCCAGGCTGGTGGTTTAGACCCTGGGGGCTCTGGTTGGTTGTTATTGTTGCTTTCCTCATTGGGTCACAAACCCTTTCAACTCCTTCAGTCTTCACTCTAACTCCTCCATTGAGAACCCCATGATCAGTTCAATGGTTAGCTGTGAGCATCTCCTCTGAATATGTCAGACTCTTGCAGACCTCGAAGGAGACAGCTATATCACGCTCCTGTCAGCATGCACTTCCCGACATTCACATCAGCATCTGCCTTTGGTGACTGCACATGGGATAGATACTCAGGTGGAATGGTCTCTAGACAGCCCCTCCTTCAGTTTCTGTCCTATACTTTGTCTCCATATTTGCTCCCTTGAGTATTTTGTTACTCCTTCTAAGAAGGACCGAATCACCCCCACTAGGTCTTCATTCTTCATGAGCTTTATGTGGTCTGTGAATCTTAGGTATTTCAAGCTTCTGGGCTAAAATCCAATAATCAGTGAGTGCATACCATGTGTGTTCTTTTGTGATTGGTTTACCTCACTCAGGATGATATTTTCTAGTTTCATCCATTTAGCTAAGAATTTCTCGAATTCATTGTTTTTAATAGCTGAGTAATATTCCCATTGTGTAAATGTACCACATTTTTTGTATCCATTCTTCTGTTGAAGGACATCTGGGTTCTTTCCAGCTTCTGGCTATTATAAATAAGGCTGCTATGAACATAGTGGAACATATGTCCTTGTTATATGTTCGAGCATCTTCTGGGTATATGCCGAGGAGTGGTATAGCTGAGTCCTCAGGTAATGATATGTCCAGTTTTCTGAGGAACCACCAGACTGATTTCCAGATTGGTTGCACCATCTTGCAATCCCACCAACAATGGAGGAGTGTTCCTCTTTCTCCACATCCTCGCCAACATCTACTATCACCTGAGTTTTTGATCTTAGCCATTCTGACTGGTGTAAGGTGGAATCTCAGGGTTGTTTTGATTTGCATTTCCCTGATGACTAAGGATGCTGAACATTTCTCTAGGTGCTTCTCTGTTTGTTTCTTCATTCATTTTTTTTTTTTAAGAGAAAGTCTCACTGTATTGCCCTGGCTGTCCTAGAATTCACAGAGATCTACCTGACTCTGTCCCTAGGAATGCTGGAATTAAAGGTTCGTGCCACCACACCTGGCTAGCTTAGATTATTCTTCATTTCCACAGTAGGTCAACAGCTTTCTGTATCAGGTCTATAATAAAACTTCTTGGCTTATAGTTGTAGCTATTTTAAGCCAAGGTAGTTTTTTGAAATACATTTATACATCATGAAATACATTTTAAATTATCAGAATTTTTTTTAACTGATGCCATTTAGTATTTTTTTTCTTCCTGTGTATTCCTTTTTTTCTTTCTCATGATGCTGCCTAACTATCTTTATCCAATTTGAGTTGGAACCATAATTCAGTAGTGGCGTGAGTAGCTACCAAGTGTGAGACCCTAATTTTATCATTAAAAATATCTCTCTCTCTCTCTCTCTCTCTCTCTCTCTCTCTCTCTCTCTCTCTCTCTCTCTCTGTGTGTGTGTGTGTGTGTGTGTGTAGGTGTGTGTAGGTGTGTGTAGTGCAACTGAAGTCTGGCCAAATTAACATTTAGACCATTATAAGAAATAAGAGATTTTCAAAGACAACTTCAAGTCTTGGGAAACATTTGTCACAGAAAAGCGAAAGCTTCTCAGTACTCTCCCAGTTGCAAGATAAAGCAGAATTTAGATTACTATTTTCAGAGTGGATATAGGATAGATTTCCTTCCAGCTGAATGAAGGTACAGAGTGTAAATGAAGTAATTCTGTATGTGCTACCTACCCACTTGCACGTGCACTGTTCGGTTTTTGTCTCTACAGCATGGAGCAGATCCAACTAAGAAGAACAGAGATGGAAATACACCCCTAGATCTGGTCAAAGAAGGAGACACAGATATTCAGGACCTCCTGAGGGGTGATGCTGCCCTGTTGGATGCTGCCAAGAAGGGCTGCCTGGCCAGAGTGCAGAAGCTCTGTACTCCAGAGAATATCAACTGCCGAGACACTCAGGGCAGAAACTCAACTCCTCTCCACCTGGCAGGTAAGCGCACTGTGTCATCTCGCTGTCCCTTCAGTAAACTGTGTGCCAGGCGCTTAGCCACTTGGCTTGAAAGGTGAAAGGTTGGTGAGATAGCCAAACAGGTAACTCGGCTTATCAGCAAGCTTCACACCCTGAGTTCAAGTCCCACAGCTCACATGGTCAGCCAAGAGGATCAGCTCCTGCACACTGTCCTAAGACCTTCCAACTCACACTTGGTGCCTGGGAAAGAAACTGGCACGTGACTAAGTTATATAAAGTTAATATTAGCTTTTGAAGAAAAAAATTAAAATCTTAATGTTTCCTGGTCTTTCCTTGTACATGTGTGAGTTGACCTGACGTGTCCCCTTTCACTCTAACAGCAGGCTACAATAACCTGGAAGTAGCTGAGTACCTTCTAGAGCATGGAGCTGATGTTAATGCCCAGGACAAAGGAGGTTTAATCCCACTTCACAACGCAGCATCTTACGGGGTAAGCATGTCACAGGGAACGTCTAGAAGACTTCCCTGGCATTTGATACTTTACTAATCATGGACTACAGGTTATGCAACAGATTGCTAACCTGGAGCCGAGTTGAGTGCAGATTAATCATCTATATAAGCTTTGTCATACCTTCCCACATAGTTCCTTTTTGATGAGATTTTGAAAGCTTTCTGTGTCTCTGCACATTCTCTAACACAACCAATATGTACTGGGTCATATAGAAATCTTACCTCTATCTTGGATAGCTTTTAAACACTATTAAAGCCAGGAGGCTCCTAAGTAGGTATGGGACTGTACCTACCTCCATTTATCTCTAGAATCTTAAACGTGTCAGGCTAAGTGGTTAAGCAGTTTGCACACAATTTAATAGCATTCAGCTGAGGGATAAGCTGCCAAATAAAAGTGCAAAGCCGTCTTTCCAGGCACTGAACTGTGTTCAACAGGAAGAGGACGCACTGCAGTGCCTTGATGCTGTTTGTCAGAACTAGCTTTCTGCGTTTGTACATAGCCCTCTCTGACTCAGATCCCCTGACTGCAGTTCCTGTGTACCAGGCTCTCAGGTGATGTAGTGGCTCCTCCCACTGGTCATTTTCATATAAACCTACTTGGTAGGTATCCACAGTTCCTGCTTTCCATTTCTGTCTGCAAATGAGAAAAAAAAAGAGAGAGAGAGCGTTTTCCTACTATCTTTCGTTTGAGCTTAGTCTGCTATTTGGATTTGTAACTTTAAAAAAAATTAAAAGCTACCTCAGTTTTTTTCAAATGGAGAAAAAAATAGAAGAAACTTAAGTAAAAGTTACAAATTTCATGAGAATTTTTCTTTATGATAATGTGCCTTATTCTGCTTAGTATCCTTTGTATTATAGTGTGTTTAGGTATTATCTCTTTATCTATACATACAAAAGACAGTTCATTTCTGTGATATTAATAAATATAAAAGTACCGATATTTATTCCTTACCAAAAGCATGTGATTTTATAAAGATAAATCATTTGGCAGGTTGGTTTTCGTTCTCAACTGTTTCATTTTGCAGTGATTTCCCTAAAACATAGATTATATCTGAAGGCTTCGTGCCATCACTGTAGTAGACAGCACATACAATTAAATGGGTTAGCTGTAGCCCGCATTCTCTTCTATTGTCCACTATTTTAACATTGAGTCCCCGTTTTTATTCAAGTGTTGTCACTTACAGCGCTTAGTGTCTTTCTCCAGGGTAGTCGGCTCCTGGTCTTGGCCTTCTCACTCAGTCCTCTGGTCCCGAGTGACAAGAGCTAAGCTGTAGCTCACTTGTGCATTTCAGTTACTGTTGCTTGCTCCAGAGGTATAGCTACTTATAAAGAATTGTGTTTATGCTATTTCAGTGATAGTCCTTCCTCTGCACTGGTCTTTTAGACATTTGCCAGCCAGTTTAGCAAGCATGTAATTGGTTTCACTAAAGACACTGTAAATTCAATAAAAAAAAAAGTTTAACAGTGCATACTGAGCCCACAGCTCATTTACACACCCACGTATATATAAACCATAACTTTTTTTGGACTAATTTTAGAAGTCTGTGCAGATTATTCTACCAAATTGTGTTCTTCTTAATAAAATGCAGGAAACACAGTTTAAGTAACTTGTAATATCATCTGAGGACTAATTTGAAATTATCCCATGCTTTCGGACTGATTGAACAGAAGTTGCGTTTCCAAAACATCCTTTGAATAAAGAAGATAAATTGGGGTTCTTCGTTTGTTTGGTTGTTTGTTTTTGAAAGTGATTTTGATAGAATCATACATAGATAGCTTTCATGTTAGACATTTAAACATAAACTGCAAAATTAGTTATAATCTCATTATCCCAAAGAATCTTAAAGCATAATAAACTAGCCTGTTCTGAGAAGAATCCTAGTTGTTCTGTGCAGCCCTCCTTCCGTCTTCATTATCATGTTACCAGGGGCGGGAAGCCTGTCTTAGGAATTAATGATCTTACTTTGTAAATAAGTAGTTCGAGGCAAGCCTGAGCTACATGAGACCCAGCTTAGAGGGGCAAAAGGATAGTTGTGGAGGAGACAAGTCCAAAGCACAGTAGAGGGGTTGTGTTTGTTTGATTTTAAGAAACTTGTATTAAGGATGGGAACGTGGACCTAGATGGAATGGTTAAATAGTAGCAAGAGTACCTGACGGAATTCTGCCGCCTTCCTTTCTTCTTAAGCTTCTGTGTTCTCTTGATTTTCTCAGCATGTTGATATAGCAGCATTACTGATAAAATACAACACATGTGTAAACGCAACGGACAAGTGGGCCTTTACCCCCCTTCATGAAGCTGCCCAGAAAGGACGGACACAGTTATGTGCCCTGCTCCTAGCACATGGCGCAGACCCAACCATGAAGAACCAGGAAGGTCAGACACCTTTAGATCTGGCAACGGTAAGTCTTGTTGCAGTGATGACTCTTCATTAGGACTTCAGGCCTCACGTTACCTTCCAGGACTAAACTGGTACTTCATGTGGCCAAGTTGGCATTCTTCCTGGAAATCTTGTTAGGCAAAACCGTGTAGTGCCTCAGTTCCTTCTGTACTTCTGTGGTATTCCATGTGTAACCAGCCTCCTTTGCTTTCACTGCCTGTGTCTACAGCCACCACTCAACATGTGATACCAAAATCACTGTCACTGTTTATGACAGGTACTCTTTAAAGAAAAAATTACAAAACATATGGTACTTAGTGAAAAACTTAGTATTAATAATGGTTTTTGTGTTTTCTTTAATCATTATTTTTAGGCTGATGACATCCGGGCTTTGCTGATAGATGCCATGCCCCCTGAGGCCTTACCTACCTGTTTTAAACCTCAGGCAACTGTAGTTAGTGCCTCCCTGATCTCACCAGCATCCACCCCCTCCTGCCTCTCTGCTGCCAGCAGCATAGATAACCTCACTGGCCCTTTAGCGGAGCTGGCTGTAGGAGGGGCCTCCAATGCAGGGGATGGTGCCGCGGGTGCAGAAAGGAAGGAAGGAGAAGGTAGGTGCATCTCTGGGAATGTTTGTACTTATTTCAGTGGACCAGTTACTTTTTTATTTTTATTATTGAAAGCTTAAAGATAGCTTGTCTTTAAGCTTTTGAGTTCAAAGACATCCAGGACTACATGGTGCGACCCTGTCAAAGACAGGCTTGGGAGATATGAGGGCAAAGGAGAAGGAAAAAGGATTCCTGAGACTTGCTAAATGCGTTCCTCTGGCCTCCACATACACTATACACACAGGAATAAACAAAAATAATTCTTAAAAAGAATAATCAATAGTAACTGGTACCTTTTTTCTTCTTCTTTTCTTTTAATTCATTTAAAGTACTAATTCTATCAAATATGGTCTGGAGCCTAGGCACTGCTCTTGTAGAGGACCTGGTTTAGTTCCCAGCACCCACACTGCTTAGCTTCAGAACCCCCTTCACTCCTTCTGCCTTCCAGGGAAACACTCAACATGCATGTACTCATGCATCAAAGCATACACAAAGCTAAAAATAAATGTTTTAAACTATATAAAAATATATTAGAAATTATATTCACTATATATTATAATATATACATCTGTATTTTAGTTCTATATTCTATGTCTATTAGAATTAATGTAAGTACTATTGCTATACCAGAGATAAATTTCAGAATAACTTGGAAGTGCCTGATTAAATTGACATATTTGGTATTAGTTTATGTCATGTAAAATCATCTATATAGGCAAGTGTCAAAAAATAGAGTTACACATAAATACTGACCTTCCATAGAATTAGAAAATTCTAAGAGATTTTAATGGTTTTGTTTTAGTTGCGGGTCTTGACATGAATATCAGCCAATTCCTTAAAAGCCTTGGCCTTGAACATCTTCGGGATATCTTTGAAACAGAGCAGGTAAACACTCGCAATCTTTTTCTGCTTTTCAATTATTGAGTTATTGACACTTTTTTTAAATTTTGCAGCTATTTTCTGTCTTATGTATACTCTTTATTTTGTGACTTACACTGTTCTGCAGTCTGCCCCAGTTTTAAGTATATTTTTACCTTGTTTGTTTCCTGCCTCAAATATCTGTAGAGAACCAGAGACCCCAGCACTTTCTGCTCATCTCCAGACTCTGGCAGTTGAGAGAGAGAGCTATCCTTCCTCCGTAGGAGCAGTTTTGCTCAGTGCAGTCTGAGTCAGGTTCGATGTGAGAAAGGAGGCTGCAGCCTGCTGGGAGAGCACTTGGTGAACTTAGATCAAGAACCTATCTCAAGAATATTTTCAGTTTTTCTGGGGTTGTTTTGTTTCCAAAAGAAGCTGGCATATATCAGCTCATGTGCTTGCACCTACTAGTGAGAGCCTTTGTTGGCCAGACTGTTGTCGAGGGTCACAAGTTCTTACTCCCGTGCCCCATGGTAAACACTGAAGAGGAGACTGCTGGGTTTAGTATACTGGTGGACAGAGAGTCACTCAGACCCAGTGCACCGTTTCCTCCTCATACCCACGTCAGCCTTTCTGTCGGGGAAGAAGTCTAGTCAGCTTTAGGGCCCTCTTCAGATCTTTATTTTGTGACTTATGTTCCACAATCTACCCCATGCTCAATCTGTTTGTTTCAGGTTTGTTTTTATCTTGTTTTGCACAAAAGTCTATTACTTACTTAGTATGTGCACTGAGTTTGGTAGAGCTACATAGTAAATGACCACAGACTTGGTTGCTAACGGAATTCACATTGTCAGGGTACACTCCCTGTAGCAGTTCTAGAATAGTCTACTCCCTGCCCCTCCAGCCTCCCTGACTTAGGTCACACACAGGCCACCTTACTCAAGTCTCTGCAGCTGTTGTCACATTGTCTTGTCCCGTGTCTGCCTTCTCATGTACCTCTTACTGGGACACTTCCTTTAAACTTGGGCCCTCCTGGGTGATTGCTGGTTCCAAGATTCTTGCCTTAAGCATTTTAAAGCATGTTAAAAATGTTAACATTTTTGGTCATATTCCTTCTAGGGATGCTGACCTATCTCTTTGAAGGCTAGAGTCAGGCCTACGGCAGCATGCACGTATAAGCCTTCTTCTCTTTTTACGGCCTCACCAGTTTATCACAGACTTCCCTTGCCGGCCATCAGCCTCTACAGTATCCCCTCTATAATAAGCTCACTCATTTGTTTTTTTTTTTCAGTATGTGGCATAGTTAACAATTTTCTCTGCAGGTCTTCGCCCTGTTCTTTATTCTTTGTAAGCTCATAGTCAGTCTTTAACTTACGTGTCTTGGGTTAGTCCAGGTAGGTGGTGCACTGCTATAGCTAGCAACTGGGAGGGTGAAGCAGAAGGAGCAGGAGTTGGTGCTAGACTGAGCGAGGAGCCAGCTAGAGGGAATGTGGGCTTTAGTGAGACCTGACTTCAAAAAATAGTTGCAAAGTGTTCGGGGTTTTTTTTCCCATGTTTAAATCATTTATAATATTAACATTTTCTTAAGCTTTTATTTCTTTAGCTAAATAAATTTCTTTACATTTTTATTTTTAATGACTCAAATAGTTGGAACAGAATTGACCTAAATAAATACCTTGATCTTATTTTCCTCTGACTGTAAAAGTGAGTTAAGAGGCTTCAGCCTCTCACTTGTCTTACCAGTCAGTTAAGCATTCCTGCAATATTCGGGTAGTTAACGTTTCTGGCCAAATTGCCTAGTTTTGCCCATTTTAAGTCATACTTTGTTAAGGCATCGCATGGATCTTCATTTGTAGTGGAAACGTCACATACCACTATCAGACTCTCTCGCCCTAGAGATTTCCTTTGAGAATACTGTAAACTGAGGCTTTGTAGTTGTTGGAACACATATGTGCCTCTTCATTCTGACTTATGTCCGCAGGAATTGTGAAATTTCATGCACACCTTAGTCTAATAAGCCAAAACCTCTAATTCACACAAGGGACCGACCTCTTGTTGAGAACTGTTGTTTCTGAGCTTGTCCGTTTGCTCTTACTTCCTGTCGAGTGTTCTCTTGGTCACGAACTGACCTGTGGCGTGTTTCTCATGTTATTGACTTAGCAGTTTAATGATTCAGCCTTCAGTCAGCTTATCTTTTTTATCAGTTTTATTGTTCTTTTTACTGCAGTTTTCTTCTGAATAAATTGATGTCCCATTGATTTTCTTTTGTCCAAAATAGTTTCTATCTCCTTTTCATAGTCAAGATGTTAACTGTTGCACTTAACATGTATTAGCTGGTGTAGCCCCCCTCCTCTAGATAGTGGTGTGCCTTAAACTATTTTAACTATCTTTTGGGCCATTGGGCAGACAATTAGGTTTGCATTTATTATTTCAAGTGCAGATGTTATCTGTCTAGTCTTCAGGTATAAAATATTAAGTCTACCTAATTCTTCCACGGCACACCTTTAGAATTTTCTGTCATAAATATTCTGTAGCAGCCTAGTAATATGTATCAACAAGCATGTGATGCCACACCAACCCCAATAACATCTGTGTGACATGTTCTACAGACTGAGGGGAAGACTTCAAAAGAAGGAGGCCTCTTAAAACCAGTTATAGAACTCTTGGCTGGAACAAAATATTGAGCCTTAGTTCTCATGACAATTTATCTGTTTTATTTTCTTTTATTCCTTTTCTTATTTATGAGATGTTCCTGGTACTCTAGGCTAAAATCTTAAACAAAAAAGATGGGCTCAGTAGCCATGACCTTATGTCTGAGAAAACCAGCGTACTTTATTTCATAAATCATTTACAAAATTACATAATAATATTATGATAGATAAAAACTTTCCCAAAAGTAAAATTTCATATGGTTATACATGTGTCATCAGAAGTGGGCTTTGATATATGATAAATGAAGTCTCAAATAAAAAAAAATTAAAATAGTTTAAATTTACACTTTAAAGATTTACAAAAAATCAGACACTAGATGTTAAACAATAACTGACCATAAAACTTTATTGACCTGCTCTTAGATATATACCACCAGCCTTAGATGACTGCACACCAAGTACATCCTTTCAGAGTTATAGTACTTGGATGATTTTCATTGTGCCGAATAACAGTGTTACCTATTCTATCCGTGATTGCTTCACTAAACACATCTTTCCAAAGTTATAATACTTAGATGATTTTTGTGCTTTATTGTGCCAAATGACAATGATGATATCCGTGATTGCTTCACTAAACACATCTTTTAAGAGTTATGGTATTTGTTTCTTTACTTATAGAAACTCTTGCTTGAAAACTACAAAATACACTCAAATTCAGACTACCTCTGTGTTTGCTTTTGCTTGTCACTGCCAAATCCTTACCCACCTAGCCTGCAAGGACTCTGGTCCCAGGGCCCCCCCCATACCCGACTGGGGTCATCTGTGACAATGTGGTCCATCATTGTGTCCGCTTAATTCCTGCTGTGAGTGTTTGCTGAGACTCCTGGTAGTCTGTAATCTGCGGCTTCTCTCCCTACCTGTGAATATACTCCTCTCCTCCTGTGATGGGAGGTAATTATTTTATTTCTTGTCCCAGAAGTCCTTGAGTGCATCATATCCTCAGCTCCACCTTCACAATTCCTGTCTCAGAAGTCTCTGAGTCATCTTATTCCATAGATACTTTATAAAGAAACATCAAAATCCCTTCTAATTAACTATAGCGTTGTATATGACATCTCCTCACACTTGTAGTATAGCTTCCTACCTCAAATGCTTTGTTTATGGGAAAGGAAAATTTGGTTTCTGTTATAATTTCTGGAGGGAGCTCAGCTGCTCCGACTTGGATTTCCACAGAAAGTGGCATATGCATCCTGTTCAGGTTGTCATAAAGTAAGGCTTGAGCTCCTTAAATTCATTGTAATATGATTACAAAGTCACCCCACCCCAAGGGAAAAGGCTTTTTCACTTAAAATAGTTAATTTTCTCTTCAGATCCCAGGTAAAATGAGCAAATCTTAGGAGCAGGAGGCAACCCTATAGGCACAGCGTATACTTTATATGCAGAGCCATTTTTAGCTTATAAATGAAAAGACTTTATTATTATAAGGATTATATTGATGTATGTTAGATATGAGTAACTCCCTTCTCCCAAAGAAAAGAACTTGGGGGACAGACTTGTGGTTTCCTCCAAATACCAAGCATATTCTCTAACTGTTCACACCAGATAGTCAATGGAGGCCTAGAAGTAATAAATAACTTAAATATAAGAGGGAAAGAACTATCCTGGCATTTCTTCTGTATCGTATTAGTAACCACTCAGTAAGCATAGCCCACTCCCAAGGGGGAGGGATTGTCATTCAAAACACAAATGCTAGAGACCGAAGATCTCCAGCAGCCATTTTAGAGGCTGCTTTCCACAGCAGGGAGGAGCCTGGCTCCCTCAGCCCTGCCCTGTAAACTGAAGTGTAGTAACTCCAGCTGTTCCTCTGCTGGTGCAGGGGACTTGGGCAGGGACTTTTACATTCATTTTGTGATTGTAAGTCTATATATTAAACTTTCTTTATTCTTCTTTAGAGCATGATTAGAAATATCCCCTGGCGTTTTGTTTTGTCTTCTAGCCTGACTTTGACACTTTTCAGCTATGCACCGTTGAATATCAATTAAAAAGATTTTGGTGTATATAACCTAAAGTTACCTCATATATATGAGGCTGTGTTTTTATTGTTAACCATATTTAAACTGAAATATAAAATATCTAGAAGGAGATGGTATTGGTAGCATGGCTCACAAATTACATTAAAATCAGGTCTGACTTAGAATGTAAATTAAAGACTCCTATTTTGTAAACAGTTCTATTTCAAAGGTGATTATTTCCATGTTGCTGTCTTTTGATAGCTTTGTTGAAAACTTCCTTTGGGTGATTAGAAGTGAATTGCAGATTTTGTACCATGAAACAATAATTTCTTCAATGGCCACTTGAAGTAATGTGCTAAATTACTTCAGAGAATGAGCAGTGCTGTTTATTGCACGGACGATCCCAGTCATTGTGTAGTATTCATTTTGATAGTAAAAATCAAAGCTCGGTCTGATTTGTCACTTCAGTGTAAGGATTGAGAAAGTGAGAATTATATATTTCAATCTTGAATGAGAAAGAAAAAGAATGTCTATAAAAGAATATTTCAGTTCTCGAAAGAAAGAAAGAAAGAAAGAAAGAAAGAAAGAAAGAAAGAAAGAAAGAAAGAAAGAAAGAAAGAAAGAGAAGGCAGTAGAGATGTGTTTATCCTCTGGACATGTGGCCAAAGGTGATTTCAGAGCTTTGCCACTGGGTGGAGGCAGAGTCACAATTACTGTGGTCCACAAAGTCGTGAGGAAGTTCGCAAGCTGAGATGAGTCGCCAAGACTCAAGATGCTGCCGTTCTGTACAGACATTGAATGTGTGTTAGCCAGCAAGCATTGCTAACCTGATAATTTATGAACATCTCTAAATTGGGATTTCTGATGTCGCTTATAGAATGACCTGTGTGCTTAGGCAGCTTGGAGGTCACATGTATAAAAGGAAGCATATTCTCTAAATGTGTGTGGTAGACACAGCACTCTAGATGGGTACAAGAGCTTTCATCCTCCAAAGAGCCGTCACAGATTTAGTATGTGATTTTATTATGTAATTTTCAGATTACGCTAGATGTACTGGCTGATATGGGTCATGAAGAATTGAAAGAAATAGGCATCAATGCATATGGACACCGCCACAAGCTAATCAAGGGTGTTGAGAGACTTTTAGGTGGACAGCAAGGTAAGCTGTTTGGGGGGAAACTTATTTTCAGAACTTAGTGAAGAAATACAGGCTGGATTTGGGGCTTGGGTAGTCTGACCTCAGAGCACATGCAGACAACTGGCACAGAATTCCCTGCCTTCCTCAGTTCAGCCAATCACTTTCCTAGCCGGACAAGTCTGAGATCGTCCCTCTCTCTCCACTGCTCAGACCTTTGTACTTTGTCCCCTGCTTTCACCTAACTCAAGTCACCAGTCCCTCCCTCCCTCTCCTGGGCCCCGAGTCACCGTGTCTCCAGCCTGTACGTTCACCTCCCTCGATACCTTCTCTACATCTCCAGAGGACTCCAGCACAAGCCTGTCAACCTCTCGTCCTGCCCTCAACCCTTCAACAGTCCCTGCTGATTTCCAGATAAAGTCAGACACTTACCCTATGGTTTTCACAGCCTGGCCTGTCTTGCCTTATCTCGGGCTCTCCTCCTGCCCTCAGGACCACAGTTCAACCATTCCCATTGCCCTTCCCTGCCACAGGCCTCTTCTCCTCCATGTGTTCTGTGTATCTCCTTTGTTAGACACACTCTCCATAGAGGAGAGAAGTGAAGAGAAGGAGCACACATCTGTGGAGCTGACAGAATTACGGGCAACCAAAACGTAGAAGGCTTTGAATTTGACTCTTTTTTTTTAACATCTATTGTAGTCAGCCCTGTGAAATTAACAGAGATAAGTTATGTTGGTGACACCATCATTTCAAGCCATCCCTGTAAGAGTTTCAGGGTGCAGTCCTTGTAGAACTCATGCCGTTGTAATTCAGCACTTGCTTCTCTTTTGTGGAGACCTCTGCTACGTTCCTGATGGACTCCGGTTCAGCGGTTATCGAGCCCTGCTGTGTAGACAGGGTCATGGGAGGGATGAGGCTGTTACACTGCCTTTCCTCTTGTGCCTTTGGTATGTTTGCTTACAGACTGGTGAGGTGGAGACTGAAAATAGTGCAGGCTGCTCTAAACTGTCAGGTATTTATAGAAACTTAGTGGAACCTGAGTGATGTGGACACGTGCCTTATGTTTTTGTTTCTCTCTTCTACAGGAACCAATCCGTATCTGACTTTTCACTGTGTGAACCAGGGAACTATTTTGCTAGATCTTGCTCCAGAAGATAAAGAATATCAATCAGTAGAAGAAGAGGTAACAGACATCAGAATGTTTTTTTCTTTGCCCAAGTTTTAAGACTTTTTCTGGGGGCAAGGACTCATCTTACTTTGTTACAGGGTCAAGTGACCTGCTACTCAGCCTGAGTCAGCAGCAGGCATTCAGTAAAATGACACACATTTCATTCACATCACAAGCCTGTGTGTCAAGTAGCTCTCTCTTTTTGTTCTAGAGATTTTGTCAGTTTTAAGTCATGTAAGTAAGACTCTTTTAAAAACACTTTCATACAGTAAAATGCACCTAAAATTGATATGGGGCAAGAATCTTGCCTCATAGACAGAATACACTTTCTAGGGCTTTTTTTTTGGGGGGTGGGGGGCGGTTGTTTGTTTGTTGGTTTATGTAATTATTGTTTCTTTAGTAATGTGCCTGAGTGTCACATTTTTCTGATGTTGATTTCATGATAAAAGAAGAGTCAGTTAATTTCCATAATCATAATTATTCCAAACTTTATATAATAAGACTGCTTTGAACCTCCTTGTAGAAAGATGGCATAGAAGTTCCTCCGGTGAGGGCAGGCTGGAGAGCTAGCTCAGTGGTTAAGAGCACTGACTGACTGCTCTTCCAGAGGTCCTGAGTTCAATTCCCAGCAACCACATGGTGGACAACCATCTGTAATGGGGTCTGATGTCTGCTTCTGATGTGTCTGAAGACAGTGACAGTGTACTCACATGCATACATGCATGCATACATACATACATCTTTTTTAAAAAAAAAAGAAAGGAAGAAATTCCTCCTGGGCTGATGGCTTCTATTCCTTGCCCCTCCTTCCATTATTGTGAGTAAACTTCCCATTCTGTTACTATACAAACACTCAAGCAGACATGGCTTTGCCTGCAGTTAAGGATTTTCTGTTGTTTGTGGTTTTTATTTTTTTAACTAGTGCTCATATTCAATGCTAGGAAGTGACATTAGAGAGCGCAGGATGGTTTCCCTGGAGTCATAGTTCAGTTCGTATTAGGTTATCAGGAAGGCATCATGACTTCAAGGGCCTTACTGTCCGGTCGTCCCCATAGTAAGTTCTGGTCATGTAAGAGGCGGCTGCACATCCCTGCAGATGGAGCCGTGGGTAGAGCTAGGTCCACCAGTCACATGTCAGGGACTCGGGCATTTCTGTGATGCTGCCTAGGAACCTAGGGCCTCGCACATGTTCAGCAGGTGTTCTACCCACAGCCCAAGACACTACAAGTTTTTTTCCATAATAATTATTTAAGTTTGGGAGTGGCAGAGTTCCAATGCTCAGAAGGTTATTCTGTTTAACTATGAAGTATACTCAGCTTCCCTTGCCTAAGTTGCTGTATTAAGATCCCAAAGACTATTGAAATAAAATGGAACAAAAAATATTTTTAAAATATTTATTTTTAGCATTTATCTAATGTGGTACCAGTTGAATATCGTTTTAGTTTGATTTATTCAATTTCTTTTCATTCTTAATAAAATAGTAATTATACATTTTTAAAGTGCTTTTTTTCCAGTTTACCTGTAGTGTTTACAAAAAAAAAAAACCTCCAAAATTTTTATCAGAAAGTGCTTTCATTAGTATTTATGACTATTTTATCACCACAAATACTCATTAAATTTGTTGATCAGTTTGTAGTGAACTACTGATTGAGCTTCAGACTCCCCAGGGAGACAGATAGAAGAACTATTACCTAGATGCGGCAGAAGGAATGCTCGCTCCTGACTCAGATGGAGTTAATTGCTTCCCTTTGTCCTGCAGATGCAGAGTACCATTCGAGAGCACAGAGACGGTGGGAATGCCGGTGGCATCTTCAGCAGATACAATGTCATTCGAGTAAGACAGCAGATTGTTATGGTGGAAGTCACATTGCAAAGCTAACACAGAAATAATCTAGATATTAAATGAACTCTAACAATTTTGGAAGAAAAAAATTCAAATTGTGAAAGATACTTATCTGTTGTTCTGAAATCAAATGCTGTCCTCTTCACTACAACCTCTAACACTCAAGACCATCCTGGGCCTCAGTGAGAACAGCCACGGCCCAAGCAAAAGGTCACTCATAGAAGTGGCTGGGGCCTCACTCATGGCGTCCTCAGATTTGGACCCTCAACAGCAGTAACTTCATTTTAAAATCATTTGAAAGTAGCACTTAATAAGGCCTAGATGGCAGTCTGCTTGTTATTGATGAGGTCAGAATGAGTTTATCTCTTAAATCACAGAAAAAAAAATTGATGGTGCCATTACCTGCTTTTTCGGAAGTATTCATGAAAGTTAATTACATCTGCTGAAAACTGGATTAATCCTTTCTTAATAGACTTACAGGAATTATACTGGTATATCAAAATAAGCCATGAACAACCAATAACTGATATGGTGACTTTTAGATACTATGTCAATCCAAAAAAAAAAAAAAAACCAAAATTGACATCACCAAAGGGAAAACTATTTGTTATTTTAAATGGAAATTTAATTAATAAAAGTATTTTTTTGTCCTTTATGAAGATTCAGAAAGTTGTGAACAAGAAGCTGAGGGAGCGATTCTGTCACAGACAGAAGGAGGTATCTGAGGAGAACCACAACCATCACAATGAGCGCATGCTGTTCCACGGTGAGCACGGCCTGCACTTGGGCACTCAGCAGTGGGCAGGGCTGTGGCATCCCTTAGGAACGTTCGTTCTATTGGGATGACTAGTTTGCACTTTTTTGGTTGAAATAATGCCAAGTTTCCTAGTGCTATGCATGTTAGTGTGGGCTTCTCAAAGCAGACTTTCTGAACTTGCTGCTAAACTCAGGTTCCAGGTTGAGCCACCTGTGGTTTTTTTTTTTATTTTTGTTTTTCTTTGTGAACATTACTGCATTCGATAAAAATAGTAAAGGGCTAAGTGTTGAAAAACTAATGTTTTCACCTTTATATTTCTAGGTTCTCCTTTCATTAATGCAATTATTCACAAAGGGTTTGATGAGCGACATGCATACATTGGAGGGATGTTTGGAGCTGGAATTTACTTTGCCGAAAACTCCTCAAAAAGCAATCAGTATGTCTATGGAATCGGAGGGGGAACAGGCTGTCCCACGCACAAGGACAGGTCGTGTTATATATGCCACAGGTGAGCATCCTGCCTAGACTGCAATGTTGCTACCCTCAGCTAACCTCTGCCCTAGAGCAGTGACTGTGGTGCTGGTCCCAGTGGTCCAGACAGACACACGTGCACTCTGTAGGCTGCAGCGGAACTGTGTTTCAGTCCTCCGTCAGAGGCAGGAACCTTAATGCTCACTGAAAACAGAGCCCTTCTGGCCACCATCAAACCTGAACGTTTGAGGTCAAGGTGAAAGACTAGACTCAAGTCTGCATGCTGATGAGCTAGTGGAGTGCTTGTTTTTAGGAGCATAATAATTCCCCGGGGGAAGCCCACCTTCAGAATATCAGCTTGGGAATTGGCAGACAGATGAATATCAGCTTTTTCAAGTAGGACTCTGTAACTGAGAAGCTGAAAAAGATAACATGGCAGCGAGTGAGGAGGCAGCGTTTCTCTCCTCACTGCAGGAGAGGAAGACGATGGGGATTTAGTGTAGTTGTTTGCATTGACTCTTTGGCAATCATCCATGTCCACATTGAATCCAGCCCACATCCCCTCTATGTAGCCCTAACCCTGCCAATGCTTTCCCTCCCCCTCATATCTAGTGAGTTCTCTCATTTGAGCTACCAGAATGTTCCTGAGTGTGGGGTTCCAACTGGAGTGGGTGACTTTCTATACCTGTACCCCCAAAGAAAAATAAACTTTGTCTCCCAACAGTGCTCAGTTGCCACTAGGGGTACAGCGCCATGCTCCCGACTATTCAAGAATATATAGATGGGCTTGATCCAGTGCAGGTGATCATAGCTGCTGTGACTTCATGACTTCAGTGGCTATGCTACCCTAAAGCAGCATGTCACACTCCCCCATCCTCCTGCTCTTCTCTTCTTTCCATCCTGACCCCTACAAGGTTCCCTGAGCCTTGGAAAAGGTTGATGTCAATGTCCCATTTAGGACTGAGCACACACAGTTTCTTACTCTCAGGACTCTGACCAGTTTAATGCTGCCTTGATTACTGCCTCCTACAAGAAGTTTCTCTGGGATTGAGAGCAGTACTGTAGACAGGTAACACGTAAATATCTCATTGGTAGTTTGGTACCATGTCCATTTACCAAAACAGCAATAGTGTATCTTCCCCCCGGAGCCCTCACCAGCCATGGGTATTTGACCAAGTTTAGAGCGCCATACATTGCTTTTTAAGCCACTCGATTGTATTGTTTTCATAAGTTATGTAGGGTATCTTATGATTCAGTTAATACCTTAAAATGTTATCTTGAAACTCTTTATAACTAATGCCTTTAAATTTATCTGCAGTTGCATTATTCTTTAGACTGGTCATCAGCAATCTAAGATGGATACCATATGCTCAGAAGGAAACCATTCTCCACTTAGAACACTGTGGTTAAAAATCAGAAATTCCTAAGGATCAGTAGTGTCCCAGCATGCCTCTTGTGGAGACAAAGTAAATCTAAAATGAACAATAAAGTGAACCTAGCTGAGGTTTAATGGGCGCTCAGTAAAATCCTAGCCACTGTCTCCTAGGAGATGGAGCCTGAGCAAAAGCATGCAGCTGGCACACCATTGGCAAGGGTTGTCCCTGGGAAGCAAGAAGGAGGCAGAGCACACTCAATGATGAGCATGGGGAGCAAGCTGGCTACGGCTCCATTAACAAGTGCATGAGATGCCTTCAGAGAAGCTATAGAAACTGCTGTATCAGAACAGTCATGTTCAAGTGGAGAAAAGGAATGAATTTCTATTGCCTCCTGCCTTGTGTCTGCCAGCGTTTGCTCCCCAGGCACTCACCCCTGTGCTTCTTAGCTGTTGGATCTACAAACACCACAAGTAGGAAGCGAGCCAGCATCAGCACCTGTTCACTTGCTTCTTCATGTGCTGATTCAGTAGGTCCTGCAGATAAAAGTTCGCTCCTGAAAGCAGAAAACAGGAGGCCAAGGCCTGTCAGGTCAAGTATTGTATTGTACAACAGATGGACAGTGACAAAATCTGCTGACAGCACACTGCTGCCCTGATGGTAAAGATGGAGCTGAAGAGGCCTCTGGGGGCTGCAGAGAGGGCTCTGTGGGTGAGAGCACTGTTGCTCTTGCAGACAGCCTGGGTTCAGTTCACAGCATTCTCATGATGGCACACATCCATCTGTAACTCCAGGTACACATTTCAGGGAATCTGACTCTCCCTCCTGACCTTTCTGGGTACCAGGCACATACATACATGTAGGCAGAACAGTCATGCAATGTAAAATAAAAATAAACCTTTGAGGGGGCTGGAGAGATGGCTCAGTGGTTAAGAGCACTGACTGCCCTTCCAGAGGTCCCGAGTTCAAATCCCAGCAACCACATGGTGGCTCACAACCATCTGTAATGAGATCTGATGCCCTCTTCTGGTGTGTCTGAAGACAGCTACAGTGTATTCATATATAATAAATAAATAAATCTTAAAAAAAAAAAATAAACCTTTGAAATAAATAGTCTATTTATAATGTAGAGTGAGACCTTTTTTTCCTACAAGATCTACAAGAAACTACAATTGATAGCAAGCCTTTACCCCAAAGGATCACCAGGGACATCAGCTACAAAGCCAGCCAGTCAGGACTCAGTAATACGGAGACCGCACTCCATTACTACAGGCTGTGTGTATTTAACAGTGCGGCTAATTGTACTATATAGCTAAAACGCATAGTATTTAAAGGTTGACTTTTGTAAAGGATTAGATAATAATTACCGTGGGCTCTGCAGCCATGTATCCTCGTCAGAGACTTCTGCCCTCGGAGTGCAGAAGCAACTGTGTAAATGAGTGCATGGTTTTAGTCTAGTAAAATTATATTTAGAAAACCAGGTGCCAGCTGGGCATGGTGGCACATACCTTTAATCCCAGCACTCAGAAGGCAGAGGCAGGTGAATCTCTAGGAATTTGAGGCCAGGCTGATCTACAGAGTGAGTTCCAGGACAGCCAGAGTTACACAGAGAAACCTTGTCTTTAAAAAAAAAGCCAAAAAAAAAGCCAAAAAAAAAGAAAAAACAGGTACCAACTAGTTTTAAACTGATCGCTATGGTTTATAATTTTTACTCTGTACAACATTTAACATCTGCCTCAATTTTAGCCAGGTATTAGATTTTCAGTCATATATTTAGTCTAAATATTTTTGTTCCTAATCTACTTTTCTTATTCTGTCATCACAGTTTTTAGTGTTTACCCATAAGGAATCAAGCCTGATCTTACTTGGAGAGGTGGCTTAGGGTAAAAACATTTGCCACACAAGCATGGTGACCTAAGTTTGAGTCCCCATACTCTAGATAAAAGCCAGATGCATAGCATGAGTGGTTTGTAAGCCTTAGACTTTCCTAGAGTCCCTGCGAGGTCTCGGGCAGCCATCTGGTTACTCATGGGCAGAATCATCAAAGAAACTCTGTCTTTAACAAGGTAGAAGGCAAAGACGACATGTGAGGCTGCGCTCCTCCGTCTCACAAACCCAGCTCACAGTGTCAATCTCAGATGCTGTTCCCACCCTTCCTCCCTTCCTCCCTTCCTCCCTTCCTCCCTTCCTCCCTTCCTCCCTTCCTGTGCATTGTGGGAAAGCTCAGTTCTCTGCAGTGTCTTTTTGCACTTGGTACAGGTCACATCAGGTATTTTCTACACCGGAGTCCTATGCTACTCCAAAACTGCCTTCATCTGTGGATCTAACTTGATATCGAGCCGGATAATTGCTAAGTAGTATATCAGTACATCACATTTATCCCATTACTACACGCAGGTTTGCAAGTAGCATTTCAATTAGCTTGCATTCTATGGAATTTTCTATAGGAAGCTAATAAACCTAAGAGTGACATTTTAAGATTTAAAGTGTTGAGAGGAACTGTGTGAGGGGAACCTGGAAAGGGTCAGCGTTTGGGATGTGAATTAATTAATTAATTAATTAATTAATATTGATTTTTTAAAAAAAATAAGATTTAAAGTGTTTTGAACATATTTGTTTTCATCCTCCCTTTAGACAAATGCTTTTCTGTAGAGTGACCCTTGGAAAGTCTTTTCTGCAATTCAGCACCATGAAAATGGCCCACGCACCTCCAGGACATCACTCGGTTATTGGTAGACCAAGTGTCAACGGGCTGGCGTATGCTGAATATGTCATCTATAGAGGGGAACAGGTGTGTTGCTCATCAAATCAGCATGAACAAGTCACTAAACACATTCCTACAGAAGTGGAACCCATATTTAAGACAATGTCTACAGTTGTTGCAGGCACAGCATACCTTTGAATGGACCTGCCTGACATAGGCTGGTTGCATAAATGGAATCCTTATTATTCTTATCAGAGCCCTACATCCTTGAGAGTCAGGATACAGTATATTTAATTCTGTCACCTTCTTGGGGATCCAAAATGAAATTGGAAAAAAACAATCGTCGTGGAAGTGTGTATATATATACATGCATGAAGAAACTTCTGGAGTTTTCAAACAACTCCAGCACTAAATGTCACTAAATGTGTGTGTGCAGTCATGGGCAGAGTAGAGTGTATAGTTGCAAAGAATTGCAGATAACTTGAACTCCTCTTTAGTGGTTGGTTTACTGTGGTAGTGTGGGTAACGCAACAAAACTCCATCAAGTATGTTACAGGGTTGAACAAGTAAGTAAATGCGTAGGTGTATCAACACTTGGGAACTGCTGTTCTTACTGTAGAAGAAGGGGCATATCATATGGAATGAGAGAAAGACTTTAAAAAAACGTGAATGTACTGAAGTTGTATTGATAGGAGTTCATGGTTTCTAACAAATATATCGATAGATGTATAGATGCCTATATACATATATGTGTGTTTAGTTATGTCTATATACAAATACATACATAATTTTTTTTTAACTCTGCTGAAAGCAAAGACGCCCCAGTAGCAGTGAAACGCTAGAGCCCAGTCCCTCAAACCATTCCTAACTAGAAGGAACCAAGGTTGGACAGAATAGGTAAAAAAAAAAAAAAGCTTCAGATAGCTTGTTATACCAGTAAGTGATGGCGTGCCCAGGAAGGAGACTGTAGCCTGAAGACCTCAGAGCCATCGAGGGAGCTTCTCTGGACAAATGTGAGAAAGTTACACCCAAAATAAATGCAGTACTAAGTTTGGAGCGGGGGAAGTGTTGATTGTTCTTTACTGATGAGTGAGTGGCAAAGAGAACATGTAGGGTCACAGTAGAAGATCGTAGATAGAAGTGTGGGGTGCTGGAGCTGGAGTAATTCTGACTCACAAACTCTCAGGTAAAGGTTAGCTGGTGGTTTTGGGTTAGAGGGTTTCCGTAAGAATAATTGCATGCTTGTGGTAAAGCTACAAGGACGAGGCAGCCGGGAAGATGGACATGCCGTGACCAGCGGCTCACGTACCATCACTCACTCAGGAGAGGTGGTTGAGACACGAGTATCATAGGCTGGAGAGCAGACTGGGAGGCATACAAGAGACCCTCGGGTTGAAAGTTGCACTGAAATTGATATATTCCTGAGGAAAATTAGTTTTGATTGTGACCTGATTAGCCCTAAACTGTCAGGAGAGGCTGGTATGTGGCTCCGTGGTAAAGCCCCCTTGCACAAGGCCCTGGATCGATTTCTAGCACTTGTGTGTAGGGAAGGGAGGAGTGCATCAGCCTCACGTCTTCACTCAACATCAGGTATGAAGGAGAGAGATTCTCTGCTTATTGGTTGCTACCAAGGAGTGTTTTATTGAAATGATCTGGAGAGTGCTGGTTTATTTAAGGTGGAGAAGAAAATACTATAGAATAGTTTGTAAAAGTCATTTTTTCAGTATCCAGAATCTCATTCAAGCTAACAGGACATCTCTTGAACAAGAAAATGGAGTTTTAGAGATTTAGTTTTACCATTAGAAATGTGGGTGGTGATTCTTGAAACTGAGTAACCCAAAGTGAGTTGTTACTTTTAGGAATTAGAACACATGTCTCCCCTCTGTCTTGTAAGTAGCAAGGCCTGATGGGTAATTTTGGTTCATTCTAACCTTTCTAATCCTGTAGCTAAATGATTTTCTTGCCTTAAAATCTTCTAGGCTTTGTGTGGTTGATCAGTAAACTGTACACAGAAGCAATCCTGTCTCCTAATCATGGCCCTGGAGCCCTCACAGGAGGACCTTAGTAATTCACTCTGCTAGACTCTCAGAGTCTGTCTGACTAAAATGGACATGTGTCAGGAGTCTTTTACATGCTACCAAAAATCCAGGTTCCTGGTACCCCTGACTCCTGCTGAAGTAACTTTGTAAGCAAAAACAAGGTATCACTCCAAGTGTGGAGGTAGGCAGCTTCACTGAGGCAAAGGGCATCAGCAGCAGCAGCAGCTTACCCTCTCAGCTTTAATGTGTAGTATGTGCCACTGTGGACAGTCTTAGATGTTTCTTGTCTGTGTAGCTCCCCAGACAGATGGTCTGCAGGCTGATTGCAAGGGTTCTGCTTCCCACCATAGCGTGTCACATGTGGTAGAGGCCTTAGACCTACACTGCTGAGTAAATAATCTGCCTTAACAAGTAAACCATCTAAGTACTATTTCTCTTCCTCCACTAATAAAGGAAAAGTATCTGCAACAGCTTGTTTTAATATTAAGAATTAAAATGTTGCCTTAAAGCCATTTAGCTAAGCAGTGTGACTTAAAGAGAACCACAGAGAGCAGTTAATGAGCCTTCAGATTCAAGAGTCCAGAGAGACTGACCCTGATCATTCCAGTTTGGCAGGGTACTGATGGAAACCATTGATGGTTTAGATTCAGACCAGAGTATGCTGGCCTATGAAAGGCTGTTGTGAATGATAATGCTGCTTACATGTCTATAGACAGGACTTTTTAAAGCATATTTATGTATTTTGGTTTTCAAGTCCTAAGACCCATCATGAGGCCCCAGTCTACTGAATGATAATAGTGACAACAACGTTGATAGTACCCACCACACACTCTGTTTGTCGACGGACGGCAAATGCAAGCCTAAATCTGCACCATTCTCTCTCCAGTCAGGTCTGGTCTCTTCAGCCAGGTCTGGTGTCTGTCAGTGCTTGGAAGGCGGGGACTTGGAAGGTGGGGCGAGAAGACAAGCCTTAGCTATGAGCAAGTCTGAGAACAAATAGTCTATATGAGACCCTGTCACAAAGAAATAAACATCCTACTTCAGTCACCCCTACACAGTTGCCCTTTGGATGTGTGGTTCCTTAGCATGTCTGACTTCATTCTAGATACTAGAATGTGGGGTTACAACATTTCCTATGATTAATTTGAGCTCTCCACAGCAGAATTATTACTTGAGTTAATAAGCTTCTTGACGACCCACTATATAAAGTAAAGAGGAAAGATGCTGATGTTTTCCTGTTAATGGTTCATGACTTTACAGGAAAGGATGAAAAGGGGGCCTAATCTAAGTAGAAGGATTACACAAGTAAGTTTATAGATGGCGTTTGCACATGTTATCTAGCCTGAGCCCTGAATAAGGAAGACTTAAGTGCTGCACCTTCAAAGGAGTGAGTTGTTTGCCTTTTCCGTTCCAGGCATATCCAGAATATCTCATCACCTACCAGATCATGAAGCCGGAAGCCCCCTCACAGACCGCAACAGCAGCAGAGCAGAAGACCTAGTGATTGCCCCTGGTAAAGGCCAGAGTGATTCAGACCTGCAACTGGATTACAGTGGATTGCTTCCAACCAAAAACAAAAAAAACAAAAAAAAAAATCAATATTCTCTAAATCCCAACAGCCAAGAAATAAGCTGTCTTTTATAAAGCATTGCTAGAGTGACGGGGCAGAGTAGCTCCCGAGCACACTCACCTGCCCTGGTCCCTTTGAGGAAATGGCTACTGGGCGGCCTTGAACGTGTCTCTGGCCATTTTCTTTGCAGTTACCCATTTCTGAAGCAAGATGCTTTGCTCAAGATGTAGAGATGGGAAAAGAGAATATGCTGGCTTACATGGTCTTGGTTCATACACTACATTTTCTTTGTTGTGTTTAGCACATGTATAACAGACACACATGATGGGCTCATTTTTTTAATTTTGCCAAACATATTTGTTGACACTTGTTGTTGTTGTCATTGTTGTCACTTTGAGAATGAGCCGGAATCTTCCTGGGATATTTTGCACAGTCACACTGACTAAAATCATGAGCTAGCAATGCAGCTGAAGCTTCTGGCTGAACAAGACACTGTTCCCGGTCTCTGTTGTTAGATTTGTGTCTCTGCTTCTTGTGAACATAAAGGAAAAGCAGCAATATTTAGTTTCCTTTTATAAACTGCCCCATCTTAAAAGGAAGGGCACAGACATCTCTCTTTGACCTAAAAAGTCAGAACCTGCAGGGTTCTTAGGACCATACTACAGATGTCAAAAGAACACCAGGGAAAGTTTTAATGGAGGCAGTTAGAACTTTGCTCCCCTGGTGGACTGGCTGAAGATCTGGGAGGGAGGAGCCCACTGAGGAGGAAGAGTGGAGCCCAGGGCTGCAACTGCAGCCAGCAGACCCAGGGATGTCTTCATTCTCTGGACCACCAGAATCGTCTACCCTGAGGTTACCCTTTATTTCCAAAGTCAGGGCCCAGCGTTCTACTCTCCTCTCTTTAGTTTAGAAAGCCAGGATTCAAGCCCAACGTAATAAATATGCACAAATGCAAGACGTTTTGTTTACTCCTGATCTGGCCTTTATTTTGAGTAGTATGTATCAAATAGTTTAGAAAGATCCTTTCTCTCAGTTTTTGAACCATTTCTTCAAAGTTCTTAACATAGTTAGACAAAAGTTGAAACCAAAGGCAGTTTGCCATGTTTTTAGACGCCACTGATAGACATTTCTTTGTGAAAGTGCTGCTTGTAACGGCACTCGCCAAGTGCACTTTCCTTCCGTTCCCTGTGGACCTTAACTGAATACAGAGTTGAATGCATTACTCTATTTAGGTTCTACTCAGCTCTGAAGCAGAAGTCATACAAACAGAGGGAAACAATGTGACACGTTTCACCATTTCAGTTGGAAGACTGAAAACAATTTTTTCTAACTTTTTTTTAATGTAAGCATATTAAACTGTGATCATCTTTGTTTCCCTGGTTCTTGAAATACACATTTCTCTCTTTTTTTATTTATTAAATTTTTGTTAGCTTGAGCCCAGTGCTAGGACTAGGCATCCAGTCTAGTGTGAATATTACAGTTATACCTTGAATGGGTTCTTCAAAATGAAGTCAAGAGTTAGCCTCGGTCCTCACTACTGTTGCAGTGTCAGTGGCCTGAGCTAGGTGCCGGTGGTTTTGACTGTGTATTTAATAGCAACTTGAATACCATATAAAGCTTCAGAATTTGATGCTGGCTCAAAGGGTTTTCTTTTTTTCCTTTCTGTTAACAAAGAGTTGAAGAAATTGGCATCTGTATAGTTTTACTAGCTAGAATGTGTATGTTATTTGGCCCAACCGGAATTAGTTTAAAATGTTAAACACAGTGGTACTGTGTTACTGTGGTATAGTAAAATATAAACTAAAACATGAACCTCTGACTGACATATCACCTCCATCAACCAACTAGATTAACCTGGGCCTTACCTTGAGGAGTCTATCTTGGTTCCCTAAAACACCAGGGCTGGCTGTGTCCCATGTTCTGAGCTGAGTAGACACTGCGACAGGAAAGTGCTCTCGAGGTGACTCACCTAGGACAAAATGCACAGAAGTGATGAGCAGTTTAAAAAGTGTCAATCCTGAAAAAAGAAAAATAAATAAATAAATAAATAAATGGTCCACAGAGCTAATAGATATTTCCAGAACTTGAAAACCAAATGTGTCGTGCGTGTACTCAAGTTGGCAAAAAGGTGACTGTGTAGGATTTCCTAGAACGGCAACATAAACTATAAAAGCCCTCTGGACCAGAAGAACTTGGCATTCGGCTGAAGTCTGTTTAATTTCTTTTGTGTGTACTGTTTAGAACTGCTGGCAGGTTTGGGACTCCAGCTTCCCAACAGAACTGCAGAGAGAAGGCGGGTATCTCCTAGCTCTTTTTTGCGGCCTTTCCCAGAGACCCAACAGTGCTAGTTTACCGGTTTGGCCAGCTTGGAGACTTCTAACTCAGGCATACGATAAGTATTCTGGGCACATCTGCCTGTACCTTTGCTTCTCCCCAGACTGCTAACCTAGTCTTAGAAGATACTCCTGCACTTGCCCCATTTGCCATGAGTCTTACAGAGACTCATATAATAAGTGTCCCTTATTTTCATATCAGAATGGAACTGAGCTTAGTCCCCAACTACTTTCTGCTCAGAAGAGTCTGCCAGTTTGCTAGCAGATAGCAGCATGGAATCCAGTGTGTAGTTCTATGCAAAAGCGTAATGGCAGGACAGGCTGGGTTCTAACCTTGCTTTCCCTTCCTGGCAGTTACAACTCGGAGCAGCCTGGGGGACAACACTAACATCGGTCTCATGACCGATGAGTGCCACGCTTCCAGCTCCACTCATTTCTCTTTGCTATTGGAATAGTAAAGAGCATTTGAAATACATAGAGAAGTACTTGAATATGGCAAGCAAATAAGCATACATCACCATCTTATTATCCTAGATATTATAACAAACAGTAACGTTTGGCTGATGCTAGGAAACAGCATCGAGTTGTCCTGACTTTCCTCTCCTTCAGTGTATTCCCAGTTGCATGAAGGGGACTCAGGCATTGTTCCCTCTTCCCTTTTAAACAGTCGTCATTTGAATTCCTGTAATGGCCTTGTAGACAAAAGTGTATTTTTAAGCACATCTCCCTGTCCTGTCCCCTCAGCCATGCACCCGGACCCTGTTTGTGTGCCAGCCTTCTTATTGTGTTTCTGTTGGGCCGATCATCCTGTGTAGAGCTACAGACTATAGAGTACTCAGCAAATACTCAAAAATGACATTCAAATGGATGTTTTCATGTATCAGAAAGTTAAAGACTACACTTTGATGTTAAGGCAGTGACACAGAAATGAGGGTACTTGTGACAGTGATAATCAAAAGATTGCTAGCTACATCTAGCACATGAAAAAAATTCCTTAAAAAATACCACCCTAAAAAAGTGAAGCTTCTTCAGCCAACTTAAGCATTCTACAGTTAATAGACAAGTATGTTTTTCCTGTTTGAAAAAGCCTTATCTGTGGCAGAAACTTTTTAACCTTTTCTATTCTAGCAGTGAAACATGAATCCACTTCTTAATATTTGAAATGTATTAGTGAGTGGGCGTGTCTTGTGTATTTCATACCTGGTAAGTGTGTTCTATGGGGGTATATTTTATAAGGAATACTGTCAAATTCAGTGGAGTTGATGTAGCCAGTCAGTTCCAATTTTTCTTAAACTTCTTCCGCCTCCAGGTCATCTGGTTTGGAGTAACACTAGTGGGATTTCCAAACCCATGATCTTGTGTGGGGGATTCATAGAAAGTGATACCATGTGGAGTTAGTGTGTCGTGAAAGTTGTTTTTTAATCATTTTTAAAGTATATACTATGACACATGAAACTTAAAACTTGTCAGAAGCTGAAGATTTTATATCTTCTTTCTCTAAGATCCAGTATGGTCAGGTTATGTGGCCAGTTTTATACTTCTACCAGAGTTCTGCAAAATTGAGCTGACACTCACCCTGCAGAGGTTTGCCCCTTTCCTCCACCGTCCTTGCGGAGTTTTTTCTCATTTTTCAGAATTCTTTCAATATCCTCCTCAAGTGGCCCTGAGTGCCCTTTGTTAGCTCAGTGTGGTGATGGGGTGTCCCTGAACCTCTCTCCCAGTGTGCAGGAAGAAAACTAGAAAATGCCACAGTAAAAGGAAGGAAGGAACTGGGGTTTTGAAGCTAGTAGCATCGACTGAGAAGGTGACCTGCGGTATATAGTGAGTGTACTCACTACACAGAACACTGACACTCGTCATGTGTGTGATGCCTGCTTCCACTCCCTCCCTCCCAGGGTTCTAAGCTCATCTTATCCTTGTGGTAGTAATATTTGTCCTTAATACCTACAAAGCTAAAGGTACTTTGATTGACAAGGTCTCTCAAGAACTTGCAAACAAACCCAGCTTTGAGGAAGTCTAGACTGTTCTGACAACAGCATCTGGAGTTGTAATTGTGATTTTCGTACTGTAACGTCAGTCTGTGTTAGTAACCAGTGTGGTGGCTTTGGTTTGTTGTTAGTGTTCTTTTGTTTCTGGTCTGTGTGACCCACCAGTGGCAGGAGTGCCAGCTCCATTTTGTGTGTGTGTGTGTGTGTGTTTGTGTTTGTGTGTGTCCATCTGTAGGCTTGTCAGACAAAATAAAAGATACCCAGTTCGATTTGAATTTCAGGCTGGTTTCTAGCTCAAGTATATTTCATATTTGACATATCTGCAATTTTTAAAATGTTCATTAACTTATCTGAAATTCAGATTTTGACTGAATGTCATAGATTTTGTTTTCTATGTAGTTTTTCTAAACCCGAGAGTCCTAGCAGTTTGATCACAAAAGGAGGCTCACAGCATGTAAGTTCTCTGGTCTTTAGAGCTTTCACCTGGAATGAAAGACCTTTTTTTTTTCCTCAACTTTTACTTATTTCTAAAAGAGGGCATCAAGGAACTTAACCAGCCTACATGGTGGGTTTCTATTTAAAACATCTCTGTGATTATATTTAACCTGTAATTGTGCTTTGGCTTAATGTCTACAGTAATTGTAACAGATTAATATTCAATAAAAAACATTTTAAAGTACACACTCTGTGTGTGTGTGTGTATGTGTGTGTGTGTGTGTGTGTGTGTGTGTGTAACATTCAGCTTAAGTGTTTCCTGCTTTTCTCGCGCTTTGTTCACGTCAGCTTGACCGTCTGCATGTGCAGCACAGACCTCACCCATCAGAACTGTGACACTCCTGCTTTCCTCTGCTAGTGAGGTCGCACCTGTAAACCACTGGAAGCCATGGAAACAGCAGTAGCAGGAGAAACTTCAGGAAAGTCTCCCTGAGACTAGCTCATAGGCCCTCCCAGCCAGGGCGGTTGGAGGAGAAAGGTTCTGTACATGCCACGGGAAAACTCCCGATCGAACACCACTCAGTGTAGCTTGTTAACCTGCAATCCCAGCACTTAGGATGCCTCGGCAGGAGGATCAGGAGTTTCAGGCCAGTTTTACTTACATAGTAAGACCTACCACCTTGTCCCCAAGGAGCAAAGGATTTTCCATCTCTCACCAGTGCTTTTTCCACATGTAGTGATCTTGAAGCTGGGTGTGTATCCATAACTTCTGTAGCTGAAGGATCATCAGAGTTACAGATGTAAGGATTGTCGTAGTTTGTGTGAACCCATAAGATCTGCAGACTGGGTTTATGGAAGGTAGCAGGTAGTTAGAGTGTACCGAGGGCACAGGCAAGGAGAGGCAATAGGGAGTTGTGAGGTGCAAGCATATATAGGAATGTTTTTATAATAGGAAAGTTAACTAGGTCTTGGGGCCATTTGTGTGGGGTCCCTGTCCAGGTGGACAGACAAGGGAATGGCTTACTGGGTGGTAAGTTTTAAAGCAGCAGTTGTTTCTCCTGAGACTGGCCACTAGGGGTCAGGCTCTGAGTAGTCCTGGCCTAGTGAAATCCCAGTTTGAAGTTACGGAAATAACCTCAATATCAGGGGAAACTTGAGAAGACTTCATAGGAAACTGTGGTCATGGCCCGGTGTCTAGAAATTTTGTTTTTGGGTTTTTTTTTTTCATCTGTTTCTCTTTATGCTCTGTGTATGCTGTCATTCAAGAACCCCGAAAAGTTCTTTTAATCTCCGTTTCACAGGTAAACTTGAAGGCAAAATGACAAAATATGTATATCAAATTACCTTCCACTGTAGAGTCTGAATACCAGCTGTTGAATGCTGGTCCCTGGTTGTACCTGATGCCGCTTTAGATGGCTACAGAGATGAAACAGCTGGTGGTGCTCTGTTGTCTTACATCGTCAGCGTCTCGCGTGAAGATCAGGGGTTCACAACACCCCAAGAACCGTTGCTTTTGGTTCTGTTAAAGCATAGAGGTGGTCAGACCAATGCACCAAATGCCAAGTGCTCCATCAAGTGAACAGCTTGGAATTTCAGCAGCTCAGTATGTAAGCGTTGATAGCTTGACCGTGTGTGTGTGTGTGTGTGTGTGTGTGTGTGTGTGTGTGTGTGTGTGTGGTGGCTTGACAGAACGTGTAAATGCTTCCTGGGATAAATCCCCCAGAAGCTCCCAGGGCAGCTGGGTGGGATAAAACCAGAGATGCTGCCTCAAGGTGGAAGGCAGGGACTAACACTTGAGGTTGGCTTCTGATCTTCACATGCAACAGCCTAGCATTCACATCCAAAGGAATGTACACATATGTACACACAAGGGTTTTTTTTTAAGTCACTTGCTAAACTGGATCTGTTTCTTAAAGGAAATTCCAACCCAAACAAATCCCATGGATCTAAAGAGGAGAAGAAGCATTTTCTTTGGCACTGATTTTGCAAAGCAGGTGGTGGTGGAGTGTGGATTGACCTTACATTCTAGAAAGACACTTTGTTCCCACTGAGCTACATCCCCAGTGTGAACAATTTTTGGCTTTTGGAGACAGGGTTTCTGTGTAGCCCTGACAGTCTTGGGTCCCTTTGTGAACCAGGCTGGCCTTGAACTCAGAGGTCTGCCTGCCTCAGCCTCCCGAGTGCTGGGATTAAAGGCATCAGTGTGAAGTTTTTAAACTTCTGTTGCCTACAGTGCTTTGGTGACTGTGGCCCAGTATGTCAGGTTAGAGCCAGCACATTCTCCTTAGAGTGTTTATAACCCTTCATCATTAGCCTGGTTCACTCCAGCTTTATAATTGTAACGCCAAAGGAGCACACGAACCTATCAGACGAAGCAAAAGTTAAAAGCTGGTATGACCAGTTAAGTCAGCGAGTATGCAACATGTTGATCTTTATTTCAGCTTTATTAAGATTCTTGACATTCCTTTCCTGGCACAGAATTGATTTAGACAGTAGGGCTGAACAGCGTTACACATTCTATGTATAAATTAAGTATCAAATATGAGGGAATTGGTATGAAACTGATATGGAAAGGAGTGTGCGGTGTGGTAAGGATGATGTGAAGAAAAGCGGGGTGTGCCCTGCACCACTAAACCTTCATAATTCCAAAGCAAGTTCTATGACAACGATTTGCCTCTACTTCGCTGTTAAGTGGGAAGACTGACTGAAGAAGTCATTGAATAGTTTTTACTCAGATATCGTATGGTGGTACAAACTGAATACTTTTGGAGTGCCAGTATCTCTAAGCAACTCCCCATTTATAGACTGAGCAGTCTAAGGAGTTCCCAGGGACCTGGGTGCAGCAGGGATCCTGCCCTACATCACAGAAAAGAATAGGAAGACAGGAAAGGGCATAGGCAGTGGCTGGGAGCAGGCATCAAAGATGGGCACTGACGGCTCTTAATGAGCTCTTGGATGACCATAGTGGCTCTTCAGCCCCATGTTATAGTAGCCTCGATTGTGATGTTTCTTCTGGGTTCTTATTGCCTGTAGTCCTTGCAGCAGTTTGGTCATGTTGAAATTCTTGGCTTTCAATTGTTTTTGCTCTGTTCAGCTGTTTTTTTGTTTGTTTTAATGCAGATCCAAAGTGAGGGGCTGCTCCTTTTGGTCTTTGCTCTCCTGTTTCTGCCCTGCCTCATTAAGACAGTGAGAGATGGGAGAGCTGCAGATGACTGAGGGAGGTTTGGAGCAGCCCATTTGCCCAGAATGCTACAGGATTAAGATGAGGCCCCAGCTCTGCCACCTGGAGTCACAGCCTGGTTCTGTGACTTGCTAACTAAAGGAACTGCCTCGGCCAAATTGCCTCGATTTCTTACCTTTAAAATGAGTATTCTTACTATCTCATAGAGCTGATGGGATAACTAAATGACCTTTTTAATTTAATCTGAAAACTGGCTCTGCTCCCGTCCTCCATCCCCACAAAAAAGCACAGTTGACTAGAAAGGGGGTTAGAAGAAAGCAAATCTATAGAACTGCCTAGGACCCCACTCTAATCCTTCTCAGCCCAGGGAGCTGCCAAGGTACAGCAGATTCAAAAGGAGATCAACCCTCAAATTCTGGTTGCTTCTTACTGACACAGTAAGGTAGTAAGTTCCAGAAATTTAGTGATGCCAATGAAACCAGCTAGTCATGAGCTTACCGTGTAGTCCAGGTTCTCCAACACTCATTCTGAGTGCAGCTGAGTAGGTAAGACATATAGGCCTGATCCCATGGCTGCAGTAAAGTAAGCTTGCTTTGAAACATAAGGAGGAATGGATCTCTCCGTGAATCAAACTGGAGTGCTGTTTCTGTGGGGAACAAGGTAAGGTTGGGTCAGCTGCTCACTGAAGGAAGTTTTTAGAGTTGATCAGTGCATAGGTGAACGTGTGTGTGTGTGTGTGTGTGTGTGTGTGTGTGTGTGTGTGTGTGTTTTTCCCTGTACTATATGCATCCCAGGGTACACATGTGGAGGTCAGAGCAAACTTTGTGGAGTTGATTCTCTCCTTCTACCTAACTCGGGTCATCAGGCTTTTGGAGGGTTACCTGCTAAGCCATACTGCTAGGTGGGCTGCTTTTTCCAGAAGACAGAGTACATGCTACCTGGACACTACTGGCTCCCGGGGCTGGAGGCATCCCTTGGGGAACAAGCATTCGGTGGGGATAGCTTGCCTCTAAAGGCTGTCTTCCTTGCAGTACAGGGTGCACAGACCTCTGTGCCTTGTCTCGAACCCTTTTCTCAGTGCTTTTACCTATCTATGGAACAGATTGTCTTCCCTCCTACCAACTGTCTCTCCATGAGCTCCCTTTCCAACTGGACGGCCATTGAATTTTTATTTTCCATTCAGAAACGTCCCTCTGCCTCAAAAGTGTAATGTTTCTCTTATTCTGTATCAAAGTAGGTATGTCTACCAAACGCCCTGCTTTTATGAAAGTTCAAGAGCTAGTTAAGAGGCCTAGATTGGATAATCCAAGCAGTTCCTGTAATGGGGAGGTGGTGGATATGTCCTGTCTGCTTAATGTGCTGTTAGAGCAGCAAAAGACTTAAAAACAGTCTACCTCCCTGACGTGGTTTCCCTCCACATTTATTCCTCCGAATGAAATACGTTCTTCCCCAAATCCTGATAAGAGTTTCTGAGTTATGTTACTTTATAATTATAGCTACCCTCTTATCCACCAACTATATGCTGTTTCCCCACGGTATGTTCTTTCTTGTCCAGAGCATACACCTCACCTGTTCCTACATGCTTCTTGTAGGCATTTTATCGTTCCATTTTCATTTTAAAATAGATTTTTGTTGGGGCTGGAGAGATGGCTCAGCAGTTAAACTCACTGGCTGCTCTTCCGGAGTTCTTGAGTTTAATTCCCAGCAACCACATGGCGGCTCACAACCACCTGTAATGGAATCTGACTCACTTCTGATATGCATGAAGAGTTCTCATATACATAAATTACGTAGTTTGTTTATTGGCATTTCTGTATACGAAAGGATATTTTGTAATTTTGTAATGGCTGAATTTTCTTATTAGACTGGTGTCTTCAAGATGTTTATGATATAGTGAGAAAATATTATTTACAATTTGGGAGAGCCATACCAATGGAGTCAGATAAGAATGTCTGGTCCAGTGTGTGGTTTTGCAAACCATTAGCTCGTTTTCTCACTCTATATCCTGGAAGCATTTAATTGCTTATTTTCCATCTCAACAGACTTAGGAAGGCCAGTACAATGACCTCCAACTCTTTGAGCCTCAGACCCTCACACATTCTTCTTTTACAGCCCTCTTTGCTGTTTTCATGCTGGCTAACACTGGCCTCTCCCCTTGAATCTCTCTCATCCTCATCTGTGCTTCCTGCAGTAGGCCCCTGAAAGGAAAAGATGCCCACTGCTCATTCTGACTCCGCTAGATACCAGCCCCCCCCCCCCCCCCCCCCCCCCCCCCCGCCCACCTATCTCCCAGTGTTCTCCAGCTGGTCTCCACTGCAGGTGCTAAGTGGGCAGGGTTACCTGAGGGCCCAGTTCTTCCTCCCTTTCCAAGTTCTAACAGCCAGGATGCTTGCCAGTGAGAGTCCACAAAAGCAGAAATGGTTGAAAATGTATTTATTTTTCTTCAAATGATCTTTTTTCAAGCAATAAATAAAAACAGATATGTTTGACTCTTCTAAAAAAAAAAAAAAAAACAATGTACATCCTACAGAAATACAAGCATATCAAATGTAGAAATGACACCACTCAGAGAGATGGGGCTATTTGCACAAGGTACAAGTATTGCATTGTTATCTTTCTGAAGTCCCTTGAATGATTCTTGAGTTCTAAGGAAGGGTGGGGCACTAGAAGAAGGACTTCGAAACAGATACATACTTCCTCCATCTTTCTTGCAGACAAAGTTTAAGGAAAACATCAACACCCAGACACTGTCTATATTAAGCTCACTCACAATGCTCCACAAATTGTTCCCATTCAGGGGCTCACCGCAAAAAAAAAAGAAAATAAAAACACCCCACCCCTCAGCTGGCTGTGCAGAGTGGGACCACACTGACCCTGTTACAAAGCCCTACTGTAACATCTGTTTCACAAGCTAGCTCTGTGCTAGCAAGACCTGGCTTTCACCATCCCAAAGCAATGGTGTCTCCAGGACTTGGCGGCACCAGTGAAAGTGCGTAGGAACACTGTAACGTATAGGTGTCTGGGTCCCACCCACACAAGTCCTGGTTCATTTGGTCAAGGGTCACCTAGATATGAGTTTAAAGGCTACCCAGGTGATTATGATGAACACATATGAACTATTGTTATCACTGCCATAGGCTTTCTTGGCCATCGCCCAGTCCCTTCCCCTTGGGGATCAGCTATTAAATCTTCCCTTTCTTCTGCCACCTTCCCAAGGTCTCTCAATTCCTTCCCTTGGCTTCTCCAGCCTTACTGAAAGCCAAGAACCAGAGCATGAGGTCTCAGGGGAGAACGGAGCTGAGAGCTGCTAGTCACCTGCTCACCTGTGCTTCAGTCCTCAGTCCCACAAACACCGTGGAGGATGGAGCAAAGATGTCCCGTCCCACCCCAACCCCCGGGAGAACTGAACGTTCCTCATTCTCGGGCAAATATTCAACAGCTTTCTGACATTCCAAAACTCCCCATCACCAGAAATCAGCTTATGGATGGAATATTGTCTTTTGAAACAAACCATTAGGGATGACAGGGTCCTCATTAGAGCTATTGCAAGCCATCCAAGAAGTTTCTGGAGAACTTTTTTAAAAGTGTGGCCCCCCCCCTTTTTTTTCAATCAAACCAGTATCCTATTTTCTAAGAGTTTTGGGTCTCATGCTGTTATCAAGTACAAAGGAAATGACTTTATAAGTAGGCCCTTGACACTGTCATAGGAGGCTTGAATTAGGAAACAGAGAAGGGACATTTGGAGCTCCCACTGCCTGTGTAGTTGGGATCCAGTTCGAGAACTAGGACACATTTGGCAAACACTCATACAGAACGTGAATGCAGTCTAAAGACTATCTGGTCTCCAGATGCTCTTTACATTCTTGGAACCCAGGACTTGTCTACCTACAAAAACTCATTTAATCAAATTCTTCACCAAACGTGAAACAGCTGCCAAGAAGCAGGGAGCAAAAATGTACGACCATCCAAATAGGCATAGGCAGTCCACTGTCGGGGATCTCAGCCCCTCTGTGCCTTCAGCCACGTGGCAGTCAGTGGAGCAAGCAGGGCACTCCTCACTTCTCACCCAAAGGCAGAGTTTGACACAGGTCACCCCATACAAGTCATGCCAACACGGGTTCACATTTCATGGACGGAAAAACCATGAACCCGGGCTGTCTGGGATTCTGGATGAGAAGGAGCATTCCCTCACGATGTGACATGGAGGTTTGAAGTTATATTTATGCTCAAGGTGTGGGGGAGGGGGCATGCTCATTTCTGCGAAGTCTTCAGTGACTCTCTTCTGGCATGCCATCACAAAACTGTCACCCAAAACCACAAACAAAATAGGTTCCCTCCCCACCCTGCACCTTCCCCCTAGAAACACACTTACTCCTCCAAAGCCATTGTGCCGCTTGGAAAGGCTCCTTTAAAATGGTGTTAGCCCAGTCAGAACCCAACGTGACTCCTGAATCACCTGGTATCAGTAATACAGGAGCTGGCATGCAGCCCCCCACCCTCTGTTCTCTCCAGACTTTAAGGAGCCCCAAGTCAGGCATAAGCGTATCTTCATATTCAAAAGAGGGAGGGCTTTTCAAAGTATTCACTTGACAGGGATTTCGTAACAAGAACCTCTTGGTATGTATACTTCAAGTAAACTCCTAAAACTGAAACGCCCGATTTATCCAAGAGAGGGAGGAGATTCACTTAGTTCATCCTCAGTGATCTGGTTCTGATCTGGCCTTACCAAATGATTCACGGCAGAAAAAATCTGAATTGCACCCAGTTTTCCAGGAGCACCTTAAAAAAGATGGCATTTACCACAGACAGTATCCAGATCCTAAGCCAAGTGGGAAGAAAACACTCTATTCACAGCCAAAAGAACCACTGGAGAGAAATTTGAGGACATGGCTGGGTCAGTGGGCCCAGGAGCCAGCTGCAAAAGTGACCAACCATAGACCTTTATCCTTGCGGGTCAGCCTGCCTGCTTCTCAGTGGCAACAATGCAAGATGGTGACCATGGTGACCACCTACCCCCTCACTGACAGCACACCTGTGTGTTTCTATGCTCGACTGTGTGACCTCATCAGAAATAAATCCCAACGTCACCAGACTCCTGCACACACGTGCTGAGATTCTCAATACTCGCTAAACATTAAGTATCCAGTTGACGACTAATTAGAATACTGTGGCCTAGAAGGATCTAGAACAAAATTCCTGTGAGCTCAACAATAGAAGAACAAACACACAGAACCAAGCACTTTTCTGGCAAACTTTTTTTCTCCTCTTTTTCTTTCCCTCTCCACTTAATAAAATTGGTTGGACACATTTGCCAGGATCTGTGGGTTTCATAACTTTCAAGCTTGATTGCTTTAAAAAATAATAATAATAATAATGAGGTAAATTTCTACCTGCAAAGTAAAAACTGACACATAAACCAAGTCTTCCTGGCAGCAGAAGCTACCGTTATTGCTCTATGTTGGAGTATTTAGTTGTGTTTGTTTTTAATGTATATTCAAAGTCGTTATTGCCATTCTAGCTGGCCCTGTGGTTGGCCAAGGAGAAAGGGATGGGGACGGAGCATGGTCACCTGGTCCCCCACTGGTCAGTCCCTATTCGCTGCTCCCATGTGATTTGCACACTGGCTGGGGGCCGACTCTGGACTTGGTGTCTGGAGACTAGTCCTAACAGCTGGGAGAGGTGGTGATGGGGCTGTGCAGGTACGGCAGGTTACTGGGGGCCGCGTGCACACCCACGGACACAGGGAAGCTGAAGACGAACTGCGAGGTGGGGGTGGGAGTGGCCTTGCCCCTCTCCCGCAGGGGCCCGGAAGGGCTGGCGGCCTCTGCGGCGCAGGTCGTGGTGAGCACCTGAGACTCGAACTGCAGCAACTGGCCCATGAAGCTGAAGTTGGGCGAGATGATGCTACGGCGCTGCTTGACGAATTCGAAAGCCTCCTCCAGCCTCACCCTCTTCTTCATCATCAGGTAAGCCAGGCAGATGGTGGCTGATCTAGAGATGCCGGCCTGGCAGTGAACCAGCACTCGCCCTCGGCAGTCCTTCACTGCGTCTGCGGCAGAAGTGGGACGTGATTAGAGACCTTGGTGGACTTCAGGAGCCACCACTAGCAGACGCGTGTGACAGAAGCCAAGACACGTCAGTGGGGGAGGCACACGGCGGGATGAGGGGGCGCTACTAGGGAAAGGTCAGCCAGGCTAGACTGAGGACGAAGACGTGGAATCCCACTCATCCCACTGGAATTTTTAAAACAACCAAAATTTTTTTTAAAGCATACACCCAGATAAATCACATGGCAAAGCCATCAGATCATCTCCTTCTGACCTCCTCTCCATACAAAAGGCCTTACTTTGTACACACGTGGAGCCACGCAAGGAAGTGACTGTCTCTCCAGCCAGGCCTGGATAATGATGTCCAATTCCCACTACACAAGTCCCCACGAGTGGCCTGGGCCTTGTCTGGTATTTAAGGTTGAAATCCCCACAGGTTCACTGTGGTGGTGGGGGGCGGGAGTAAAGACCCTGAAACCTAAAGGAGGGGCAGCCATATTGAGGAAATCGGTTAGCTAGGGGCAGGCCTTGAGGGTTGATAATCTTGGCTCCGATTCCTGACTGCACCTGTCACCAGGTCATCTGCACCATGACAGACTACATCCTTAAACTGCAAGCCAGAGTCACTTTCTCCCTTTAGTTGGTTTTTATCAAATATTTGGTGAGAGCCAACGACAACATACAAGGTTAGTGTCACAGCCTGTGCGTAACACCTAAAATCCCCATCTGCAGTCCCTGGGTTCCCCCTGGATACCCTGAAGTCGGAGGGGAAGCCTACCGATGTACTCGATGGCTTCCATGAACCAGGAGCTGATGTCAGCCTTGTGGTTGTCTTCTACCGGGATGCACTTGTACTGGTAATGTCCCTCAAAGTGATTGGGACAGTCTGAGGAGACATTCAGTAGGGCTGTGATCCCCAGGGCGTCGAGCATGTCCCTGCGGGCAGCATGGTAGGCACTGCCGAGGTAGAGGAAAGGGAGGATCTCCACAGGACCCCCCTGCAACAAAAAGAAACCAGGAAAACATGAGTGTCAACAACCAGGATGCAGCGCTCAGGTGCTGGAGCTAGGGATGGTACAACAATCCAAGGTGGCTTTTCTAGGGCCTGGGGGGAGGGACCCGACAGACAGGGCTTTCCTGGCTCTTCCTTCCCGGCTTGAGTTCAGCGGGACTCCAGAGGGCAGAGACAAGGTATGGTCAGGTCTTATGGGCACCAGCCAGCCACCTTCCCGTGACAACTGAGGCACACTTGGCCACACTGGGAGTTTACACTGCGGATGGATCTGTTTGGCTGGGTAAGTCTACAGTGAGCACATCTGAGAAAAGATGAGGAGAGAGGGCAGCGTGCTGGGATACTTTATGGATTCATCCCCGAGTCCATCTGAAGAGAAGGGTTGGTGGGCCTGTCTTGAAGTACAGTGACTCAAGCGGTTCCTTCCTGTTCTCCTGCACTGCCTAATCTGAACTCTGTCCGGGGGCGCAACACATACCTGGTCATGCAGTGGAGTCCCACAGGAGCCGCAGCCCAGGTCCAAGGACTCATTGGTGCTGGGGGGTATGGGAGGTGGGATGGCGGCCAGGGCCTTGGTTTTAGAGCAGAATTCTGGATACTCAGAAGAAAACCTCTCATAGCCACCTGTAAAGGAGAAAAGCGGTTCCGGTTAGTAGAGACACAGAGCCAATAAGAAAGGAGAACGAACAATCCCGCCAGGCTAAGGGGAGCGGTTGGCTCCTTCTGTGCCACTAGGTGGCACTGTGGGTCTAGAGAAAATGACAGCCGGAGCATTTTTCTCAGAGGTTTGCTTGGTCAGAGGACTTGATTATCAAGGATGGAAGAAGGATGCTAGGAACTCTGGAAAAGCTTTATGGAAAGAGATAAAAATACACACAAAAAAGATGTACACAGATATACCAGAGTGACTACCACATACCATGAGCACTTAAGCAGCCACCCAGTTGTGCCCTCCCCTGGCCTAGTGAAGACTCCTGCCATCACTAGTCCCTTCTGATGTGGGAAAGAAATCGGAGGAATACCCTGACAGGAGCCCTTCTTTCTGTCTTTGTTGGAGAAGATACCACACGCACTGTCTCTACCAGCAGAACCACAAGAGGAAACAGGCTTCCGTAACACAAACCAACCCTGCCACACAGGTTGAGGCACGGAGAGATTTTTCTGACGTAAGTGTAGATGAGGAGTCCTGCAGAGGTTATCAGTGCACCTTCTGTAGAAGGAAGGGTTTCATGACAACGATAGTGCCAGTTATCTGGTACATCGGGGTGCTTGTCCCACAAGGACCTGAGGCCAGATGTAGGCCAGAGTAGGAACCTCCGGGACCAGAAACTATTACCAATTCAAAACAGCCTACACGTCAGGGATCAGTCTCTCAGAGCCCAATGGGCTAAAATGGTAGGTGCTTATGTAGGTGGCTCCTTCCCTGTGCCTGGCCCTGCTAGGAAGGAACCACTGGCATTGTGCCTTTCAGCTATTCAACTACCAAAGGGGTGACATGTGACCAGTTTAGTCAAGTGAAGATGGGGCCCCTAAGTCCCAACCCTAGAAAACTGCTTCCTGCTGCTTCTGAGATAAAGGAGAACTCTCTCGGCCACATCACGGGACTTTCAGAAGCAGGGAACTCTTTTTTTTTTTTCCCTCTCTCTGACCGGAGGTTTTGCCTGTCCTCTGCTCACTCCCTCCGGATATAAAAGGATATCTCTGTGGTCAAAGTTCTTCCTGCTGAGTCACAGTGACCAGCCTCCAGAGGTGGAAAAGCCTGCAGCCCTGGTGCTGCCAGCTATGATATTCACAGTCTCAGTGGCCATAGCACCCGAGGGGCTGGGCGCCCTCTCCCTCCCAGTATAAATCCTTCTTAAAGCAGACCAAAAAGGCAGGGATGAGAATCTGAGGGATCAAGAAGCAACTAAGGTCTGTCACCAAAGGCTCTACCAAGAAATTCTGGTCCACGGCCCCCATTAGGGATAGCTGACTGGCTGAACACCTCCATCAATAAAGGTCATTTGCCCCTCCATGTACCTCTGTAAGACATCAAACTTTTAACGACCCGTTTGTCTATTAACATCCATTTAAGCAATCAAAACATTTTTAAAAAATAAACAGGAGTCCCTGACAAAATGCTTTCCACACAGGAGACAGGCACAACCTGCCTCACTTAAAAATAAAGGGGGTTGGGGGGGGCGGTGTCCTGGGAGGAAGCACCTTGGCCCAGATTCCAAGGTCACAAAGCTGGACTCTCCAGCCAGCCTCCGGGCAGGAGGAAATGTTCCCGCCCTTCCATCACGGAAAGGGTACCGGACCCGCCTGCAGGTCCAGAAAGGACTCTGCAGACAGATTCCATCCCAGCCTTCTGAGTCATCCACTGTGCGCCCACCCTACTTCCACCCTCCTCTGACCTCTCGCAGCCAACTCCCCTGGAGTTCCTGACCCAGGCACCTTGGGAGAGATCTTTGGGAAGCTGTGGCTGGTTTCTATGAGGACAAAGTGGGAGCTGTGCAGGAAGACACACAGACAGGTGAGTTGTCACCCACACAGAGGAAGAAACTGAAAAGTCCTTGCCTCGCCTGGCCATGCCGCTATTAAGCCTTTTGGATGAATCCTGAGTAACTATAAGCTAGATACCCCAGACAGAGGATACTTACTTCCTATGTGGCTAGCAGCCCTGTAGAAAGAGTGACCAGAGTTATAGCACCAGAGTTACACATACAACATACAAGGAAGCCACTTGGGACCTCGTAAGCAGCTTAAGAGTAAGGGCCAGCATTCAACCAAGGCAAGCTTGAAGCCAGACTTCTCAGGAGCCCCTGCACATTTACTCTAGGCGTTCCCTTGGGAACACTGATGGCTTCTGCATGCTCATGTGCGATCCCAGAGTATGCTGGCAGCTTTGCTCCTGCCCAGACACTGGCGTTTCCAGTGAGCATCAGAGGCCATGACCCGCACTTCAAAGAAGCAAACTGAGTAGTACAGTGTGCTCGTTCTTGAAAGCGTATCAGTTTAGAGAAGGTCCCAAGGGTGTACGTGTGACCTTCTTCCTGATCATGAGATAAACTTAATGAGTCTGGATTTATTGACACGGGGTCCCACTTTGTAACCCAGGCTGGCCTCAAACTCATGGCAATCCTCTTGCCTCAGACTTCCCACTCTCCATGTGCTGGGATTACAGGTATGAAACACACACACACATACACACACGCAGTTATTTCTTACAGTGTGTAGGGAAAGCTGTCTTAAAATGTTCTCCCCTCAGGCCCTCCTGGCTAGTAGCCCCATCTTCATGAAAGTGCCATAAGTACCATAGTGGCCACAGTGCCTCTGTAGTAAAGAACCAGTTTCAGATGACCCAAGTTTTATTCAAAACTTACACAGGGGCCAGGCTCTCCCTGCACCTCCCACATATGTCCAAAAGTGGGATCTGGTCAGTCTGGCCATCTTCAAGGCATTAGGTATCTTCTGAATAAAATTTCATAACATATGCCAATGAATTTCAGCCTGTTTTTCCTATGCCCTGTTGAATATAAGTAGTTTCATAACAGACTTCTTAAAGGTCTTATTTAAGAATATACATCCTAAGGCTGGAGCTGTAACTCATGCCACATGTAAAACAACAGGTTGATTCCTAGCACAAAAAAAAAAAAATTTTAGCCGGGTGGGCTGCTACACACCTTTAATCCCAGGCACTCAGAAGGGAGAGGCCAGCCTGGAGTTCCAGGACAGCCAGGTCTGTCACACACACACACACAAAAAAAAACCTGCCTTGAAAAAACCAAAAATAAAAATAAAATTTTTTAAAAAAAAATTTAAAAAAATTTAAAGAATAAAGAACTTATTTCCCCTGCTCACTGCCTGAAGTCAGAAGTGGAAATGTAGGTGTGTCTTTCACAGGGCTTGCTTGAAGAATAACTACATCCCCAGTTAACTCCATGGCTCTCCTCTGAAGTATAAACCATGACCACAAAGGGGTCCTAGCATAATAAATCCTCCACTCTAGTGGGCTACCAGGCCAGTGAAGAGTGGAGGTCATATATTCCGAAGTGCTTTACAAGGGCCCACTGACTGGTGCTGGTAATACCACCACTGTAGGGTGATTGATTGTGGGGTGGTGACTATGGCTGTGGATCTTAATGAGGCTGCTGTCACTTTTCCTATATCCGATCAGTCAATATTGAGACTATCACTTGAGCCTTGGTCTTGCTCTGGCCCAGAAAGGAAGTCTAGGTTGTCTGAAGGTCATAAGTCTTTGGGAAAGTCACCTTAAACAGTCTTCAGACGACCTAAGTGAACTCTTGACCTTGGAATTCCCAAGTCAGAGAGCCTGTCCTTCCCAGGCCACTTGGCTGAACCTCCTAAAGGAACTGATTCTCAACTTGGGGGTCTTGACCCTTGGGGGGGAGGGCATGGGGGTCCAAAGGACCCTTTCACAGGTGGCATATCAGATATCCTGCGTATCAGATATTTACATTACCATTCATAACTAAGAAAATTAGTTATGAAGTAGCAGTGAGATAATTCTAGAGTTGGCAGTCACCACAACATGCAGAACTGTATTAAAGGGTGGCGACATCGGGAAGTTGAGAACCACTGCCCTAAGGCCTTGCTTGGGGATGAGAGCTTTCTTTTGCAGTCCCTTCCCAGGCCTCCCACCCTAACTGCTCTGTCCAGCAGACTGGGGTCTGTCAGAGAGTCACTTGACTTCCGGCCATGTTCCCTCTCTCTGCCAGGAACTGCCTCTCTCAGTAAGGAAATTAGCTATCCAGTTTTACAGGTTTGGAGTATTTAAAGGGATTTCTTGGCTCTTTGATGACCACCTTTTCCTACAAGATAAGAAGCCTTGATGGTCTTAAAAGATAAAGGAGAAACTCCCTGGACACTTCACCAGGTCTTTAGTTACTTTTGTTGCCTGGAAACATCCACTCACTTGATGCCAAAGCTGTACTTTCTCCGTTCCTTGTAACTGTGTAGCTAATGCCATTAGGTTTAGGCATCTTGCTTAAGACCTATCTTTGATCATTCTAACACTCCAACTCTTTCCCTCTCTGGAGCACTCTGCTCTATTTACAAATAGAAAAGGCCAGAAAGTCCTCCACCCTCCAGTATAAAAGGTCGGAGGTGTAAACAGGCCCCTGAACTATGCCCTGGAGAGGCCCCAACTATGCACTGCTATGCACTGGGAAAGCTGGAGAAAAGTCCAGAGAAAGAGACAAGCAGGCATCAGCAGAGGTCCTGAGTGAGCAGAATCAGTCCTCCATTCAACCCGCGGTCAGGCCAAAGACCTGGACAGGTAAGTTTTACCCAAGGAGAAAGTAGGCCTTCAAAATGGCTATATCCCAATAGCTCAAAACAGCCCCCTGCATAATTTTGCAATCGGGTTTGAAATAAGAACTTAGGTCATAAATTCTGCACAGGAGGGAAGATAAAAATTGCACAAGGAAGGTCCAGTGTGTGGAAGGCTAGCTAGAACTGGTGATCCAGTTGCCTCAGCCTCCGAGGTATGCAGATCAGACATCCACCACACCAGGTTGAAATTATTTGTGTGTAACAGATTGATTTGTGATTGGGGATACTGGCATTAAAAAATTATTTCCATTAGGATAAATTTGCTTTTTCTTTTAAAAGGCACACAAATCTAAAATTCCAACCCAAACATTTATGGAGGTTAAGAATCTGAAACACGTAAACTGAGATAAAAATCTGAAAAACATAAGAATTTTTAGAACTGTCCCTAAAATGTCTTCTATTCAAGTTAAAAAGTATCCCCGTGATTTTTACTCACAAGAAGGAAATGTTAAGATTTTTTAGTTAGTTTTTACCAAAACTTGGTCAATGTCTACAATTAACAATAGTTTTAGCAAAGTTTAATTCCTGCTTTTAAACCCTTGCTTGTGGAAAAAAAAAAATCAAACAATCATCCTTTTAAGAGACAAAAAAAAAAAAAAGGAAAGTTTATTTTTTTTAATGGGAAGGGGCGCGGGCGCGGGGCGGGCGGGGGGGGGGGGGGGACGGGACGCGCCTTGGCCTGGAAGGACATGACTTCTAAAAGGGTTTATTTTGTCTCCTCTATCCCAAGGATGGCGGACACCCACTGTGTCTCCACTTCCCTACTGTGTGCCTCCTTACTCCACCAGCAGAAGAGAGCCTTGCGTCGGATTCTCTCGCACCAAGCCACATCTCCCGGGCGGGAATGAGGATGTAGGTTTGCTAGGACTGCCCCCTCCTAGAGCAGACATTTCCTTGCTGCCTTCTCTACCAAGGCCTGTCAATAGCTGGCAGAGGAGAAGGAAAGACTAGGTCGTGGCTCAGCATGCACAATCACATAAACTAAGGCTGACAGACGTTGGTATCTCTACAGGACAAGGGGCAACATCCACCCTTACCCCCCCCACACACACACACACAACATTATCGCTTTAGACTCTTGCTTCCAAGGGCTGCTGAACTTCTCTGGCTAGAAGAGGGGGTGAAGGTGGGGTAGCAACTGTTCATGAACAGATGAAAACTAAGCAGTCCAGGCCTGTGAGCAGACCTAGATGAGTGAGCATCACCTCAGCGGACTGGGAAGGCCTTTGGCTTTTGAGAGGTATGGATGGACTTTGAGAGGACCGATCCTCCGGCCCAGTAAAAGAAGAGGGTGAAAAGCGTGACTTGAAGGAAATGCTGCCTTTCTGTGGGCCAGGCACCCACTACGGATGGGACTGTCTGTTATTTTGCCCAGAGGCTACCAGTCCTGTGCAGCCTTACGTCAATATTCACCCTGAAGCCATCTCTCAGAACTGGTCCGGCCTCAGTCTCCTGATCCGAATCAGGACCGGTAGAGTGCCGCGAGCCATAAGGTTTTAGCATTAAAAATAAGCCTCCCTCCCTCCCTCCCTCCCTAGGCGCCTGGCCGCCCGGGAGCCTGCGCCCCGGAAGGAAGCCTACGGGCTCAGGATCAAGGCAGCTGCCCTTCCAGGGCGGTCCCATTCGGAATTCTTCCAGGAAGAAAAACAAAACAATCTCTGACTCCACGTGGGGCTGAAGTACTCCAGAAGCCAGGGTTGGAAGGCATGGGGCCCCGACTCTCTCAATCCAAAGGCCGAGGAATCCAGGACAGCCTGGAACTTTCACCCCAAAACAGTTTCACCTTTCCCACCCTCTCGAACTCGATTCAGAGAGCCGGCATGCGGGCTGGAACAATAGCACAGACGGGCAGCCTGGAGCCCAGGCAGGACCCCGCGGAGGGAGGACCCGGGAGCTGAGCCTGATCGAGGGCTCCGGGTACCGCGCGGGGCCCGGTTCCGACCGTGGAACCTGTCTTCCTGGCCGTCGCTCCTAGAGCGTTTTAGGGAGATGGCTGAGACACTGGGGCTCGTCTGGAGGAGCCCTCGCGGAAAAAGAAAGAAAAGTCAGCAAAATCGCCCCGGCAGTTCAGCCTCAGGTCAACAGCAGCGTTTCCCCAGCAGCTGACGGGTCAAATGGTCAGGAAACAACTGCGGAGAACAAAGCCCCCCGCTGTTCCGCAGGGCCAGCCCGGCTCGCCCGCACCCGGCCGCTTCCCGGTGCTGTTCGGAGGGGACAGGGGAAAGGGTTTCGCTCCCGGCCTCCTCTCCTTAAGGAGGACAAGATACCAAGAGAAAAAGTCTAGAAGAAGGGGCGAAAAGCCTCTGCAGGGAAATGGGCGACTCTTGGAAAGCGGAGGTCCAGCAAACCTCCCGGCTTTGGAAGCGAAGACTCGACCCTCGCGAAAGAATGCTCGGAATGCGGTGGCCGGAGGTAGGGGCGCAGCGCAGCAGGGGGCGCCCGTCGCCCCCCACCCTCCATCCCAGGGCTCCCCAACAGGAGGCCCGCACACCGGGCGAGCTGGGAGGTGCGGCGAGCGGTCGGTCCCTTTCTACGACATGAGGGATACTGCGCGATCCTTTTGGGGTGTCTGACTTCTAAATCTGACAAGCCACCCTCTCTCCGGCCACCTAATTTCCTAGGCCAGGGTTCCCTTCAACCAGGCACGCGCCGCTTGCAGAGTCGAGAATGATGTGTGAACAAAAGGTGGTAATTCTCTGCTCCCGGGATCAGCAGGAGCAGACGCAGTTCTGCCTGGTGTCCCCACCACCCCCAATACAGCACTTCAGCCTCCCTTAGACCGGGGAAAGGGGGGTTGGCTGCCTTCCAAGAAAGCGGAGTTGAGGCAGCGGGAGAAAAAAAATACAGCTCGCTCCCCAGATCTGCAACTCAATTCTCCTTCCCTCATTTACCGATTGTGTACGAACTCCCGAGTACAGATCCCACCTCGCCGTTCACCTTCCTTCACCCCTCTCTGGGGTTCTCGGGATTAGACCCGAAACAGGCCTCTCTAGTCCCTGTGGGACTTAAAGAGCGCGTTCTCAGTACTTGAAACTGGGCTGCGCAGAGGAATCGGTGCCAGCATCCAGGCCAGAACCGCTCATGTCAATAAACACGGTAACTCCAGTACGCGTGCGGATTGCAGGTGACTGGGGACACGCACCAGCACGGCCACCCCAGGACTTAAGACTCAAAAACCATAGCAAAACCGTGCACACTGACACGCACAAAGCCACGCAAGGAAGGAGAGACTCCAGCAGCCCGAAGTCACTCGGGTACTTTCCTCCCAATGCCCAGCAGGGCTCAGGCCCGCCAAATCCCTTACCCCTAACCCTCCACCTCCCGTCCGGGCGCCCACGTTTTACCTTTAAGCAGGCAGATGTCTGTGCGCTCCGCGTTCCGGCGCAACGCCTGCACGACCAGCGACACCGTGCTGTCCTCCCGGAGACTCTCGGCGCGCGGGCTTCGCTCGTCGTAGACGATGACAGCCGAGTAGAGGCCAGAGCGCAAGCGGGCGCGCACCTCTTCCTCGGCGGGCAGAATCTGCTCCAGGCTCACCGAGCCCTTGGCTCTCCGCCGCACGATGGTATTGCAGCGCACGTTCACCGAGCCTCGGATGTAGCCCGCGCTGTGAGCCAGAAACGGCCTGCAGTCTAGCAGCAGGCACTTGCCGCCGCTCGGCAGCCCCAGGGCGCCGTGGCTGCCGCTGCTGCCCGCGCCGCCGCCGCCACCGCCGTTCTCATCTCGGTTCATCAGCCTTTTGAGCACGCTGCAGTCCATCTCCCGCAGTTCCTCCATCGTCACCATGTCGCCGGCAAAACGCTCAGCAGCTGGGGAGCTTGGAGAGAAGGCCAAGGGCACCCAAGCCAGCTAGGCTACAAGAAGGAACAGGCGAGGGCTAAGAGGGCGCCTGCCGAAGTGACCCCGCAAACTTGGCCCCTCCGGCTCTTCTTCTCTCCCACACTCCTTCCTCCTCCTCCTCCCGCAGCCTCGACGTTACATAGCAGTCCGAGCCTTCTCTGGCGCCAAAGCAGGCGGGCGCGCGGCACCCGGGACAAATGACCGAGGAGGGGAGAGTGTTTACGAGAGAGGGTTCCTCTCGGTTTGTTGCCTCTGGTTGTGTTTTGCTACCTTAGGCTGCTCCTGCCGTGGGCGCCGCCGTTTCCCTCCCCGGAACGCTCCGCCGGAGCTCCACGCACTGCCCCAGCCAGAGTTTCCTCCTCGGCTTAGAGATTTATTAATGCTCGCCGGCTCTCCCGGGGGAGGGAAGAGTCATTACTACCTCGCCAGGCCCCGCCCCCCACGCAAGCTCCCCGCCCCGCCCCCACCCCGGCTCGTGAATGGAGCGCCGGCCCCCTTGCACCCTGTCACGGGAACCCGACGTCACAAAGAGAGGAGTAAACAGGGCGCTCGGTTGCTCGCTGCCAGGGCCCATTCATAAAACCGAGACCTAGAGGGAGAAGAAAAAAAAAAAAAAGGAGGCAGCCACCGACCCGCCTGCGAGCCGGCAGCTCCCGGACTTTGTGAATGGAGCCGCGGCGCGGCTCTCCTGGTCCTTCCTCAGCCCCGGAGCCCGGCGTTCGGCGCAGAGATAGTAGCGGGTGGCGACGCGGGCCTAACCGAGGCCTGGGCTCTCAGCTTGGAGGTCTTCACCCCTCGCTCCCCGCCACGTCTCCCAGGTCTCCCTCCTGCAGCTCGGTGGAACCTGACACTGTGCGGCCACCACCCCGCAGGGCTTGGGGACTCTCCTCGCCGGACTTAGTCTTGTTCTTCGGGTCCTGCGGGTTGTGTTTTGTTTTCTTTTGAATGCGATTCCCCGGGACTTGGTTTATACATTAGCGTGATCGGTTTCCATCTCGAGCTATTAGATCGGTTTTATAGCTTCCCGTGGAACCTGGGCAAACCCTAAGAAAGATGAAAGGGAAACGCGCCAAAGCCCAATAACAAAAGAGAGGTGTAGGGTTTTGCAGCTTTACAACCCAGAGGGGGGGCGTTAATTGGCCGAATGGTGCGCCCGTGCTGGAGAACGGGAGGCAGTCCGGCTCAAGCTTCCTAAACCCCGTTTAACCACGGTTGGGGGCCGGGGGGGGGATACTCGGAGGTTTTCCTCTTTGGTGGAAGTCCTCGCCTCCCTCTTGCTCACACGCAACGTCGTTTAAGGAAATGACTGTTGTTAAGGTCTACATTTGAAGCGAAGGAAGATGTTGAAAAGTGTCCACGCGAGGAATGACCTTTTGAAAAGCAAATTTAATAAGCTCGGAGACGATTCGAGCTTCTACATCCCTCTTTCCAGGTCACGTAGCATCTGTACTCCCGTTTTACTTTCCCGGGGGGCATTTAATTTCCCAAGGGCTTGATTTTGGCAAGAGGGGAGGTTGTGCGCGCATGTGGTGGGGACCTTATAGAAGCCAAAAAATTATTGGGCCGAGATCTTGCCAAGTCTTGTTAGCAGGAATTAATCACCGAACAAGGGAATTACGGGGTTCGCTCCGAGGTTGGTAGCGGCCCGGTCGAATATTCCTTTTCAGGTCGGAGTGGAAGCCTAAGGTAGCGAGGGCCGCCCGCCGTAGCCTAGGGTCCTTCCCGCCCCGTTCAGCGCCCTCCACTCTGTTACCCTTTATTGTTCTCTGCAGAGCATCTCTCCGGAGATCACCTCTACCTCCCCATTTCAAGGCCTTCTCCTCTGCACTCTCAAGTCCCCGACACCCTCTTCTGGGTCCAGTGGGCTGGCGGGGGGTGGGGGGGAGACAATCATCTGTGGTGATCTTTCCTTTCTCGGGTTCCAAAATGGCACTGCATTTTTAAAATTTTGTTTATGGATTTTTTTTTCAGTTAAAAAAATAAACTATTACATGCGTATTAATTTATTGCTGACATATTAGCGATTCCCTAACGCACCTTATATTTTGATGCCCGGGGTGTGCGATCACTCTAATTCGGGTTCCGGAAGGAGCCACAACCCTGGAGTGACATCGGCTGCCTGGGGCAAGGTCTCGGGCACCGTGCATTCCGGCTGGGAGAGAGGCAAGGGCGCCCTACACCAGCGAGGAGGGCCAAGTGGTTTGTTTCTCTTGGTTCGGAGGGAGCTCTGAGAACATCTAGTGCTTCCCTCTCGCTGGCCCGCTATGGGTGCTAGACATCCCGGGTGCCTCGACAGCCGGGGTCAGACCCACTCTCGTGGGGCCTCTCCCCGCAGTTTACAAATCTAGCGGCCAGCAGGCCTCATCTCCGGATGCAAATATCATCAGCCGATTTCACCGGAGTCACAGAGGGGGGTGAGTGTGGAGTGTCCCCCCCTTCCCCTCCTCCGGTGGCGCTGGCCTCGCTAGCCTTTGTCTCTCCAGCGTCAGGGGTGCTCTCCCTGCCCCCCGCCGGCCAGGCCCTACCCAGTGCTCACATGGCCCGTAAATAAGTCAAATGGTGGTGGTGGGGGGAGGGGGGATGCCCACCGAACAAAGAGCTGCTTTCTGCACCTGACAATAATCCTTGCTGGAGAAGCCCGTAAATCCCATAGGCGAGTCACGCGCAGGGGGTGTGGGCAGGCGCGTGTCAGTGTGTGTGTCCACGTGTGAGTGCCCGCGCCTGCGCGCCTGTTCCTGGAGAGGGACAGCTACTTCGGACACAGTTCGTTTAAGCCAAGAGCTGCTTTTGTTGAGAAGATGATGTTGAATAAAACAACAACCCTCCCCGCCCCCCCCCCCCCCCGCCACCCCCTTCAGGAACTGCCTTCAGGAGTGTGATTGTCAGCAATGAGCTTTAAATGACAGCACTGTGTTTACCCGGATACTGTGAGAGCACCCTAGATAATTTTCTTAATGGAAGCGTGTGAGCCATTTGGTCCACAGTTAGGTGAATACAATTTAAGGTCTACCCAACACCGGCTATAGAGAAGATATAAAACCCTCCTTCCATTGGTCCTCGGGCTGAAAGGTGAGAAACACTCAGTTTACACAGGAACTTCGTGAGTCAGTTTGTCAATAAAATCCTGCAGTAAACAAAGGCATTTGAGAGAAGCCTATGCTTGAGTGTCAGTTCAGAGTTATTTAGCTTAGAAATATCTGCGGGGGAGGGGGGGAGATTGCCCAATTTACACTCAGCAGTAAAGCTCGGGTGGAAATGCTTTTAAAATTTCACGGTGACATGTGAATCCAACTTCCCTTTCATCAGGCAGTTCTTAGACCGACCTTATTAGTCACTGTCAGGCTCCAACAAATCCCTGCGCTTGTTTAAGAACTTTTTTTTCCAATTAGAAAGTTTTGTGATCTGGGGATTCGAAGCCAGGAGTAGAATCCCCAGAGAAGACTGTGACTTCTATTCTGGTTTTGCTGCCAGCCTCTGACTCACAGCCCTGTCCCAAAGTAACTGAATAAGACTTACCTTTAAAAAAAAAGTCATTGATAAGTGAATAATCATGGTGGCAGTGGATTCCCTGGCTTCCAGAGCCTGGCTTCTTACTCTGAACTACACACGAAACATCCTTTTTGCTGGCACCTATTTGTGCTCAAATGGTAAATTCTGTGGAGAACTAGAGGCCAACTCAGGCACCAGGCAGGGAAAGGTCTCTACAATGTGTCCTTAGCATGTCACTCTCCTTCCTGCCCACCTCTGGCCCTCAAACCAAGGTTTGGAGGCAGTGGAAATCTTCAACACTTAGAAATCAGTGAAAGAATTCAAAAGCACAATCTAAACAGAGCTTTGGTGGAGTTTATGAGATAGGGTTTCCTGTAACCCAGGCTGGCCTGAAAGTTACCCTGTAGGTGAGGCTGGCCTTGAACTCTTAATCCCACCATTGAGCTGTAAGACTATTGGAAATACTGGATGCCAATGAATTAAAATTTCTCCAGGAATCACATGCTGGTAAAAGGGAAAAGAAGAAGAAACTGATTCCAAGGAAGAGATTTCATGGTTTATTTTCTAGGACCACTTTTTAGGACAGACTTACAACTGAAATGGTGATAGGAACTATTAATTATGCCTAGCCCTTGCTCTATTTACCCATAATCCTCCTGCTAATGCCTGAAAGACTGAGTGGCATTGGCCTCTTTATTTGTTCTTCCCAACGGGACATAGTGAATAAATCTATCCCTGCTGTTCCCAGTTACAGGTCCTTTCCTTGGTATATTATCGATGGGACGGCTGAGCCTATAGACACTTTAGCCTTTTCTCCTGGGCTTGAGACCTAGCATCAGAGACTGCCACAGTCCTAATCTTTGAGCCCCAAAACTTCACTCCATTTCCAAAGCTCTGGAATTACAACAGACACATGCCACCAAGTCCATCTGCAGTGTCTTTTCAGTGATGACTTTATCAGATGTGTTTATAGTTTATCATTTTGTTTGCTTTGTTGTTGTTGTCTTTGTTTGTTTTTCAAGATAGGGTCTCTCTGTGTAGTCCTGTAGCTGCCCTGGAACAGTAGCTGGGATCAAAGGCGTGGGCCACCAGCCCCAGCTCATCCTCCTTCGTTTTCTATGGGTGACATTGTCCCACATACTAATAATTTAAAATGCTAATTTCCCAGCCAGGTACACAGAGGAGAATTTTAGTGCATTGTTCCTTCACTTACTATTTTATTTGATAATTATTCCACCAAGATGATACTCCCATAAGTAGCTTAGTGACCTTGGGCAAGATGCTCTCCCTTAGCCAAAATTCCTCACCTTGAAAGTGAGGCTTGGCCGGGCGGTGGTGGCGCACGCCTTTAATCCCAGCACTTGGGAGGCAGAGGCAGGCAGATTTCTGAGTTCGAGAGTTCAAGGCTAGCCTGGTCTACAGAGTGAGTTCCAGGACAGCCAGGGCTACTTAGAGAAACCCCGTCTCGAAAAAAACAAAAAACAAAAAAAACAAAAAACAAAAAAAAAAAAAAGAAAGAAAGAAAGAAAGAAAGAAAGAAAGAGAGGCTTGCGCAGGAGTTTCCTGTCAGTATGGTTGCAAGCCTATAGGATATGATTCTGAGCAGGTGAGCCCTTATCAATCCCAAACTCACCCACTTTATCCTCCACAGAGCCAAGCACATTACAGTGCCACACATGAAGGGCAATCTCTAGCTCTTCTCCGTCTCCCCTTTAGAATAAATATCTTTTGAGAATGAACTTCACGGGTTTTCTTTATTTGAAGCAAGAATGTCTCAAACATGCTTGTGAACTTCAGGGGATTTTTGTTTTGCCAGGTGTCATAGCGCATAATCAGTCTTAGAACATAGGATGCAAAAGGACTGGAGAGTTGGGGAGCTAGCCTGGGCTACATAGAAGACCATGTCTCAAAGGGGTGAGGGATCAGGTTTTGAAAACAAATAGATGGGCCCAGTCTTTTCTCTGTCGTTCTATTGTGCATAGATTCTTCATCTATTCATTCACACGAATAAACGTGCTAAACTCGGCCTGAAAAACAAGTGTGTCCGAATCACTAATGATGCTAAGTGTGGCTTCCATTACTGCGAAGAGACACCATGACCAAGGCAACTTGTAGACTTAGACTTTTCAGAACCTACTTTGAATAAAGTGGCCTTCTAGACCTTCTAGCCTACCACCCACCAGAGGTAACAGAAAGGAAAGGCTAACAGGGCAAAGGAGGATGTGGACCGGTTTAGAAATAGTTTTTTTTGGAGTGAGTTCAATCTGCATTGTCAGCATATCAGCAGTATAGTTCACAGGAAACAGCAGTGATAGCTCGATCCACACGCAAGCACCATTCAGGAATCAGCAATGGCAGTTGGATAAAAACAAACAAACAAACAAACAGAAACCTGATTAGGCTCTGCCAATCGGCCTGAGTTCCCAGAAGCAGCAAGAAGCCACCAGCATACCATCACAAGTTCTTTGATGTGATTCTTTCTTTCTACAAAGTCACAGCAAGCAATGATCAGCAAAGAGTGGCAAGGCAAACCAATACCACACAGCGTCGTCCATTGTCTGTTGGGTTATATTCATATCCTTTTCAAACATCACCTGTTCTCGAAAGTGTCTGCTCTAGCAAAACATCACATGCCCTTTTCCCAGGCAGCTTCCAGAAAAACTCCACGTGTCTGTTCCCAGCAAAACATCCTCCCGAATGTGTCTGCCTCAGGGTTAACCCTGAGGAAAAACATCCTCTCCTAAGACAGTTTCCAGAACATCCCATGACACAGCTGAGTCTCCAAAGAAACTAGAAATTTCCACTTTAGCAACTCCTATAAAGGACATTTAATTGATGCTGGCTTACAGTTTCAGAGCATCAGTCCATAATCACCATGGCAGGAAACATGGCAGCGCCCAGGCAGGCCTGGTGCTCTAGAAGGATCTGAAGGCAGCCAGAAGAGATTCTCCCCCCACACTGGGAGGAGCTTGAGCACCAGGAGTCCTCAAAGCCCACCTACAGGATGACACACTTCCCCTAACAAAGCCACACCTTCTAATAGTGCCACTTCCCATGGGCCAAGCATATTCAAACCACCACAGACTCTGTCAGAGTCAAACCAGTATGACTGCCAATGTGTGCTATTGTATATCGTGTAAACATCCTTATAGAAGATCAGATAAGAATGCCAGGGAGAAGAGAAAGGAATATTGCCAGATTAGGGAAATTGAAGAAAAATGCCTGAAAAAGATATCTTTGGCCATTTAAACACTGGCCCTGGAACACTGCCCTTGACTTCTCTCAGGAGTCTACAAAAAATAAAACCTGCTATCTCACCTCTGGCATTCACTCTGCCCTTGTGTCTTGTATTCTTTTCCTTTTATTTGTTAGCGTCTCTCTTCTGTCAGTGGATTTTGCCTGCTAAAAATAGACAAGCAATTGTCTGAAACTACAAGGGAAGCAAGCAAGACGACGAAAAAGCTGTGTGAAAATCTACCCGCCCGTCACTTGCCAAGCCAGATGCTGGTGACCCAGGGCTGAGCCCCACATTAGTTTCCAATACTGTGTTAATTGAGTCTGTTGCCTTACTATCTTGGTTTCTATTAAAACCAAGTAAAAAGTTACTGTTCACATTTTTTTTAAGATAGCAAAATGTCTAAATTATTTTGCCAAGGATTTGGCAAGGCTCCTGTATGTCAGCTCAAATACTGTAGTACATGGTCAGGATTTCTTTTGGCCTTGTGAAATTCTTATAAAAAGTCCTACTAAGTCCTAGTATGCTGGTGAACACCTTTAATCCCAATATTCAGGAAGCAGACATGGGATCTGAGGACAAGCAAGTTCTGGCTAGCCAGGGCTACATAGTTTCACCACGAGCTCCTGTCTCAAACAAAACAAAAGTCTAAAGAGTCTTACTAAGAAATAAGCATAAAATCAAATTAAGGTATATTTTCTCAGTCTTCTATTGAAAACAATAAAGAGATCCAAAATCAAGTTCGTCAGGAAACCTGGGGTACATCAGTGTAGATCCAGTGTACACAAGACCGTGTGCTCTATCCCAAGGGGGTCTTTGAGAAAATGTGCATTTTTTTTCTTCAATGGTGAAGTAGGGAAAAATCTAGAGGAGCCACCTGACACTGTTTGTTTACTTGATAGCCCCAGATTGCATTATTTGTGATATCCACAGGCTAGAGGAATCCTAGACACAGTCCACTGCTACCCAGTGTACAGGGATTGTGTCCCAATCACTCTCCTGGTTTGGCTTATACGCCATGGCCTTGTGGAGAGTTTTTTATTTATGCAGTGATCTGTGTGTGCTCACTGTGAAACACATTGCTTTTTGAGGAGGCATGGGGCAGTGCAGGAGAGGGGTTAGAGCTACTCTTGCAGGGGATGAGTTAGGTTCCCAGCACCCACATCTGGCAGCTCATAACTGCCCATAACTCCAGCTCCAGGAGATTAGACACCCTCTTCTGGACTCCACAGTCACCTGCAACTTACACACACAAACACACACATACACACACGCACGCACGCATGCATACACGAATGCACACACTTCCTACATACACATACACATATAATTTAAAACGAAGTATTTTCTTTTTAATTTGAAGAAAATCAACATGACTGGGGGGGAGGGGGCAGCAAGCTAGCACACTAGGGAGGGAACTTGCAAAGCAAGCTGTGGGCCTAGTTAACCAAAGGGTCCACTTCCTGGCCTAAGACATAACCTTCCCATCCCCCACTTCCTGTTCTTTGAAAGGGAATACCCTCCCCCTATAATGAAGTGTGGTTAGAACACATCCTCCCCCAGAATATAAGATCAGGTAGAGATCCCCCCCCACTTTGTTTTATGCATGTGAATAAAAATGAAAGAAACTAAATATAATGCTAAATGTTTTACACATATATCAATATAACTTCCCTGTCAGTTTAAGGCTAAGTAAGATGAATCTCTGTGTCTTTTGCAGTGTCTCCACATTTTTTTTTTTTTTTTTGGATCAGGAACAAAAGATTCGAGAAGAATAGAGATATCCTGAAATTTGTCATGTCTTTAAAAAATGCCAAATTGCAGAATGCTAAAAATAATGGTGTGTGTCTATGTGTATTTGTGTGTATGTTTGTGTCTATACATGCATGTGTGCTTATGTGTATGTGTGCGCATACATATATGTGTGTGCATGTATGTATGTGCTTGTGTGTATACATGTATATGTATGTATATGTATGTGTGTGTATGTGTGTGTGTGTGTGTGTGTGCGTGTGTGATCATTCCTGTACCAGTACCTTTTTCACAACTGACAGAAGAATCAAAAAGAGTGTTAGAGATGGGCTAACCTTCTCTCCAGGACAGTTCTGTGTCTTTCCCAGGATTCTGTGCTACTAAGCAAGCAATTTGTGTAGTGGATTTCTTCTTCCTCTTCCTCCTCTTCCTTCTCCTCCTCCTCTTCCACACCCTCCTCTTGTCACTCACCCCTTCTGGGTGCTGGAAATTGAACTCCAGCCTTGTACATACAGAGAACACACCATGCCACAGAGCCACTTTTTCTTCAGGAAACACTGCTTTTTGACCTTCCTCTCTGTCCATGGATTCATTCTTATAAAAACCCTGGTTCCTTCCCCACCCCTTACAATTCAAAGGGACTTTCTTCTTCACCCTTTCTGTGGGCGTTAACTCATGACAGGATGTGCTCAAATTAAATCCTCACAAAACTCAGGGTCCAATCTCCTCCCACCCTCAGGCCAGCCTCTCACTTGCCAGTGTATTTTCAGCAGCCTTTAGGATGGAGGGTCATCTGCTATCACTGGGTGGGGATTGATGGGCGGGACTCAGGCTTGGGGTGCAGGTACTCAAGCTCTCTGTGACTATGATTAGCCCACAGGAAGAAGTGGCTGGCACATCCCCTATCCCTGCTCTTAAGGTCGTGGTGCCTGCAGTCACAAAAGATCAGTGTCTGTCTGAATCCATGGCCTGGGTTTCCTCCTTCCATTCTTGTCTTGGGAGGAGCATGAGGGTAGCAGATACCAAGAGAGTTAAAATGGAGGGCAGTGGAATGGAGCATGTCACACGCTGAGCTGTATAAGGGAATAATAGCAGTTGGGTGGGGGAGGTTTGCACACTTGGCATTTGCCAGTGTCTCTTCCTATGTCTCCTGGTGCACTCTGTTTGGAAGGGAACTCCATGTACGCACCCTGCGCAGGGCTAGCAGCAGGACATGACGCGAAGGGGAGCTTGCTTGAGTCTGCTTGGCTTGCTCTTCCAAAGTACACCAACAAGCCAAAGGGATTGGCACCCAGGTCAGCCAGCTAGAAATCCGAATTCAAGACCACAACAGGACCAGCCACCAGCTTCATCCGGTGCCCCTGTAAGGTCACTCCCCTGTTGCTGTCACAATCTCTGTTTATGAGGATGTTAATCACATGGGGTCAGGACCCCCTCGAATGATCTCAGTTAACACACTTCCGGTGTGCTGCAGTTTTCAGAGGATATATTATAACGCGTATTATGTCCTAGGAGTAACCTGAACTTCTCCATTGCCCCTTTACACTGTCACCAGCGGGTAGCTCTGTGTGGTGACAGTCAGGGTTCTAGAGGCCCAGTGCCACCATTCTGGCTGGTGCACATTCCCTCTGTTGCAACATGGGGATAAAATGCACGAGCTGGGTGCAAGCCCCAGGATTCAGTGAGATGACTTGCCATATTTCAGTTCTAGCTGGATTCACTCCTTGGAGGTTCCCCCAAAGACATGTCATCCAGAGATGAGACCATGGCATTTATTTCTGGAAAGCAGGGATAGTACCTGCTGGGCCGGTGGATTATGGCCACCCTAGGGCATCCCTCCACCTCCAGGCTTTTTGGGCCTTCAGTTCTCCCAGGTTCTCAAAAGAACAACTGAGGCAACTTCTCATCTGGGCTGAGGAAGGAAGACAGCTAGAAGCCCCCATCATCTCAGGACATAAGCTATAGACAAGCAGGCTGTGGGGAGAGGTTGGGTGGAGGTATCAGTGTGGCTGTAACAGCTGAAACAAGAACAGCCCAGCCTTGGACCGAAGACACGGCTAGAGCCACCTGCACAAACTGTCCTATTCCAGTGACTGTCAGTTTCTCAGGCTGTATAAGGAGATCTCTTCATTTGTCAGGATTCTGAAGCAATTGCTAAGAGCAGCTGATGAAAACCAGGGCAGTGGAGGCAGCACCAGATGAGCTGGGAGCACTCCAGACAAGCTGGGAGCACTCTATTCTGCCCCCCTCAGGCAGTGTGTGTGGGATGTCCCTGAGGACTGGAAAGGGATTCCCAATCTGAAGGGTGTTGTGGGCCCATATAATAGCCCCATGCCTCGCCAAGCCTCACTGACCCTCTGAGATTGGGTCCTATGGTTTCATAGGAGAAAGACAGCTGACAGTACATTGTGCACTGGCATGACATGGGTAAATTGTCCTGTCCGTGACAGGGTCACTACATCTCCAGTGCCTGCCTTTCCTTGCCTTTGCACTGCTGGTTCTTGTCTTCTCCAGAAAGTGCCCAAAGAGGAAGGAGTGACAGAGGACACAGAAGTGACACAACAAAGACAGCTGTGTTTGAGTTATTTGGATATTTTGTATTCAAAAGCAACCCCCCCACACACATACACATGCACACACACCCCTCTTTTCCCAATACAACAAACAGAAAATAGGTCAAATAAACAAGCTACTCTGTGGCTGAAGTTTTCATAACTGAGGTGGTGATTGGATTCCTTTTGTATGGGTTAAATTAAAATTTTTAAGTGTGTGTGTGTGTACTTGCGCACATGCACGCATGCCTGTGAATATGCAAATGTGCACACTCATATATCCGCAGACAGGAACCCAAAGCGAAACTTGGGATGCCTTCCTCTCTCGCTCTCTGCCTTACTACTTTGTGACAGGGTCTCCCAAGAAGCAGAAGCTTATCTGAGAACTTTCTAGCAAGAGAGAGAGAGCTCTCGGGATCTGCCTGGTTTTGTCCTCTAATGCTATAGGAACAAGCATCCATAACGAGCCTTTTATGTGGATACTGGGGATTCCAACTTGTTTCTCATGCTTGTAAACCAAGCACTCTGACCCACTGACCCACTGACCCACTGACCCATTGACCCACCTCCCCAACTCCAGCAATGGGATTCTCTACTCAGAGAACCTCTCCTTGAGGCTTTGCTGGGCTCTGAGAAAGGACTGTTGAACTAGAAGTGGGTTGAGCAGTTTCCACCCCCTGACTGTGCATGGAGACATTTTGCTCTCTTTACAATCAGCCAGCCTTTGGGCCTGGTGGAAGTCCATCCCCATCAACTTGGAGGTCCTATGGTCTCCTCAGTAGCCTCCTCTTGGGTCTGACAGAGCCCAGGAGTGGCTTTCATCATAAAGACTGACTCTTCCCTCAGTACCTCCTGGCCCTGGGTATCTGAGGCTAGGCTTGCTACCAGAATCTTGTTTTCTTAGCTAGGTTTAGTTGCCGAGGATTCCCTGGGGGTAGGGTGTGGGGTGAAGTGATACTTTGAACTCCCACCCACTACATGGGGCCTGCTCTGTCTGTCTGGACCCTCAGTTCCTGAACCTCTATAATGACACTTCAAGTCACCCCAGGGCACGGTGAACAAAGACACTCTGTACCCCAACCATTAAGATTTGCATTTCCTGTCCAACCTTCTCCCCAACTTCCAGTCCGTGGCTAGCTAAAACCCAAATGAATCCATCTTCATAGTCACTGATTTGCTGCTGACAAGCTTTAGGGTTGAGGCCGCCAACCTCATGACACAGAGAAGCTCTGTCTTTGACTTCAGACTGTGGCCTCACCCAGGGACAATGTTGTCTCTCCTCTTTGACCACCATAGCGACTGTCTAGCTTGTCTCACTGTCTCCAAGTCTAAGGTTGTAGCTGAAGTATTGCGCCAGCCTCCTCACTGGGTCTATGTTCCTAGTCTCACAACTCTGGACCCATTTTCTCCATCAATGTCCAAGTATTTTATGTCTCCATAGCTGTGGCATCCCTAGGGTCTACCATTTTGACCCTTGCCTTCCTGACATCTGTTACTCTGGTCTGAACTCACCCTTTGCTTTGCTCCCTTGAGTCATGAGTCTTCCTGGATGTGTTCTTTATTTTCTTCCCAGAATGCTTTGGCTCACACTGTCCTCTCTGCTCCAAATGCCCTTCTCATGGATCTCTTGAGATCGTTTACGAAAGATCTTACCAAGCTTGGAGAGCACACAGACCAGCTTGCCCTCTGTGTTATTCCCGGCCTGCTCTTGAACTGGCCTTGTGCAAATCCAGGGATCTATTTGAGAACTGCTCCAGGCCTTGGTGATGCAAAACCAGACTCTCAACTCCTCTCAAGAACAACTTCACTTTTTAATTAACTGGAATTTCATAGAAGACTTCATGGTACAGTATGAGATCCTTCCCCTCTTGATTCAAGGAGACTTGATGACCTTTCTGAAAGTTGCTTCTCAGGCCACTGATACAAGCATGTCCTTAACTTTGGGCTAATACTGATTATCTTTGTAGTGTGGACGGATTACATTCTGTGGGGTGTTTGTTTTATTTTGTTTTGATAGTCCAATCAAAAATCATCCTGTTCTCTTGACAGGATTTTTGAACGCCAGCATTTTTTTTCTTGAAGTCCCTCTTATGCTTTCTTTTATTAATGTACCAAACATGTAGGCCTTGCTGTTAGAGCAGCCGCTGGATTTGGATTGTTTATGATAGTGAACAGACTGATAAGTATGGGCAACGACTTCTAACCCCATGGAGCCTGTGTCATGCAGGGGCAGAGAGAGAGTGAACAACTGATAGCAACTACAAAGCAATGCATTTGCTGCATCAGATACTGGCCGGCTACTGATAGCAACTACAAAGCAATGCATTTGCTGCATCAGATACTGGCCAGCTACGGAGGGATCTAAAACAGGAATGGAGATGAGAAGGTCTCGTAGACACAACCTAAGCCAGTCTGAGTATGTATCATTTTGAGATTTTATTTTTCAAGTGAGTATGTACATGTTCATGTATGTGTGTGCATGCACATGTATGTGTGTGTGTATGTGTGTGTGTGAGAGAGAGACAGAGAGAGAGACATAGTATACATGATGATCAGAGGACACCCTCTGGTATTAGTTGGTCCTTGCCTTCTACCTTGTTTGAGAGAGAGTCTCTTGTGACTTAAGACGGTGACCACTAGACTAGCTGGCCCATGAGCTTCCAGAGATCCTGCCTCCTCCTTTCAATCTTATAACACTTTGCAGACACTTACCTCAGCATTCAGCTTTGTGTGGGTCCTGGAGATCTAAACTCAGGTCCTCTATTTACACAGCAAACATGTTCGTTCCTCACTGAGTTCTAATTGTCATGTGCTTTTTTTTTTTTTTTTTGGTAAAAGGAAAAGAAAGAGAGAGAGAGAGAGAGAAGGAAAAGAAGGAAGGAAGGACAAAAACGGAAGTCTCTAAGGAGTATAAAGTCAGTGAAGTAGAAAGCCACTACCCCATAATGTCACTGTCTTAGGTAGGGTTTTACTGCTGTGAATAGGCACCATGACCAAGGCAATTCTTATAAGGACAACATTTAATTGGGGCTGGCTTACAGGATCAGATTTTCAGTGCATAGTCACCAAGGCAGGAACATGGCAGCATCCAGGCAGGCATGGTGCAGGAGGAGCTGAGAGTTCTACATCTTCGTCTGAAGGCTGCTAGTGAAAGACTGACTTCCAGGCAACTAGGATGAGAGTCTTAAAGCCCAAATCACAGTGACACACCTACTCCAACAAGGTCACACCCTCTAATAATGCCACTCCCTGGGCTGAGCATACGCAAACCACCACAGTCACGGTCAGGGAATACTTGTATTGTACACCAAGCTTCATTCTGCAAAATGGTGGTTTTCAACTAAATTATTATAAATCAAGCTCCCAAATTGTACAACCTGTTCTGAATTCCAGGTAACCTTCCTGTGTTTCTGAAATTCTATGTCCTTTGGGGATCATGTGGCCTCACATCCTTCCAAATCAATGGTGGGACATAAAACAGATGAGGAGGCAATTTCTCCATGATGGCTACGTTTATCACCCTTGCTGAACTCTTATTCTCTGTTTACATGAGATTTCGACATGTCCCTAAATGATTGCAGCCATCTGTCTGAGCCAACGTTTTACCCTTCCCTTCAGCATGTTGCTAGTTTTACTAATCCAGGCAGATCTCTTTTATTTAGCATGTTAATTAGCAGACTGTCAGTTGCTGCCTAAGATGTGAATGACAGGATTTCAGATCTGCAGCCTCTGGAGGGCGGCCCTTCTGGTGGGATGCCAGCTGGCCCGCACATTCCTGTCTTCCTGTTGTCCGACCGTCTCTAAACGGCTAGCTTAAAGGAATAGGCACGCACATACGATATCCCACAAATGATACTGCGGATGCAAGGTACAAAGCAGTGTAGCAGAGAGCTGAGAAAGAGCACACTTGGAAAGACCTGCAGGCTGTGGAGGACTTCAGAGCTTGTAGGCCTGGAGAGCAGTAATGAGCTACAGTTTGGGCTGCAGGAGTGTGTCTGACCTGTCTGAGGAAACATCAAAGAGGCTGGCATGGTCAGAGATCCATGGGAGCCCAGGGGAGGAAGTGGTGGCGTAAAGCACCAGAGAAGGCATGGGGTCAGATCATGTCTGCTTTATAAGATGCGGACAATTGGAGAGTTGTACAAAGAAGAGGGATATAAAATGGTTCCCCCTAGAGTCAACCAAGCTGAGCGTCATGGTAGATAGGCACACCATGTAGAAACCCATCAAAGTGGTTCAGGTGAGGTTGGCCGGATTCTGTAGACACAAAGAAGATGAGACGAGACAGGATGACAGGTTGGGTGTGAGAGAACAAAAGAGTTGTTCCAATAGGTCTGGGCTGAGCAACCCAGGCTTGAGTTACAAGAGCTGATTACTGACCACCGGATGGAGAAGCCGTGAGTGAGGGGCATCCATTTAGCATGCACGAGAAGAAGAATGAGGAGCGTACAGCTGCACATGGAGCCTTTGGCTTGAGAGAGGAAGGGAAGCAACAGCTACGAGTGTGTGGATAACCAGTAAAGAGCCAGCTCTGGCAGCCTTGCATCTGCAAAAGGAAGCCAAGATAGCAGAGCACATGAGAAAGAAGAGGCCCCAGGCCTGGCTCCAAGACTCTGCCTCTCAAAGGTCAGGGAGATAAAAAAGAACAAGCAGAAAAGAGACCACCTGAGGACCGGAAGCGCAAAGGCCTGTTAACCGGATCTAACTACAAAGTCCTGGTGCCCATGGTGGGAGGCAGTCCAGGTTAGAGTGAGTTCAAGATTGCTAGTAAAGGATTAGAAGCCTCTCAGATCAGTATTGCTGAGAGAGCAAGAGGGAAACAGGAGTATGAGTGACCAATTTTAAGTAGGTGAAGTCTATAGCATACTATATATTTATACTGTACTATTTATACTTACAAGTCCGCCAACCCCTACAGCCACTCCGTACAGATACTATATCATATGGTGCTGTACTGTATTAGATCAGTGTGTGGTGGTCTAATCACATGCTGGACGGGTGTCACAGAGACAAGGCTGGGGCCATGATTCCTCCCACGAAGGGTTTCAAGCAAACAAAACCTCCTACAAACAACAATCCCAAGTTACAAGTATTGTAACAAAGAACAATGCCAAGCTCTGTGTGAGCATGAAGAGACAGAGGCAGAATCTGAAGGAGTCCAGGGAAGCGGCCAGGACTTGGTTGTGAGAAGGACTGGGGGTGGTAGCCTGGTGGTCATGGAGGTTTTTCCAGACAGATGAGAGTGCCAGTGTACCAGATGTAGGGATACCTGGGCTGTGTGGGGAAAACTGTTAGAGTCTGTCAATGCTGACTGCATTAGACACCGCCTTATGTGGAATTTAACTTTAAAAAAATGTATTATGTACACAGTGCTCTGCCTGCACACCAGAAAAAGGGAGCTAAATCTCATTATATATGGTTGTGAGCCACCATGTGGGTGCTGGGAATTGAACTCAGGACCTCAGCCTTGGGATTTAATGTCTATTCTTTTTTTGTTTTCTTTTTTGGTTTTTCGAGACAGGGTTTCTCTGTGTAGCCCTGGCTGTCCTGGAACTCACTCTGTAGACCAGGCTGGCCTCGAACTCAGAAATCTGCCTGTCTCTGACTCCCAAGTGCTGGGATTAAAGGCGTGCGCCACCACCGCCTGGTTTAATGTCTATTGTTAAATGAGAAAGACTATATATCTTTAAAATATATAATTGATTATTAAGGTTGATAGAGAGGTGCTTAATATGCACAAAAACCTGAGTTTAATACCCAGTCCTGAAAAAAAGCTATCAAGTAAAAAAAATGTATGTATATGTACACATTTATATATGACATATTATATATACTAATATATAAAATATAATAATACATACTATATGATAATGCATATTATATTATAAATCACGATGTATAACATGCTTAGAAATATGTGTATATTGTAGAGTGTCTATAAGAAGCTTATTAATATTCGTACTACCTCTAAAGCTCATCAATTTCTGTTTGTTTGTTTTTTGAGACAGGGTTTCTCTGTATAGCCCTGGCTATCCTGGAACTCACTCTGTAGACCAGGCTGGCCTTGAACTCAGAAATCTGCCTGCCTCTGCCTCCCAAGTGCTGGGATTAAAGGCGTGTGCCACCACTGCCCAACAGCTCATCAATTTCTAATATGTGATGAGAACTTTTAAAAATCTATGCTCAACAGTTTCACGGGTGGAGAGACCGGCTCAGCAGTTAAGAGACATGAATTACTCCTCCAAAAGATGCAAGCTTGGTTCCTAGCATCCACACTGAGTAGGTCCTATAGCTTCAACTCCAGGACCCCCCCCCATTTCTGACCTCTGAGGGTACCCATGTGTATGCACTATACGCTTACACAGACACATACGTGTGAATTAAAGAAAATATTCCATGGATGGATCATCAACTGTAGTGACGTGCATACATTATATATAATAATGTTATATTATTATTAGTCCTCTTGGTCACCTGCTCTTACCTCAGCGCCTCTCCCTCCCGGCCTCTGGCAGCACCTGCCTCTGCTTCCAGGAGATCCACAGTTTTCCACGTACGAGTTTTATGAAACAGTCTTTAACTTTGAAACAGCAGATTTAACTTGTGTTTCAGAAGCTGGTTCCAAGATATTGGGTGTAGGGATTGGAGGAAGCTTGCCACAGTGTAAACAAGAAACAAGAACAGAGATTCAGGGCTGGTGAGAAAAAGGTTGAGATGAGTGGGTCACAGGACTCTCAGGGCAAAGACCAGGCAGGAGCAAGTATGGAGGGCTTGTAAGTTTCTGACTTGAACAAAAGAGATAACTCATAACACTTTAATACGACGAGCCTCTTTCTTGGTTGTTTGCACTTAAATAAGCACTCACTGCTCTTGCAGGTGACCCAGGTTTGGTTCCCAGCGCTCACCTCGTGGCTCATGATCTTCAGTAACTCTGATCTCATGGAACTTTGATGCCCTCTTCTGATTTCTGAGGGTCTCGGGCACACACATAGTGCATGTACATATATGTAGGCAAACCGCTGACACACATGAAATAATAAAACAAATCTAAAAAAGTAAGACTATTATGAGACTCTGGATAAGAGAAGAACCAAAATGACCTCTCCAGCAGTTAGGACAGGGGGAAGATAATGGCCAATGTTTATCACATACCTACTCTGTGTGAGATTTTCTAAGTGCACAGTAGTCCAGGAAGTCTTCACAGTGGACCTAGGAAAGTAGTCTGACGGATGAGAACAGTAAGGTACTGTCTTAGTCAGGATTTCTCTTGCTGGGATAAAACATCATAACTAAAGCAACTTGGGGAGGAAAGGGTTTATTTGGCTTACACTTCCACATCACTGTTCATTGTCAAAGGAAGTCAGGACAGGCACTCAAACAGGACAGGAACCTGGAGGCAGGAGCTGAGGCAGAGGCCATGGAGGAGTGCTGCTTACTGGTTTGCTCCCCATGGCTTGCTCAGTCTGCTTTCTTATAGAACCCTGGACCACCATCTCAAGGGATTGCACCACTCACAATGGGCCGAGCCCTCTGCCATCAATATTAATTAAGAAAAGCTCCAATAGTGGATCTATGGGCATATTCTTAACTCAGGTGCCTAACATCATCTCTGATGACTCTAGCTTGTGTCAAGTTGACATAAAACTACTCAGTACAAATATCCAGAGCTCAAGTCACCTCTCCAGATTCCCTGCTCGGAACTGGTAGCAGGGCAAGGTGACTTCTCTTGGCCCACCTGCCACGGCACTCACTGGCGTTAAGGGCATGAGAGGGTTATCAGGAGCAATGGGTTGATACTTGGGTATGGTGAGTTGCTGTGACTGGCCTGGAGAAGCTATGCTGGACAGAGCAGAAGCTGAACTTTGACAAGCCGTGTGAAGGTCTGCCTTAACAGTCGTTCCTCCATCCGTATGCCCAGACAGCTGTTATTGAGGGGAATTCCTTCTCAACCATGGAAGCCATGGGGAGCAACAGAGGGGAAGGAAGTTGCTAGCCTGCAAGGAGGTCCACAGCCCCGATAGGGATTGTAGAGAGTGGGGAAGTGAGGTGATTCTTGGCAGGCGACTTAGCCAACCAGACCCCATCAGAGGAGGCCTTCAGGGAATAGCAGCAACTCCAGATGGAGGTTAGCCTGGCGAGAGAGGTGAGGTCACTGTTCACCTCTGAGTTACAGTGAGATTTGTTTTCCTCGGCTCAACGAAGAAGGCTTCTTCCCATAGCCTCTCTCCTCTCTCCTTTCAGTCATAGTCTCTGGAGTCAAAAGAAGAAAAGAGGCCTGCTAGCAATGAGTGTGGGAGAAGATGCTCTGCAGCCCCAGGTCTTAGACATCCCCTCCACCCCCTGCCCTGCATCCCCCCATCCCTGATACCCCACCGCTGTCTGTTACATAACCAAGCTTCTTCAGAACTCCTCAGCAAGGGCTCATGTGTATCTGGGGCAAGCACCTGCCTAGAGGGGCCACCGGACATGCCCCAGCCTCATCACATCCACATAGAGGACCCCTGACTCCTCAGCAGCCTTGAGCATAGCAGAGTAGCTGGCCTGATGCCTGGTCACCTGGCTGCCTCTGAGGACCACGTGGACCGAAGGAGGTTCTTTTCTGCCCCTTTGCACATGTAGGCCCAGACACAACAGAGAGAGGATCCTAAGCTGTTTTTTGTTCTTTTGGTTTTTTTTTTTTTAATAACAACAAAATACAAACCAGTGGTATTATCCATTCATGCCACACATTCTCTGAGACTCCCAAGTGGGTCAGGCACTGCTTTAGGCAGTAGCAGCATAGCTGTAAACAAAAGAAACAAGAAGCCCTGGGCTGGGGAAGTTCTAGTGGATGGATGTGTGATCTTAGCCAGATGGTTAGAGTTCTGTGTCACGGGAAAATGGAGCATAAATTACCCAGGGTGCTGTAAATACCCCTTTTGCTTCCTCCCAGACCCTGTCCTGCCTACAGTTACTTCACCTGCCCCTGGCCCTCATCCCTGTGAGACACAGTAATGGATTATAAGGACATCCAAGAGCAGATACAGGTCTAGGTCTTTTCAACCTAGATAGTCTCCCATCACACAAACAAGGGCTGGTGGGCACTTGGACTTCACCAGGCTTGTCCCCTGTCTGGCACTCTTCCTTTTGGCCATAGTACTGTGGTTGTCTAGCAAGGGAATCCCCCAGGCTTGGTAGGAGTGTCAATCAAGGTGCTTGGCTTCAGTAGACACAACTCTCAGGCCAGACTACCAAAATCGTTTTATGGGCATGAGGACAACCTGTGCAAGCTTGCCCCTTCTTCTAGAGTCCACGGAAATTTCTAGAAGGAGGCAACACTTGGGGGACAAGAGAAGAGTCAGGAAGCAAAGAGAAAAAAGACCTTTAAGACAAACCAACTTCCAGGATGAAGCTGCCACTTCAAGGAGGGGGTTACCTTTTACCTCTCTAATGGCCGCTCATGTTAGGTCTGGAACACGTTCTTCCTCAAAGGCAGCAGGCAGTCTAGGAGGCCTGCCTGCCTCGTCTGCTTTTAGCCTTGACTCTTTGGCTGCAGTAGTCATTATTCTCAGGAGGAAATAAGCACTGCCCTGACATAGGTTCAAATCTGGCTAAGACCACCATATAGCACAGATGTTGTAATGTAAGCGTCTTAGTTAGGGTTTCTATTGCGGTGATAAAACACCATGACCAAAAGCAAGCTGGCCAGGAAAGGGTTAATCTCATCTTAGCCGCCTCAGGTCACTCTCTCCATCACAGAGGAAAGTCAGTGGAGAAACCCAGAGGCAGGAAATGAAGCAGAAGTCACGGAGGATGCTATTTAGTGACTTGCTCCTCCTGGCTCCCTCAGCCTGCTTCCTTAGAACCTAGGACCACCTACCTGCCCAGAAAGCACCAATCCCGGTGAGCAGGGCCCTCCCCGACCAATCGTTAATCAAGAAAATGCCTAACAGACTTGCCTACAGACCAATCCATTGGAGGAATTTTCTCAGCCACGCTTCTCTTGACCTAGATATGTCAAGGTTTGTACCGAGTTCATGAAAACCAACCAACACACTGGGCTCGAGTGGAAGACAGAGGTCATGACCTCTCACTTCCACTGAATGTAGGATTTCACCATTCTGCTTCTATTTCGCCAGTCTTGACTTTGAAAATTGGTTTGAATATAAAGTATTTCAGAGGTTACTTAAAAGCACAGAAATAGTGAACCAATAATAAATGTGTACATACCCCCAAATTGTCAGTACTTAGTTTCTTCCTGAGTTCTAGATAGAAATGGAAATCTGGACAGGTTTGTGTTTCAAATTATTCACTTAGGTGTAATCTACATATAATAAAATGTGCAGATTGTTGGGGGATTGGTTCTAATGCTACGAATTAATCTAGCCCACAAAATTGGGAATCTGTATGCCCAAATGCTGGAGGTTCTTGTCCCCAGTTGGTTTTTGATCGATCAATAAAGAGCCAATGGCCAATGGCTGGGCAAGTAGACCTTTAGATTTGCGTGGGCTAGAAACTGGGAGAAAGGAAGCAAGAATCGCCATGATTTGAAGGAAGAAGGATCAGATTTAGAGCTGCAGAAGGAAAATCATCCAAAATGTAGGTGAGAGGGAATTCGAGGCCCCAGAAGGGCTGCCCTGAAGCATCATGGGCTGCAAAGACTAGGTGGCCACCCAGAAGGAGCCAGGGCAACAAAGATAAAATACAGAATCAGAGGGCGTTATGCCCGGATTATGGGAGGGAAATATATGTCCAGTCTTTGAGCTAGTCAAGGCATTTAAAATTAACTGATACGTACACACATGTGTGTGTATGTGTGTGGGTGTGTGTTTCACTAGCAAATTAAGAGGGCTCTGTTGGGTGGCTGGGAGCGCAACCTACCGGGAGCATAAAGCCAGATAGCTCAACTCTCTGCTAGAGCAGATTTTAAGCATACAGTGTAGTAAGTTTTGATAACTGTATGTATCCATGCAATTAGCATCCCTGACAAAACACAGGATCGATGCATCTTTTCTGGTCAATACCTCACCGTGGCAGAGCGAGCCACTGTCCTGATTCCTCACACTAACGTTTAGTTTTTCCACTTCAGTTCGGAATATAAATAGAATCACATAGAACACCCTCATTCCATTACAAATCAGGGTAATTCATTCTTCTTTACTTCTGAATCGTATTCCATCGAGTGAACATATCACAAGTTGTCTAGTCACCCAGCAGCTGGCCTTTGAGTAACGTACTTTACCAAGATAAAAGATACCATGTGCTCACAAGAAGTACCACACTTATGGGAGCTCTTTTCACTGTAGTTCTCAGCTCAGACAAGCTCAGATAAGCCCTTGTCCCAGTCAGGGTTACTGAAACACCATGAACAAAGGCAACTTGGGGAGGAAATGGTTTATTTTACCCTCAGTTCCATAGAACAGTTTATTCTTAAAAACAGTGAAGGCAGAAACTCACACAGGGCAGAAATCTGAAGGCAGGAGCTGATGCAGAGGCCATGGAAGGGTGCTGCTTACCGGCTTGCTCCCCATGACCTGCTCAGCCTGCTTTTTTACCAGCCCAGGGTTGGCACTACCCACAATGGCCTGGGCCCTCCCCCACTGATCACTAATTAAGAAAATTCCCTACAACCAGATAGCTGGATCTTAGGAAGATACTTTGACGATTGGGGTTTCTTTCTTTCGGATGACACTTCCCTGAGTCAAGTTAACAGAACTCACCAGCACAGTGCTCTACTCTATGGAACACACTGTCTACTAGACTCCGAGGGCCTGAGGCCCACTCGACTAGCGGGCATACATTCACCCTGTTTCTAGGTTATCAGCATTTTTGTTGAATGGATGAAGGTCAGAAGGAGGAGGATCCTGCATTCCCCAAGCCTAGTTTAAGGGACAGCGGTAGGAATCTACTCTAGTCAAATGGCTAAGAATAAGGCAAGGAAGGTGTGGCCAGGGGGAGTGTAGGCATTCAGTCCATAACACCCATGAATAAGTCCATGGTCCTAAACATGGTAAACATCAAAATTTGTGTGAATGATTGAATGAATGAATTAATAAATGAATGAATGAAATGTAAAGATGCCAACAGGCTGCCCCAAACTGAAATGGTTGGAGACTCTTGCGTCCACATCAGTTTTGCTTCCTGGAAAGTCAAAGAGAGAGACAGATCTAGAGGCGTCTTAGACACTAAGGCAAAGAGGCTAAATGTTTAAGGTGAAGAATAAACTAGCTTCTCACTTGCTCTCTTGCCTAGCCCGTAGCTTCTTTCTTTCACTCCCCTGAACCGCTTGACCTAGGCACAGCACTCCTCCCGTTAGGATCAGCATATTCACCTGGAGAGCACCAGAAAGCCTGCTCACACACAGTCCTGGGTCTACTGTCCTTTCAGTATGCTTCAGAGCAACTCCCCAAGACCTTACAAAAGTATCAATCAAAGACAGGCGGTGCACGAGTTTTCATTCACTCCAGCTGGGGCCTCTCCCCATTCAGCTGTTTTGGGCTTCAGAGAGGAAGTTTACTCTACAACTGGCTGAGTATGTACTTAGCATATGCAAGGCTGTGGAACTGGTCTCCAGAGGGGGGCCGGCAGGAAGGAAGTGAGGAAGGAAGGAGGAAGGAAGGAAGGAAGGAAGGAAGGAAGGAAGGAAGGAAGAAGAGAAGAAAGAAGGAGAGGAAAGAAGGAAGAAACAAGGGAAGGAGGGAGGGAGGAAGAAAGAAAGGAAGGAGGGAAGGAAGGAAAGGAGGGAGAAGGGAAAAAGGGAGAGGAAAGAAGGGAGAAAGAAGGGAGGGGAGGGAGGAAGGAAGAAAGGAATGAAGGAAGGAAAAAAAGAAGGAAGAGGGAGAAAGGTGGCTTTGTCTCATTATGTTTGTTCCAATGTGAAAACCAGTATGTTTCGTTAAATGGCAAGTTTGAAAAACCCAAGTCCTTCTAAGAAGTTAGAGATTGGGGCAGCTTATCAGGTATTCAAACCTCAGTGTTGCTGCTGACCAAAGGATGCCAGATTAGGACCCAGATAAATTTCCCCAGCTCGGCTGGAGCTCCCAGGCAGTGCGGTTTTCTGTAAGAAGTGGGTCTCTGGAAAAGGACACTAAGATCCCGAACCACCTCCACTTGCCTGGCACTTACTGGGCCTCAGTGAACTTGTTTCCCTGTCACTGTAACGAGAAGGCTGGGCTGACTGTCCTGAAGCTGGCCGGTTCTAGGCATGGCTGTCTAGAGATCACAGCTCTGTAGACTGCACTGCAGGGTCCTGTGTCTCAAACATGGAGATAGATGTTTTTAAAGACTTCAACTCAAAGTTCTTCTCCATTGAGGCATTTTTCTGTTTCTCTTTTTGGGGTCAACTCAGAAATGCGTCTTGTAGTCAGTGTATCCCAATGGACAGGGGAAACTCTTGAAATTTTATGTTCTATATCCCTGTTGATACTGTTCCAGGGGAAGGCCTGTTGCCCTTGGAGGCTAGTGGAGATGGGGTATTTGCGTCCTCCAAGGTCGTGAGTGTTTGAGGGTGACCTGCGCTATCTGATGACTTGAGAAAGATATAGCTGGTTGTCTCAGCACAGTCAAGAAAGGGTTCCCAGGCCCAGGACACCCACATGAAGGACAGCTGGCCTTTTTTTTCCTCAGAGCACACTGAGAAAGCTATGTTTGTGGTTTACCCTCCCTTTGCTTTATGGCCATATGCCGAATTTCATATGTTTAAGTACACACACCAAGTCAAACACTGTTTCTTTCCTGTTATGTACTTAGCCTGACCTTTACAGAGCTTAGGGCAGGAGGAGGCTTCTTAAGGACTCACTTCCTGGAAGACGGTTAGGATTAAGGTTTCTTTTTGTTGACTGACACCACAGGGGGCTTGGAGTCGTTTCCCCTCTACTCACTTAATCTCTTCTCTCAAGGGACCCGCTGGGCTGTGGACGGAGGAGAGAAGGGAAGCCGGCCCCACACACTGCCCTTATATATTCAGCAGTAGTGTGACTTTTGCGGATACACCTAACCCAGTGTCTCCACTTAGTAAAGGGGGGGGGAAGGGGGACGATCATTTGACAGTAGTATGCTGAGGTCCCTTTCCCCAAAGCTCAGCTTCCAGAGTTGGCGGTAACCAAGGCTTCTGTTAGATTCTGCCAATAGTTCCTTCTTACTTGCAAGGTGGTGCGTGTTGGCCAGATTGTTTTGTATGATGGATACCTTGCAAAGAATGGTTCTTTAGAGGTACCTTACGGTAAGGCCCACTGGGAAATGGGGAGACAGAGGACCGACCAATGGTGATGGCCTCTGACATGAGGCTCCTGGTGGTGTCCTTGGAGTGAACAAATTCAACTGGACGTGAACAATTTACAAACCTAGTATGTGGAAGGGTACTAGAGCCTGCACATTTCTAACCAATGACCAAATCTGGAAATAAATCACCTACCTATTAATTACCCTAGCAAAAAATACTTCTAGCATCTCTCTGCTAATGAATAAACTCTTCAGGGTGGATTTGCATGCTATCATCTAAATGCTAAGTGGTGTGCTCCTCACTACCAGAGGGGGGTGGCCCCTGATTCATCCCCTAATTAACTTCTCCTAACCACCCCCAGCAGATAGATTAGAGTGATGTTGTCCCAAGCTGCTTTTAAGGATGTATTGTTAAAGTAAATCACTGCCGAAATTGTGCAGCAGTGGCCAAGGGTAAATGACTTCAGCTTTGATTTCTCTTCTGTAAAATGGTGATATTACTCCATAAAGGTCTGTTGTGAAGATTTAAGGAGAAAATGCATGCATGCATGCATACATACATACATACACACATACATACACACACAGACACACACACCAGATCTATGTAAGCCTTTACACCTTGGTCCTGTGCACCGTTCTCTTAGGATGGGTGTGCAAAGTGGACACGATGGCAGAGGTGAGGGAAGGGGATTCATGGGATGAAGGAGGCTGTCGGAAACCAGGAAGGGTCTGAAGTAGAAAGGAAGGTAGAGACACACCCCAGCCTTCTTCTAGAAGGGGGTCCCCTGCAGGACTTAGCAGAACAACAGTAAAAGGAAAATCAGCGAAAGGAAAGACCTAGAGCATTTCAAAATGTGTGTGTGTGTGTGTGTGTGTGTGTGTATGCCCCGTGTGGGGAAGAGGCAGGAACCAATGTTGGATGTTGTGTTCTGTTAGGTTTTCCACTTTTTTTTTGGTTTTGGTTTTTCGAGACAGGGTTTCTCTGTGTAGCCCTGGCTGTCCTGGAACTCACTCTGTAGACCAGGCTAGCCTCAAACTCTCGAACTCAGAAATCCGCCTGCCTCTGCCTCCCAAGTGCTGGGATTAAAGGCGTGCGCCACCACCGCCCGGCTTCCACTTAATTTTTTGAGTCAGGATCCCCCAAACAACTTGGAGTGAACAAATTTAACTGGACCTATGTCACAGCCTGGCCAGTGAGCTCTGGAGATCAGTTTGTCACCTCTATACCCGCTATGCTGGAGTTACAGACATGCGTGCTGCCCCTGCCTTTTACATGGGTGCTGGGGGTCTGAATTCAGATCCTTGCATTTCTGCAATAAGCATGGTACCTACTGAGGCATCTCCCTAGTACCTAGAATATTTTAAAATGTTTTCCTCAGTGCTACCCGTCCAGTGCCGTGTGTGTGTGTGTGTGTGTGTGTGTGTGTGTACTAAACTCAGGGCATCATTTGCTAGGTACATGTTTTATTGGTGAGTCATATCCATAGGCAGCCTCAAAAATTAAAAAAAGTCAGGATATATCTAGTCCTAGAGGATAGCCTCAGGGCTAGGTCTCTATTAGGTGATGACTGACCAATTGTCAACTCTGGCTTGCCCAACTCGAGCCCAGGTGTTAGGAGACATCTTTACTTAGAGTACTTCCAAAAGTCCCCCTCTTCAGGGGACTGAAGTGTGGCCTGCTCGTATGTTCCTGGTTGTCATCGAGGACATCAAAGCTTGGGAGGACATTGCACACAAACTTGGGTTCACAGCTCAGCCTTGACCACTTATTAGACTGTGAGCATGGGTAAAAGACTTTACTTCTGGGAGCCTCTGATGCTTTCTATAAAAACAGGTTGATAAAACTCTGGATGGTTGTTTGTAGCACATGGTGTCATTCAAAAACCATTAGTCAGTGTTTGTTAAAGAACATTTTAAACTGATTTTTCAATTTTACATTTGATCAGAAAAGATTGAGATTGTATCATGTACACACACACACACACACACAGACAGACACACACACACAGACACACACAGAGACACACACAGACACAGACACACAGACACACACACGCACACGCACATGCACACACACACACACACGCACACTGCTCTTAACTCTGGAAAAAAAATCTCAGGTCTTAGTCTTACTTGCTTAAAAAGGAAGTAGTATTTTATTTTAATACAGTGTAGGAAACAGGAAGTGGACATGGCAGGGAAGGAAACTGGGAGCAAACTGCAGCTGGAAATTTCCTTCCCGAGCTAGTTTCCCTTTTCTCTGTTCCCAATGACATGAAGAAATAAAGACTTTTATATGTTTTGTTTATTTATGGTTTTATTTTCTTTCCCCTTTCTTCCCTCCTTCCTTCCTTCCTTCTCTCCTTTCTTTCTTTCTTTCTTTCTTTCTTTCTTTCTTTCTTTCTTTCTTTCTTTCTTGACATTAGCGTGCTATTCTCAGGTGTGTTTGGCTGAGTAAACAGAGCATAAGGCAAAGACGAATCTTGTGCGGACATCCCATAGGCAGTGCACTCCAAGACTGGTAAGATGGTTTAGCAGGTGCCAGAGCGAATGGTCGAACCCAAAACTTGAGCTTAGATACTGGAAGAAAAGAATTGACTCCTGAAAGTTGTCCTTTCAGGACATATGTAGGTGGCAGGGTACACACACACACACACACACACACACACACACAAATAAGCTTTAATAAATTGTAAACTAAAGCATCAACTGCTGGATGTAAAATAATCTAAGATACACTGAAATTTGTCTTTTAACATTTCGCAGCTCCAGGGCCCAAATGACACAATTAGAGAGATACACAGTAAGCCATTTTACCTTGGAATGAAGTGTGTTTGGCACTTTATTAAAGGCTTCTCTGGGCTTGATTAGATTTGCCTGATGGTTTCTGCTTCCTGCTCAGCATCTGCCAGCACAGAAGCCTGAGGCTGTTTGTGTTCACCGTCTTGTCCAAGGTTGAACCATGAGATCTGGTCTGGTCACCTTAGAGAGCTCACCACCCTTGACAGCAACAACCATGGAACACACACACATGTCCTTCTCTGTCCCCTTCCTCAGAGTCTGCTGAGAACCAGGAAGCAGAACCAGGCTTAAAATCCACTGAGGGCTCTTACTGGATGTTCCACAAGCCTCTTTTTGGTTTTAATAATTACTTTTTAATTTCATTTTATGATTTCACATATATATGAACATACTGATCCTTTTGGTTTGTTTGTTATTTAAGCCTCCTACAAGCAAAGGGATGGAAGAGCAATGTAGTAACCATCACCATCCAGAGAAGAGAGCTTCATTCCCCAGACACTTGGCTGATCCAGTGCAGAGCCATGGTTCCCATCAGTGCTGAGGCTCCCGTTGCCTGGGTGAAGGTCCCCGTTCCTTTTCCTAATCTTTACAGCCACTTGGAAGCAGATTCACGAGAGGGTTATGGAAGACAGTGTGGTGATCATCTCTCCCAGGGAAAGGGCTTGGTCTGATGCGGAGATGAGGGGCTAGGTGACCAACTAGGGTCTCTGCTACTCTCTGTGGTGTGACTTCAGGGAAACACTGGGCATGCTCACCCTGTCCCTCAGTTAAGAAGTTGAGGGTCTTTTATATACGAACTGAAAAGAAGCCACCCTGGGTTAGCTGACCCAGTCTTGGCCTGTTACCCGCTTTTTAATGCTCTGCAGCCCCTATAGACTGGCTTCTTTTCAAACTTTCTTCCAACTTCTTCTATTCCTTACTTCCCTGTGCAGCTTTCTGGCAGATCACCACAGCTGCTATATATTCAGGTTACAAAGCCCAGGATATTGACCATCAGATGGAGAAGTGATATCTAGAATACATGATACACTTAAAAAAAACAAACACCTAAATGTCAAGAAAAGAAACAACCTAATCGAGAAATTGGCCACAGATCTGAACAGAGAACCAGGACTAGTAAACATCTTCAAATATGTGCCATGTATACTGCTGTGAGCAGAGTACAAAGTGAAGCTACTCTGAGATGTCAGAATGGCTACTATCAAGAAAATACATGAGAGAAAACGCAAGAGAAAATGTGGGGAAGGAGAACCCTCATTCACTGCTGGGAGGCAAGCAACCTGATGCATCAATCACTATGGAGATTTCCTAAAACGCTAAAAATAGAATACCATATGACCCAGCTATACTACTCCAAGGGTATATCTAAATGAGTCCATATTCCATCCTAGAGAGACCTGTACTGAATGAAAGTATTTTTCTGGGGAGTTGCTACACCCCCTTTAGTCCTTAATAACTATAGGGGGTTTCTACCCCACTTTTGCTCATATAGTTCCTGAGTAAATGACACTGTAATGTATAAATAAGACGTAGGCAGTATGCTGGGTAGGTCCTGCTTTTGCTCCTTCAGCCTGTCCTTAAGGTGAGCTTCTCTTGGCCATGTGCTTCCGATGCTCCATCCCATCTGGTGGAGACCTCTTCTCTCTGTCTTCTTTCTCCTTCTCCCTCGTGGAGTCTCTCCCCAAGACTCTTCACTCTATTCTAAGTCCTGCCTCCTACCCTTTCTGCCCAGTCATAAGCCCTAGACATTTATTGGCCAATCAGGAATTAATAGGGAGCATTCTTGACAGTACATTGGTTAATACAGCATCCCGATATCAGGTTACAGTCTGGTCTGGGGCACAGTATTCAACTTCTGAACACACAAACACAAGAGAAAACCCAACTGACCTGCACACCATGCTCTTTGCTGCCCTGTTCTCAATATCCAACAAAACAAAACCCACCTACGATGTCCATCAACTGATGAACAGGTAACAAAAATATGGAACAGTTACATAAGAGGATTCTATTCAGCACTAAAGAAAAATAACTATAAAACATATAGGAAAATGGATGGACTGGAAAAACTGACACTGCATGAAGTAACCCAGGTTTGCTCAGAGAGAAGGTTTCACATTCCCTCATATGTGCTGTGGAGCTTTGGGCTTTTAGATTTCTGGGTTGGAATGAGTGTCTGTAGGGCCCAGAAGCAAGGAAGAAACCATGATCTGAGCAGTGGTGGTGCACACCTTTAATCCCAGCACTTGGGAAGCAGAGGCAGGTGGATCTCTGTGAGTTCAAGGCTAGCCTGGTCTACAGAGCTAGTTTCAGAACAGTCAGGGCTACACGGAGAAACCCTATCTTGAAACACAAACAAACAAAACAACAAGAAGAAAGGAGACATGAGTTTTGGGAGTGATGGGAGGGAGGAATTGAAGGCAGGGATAGTAAAATTCATGTAAGGTGAAAGGTCAAATGGGGATAGGGAGAGGATGAAGGCAAGCGCAGAGGGTGGGGGAGGGTAAGCCAAAACTTAGGACTGGGAAAAAGCCCATATAGAAACCTATAAAGTTATAAGTGACTAATAGACTCAATTGATATTTAAAAATGTACAGAAGTATCCTGCGTGGGTGGATACTAACTGGTCCCAGAAGCCATACATTTTTAACCAAAATTCCCAGTGCCAGGTTATGAGATGCTTCCTAATGAGTTGTTGGCCAGGCTCCCAAAGCAACAGAGGCTTCTGCCATCACTGTCGGTCACCCACAAGAACTCCCTTGTACTGAAGGCACCACACCCTTGGGATACAAGACACAGACAAATCAGGTTGGAACTAAGCCAGGAACCTCCATCCATGATGACAATCAGCATCTGAAACTCTATTCAGGGTGCTGAGGGACAAAAAGCCATCAGACGTCTTACTCAGATGATGATTCTGAGTACTATGGTAACTGTCAGGGGAGATGTTCCCATTGGTGCAGTCGTGATTGTTTTGAGGGTAACCCCTCAGAAGCCTCTCCATAAGCCCTGGTTCTGTGCTCACAGTGGGGGATCTGCCTGCTTTCTTGAGCCTGCATTTTTTTTTAACCTGGAAGTCATTTACATGTTTTCATTCTCCAAATAACTCACTAAGGAAGTGTCTGTCTGTGTGTGTGTGTGTGTGTGTGTGTGTGTGTGTGTGTGTGTGCTTGTGTGCACTGGGGCCGAGGCTTGCTTCGGAAACTTTGTGTGTGCTAGGCTCCCTGTGAAGTGACTTACAAGGAAATCAAATCCAGGGAAAGTGTTTTTTACCAACACTTTGCCAGATGGCTCTTCTCCGCTTGTTATTTTAGCATGCTTTGGGGACTTATGAGTAAATGTCCCCGTCCAATTCCCACAGGAGCTACAGAGTTAGTGGGACTGTGTCAAAGGAATAGCTAAATAAATCCTGAGCAAACGGGAGTTTTCAATTAGAGAACTTCTTGGTGACTCGAATCACACAACAGAGTCTTCCAGGGTGAGAATGGGGGAGCCTGTGTGTTCCAGAGATAGGCGCTACAGGAGATGGGACTATCTTTCCAGTCTGACGAAATGAACTCAGTGTGAGCATGAGTTATGTCTGACTCCCTTTCTTGCTTGGTGCAATTGTTTTGTTTTGTTTTTTCCTCTTCACCATTTTGGATTAGATAGTCAAAAATAGTTCATACAGCACCAGCTTTCTCAGGCTACACGGATCTCAGGAGGAACAGAAAAATGCCAAAAGTTTCTCAAGGCTAAACACGTTTTATATTTTTCCCATGTGGAAAAGTTAGAGGGATGGACAGCAACATGTAGTTTTGTCAACTACCATGGGCTACCACCACCTGCTGGAATGACAGACTCTTCCCCAGAAGTCAGAAATACCTCTACCGAAATGTCTATGGCTCAATCACAGAATGATTATTTGATGCTTAGTTTGTTTTTTTGTTTTGTTTTTTTGTTTTGTTTTGTTTTTCTTGTCTGACACTTTGCATCCAGTCAAGTTCATTCACTGAGGCTCCTGCTAGTCGGTGATGTCTCTGTGTCTACAGGGGCTACTGGGAACAGGGGAAAGACAAGGTATTCAGTAGGCTCTAAGGTTGTATACACATAGACTCATGTGTCACGTTGTTTGTGACTCTGTTTGATTTGAGATGCATTGGTGGAGTATACTTCCTTTGTTCGGTTGAAGAGACAAATATTGACCACGTGCTTAGCTCAGTCTTTCCAACAATGGAATGGGTGCCACCAAGAGCCTGGAGACTGGAAGTCAGTAGACCTGGGCTCTCTCTGCTTCCAGTTGTGTCATGGATGTAGATTGTCACATAAGCACTGTGATTCTTGCTTTGTACAGCTATGAAATTGGAGTGGACTACACAGCTGGTAAGACTCCTCTGGCTATGAAACTCTTATTCTCCTCTTACGACTTTATCTTATGAGCCCTGATTTCCTCTGGGGGAGGCTGGCATTTGTAAAGTGTCATGGAAGCACATTGATATGGGAGGTTGATATATGTTCCTGTCTGAGATTACTTAAGTTTCAGGTGTGTAAAAAAAAAAAAGTCACTGAGGAGACCTTCAAAATTATCGCTCTGGTTAATAGTAAAGCAACTGAGGATACATCTTGAGTTTCAAAGCCGCCACCTTAGTGTTCAGGGACTACTCATTCCACCTCCCCAGGCCCGAATTCACTTCTGTCCTCCACGTGGTCACATCTGCATTTACCTCCGTTGCTCTTGGCTTCTAGCTCGAGCCTGTGCCTATCTATCTAAAGACCCTCCCCATCACATCATACTGTGCTGTCCTCTCTTTAGTTCTTATCTCCAAAGCTTCCCTTTGCTCGTTTCCTGCCTGTGTCTTTCATCTGAAACAGCCCTTCTCAATTTTGTGGGTCAAATGACCCTTTCACAGAGGTCACATATGAGACAGCCTGCATATCAGATATTTATACGATGATTCATAACAATAGGAAAATTACAGTGATGAAGCAGCAACAGAATAATTTTATGGTCGGGGGTCACCACAATATGAGGGGCTGTATTAAAGGGTCACAGCAATTGGAAGGTTGAGAACCACTGATCTAGAAGGCAAATCTGCGAACGCCTTGAGCCTTGATTGTTATCTTCAAGTCCAATCAGAAAGTCCCTACCCACATTCAACGACTGTTTGCTGGGTGAATGGGCCCGCTTCTTTATTTCTTTGTACATCCTGTTCCATCACCAGCGCACCAAAAACGGCATACCTCCCATCTCCGTGGTACCTACCTTTAATGTCAGCACTTGAATGGCAGAGGCTGGTGGATCTCTGAGAGTTCAAGGCCAGCGTGGTCTAAATAGTGAGCTCCAGACCAGCCAGGACTACACAGAGAGACTGTCACAAAAAATAAGCAAACAAAAAGCACAAAACCAAAAAACAAACACAAAAGCCAGTCACTCTAGGCATGTGCATGACACATGCTGAGTTAAGAAGCCCGGTCCGCTTCACTTCTATCTGAGTAGGATGACTCAGCTCAAATGCTGCACCTCACTTACCAGCATTTCTCTCTTGGATAGTCTTTTTCACTATGGTCTATCTTTGTTTTCCTAGCGAAACTACAAACCCGAAGGATGCCTAATGAGAGGAAGTAAACAATGCTTAATTTTGCATCTCAGATTTAGCAAAATGTCTGCTTCCTAGCAGGAACCAAAACTTGTGAATAGCTGCTTCCCCCTCCCCCCACCACCACACACACCAAAGCTTTGAATAAACTAGATTAATATATGCTGATCCTAAACTCAAGGGAACTTCATGTTATTCTGTAGGGGATCAAACATTCAAGGTGTTACCATCGCCTTGTGTTTGCATGTAGAAATGATAGAAATAAATCCAGACCCAGAGGAATGCAGGGAAAGCTTTCTTGGGACGTCTGCTCCAGCCAGAAGGAAAGGCAGATATGACAAAGAGGCACCTTCTAGAACCAAGGTAAGAGTAGGTAATGAAGAATGCTGAAGCAAGCTCTCAACAGTTCCTTTATGAAGAGATTCAAACCGTAGCTTCCGGTCTCGTGTGGTCAGAGTCTGAGCTCAGTTCAGGTAGAACATTGATCAGTTCTGATGTCTGAAGGAAGGTGACATTCTGAAGGCGGAGCTTGTGTGCATCCTAGAGCTGGAACTTGGGGCTGTGTTTTAGGTTGACTCAGAAGCAGTTCTCATCTCAGAAGGAAGAAGGCGATTTATTGTGGTGTCAAGCAGAAGTGACCCTGGCCCAGAAACATAAATTCAAGTTTCCTCAAACACTACATTCCACGGTGGAAGATTCCATGAGATTCTATTAGTTATAGGACAAAGAAAATCATAGATCAAAGTGTTGATCAAGCACAGGGCGTGGGTCAGAGCAAAGTGGGAGAAACTCTGCAATAGGTTTCAGACCTATAGCAAACAGAATGACCGTTTGGTAACAGAGACATGCTGAGAGACAGACAGTCAGAGACAGAGGCAGAGACCCAAAGACATAGAGACACAGAGACAGAGGCAGAGACAGAATGGAGTAGGTGGTACCAGCTGCCCATTGTTGAGGGACCCAGAGTATCAGGAAAATGTGTGTCTCTTTACCTTGCCACCTTAGGCCATTTCTCCACCACTTGCATTGGATTCCTAAGCTACAGTGGTTTGCAGCCCGGGAGCTGAGCAAGCCCTACTACCTTTTTCCAGCACCAACCTGGAGCAAACCACAGAGTAGAATGCCAGCCGTGTTCCACCACAGACGCCAGTTCCTAAGGCTGCTTCCCCAAATCTGGCTGTGAAAGGGCCTGTGAATGGTTAGTGGAGAGTGCAGGAAAACCACGCCTCCTAACAGGGCTCCCCCCCACCCCCTTTCTGGTCCTATCCAGAAACAGAGAGGCCATCTTGCTTTAAATCGGTTTCTGACTGCCTGGTCGGTCAATTGCAATAACACATATGACATCTGCCCTACCAACTACAAGTACTTGTGTAGAGGCTGGTCGTTTTCATTAAGAATTGCGTTTGGAGGAGAAAAAAACATTCCCCGTGGCAACAGCCGTGGTAACTTTCCTTGGTAGAGAGTGAAGACATTTAGAATACCAGAGAGGTTTTCTAAAAGTATTGAGAAAGCAACACCATGAAGACAGTATAGCATCGTGTAAACATTTACTGCTCAAAATGTGAACATTGTTTTCTATTTTACAAAAAAGCTCAAAAAATAAGACTAGAAAAATAAATAACATTTAAATAATGAGATTGGCCTTTGAAATCAATTGACAGTTGTATAGATCTGAGGTCATTTGGAACAACTTTTGGGGGGATGTGTAATGTTACAGTTTAATTTTTAAAATATATTTAGAAGTTACTTGTATTTTATGTGTATGAGTGTTTTGCCTGTAGCCTACATATGTTTTGCACATATGTCTGTGCACCCCATATGTACCTGATACTGGGGGAGTCCAGGAAAGGATATTGGATCTCCCTGGAACTGGAATTACAAATGGTTGCAAACAGCTACGTGGGTGCTGGGAATTGAACCTAGAACTTCTGAAAGAGCAGCCAGTGCTCTTAACCACTGAACCGTCTCTCTAGCTCCAGACACTTGGCAAGGGGGGGGGGAGGTATGATCCAGCCTAAATGCTGCAGTGCTAATTCACTGGATTATTCTCTCGAGTGACTTTTCAGGTTAATGTGATAATTTCTTGGCCTCTTTCAGGTATTTTGCTTTTACCGTAAAAGGTTAGTATCTAATATTGTGTCTTGTCCTTAAGCCTTTGAAGAAAGGGGTGATAACTGCTTGTTTCTATAACTTCTGCGTAATTAATTCAACAGAGGGATGAGAATTCAGCACGCTGATCTACTTTCTGAATTTACTTGGTGCTATGGCTTGACTTTGTCTCCAAAGTCCATGTGTTGAAAGTAACTCCCTCGTGCAGTATGGTGGGGAGGCAGGGCCTAACGAAAGGCAGTTTGGTCAAGAGGGTGGAGCCCTCTTGAATCAACTAATGTCCTAATGGTGGGTGTGGGTTTGTTATATGTGAGAGTAGGCTCCCACTGCATCCTCTCTCTTGCCCTCACTTGCTCTTCTGTCTTCTTTTGTGGAGTGACAAATCATGAAGGCCTGTGACGACGCCACATCCCCTGAGCTCTTTTTAACCATTTGTTAAAGAAAATTCTGTTCTTTGAAGATTGCTATATTAGTTCATGTTCTCATCACTGCGACAAAATGCCTGGTAGGGACAACCTACTGGAGGAAGGATTTGTTTCAGCTTATGGTTTGAGGGTATAGTCCATCTTGGCCTGCTAGGGCATGACACAGGTCACTAAAGCAGAAACATTAAGACTCCCCTCATCTCAGAGGAGAAGGAAGCACAGAGTGTGGAACCAGGAAGGGTTAGAGTTGACCAAGCTAGTCCATCTCTAGCTAGGTTTTCCAACCTTTTGATCCTGTGAAATGCTATTGTCTTCTATCAATGTTTATCGGGCCACGTTCACAGTTATCCCGGGATGCAAGCAGCCTGCAGTCAAACAGGGTGGACGTGTCTGTGAGGGTTCTACATCCTCCGTCCATCTTCAATTCGATCACCTGGGATCCATGCGCTCAAATACCAGGAGCCTGTAAGGAACAACTCACATTCAAACCATAAAAATGATCCAGTGGTTTCTGTTCCAGCAGCAGGAAAAAAAATTGAGCTACCTAACCAGAATCAAAGGCTTGAAGAAATACACATGGGAGAGATTTATCAACTTGATATAATCTATGGCTGGAGTCATGCTCAGGCTGCTGGCCAAATATTTCTGGATCTTTCCACTTTGGGAAACATTTTCAGTTTATGCTTTCCTGCCTCCCTTATGGTAAGGAACAGTAAGATGGGCTTCAGAATCTGAGCTATGAGCAGGGATGCTCTGTGTCATGTCTTGGCTGTAGCTAAGATGACCAGCTCTCCTACTTAACAGAATGAGTGGTTTCCCCATCATGTATGATTGATAGAACCAATCAAGGAGAACTCCTGGAAAACTAGGCCAGTTGTTATGTTAGCTGGAATGCTTAATTGCTATTTCTAGTCTGTTCTGAAGTCTTCGTTTACAAGGACCCAGAGATTGGCAGCAGGCCAGGCAATGGAGTCTCCCTTATCTCAGGAGGACGTATGACTCCATTATCAATGGCAGTATCGCTGACTCCCTCACCCAACCTGTCTCTCCTTCTGTGTGTTTGCTTAGCCTTCTTAATGGGTTTCCTGCAAGTGGCCTCTTAGAGTTTATGGGTGGATGTCAGTTCGCCAACATCAGTTACTGAGTCTTCTTCTTTGTTTTGTTTTTGTTTTTGTTTGGGGGTGGGGTTGGGTGGTCATGTACATTTCCCCAGACATTTTTGAATTGTTGAAGATAGAACTTAGCTTTGTATCTATAATATTTGTTTAGGAACTTTAAAAAAAAAAGGTTTATGTGTAGGGGGTGTGTGTGTCTGTGTGTATGTATGCACATTTAAAAATGATTTATGTGTATGTGTGTGTCTGTGTATGTCTGTGTGTCTGTGCGCACATGTCTTCACAGTGCCTGCAGAGCCCAAAGAGGGTATAGGAGCCCCTGAAGCTGAGTTGTGGGTGGTTATGAACTGCTTGGTATGAGCACTGCAAGCTGAACTTAGGTCCTCTGCACGAGAAGCAGGGCTCTTGTGTTTGTAGTCTATATAAAATATAGTTCTTATTTTATCCAATAAAATAATGCCATGTATCAATGACCCAAGTCACTTCATTCTACTTTCTCTCTCACAAAATAAACAGGACAAAGCCTTCTTTTAGGAAAACTTGCCAGTCAAATTCAAGGCATCTGAGGTTTTTTTTTTTTTTTCTTTCTTCAGTTATTATTTGGTAAGGGAAAGAGAGTAGGGGAAGGGGGAAAGGCGTGGGAGCGTGGTGCATATTCTCATAGGTTCCCTTTAGGAGCACAGTGGAAGGGCTCACAGAACGTATCGAGCAAGCTGGAACATTGCCAGTGGCATGGCTCTGTCCCTCATCGGTGGGAAAGTGTTCGTTCTGAACACAAGCTCCTCACATACTGACCTTCCCACTGCCCTGGGATATAGGAAATGCGCTTGCCCTGCCATTTTAGAACACTCTGAATTTCTGTGACCATGAGACCTTAATGACCTGGAATAGAAGGGCTGGGAACTCTCAAGTCCCCTGAAGTCCCTTGCTCAATCCTTTAGTGACTGGAATGTTCTCTTTGTTTCTGGGGAAACTGGAAGCTTGTTTGTAGTCTACATAATATTTTTGTTTGTTTTTTGGTTTTTGTTTTTTTAATTTGAAGATGTGATCTTGCTCTGCTGCACCCAATTGTTTTCAACTAACGGACTTATTTCGTAATCTTCTCAACTCAGCCTTCAGAGACGTGGCGGCTGCTGTCATGCGCAGTAATACCTGGCTTGACCAAGGAGCGTTTAAAAATCCTTGCCTTCTCTTTGCCAAGCTTCCCAAACTGGAGTCTTATGGGGAGAAAAGTAAACCTCGTAATTGTGTTTTCTTGAGTTAGGGACAGCTAGTCAAATCCTAAGTGGAAAAGTCTACCCCTCTGTGGCGTTGGATACTCTGTACGGTGGTTTGCCTACAAGTATAGCGGCTGTTTTCTTCTGGCTGCCAAACAGGCAAGGGCCCCAGAGCTCAAGGGCATAAAAAACAGGAGGCTAGACAACGTTTCTTTATCGACAACATAGACACTATCCTTTCCACATTGCAGGGACCAGTGTGCTAAATAGATAAGATTCGTCCTAGTTAGGATGACGGTGGCTATGATAAAACACCAGGACTAAAAGCAGCTCGGGGAGGAAAGGGTTTATCTGGCTTACACTTCCATATCACCGTTCATCATTGAAGGAAGTCAGGACACAAACTCACTCAGGGCAGGAACCTGGAGGCAGGAGCAGAGGCCATGGGGTTTCTGCACACTGGCTTGCTCCCCTTGGCTCACTCAGCCTGCTCTGTTATAGAACCCAGGTCCACTAGCCTAGGGATGGCACTGCCCACAATGGACTGAGCCCTCCTGCATTGATCACAAATTGAAGAATGCCCTACAGCTGGATTCTTTGGAGGCGTTTTCTCAGTTGAGGATCCTTTCTTTCAGACAACGCTATCTTGTGTCAAATCAATATAAAACAAGCCAGAACAAATGTGCACTAACTAGTATGAATTGGGTTAATTATTTCATTTTATATTTATATTTGAGCCATAGTCTCATGGATCCCAGACTGGTCTCCAGCTTGCTATGTAGCCTAGGAAGGATAACATTTCTGACTCTAATGCCTCCATCTCCTGATTTCTGGGATTTCAGGCTCTTAGTTTTCACTGTGTCGGGGCTCAAAGTCAGGGTTTTATGAATGGTAGCCAGGAGCTATATCCTTATGTTGGGTTGATATTTTTTTAATATCTTCTCTCTGAAACTTCACAAAAACTCCACAGGAAGTTAATTTCACAGTTGAAAACCCAGAGACTTTAGCCTTCTCTCAGTGTCCCCACTTTCAGAAGGCAAGGCCAGCTTCTCCTTTGTCTCCTCACTTCTCTGAAATGTATTGTTCCTTGTTGAAGGTGGTATCTGAGCTGGACTCTAAGCCATTGCTTACAGTTAATTCTGAACTGAGATTTGTCCTGAGAAAAGAGTAGTGTATGCGTTGTAGCAGACAGATGTGCAGTTTGGCCTTCATGTGTGTCCCCTGACAATTGGAGAGGAGTCTGTCTCTGACTCTGTTGCCTGATGTTGGATCCCCTTCCCTTAGTTAGACTGCCTTATTGGGCCTCAGTGGGAGAGGATGTGCTTAGTCCTGCTATCCCAGGATGTCCCAGAGTAGGATGGTACTAACAGGGTGGGGAGAGCTTCCTCTTCTCTGAGGAGAAGGGGGGTGATAATGGGGGGAGGGATTTGTAAGAGTGGACCTGGGAGGAGAGGAGAGATGGGGTGGGTGGGTATGATCGGGATGTAAAATGAATAGATACATTAATTAATTTTTGTAAAGATTGGCGTAGACATTGTTTAATAAGTTTGCTTTCCTCTCATCAATGTCCTCTGTTGCAAGAGCTGGTGGCAACTGCAAACTTACGGGCATTGAGACAAAGGGTCCTATTTTCTCCCTTCCAGTGTAAATATTTTGTGTGACACACTGGGGGATCACAGCACAAGCTACTCTAAACAGTAAGCCTTCTTTGACTTATTTGCACATCTTTGGTTTGTTCTGGGTTTGTTTGAACGTTGACTCTCCAGAAGGAGGTCACCTTTACAAACACAATACAGTCAACTATGCTGATGTTTTTACTTTTTGGAAAGAAATTGTGTGGACACCACATTCATTTTAAAGGAGCACAGAAGATCTTGTCCATGGCTAGAACTTCTCCATCAGCAGTGGACGTGAAGAATCCCATGACCGATGCAGTTTATTGATGTGGTTGACGGTGGCCACTTCCTCTTTTCTGGGAAATTGCAACCCTAGTCTGTCCAGATTAGAAATAATAAGTATACTTTCTCAGGAAATCCTGGAGATCGTCTCATACTGAGTGAATCTGAGTTTTCATTATCTCAATAAAACCAAAAATTGTTATACGTTAGATAATTATGGCCCATCTTCAGTACACATGAGTAGAGTTATCAGGGCCATGGGTAAGCAGAGTGCTCTCTCTTTCTCTCCCTTAGTTGGTGGCTGGTGCCTAATCATCTCAAAACTCTGAAAGCAAGAAAGTCACAGGTAGTTAGCTACACAACTGAGCCCACGATCAGAAAAAAGAAGGCAGCCTCAAGGTCTGTCTTAGTTAGGGTTTTACTGGTGTTGAACAGACACCATGATCAAGGCAACTCATAAAAACAACATTTAATTGGGGCTGCCTTACAGGTTCAGAGGTTCAGTCCATTATCATCAAGGCAGGAACATGGCAACATCCAGACAGACAAGGTCCAGGAGGAGCTGAGAGTTCTACATCTTCATCTGAAGGCTGCTAGCAGAATACTGACTTCCAGGCAGCTAAAATGAGGGTCTTACAGTCCACACCCAGAGTAGCAAACCTACTCCAACAAGGCTACACCTTCTAATAGTGCCACTCCCTGGGCCAAGCATATACAAACCATCACATGGTCCAAATGTTTTCTTAGACAAGGCTCTGTGCCCTAAATGCATGAGATTCCTGGCCTATTAGAGCAGACATGAATGTCTGCTGATCAGGGTTGTTAAAAAAACATTGCCTTAGGCCAAATCAGCATGCCAGACATACTTGCCTTTCCTCTCAACTGATGTATCTTTCTGCAGAAATGGCGTATTAAAACAGCTTCGCTTTCGGTGTCTGTCGAATGTGTAATTATTTTTATTTGCATCATCATATTTGTTGAAAGGCTTTAAGTGAGAGCATCAGGTGATGGATTCAGGGTGAGGTTTGAAAAGGATTCTCTCTTTTTAAGTTAACTCCATATTGAGGTGTTATGGTTGCCCAGAGACTCATGTTTCCAGTGTTTGTTTCTCAGGGATGACACAAATATGAAAGTTTTGAAGCCATTAATAGAAGGAGCCTACAGGCTGAAGACATTATAGACCAGCCCCCACTTCCACTACCTCTCTCTACTTCCTGGCTTGATATTGTTAGAATAGTTCTACATACCAGCACCCCCATGAACCCCACCATTTCTTCTCTGTCATGCCAGACTGAGACTCTCTACAACTATAAGCAATGACAAAGTCTTTCTTCTCATGAATTGTTTCTGTCACCTATTCTATTCTGTCATGGTGACACAAAAGGAACTCATCCACGAGGCTTAGTCATATGTGACTAAGATGTTGTCTGTGACATTCACTCTTGTTGGAGGAAGTCAGTCTTCAAGTGGTTCATTCTGATTGGAGAATTACAGCTCATTTCTTTTTTGGGAGTAGGAGATGTTTTACAGTATTTTCTATAGTTGAGATGTAGAGTTTATTGGGAGGTGGTGGAACAGTCCTTTAATCCCAGCACTCAGGAGGCAGAGGCAGGCAGATCTCTGTGAGGTCAAGGCCAGCCTGGTCTACATAGTGAGTTCCAGGACAACCAAGGCTACACAAAGAAACCCTTACTCAAAAAACAAAAGCAAAGTCAAAAAAAAAAAAAGAAAAGAAATGTAGAGCCCAAAAAATAGGCAGATAGATAGAAGAACTCTCTTGGTAAAGTATGCCATTTGATCACACAGCAAGATTGAATCTTAACCTAAGTTTGATGACGCTGCCCCCACTTCTTAAGGCAGAGCTTCTCTATCCCTACGCAGAACAGGCTTTACAGAGCCTAGCTCCTCAGTGGCTTACCAAACACTGGCCAGACTTTCTTATCCCATGAGTAACCTCCAGGACCACCGAGATTTTACCTCACTAACATATATAATCAAGCCCCTCACTGCACATATTTTTTTTTTAAAAAAAAAAAACTTCAAAGCGTATCTAATCTCTGAAACTTTACCTCCAGGTCTGGAAAGCACCTGTTCAGGACTTCTCCTTGTTAGTAGGATCTTTTTACTCTTCCATGGTTTGCTTAGCCAAATCTCTACTAGGTAATTCACTCTCCTGTGTCCCCGAGGTTCGTCTCTCCTCCAGCACAGGAGACAGGAACAGAAATATCTGCAATACCATTGCTGTTACCATGGGGATAGTATAGAAGGTTCATATGTTCTGAGCCTCAAAATTAGGCATTTTAGGGTTGGAGAGATGGTTCAGCTTTTAAAGGCTGTGCTCATTAACTAAACAACAAATTAGCCCTTTTACCACATATTGGAAGCAGGGGGTTGGGGACTGGTTATGAGACAGCTTGTTGTGGCTTCCGTCTATTTTGTATATATTCCTTCACAAGGAACTGGAATTGCTGTCACATTACATTCAACACTACTTATAAGATACTCATTTATGCGTCAGTTAAGATGCAACCTGTTCTACACATTTTATTTGCATACAGATTTAATATAGATCAGAAGGTGTTAAATACCTCTACCACTCAACACAAGAAGACCTCTCCCTGAAAAACAGCAGTATCTGCTTCTTTGACTTTCCTCTAGAGTTTTCTCTTATCTATAAAAATAAGCAAGCATACATGTTCACACACACACATGAAAGGGGGCACAATTTGATTTGGTGCTAAAACTAAAAACAAAAATGAAGACCAGAAATAAAGCATCTTTTAGCTTGTGCTCCTACTATGTGCATCTACTTATGTTCTTTGTGTGTGTGTGTGTGTGTGTGTGCGCGCGCACGCGCGCGAACGCGTTTTGGGGCTTGGGAGTGAAGCTGAGATTTCTGCCTTGTCAGAAAAGACTTTAAGCTCTTTTTCTCCTCTTCCAGTTCAGAAACAGATATTCCTTTTTTTTTCCTGATCCCCAAACACTTATTGCTCTCCTGATTTATTCCTGGATGGTAGGGAGGGCAGAGCATCCGGGCAAGAAGCGGAGATGCAGGGCAGAGTGGAGGAGCAGAGGAGGAGGCAGCAATCGGACGCTATCTTCGGAAACTACATCCTGTGCTCCTCCCAAGTTGACAGTCTATTGAAGGCAAGTGTCCCTTCAAGAGGGTGACTTTTGACCTCATAAGGTATGATATCCTTGTAACTCCTGTCTTCATCCAGACTCACAGACTCAGTCTGTCATTTCTCTGGCCTATGGCCCAGTGTATCCCAAGTGCTCCCCTGTGCTTTCTCATTTCCCTGTTGGAAAAGGTGCTTTGTCCCAGTGTGAAGGACTCAGAAGGGGGGAGTGATTAATAGCCTTCAGCCTATTAATTTGTAGTAATTTTAGTGGCAGCACGAATTTTAGTGGTCACAGAGCTATGACATTTTTTGTTTTTTGTATTGTTTTGTTGTTTTTTCAAAAAGTAATTTACTCTCCTATCCCACTGATGTTCAGTTTTAGTCAGAATCAAATATACTTCCTCCTCCCCAGTTTCCCTGGGCACCAAATCGCAGGCTTGCTGAGGAGGAAGGGCCAGGAGGGCTCACGCTGGTCCTCTCAGTGTATGGGCCCACACATCTCTCACCAATCTGACACAGACTTTCAGACCTCAGTATTCATGGTCAGGAAATATATTTGGTTTTTCCTGAAAGAAAAAAAAAGTCCCATGGCCAAGGTCATCTGTTGGTTTCTGGTGGTGTTTGTCATACGGCTTCAAATACGGTGACTCATAGTCACAAGTCTGAATAAACCTACTTGCTATCATTTATTAAAAATGAGTTTCCCACCATGAGGGAGACTGACCGACTTGTGTAAATCACGTCCCTGGAGCCCGGGGCTGATGAAATTATACTTAATGACACAGTCTCTGACATGGTCCAGGTTTGTTATTTCTGTGATTTCTTTTGGGTTTCTGTTTGTTTTGCTCCATGACAAGGTCCTTTGCTGATGTCCCAGCTCTCAAACGAGGAACAGTGTCATGGAAGATGGACAAAAATCCTTATGGTAGGTGGAATATTCTAGATAAACAGCTGGAAATCTCTTATACAGATGGGGCCAGCTGCCCTCAGAAGAGATACCTCAAGGGCAACTCTCCCTACCAGGACCTGGTCTTTTGATTAAAATTTCATAATCTTTTAATTCTATTTAGGCAAAAAAAGTACATAATAATTCAAGCCCCCAGAGGAGACTATCAATTTAGAATATGAAATACAAGCCCCAGTACACGGGCAACAATAGCCTACTGACTATCTCACTTCCTCCCTGTAGGTTTGTGTGTATGCACACCCAATTATAACCTCAAGAAGAGCCTGGTAAAACTAGGCTCAGGGGAGAAGGTGGTGAATTTAAAATGTGCATCCAGTTTTATTTACGCGTCTCTTATTCTCTAGAGCGTGTGCCCTTGTCCGTGTGTGCAGCAGACTTTCTAAAGCAAAAGAAAACCAAAAGCGTTACAGATGATTGACTTGCTATTTATTACTGTTTTTCAATAAGGATAATAAATATATTTATATACATACCAAAAAAAAATTCAACCAAAAATAAAGTGAAAACAGAGCCTTGCTTCTAGCTTTGTCCCCAGTCCCCATGGTTGCCAATGTCCTATGCTTTCCTCCAAAGACAGTTGACATGTACAGCAACATGCTCATGTGCCATTGCTTCCACTGTCTGTACATACAGGTAGTCATATCTGGAAACCCTGCTATAGACACCTCACTTTCTAAATTTTTTTTAAACTGATAGTATATCTTGGACATCCTTCCAAGATAGCTGTCTTACAACTTTTTGCTAATATAAAACTACCACCAAGAATGAGGTGACTTGAGGTCTATTTTTTACCCTGCTGAGGCTGGTAGAATATCCACCTCTCATGGGGAATTCCCTTGCACATGACATGACATTACTCAATGGCTTTCTTCCTAAACTCTGACGACTCTGTCTCCCAGCTGCTTCTTACTACTTCTCAGCCCACCTTGTCTCAGTCAGCCATAGGGAATCCCCCCCACCCCCTTCCCCCCCATGCACACCCTGCCCCTTTTTCTTGGGTATAATGTAGTCCACTGGATTTCACTTAGACTTATCTCAGTAAGCAGTCCTCTGAAACAGGACTTAAGCCCGTTAAATTCTTACTGGATGCTGGTGGCACACACACCTTTGATCCCAGCACTCAGGAGGCAGGTAGATCTCTGAGTTCTAGGCCAGCCTGGTCTACAGAGCGAGGTCCAGGACAGCCAGGGCTACACAGAGAAACCCTGTCTCAAGAAACAAAAAGAAAACAAACAAAAACATTAGCTTCTTCAGAGCTATGTCTTTAGGGAAAACCATTTCTGTTACTTTTAAGGATGTATCACACATGCCTCAATGCTTAACCAATAGAACCTTCAAACAGGCAAGGACTATGTGTCTTTTGATCAATTTACATTCTAAAGAACTTAGTCACCGCCTATCTTAGCTGCTTTTTGCTGCTGTAACAACAAAGGCAAGTTGTAGAAGATAATGTTTAGTTGGGCTTATGGTTTAAGAAGGTAAGAAGCCATGATGGCCGAGCAAAGGTGTGGTCCGCTGAAAGCTCACATCTGGATCTCACAAGCAGGAGACACAGAACACACTGGGAGTATCTCAAGTCATTTTAAACCTCAAAGCCCACCGATGCTGACTTCCCTGCTCTGAGGGGGATCCTGCAGGTATTCATGCAGGCAGTGATCTTCAAAGAGGTGATAATGAAAACCCGGTTCAGATTGATTCCTCAGCCTGGAACAGACTTTGGGGAGTCTAATGCCAGGCGGTTCATTGTCAGGATATTTAAACCGAGGTACAATTTGGGATAAAGTTTCCAGGCAACAATCATTCCCACCTCAGGCCCACAATAAAGCTTAATGTGTGACGACACAGAAACTCCTTTATAAAGTACATGTAACCATGAGGGTGGGGGTCTATAGCCAGTAGGCTTAGACGTTAGTGTGATCTCTGACTCAATAGCATAATGATTGATCAGCAGGCTACAACACACTATGGCATGTCTAAGAACTATGGGTTAACTGGGAGCTAAGGAGGGAGAGTCTGGGATAAGCATCCTAAGGGATTTAGGTGAGACCTGCCTCTATAGCAAAAGGTGGGTGGGGTCTGCCTCCACAAATAGCAAAAAGCTCACCAGGTCCTTAGTAAAATCCACTTCCAGACTTCAGGGTGGGAAAACAGGTATTTTATCTCCTCCACTGAGGAGAGGTCTCTGTGTGTTTAACATTCCTTGTCCTCTAGTTCTCTTTAGGCACAAGGATCTTTGTGTCCTCAACACTCCTCCCACAATGCCACATCACCTATTAAACAATTCCATCTCCTGGGGAGTATGTATTCAAACGTGGGAGCCTTTGGAATCCATTTTCATTCAAATCACCACATCTTGCTTTTACACTTGAGACATATGTCATTAGTTTAAAAAAACTGAATAAAACCTCATTTCTCTTTGATGGATGCTCCCTCCTCCCCACTGCGGCTGGTCTGTGGCTGTTTCAACATTGTTCTGGTGTGTGTCTGTGTCGTGTGTGTCTGTGTCTGTGTGTGCATGAGAGAGAGAGAGAGAGAGAGAGAGAGAGAGAGAGAGAGAGAGAGAGAG
>NW_021604630.1:10806623-10807952 GCF_004785775.1 Grammomys surdaster | reverse complement strand
GAGAGAGAGAGAGAGAGAGAGAGAGAGAGAGAGAGAGAGAGAGAGAGCTTATATGTATATGTCAGACTTGTGAAGATTTTGAACAAAGCTTATGCTGTCCCAGTGGACGTCATTTAAAACTGAAAAAAAAAAAATGACACAGCTGTGACATATCCCACTGGCAATTCCTTGCTAGCCACGTTTATGTAGACTCCAGCTTCCTGTCCCCAGTGGTGTCTTACAGCGGTGAGTCAGTATGTCCTGTGGTGTAGACAGTCTGTCCTGCCTAACCTTAGCCCTATCAACTTCTCGCCTTCTGGAGGAAGTCTTATGAAGAAAAATGAATCCTTCAGAGTTGCTTAGCAGCCTGAGGCCCTTCCATGGAGGATGGTTCCTGGATCTCTGTTACCTCTGTCATCCAGCTCCTGACTTCTGGGATTACCTCCGAGGTCACCTCCACTCTGCCTAGCTAGAAGGAAAAGGAGAGAGAGAGGTCATAGAAGAGTGCTGCATAACAGGCGTCTGCGCACCACACTTAAAGGAGATACAAGAGCCTTCAGAACGGACTCTTCTCACCATGATTCCAGTATTTAGCCCCCAAACCACAGGGGAGCTGGGGACATGTGGCTTCTGGTTGAGCATCTCTACCGAACCCCTAGCTGCCTTCTTAAAGTCATGATCGTTACGGTTTCTGCATTCACTATCTAGTTTAATGGTGGCCACTTGTTGAAGACATCAGTATGTTATATTAGATGGAGATATTAAAGCCCAAGTTACGTTCAATTAGTAGATTTCAGTGTTGAGATTCAAATTTGGTCAGTTGGATTCTAAAGTCAAGTAATCTGTTTTGTATGCCACACTGCTATGGTAAGACTGGCATTTTTGAGTCACCAGTGACCAAAATGAAACACAAAAACCTGCCCATTTCTCTTTATTTTTCTCAGTCTCTTTTACAACAGCACTAAAGAAAAGGCCCAAGGTTCTAAGTAGTTTTGACAATTGTCACATCGTCCTTAGCCACTTCTGTCTTGATTACCTAGAATCCAGACTAGCTTTGTTTATTTTCAAGATCCGGTGACCATTCATTTTAAGATAGCTCCCACATATTCATTTTCAAACCCAAAATGTCATCTTAGCATTAACTGCTGTGTGTTTTTAATTCAGTCCTCCATAAGCGCTCCCAGTCCAACATACCCCCAAACCAATGGTGTGACCTTACCTAAGACATATGCCTTCAGGAAGGCTTGGCAACAGCTCACCAGCTTTGATAAGCTTCTCAAGGGTTGGATGCTCTCTCTCTCTCTCTCTCTCTCTCTCTCTCTCTCTCTCTCTCTCTCTCTCTCTCTCTCT
>NW_021604630.1:10799777-10806613 GCF_004785775.1 Grammomys surdaster | reverse complement strand
TCTCTCTCTCTCTCTCTCTCTCTCTCTCTCTCTCTCTCTCTCTCTCTTTCTCTCTCTCTCTCTCTTCGCCCACCCCCAGTACTGAGGTCTGCACCCAGGGCCTCATGAGTGCTAGACAAATGTATTACCACCAAGCTGTACTCCTTGGCTCAGACCTTTGTTTTTTCCTTTGCTGCTAACTTCTTAAAGATTAAGTCCACAGCTACTTTGCATGTTTTCTAGACAGGCCAAATGTCACCACTCTTGCCTATAGGGCTGAGGGACTTTTTTGAGATGGTGATGATCATCTTAAGGAAACACCCTCCCCCATAAGCCTTCTTTTCTTACTTTCTGTTTGACATTGAGGAGGTGGATAACCTTCAAACATGCTCACCCTTGGGCCCTCTGGCATGACCTGAGTCATATTAACCCATACATGGAGACATTCATGCAAAAAGGTTCCATGGCCCCTTTCATCCCATTCCTCCCCCTCTTCTTCCTCCTCTTCTTCCTCTTCCTCTTCCTCCTCCTCCCCCTCTTCCTGCTTCTCTTCCTCCTCCTCCTCCTCCTCCTCTTCCTCCTCCTCCTCCTCTTCTTTACCCTCCTCCCCTTCTTTCTCTTCCTTGATTTTTTTGAGATGTGGCTTCCTTGTGTAGCCCAGGCTGGCAAAGACAGTCAGTCATCTTTCCTGTGACAGTGCAGGGATTACAGCATGAATCCCAGCCCCCAACCCCTTCTCAAGCCTTCTTCCTTCCCAGTGGTCTCCGCCCAAGCTGTTGTTTGGAGACATTTCACTTTTTCTCGATTTCATTCTCTCTGGGTGCAGAAAAGAAGTCAGTTTGTTCTCATTTGGATGCTGCTGAGAGTTTGTAAGGACCATGTTGCTTGTTCTTAGTAAACTCACTTTCTGAAAACACTGGGATCTGTCTCTGAGACAGCTTGTCTCCAAGGCAAACCCAGGCTACTTGTTATAAACCTTTAGCCTAGATGAGGGCAGGGAGCTAAACTATAAAGAGACACTGACTATTAAAGTCAAAGAGCATCTAAAGACCAAGATATTTAGAATAAAGGAGAGACTGAAAATGGCAGTTGGTGATGAAAGAATTTAAATTATCGCCGGGCGGTGGTGGCACACGCCTTTAATCCCAGCACTTGGGAGGCAGAGGCATGCAGATCTCTGAGTTTGAGGCCAGCCTCGTCTACAGAGTGAGTTCTAGGACAGCCAGGACTACAGAGAGAAACCCTGTCTTGAAAAGGCAAAAAAAAAAAGAAAAGAAAAGAAAATTAAATTATCTTATTTTTTTCCAAGAGAGTTTATCCTAAACCATGAAAGAATTTATAGGCATTTAGTTTTTCTTTCTCATATCTCAGGCACTGTTAATCATAAAAATACCTTTTTTTATGGGGCTAGAGTCATGATAGCCCAGCAGTTAAGAGAGCTTGGTGTTCTTTGTAGAGGACCAGAGTTCAGTTCCCAGCACTTGTGTCAAATGACAGCTCAGGTTTGTCTGGAATCCTATTCTGACCTTCACAGATGCATAGGAATATGTACACACCATGCATACACAGGCACATACATACACACACATACCTATACACACAAACTCATACACACACACACACACACACACCCATACACACAAACCCATACATACATACACACACATACACACAAAAGCACTTACACACTCACACACACACAAATACATACATACATACATACATACATACATACACACATACACACAAAAGCACTTACATACTCACACACACACACACCTATACACACAAACTCATACATACAGACACACATATATACACATGCCCACACATATAAACCCATACATACACACACAAACCCATACATAGACACACACACAAATATACACACAAAAGCACTTACACACACACACACACATGTGTGTGTGCACAAATAAAATATCAAAACATCTCATAAGAAAAGTATCTTACAGATGGAAGGAGTGACCTTAGAGAGACTGACAAGCCAAGTTACTTCAATCAACAAGGTGCTTTCCACTGCATGTTTCCAGCTGCAGCCTTAGGTCTTGGGTGAAGTACCACATCTGTGCTGTGCATTTCTGTATGCCTATAGTACTGTGTCTGGTACAGCGCTCCTGCTACAATGTGCTACTGTGATAACAGGCCAAAGCACTGGTTCTGCCCAGACGCGGAGCAGAACACCTCAGAGTGGAAGCAGATTCAACCCCTTTTTCCTTTATAAGTTAATTCTCCTTAGTATTTTGTGGAAGTGAGGGAATGCTGACGAACACTGCCCTCATCATCAGTTGCTATGGAGTTCCATCCTTCCCATTGCAGGTGCTCAAAACCCATGATGGAGCTGTCCCATCCTACATGCGGCTGTTTGCACTGGAATGTTATAAATAATTGTAAGTGGAAGGAGCCTACATTGGTTGGTTGGTTGGTTGGTTGGTTGGTTGGTTGCAACGCATTGACCAGAACTACCTGCCCCTCCTCTAGTTAAAAGGTAGATGGTTATTGTAGTTCAACAGTGGCTAAGAGGAATAGACAGAGAAATATTTGGCAGAAAACAGTAGAGAACCCCCATGTGACCTAAGGGTCAAGTGATACAATCTATATAAAAGTGCCAGTCATCACGAGAGGCAATCGGTGGTCACTGGTGATTGTCAGGCTTACAGTAGAGAACTCCCGTGTGATCTAAGGGTCGAATGATATGATCTATATAGAAGTGCCAGTCGCCGTGAGAGGCAGTCATCATGAGGGGTGGTCACTGGTGATTGTTGGGCTTCACATGCCGTCAGCTCATCGCATTTCCCCTTATATGGGCTTCCCACCAGGAGTTCATCCTGAACTGGGGCTGAAGGACTGTCTTGTCTAATCCTGATCCATTTCATTTAATTTCATTTGTTTGCTTGTTTGTTTTTGTTTTTGAAGCAGGGTTTCTCTGTGTATATCTGGCTGTCCTGGAACTCACGCTTGTAGACCAGGCTGCCCCCAGAACTCAAAGAGCTCTGCCTGCCTCCACCTCCAAATGCCAGTGTGACTTTCTTTCCAGAACCTTGCAGTCCTGTAGGATTCTCAATAGAGGAGGATGGCTTCAGGCATCATTTTCTGAGTAAGAGAACGGATGCTTTCGAAATCTTATCACTTGGGTGTGCTCGGGCCTATCCTAATTCTTAAGTGGTGAGTAGCACAGTTCTAATCTCTTGCTTTGCTAAAAATTGTATCCGGTGTGGAATGCTGAACTTCAGTGGCTGAGCCCCAGACAGTGCCGCTCTGAACTTCTCTACTGATAACTAGGGGGTGGGAGTCAGTGGAAAGTGGAAGAACGTTCCATGACCCATCATTTGGTGTAGACCAGTGGAGGAGATCTGCTGAAGTGTGTGGATGTGAGCCGATCCTTCAAATGGGTGTGGTAACATTCTAGAAAACAAACCAAAGGGAACCCACAAGTGCAGGTCCTGGTTTTAAAGCATGCTGAATTTGTACAAGGAAAGCAAGGAAGCATGCCTCTTCACTGCTCACTGAAGTAGTTTTTAGTTTCTTGCCAATGTAGAATTGAAGCATCAAGAGTCATTTTGTCATTGGATGGAAGTCTGATCCTTTGTGGAGGGCAAAATACACGAGACTGGAGAAATGGGTCAGAGAGTAAAAGCGTTAGCTGCCCTTGCAGAAGACCTGGGTTTAGTTCCCAGCACATCCGGCAGATTCCACACCCTTCTCTGGCCGCCTCAGACACCTGCAGGCACGAGGCTATACTTAGTAACACACACCAAATAAAAATATCTTAAAGGACAACCAAAAGACTAGAATATCTAATTCCTATCTTAGTGCTCAGAATCACAAGAAGATGCTCGCCTTGGGCCCAAAGGTACAGATAAAATTCAAATGCCCCAGGAAGTCAGTTCCTTTAAAAATGATTATCCTTCATTGTCAGGAAGTGCCAAGGCAATAGCCCTTCAGGCATTTCCAGGAATAGGTCAGATGCTGAGAGGTGAATTGGGGATTATGGGGTGGGTGAGATCATTACCAATGTAAATATGGGTCTGGAGGTCATTATCTCCCCTCTGCCTATCACCTCAGAAATGACTGGTATGTCATCTCCTGAGGTCAGGGGTGTGTCTTAAGATAACTTGCGAACCAAAGGAATTTGAGAACTATTTCTGGTACAAGGAGAGATCAACTCTCTTTAGACAGTTCAGAGAACAGTACTTAAGAACACAGGCTTGGAAAGAAGAAAGTCCCATGGTAATATGGACTTGTAATAGGTTAGACTAGTGTCCCCTGTTTGGGAGAGCTGTCTTTGCTAACATTGAGACTGTAGCGAATGACCATGTTGCCTTTGTGTGATGTGTAGATCACATTTCTTACGGTCCTTTTTAAATCCTGGACCACTGAAAGTAAATGTAATTGTTCAGTTGATAGTAAAAGAACATCTAGTCACTCTACACACGTGTGAAAAAGCCAGCCACTTCATAGATGATGCTAGGATACCTTCACTCTCGGCCCAACGTAAAATTCTAACAACTATTTATTGAATACTTGTTCTTTGTTCTGACTACTGTGCTGTGTATGTATTATTACATTCCTATGTCAAGTCCCTTGAAAGTAAATATTAATGTTACCCTTATTTTCCAAATTCAGAAACGGAGTCTCTAAAATATTGTGCAACTGACATATAGGTAATAATCCCTGTCATTACCCTATTTCTTTGTATTTACTCTAAATAATACCATTTATGATTCAGTCGTGCTAGATGACATTGCGTGTTTTCTGAAAGGGTTTTTACCAACTTATCCTTGAACTATCAGTAGTTAAGGTTGTCTGTTGTTTCCTGTCTCAACTGATATTGACAGACTTTTGAATTTCCTCCAAATCAAAGAATATTTTAAATTATAAATGATGGCCTATTGTTATTTTAATTTGACATCTCCTAATCATTAAGGCAGCCAGGAATAGTTTCTAGATCTGATTTTGGAGGATTATGTAATTTTAACATTTTGAAAAAATGATTTCTTTTATGTGTTCCTGTGTGTGGTTGTGTGCACATGAGTGCAATTGCCCACTGAAGCCAGAAAAAACCGTGTTGGATCCTCTGGGGCTGGAGTTACAGGTGACTGTAAGCCACTCAGTGGAGGTGCTAAGAACCGAGTTCAGGTTCCCTGGAAGAGCAGTATGCATGCACTCTTAGCTGCTGAACCGTCTCTCTAGGCTCCTGCAGCTTTTCAGATTTTGAAACAATGACATGTTATAGACAAACAACAACAACAAAAAGGCCAAACTATTGTTATTTACTGTTGAATATCTCCAAATTATTCAGCTATATTTTAATTTTCTGTGGTGTGGTCTTTCCCTTTTGATTTCAATTCATTTATTTGAGAGTATGATTATAATCACTTTACTACAACGCACACCCAGCACTGGCGGCCTGGCCTCAAGGAATCGAATTGCTCTCGAAACTATCTGGGATAATTCGTGGCCACTGCCATGCCCGGATCTTTCTCAAGTGGGTAAAATTATACATGAATAACCCAAAGAGGTGAAAAGGAACATCAACGTTAGAGCACTTCTACACCCAATCCTAAAACAAAATGAGGCTGTAATAATTACTTTATGATTAGTATTTTGATAGGTATTTTTAAAGGTTTATTTTTGTTATTCTCTCTTTAATTGCATTCATGTGTGTGTCTTCGTGTACAGGGATGTGACCAGGAGGACAGATGCCTTTAGGGGCAGGAAGAAAACCTTGCCTCCTCTGGAGCTGTGTCATAGGCAGTGGTTAAGAACACTGGCTACTCCTCCGAAGAACTGGGATTCAATTCTCAGCATTCACATGGTTGCTAACAGCCATCTGTCACCCCCAGTTTCAGGAGATCTGACCCCTGTTTCTGGCCTCCACAGGCACCAGGCAAGCACGTGAATGCAAACAAAACACTCATACACAAAAAATACAAATAAACAAAACTCCATTATTTTTTAAGAGTGTGTTTATCAAGGGTCAGCAAGGGAGTGAAGTAGGTGGGATTTTTGTACTTCTCCGGTGGGGATACACAACAGTTGTCGACAAATAGTAGGCAAATTCTGTGAGACTGAACAAACTCAGTTATAAGGGCAACAACCCCACTCCTAAACACTTGTCTAGCAGAAACGACACCATATGCCTACCCTAAGACCTGTATGAAAATGCTCATTACAGCTCTAGGGAAAGCACACTCACGTGGAAACAGTGTAAATGTTCTTCCTTCCAATTTGCAAACTTGTGATATGTCTACACAGTGAGACTTGAATAATAAAGAAAAAGGACCTGCTGATTAACCTGAAGGAAGTCCCAGCGTGTTATACTAAGTGGCAAAGGACCAAACACAGAAGGTTACATTCTGTATAGATTGGTTTATGTGATGTTCTGGTAAAGGTTATGAAACACTGGGACAAGCTACCACACACCGTAATCCAGCTGTAATGATTATCAGTATTCTAGTATTCTTATTTTACCTACTTGTACTTCCTACATTTCTAGAGTGTCACCATTTTGTTTCACTGACATTTTGCCATTTGATATATGATGGCACGAATAAATATCTCTCTATAACATACTTGGCATGCTGTTATCACAACTGAATAGTATATATATGGAGCCTCAAGAAACGCTCATGCTTCATACACTGTTACCTGGATCTACTGAGCCAATGACCTCATTACTCTCTTTCTCCTCCCTCTCCCTCTCCCTCTCTCCCTCTCCCTCTCCCCCTCCCCTCCCCTTCCCCTCCCCTCCCTCTCCTCTCCTTCCCCCTCCCTTCCCCCTCCCCCTCCCCTTCTCCCCCTCCCGCTCCTCCATCACCCTCTCTTCCCCCCTCCCC
>NW_021604630.1:10780307-10794777 GCF_004785775.1 Grammomys surdaster | reverse complement strand
TTTCAATATACAATATATAAAAATTGACATAAGGACATACAGATACACCCTACAAATTTTGGGTGGCATGAAAGCCTTCATAAGGAAATAAAGACTCGAAGCTGAAGTTGGAGATAAATGTTTATACAATAGCCCTTTGCTTTGCATCTGCGTATTTAATCAACAGCTGATCAAAAGTATTTGGGGAAGCTGGGTATAGTGTGGCACACGCCTTTAATCCCAGCCCTCAGGAGGGGATGGCGGGAGGATCTCTGAGTTCAAGGCCAACCTGGTCTATAGGATCAGTTCTGAGACAGCCAGGGCTACACAGAGAAAGAGAAGACCTATCTAAAAGAAGGAAAGAAGGGAAGGAAGGAAGGAAGGAAGGAGGGAAGGAAGGAAGGAAGAAGGAAAGAATGAGCCCTGTTAGGGAGATACTGGTGTGCTTGTGAGTTAAGTTGGAAAAGTGATGACTAAGTGCATTTTTGTTTTGAGAGAGAGAGAGAGAGAGAGAGAGAGAGAGAGAGAGAGAGAGAGAGAGAGAGAATAACTTCTACAAATACAGTTTCCATGATTGGTGGTGGTAAAATGCTTCTTTGAGGCCATGTTAAACACCAGTATGAACCGGAATGTATATGAGTAGCCAATAGGAAGCAACAAGCATTGTATGCTAACGACATTTAATTTTGGTATCTTCTGATATAGTAAAAGAAGATAAAGCCACATTCACAGTTTGAGCCTGGTTTGAATACCACTGCTTACCTCTCCACCATTATAGAAACTGGTGTATTCCTTCCAGCACTTCCTGCCTGTAGAGGAAGGCTGCACTTTTCCCAGTCCTGATCATAGCCCTCTTGTATTTATGAGTCTGGGTCACTGTGGGAGGCTGGACAAGTCTAGGTCATTCCTGCTCCGGGCATTAGAGGCCAGAAACATGGAAGAACCTGAGAGAATTGAGCAGCAAATGTAAAAGCTGGCTTTCTAACCCCAAAGGTCAGGAAAAAGGCAAACAAATCAGACTTATTTATCATGGTGAAGACTGTCCTTTCGATATAATAAACAGTTGCTCATGCCTGAAGATGGTAGTGATTCCTTGGGGGACAGGAGGATCTGAACTAGGGAACATTTCTGAATAATTACATTAGAAGCCATGAGAGAGTTGTATGGGTGTGACTATGGTAAGTTATATTCTGATATTTTTGAAAAACGACAACAACCCAGATAGTGTGTTCTGTTAAAGGAGGACTGGTTCTCTGTGAGGACGATAATCACCCACTTTAGTAAACACCCGCAGATACACAGGTGATTTCCAGGTACCTGTGAATAACTTAAAATAGTGTCTGATGTATCTGATATCCTCAAAGAGGAAGTAAGGCCTATTTTCATTTTCACATCCTCTTTGGAAGGGCATAATGGTCCCTGGCACTCCTCAGGCGACAATGCTTCATTCTGAAAATGCTTTTTATACGAAATAAGGAAAGAAAGGGCAGAGGAAGGAGAAGGGAGGGAAGAAGGAAGAAAGGAAGAGAGGGAGGGAAGGGAAGAAAGGGAAGGAAAGGAAGAAAGAAAGAAGAGAGAGAGAGAGAGAGAGAGAGAGAGAGAGAGAGAGAGAGAGAGAAAGGAAGAGGGTCCTACAGTATAGCCAAGCTATCCTCAGTTTTGTGGTCCCCCTGCCTCAGCTTCCTGAGAACTGAGATTGCAGTACTGAGATTACTGTGCCTGGGTATTAGGTTCATTCTTTAATGAATGGTACAGTAAAAAGACCTGCTTGCTGAAAGCATTGCATAGGACTCATAGGTGTGTGTCAACTGAGGTGAGTTCTTATGAGAACCAGGCATTCTCTTGAGACATTTTTCGTGAAGGAGAATGTGTAGGCACCAAGCCCACCCATTATCAGGAAGGTGGACCAGGTCCAGAAACAGATGAATGTCTCATTCTTTTCAACGCTCACTTGAAAGATGCCCATTTGGCATAGAGATTATTTTAAGTTCAGGAGTGCTTTAAAAACCAATGCAGCTCCCCTTTTCTTAGTGAAAGCTGGAGAAGAGGCCTCTGTATGGAAGGCATCCTCCCTGCATCAGTAGGAAAGACACAAACTTATCTCCAAAGAAGAGGCAGACATAAGAGACTCTGTACGACAAACCTCCATAAGCCAGCCTGTCCCTTCCTTGGCACATTTGCAGGATCAACTGCCCCAGCCCTTTGGTCTTGTTATGACGTCACCATTGTCTTTGTTTAACCTAGCACTTGGGCTTTCTCACTTCCTTCAGAACTCCGCTTTCCGCTAGGGCTTCTGTATACAAGTAGCTCTATGTGTTCTTATAATTGTTCCTGTTTCAATGAAACTTGCAGGCCCAGTCAGGGACCCTAAAAGGGTGGAGGTAAAGTTTTGCCTCCCTCAAAACCACCCTGCATTCATTTCTATGTTCTGTTTGAATAAACAATTTCTCAAATGAAAGGGTGTATCCATGGGTGAATTACAACAGCAACAAATATAGTACCCAACAACAGTGTGTGCACCTGTGCATGTCTGCGTGTGAGTGTGCGTGTGTGTGTCTACGTGTGAGTGTGTGTGTGTGTGTTTCCTTTCAGTGTCTCCTGTCTCTACCTTCCATCTTCCAATAATAGCACTACACTGCATTACATGTTCACTACTGTGGCTGGCTTTTGACATGGGTTACTTTAATATTAAACTAAAACTTTAATTAAAAATTAAATTTTGACACAGATTTCTTTTTTTTTTTTTAAATCAGAATTTGGATTCCCCTACCTGTGCAGCAAGCTCTTTATCCACTGAGCTGTCTCCCTGGCTGGAACAGAATTTCTGTGGTTTTGTTTTCCTGACAAGAAGCTGTATTCTGGTAGTCAGCTGTACCAGAGAGATGCTTCAAGTAGCCTCCAGAGAGAGATTTTGCCATCAGATTCCAAATTAAGTTGCTCATCATCATCAAAGAGATGTTTTAAATGGTCTTTGCATCTCTCAAGTGGGTGTGTCTGTATTTTGATTTTCACTCTTAAAGGTTGGTGAGTCACCGGTCTGCTGGGGATCTGTGGGCCTGTGTTCGTTTCCTTAACACTCATGAATGATATTTACCGTCTGTGATGACTATGATCCCTGAGCTAAAACCCGTCCTTGGACTATGTACGTATGTGTGACTGTTTAGATGTTCATATACGTGTGTGGGGTGACACACATGCATAAGTATGAGAAGCATGTGGGGACCAGAGATCAATGTTGAAGTCTTTTTGTGTTTAGGGAGACACAATGGATTTTGCATTATGCAACAACATTTAAGATCAAGCCGAAGAAATTCTATGGGGGGACGGTGTTAAAGCGGGGAGCATTGGAAAAAACAAGGGATGTTGGGAAGTAACACGTGAGATGAAGGAAGAAGCCCTCAAAAATGAATAATTAACATCCACGATGGATAATGGTTTGGATAGATCTTGAAAACTCAGGAAGGGTTGGGGAAAATGCTGCCTAACCTTGAACTCCAGTTACCTACATGGCTTGTGCAAGCATAGGCGAAGGACCCAGCATTTGAGAGTAACGTTTTTTTTTGCATGATCTGAATGTCTTCTTCCCCTGGCCTCTTCCTCTGCCTAGGAAGTACTTGATACAGCCTCTTTTGGAATTATGCCCTATATGGCTTGAAAAACAGTTTGATAGCAAATGATTATTTTGGTTTCCGTCTTGAATAGGCTGGAAATTTATAGGCTCTCTGAGCTGCATGGCGTGGGGAAGTCATTAGTTGGTAGTGCTCTCCCACCTGAGGCTTGGATGATTAAAGCCGTTCCCTCCCCTGGGGCTACGTTCCTATTTCAGAGGCTGATCTGTCACAAGTATTCGGGGGAATTAAGTATTACAGAAGCATTCTAGGCTATTAAGCGTAACACACTGTTCTGATGATGTTTGCCTTCAGCCGTGGCTTGGAATCATCCTGAATATAAGGGCCCTCAAGAAAACTCTCTCATTAGCACATTTATCCACATGTGTCTAAAGGTAACAACTCTCAGCCAAATGTCAGCACACTTACTGGTCTTTGACTAATACCAGCTTATCAGCAAGGGGGCCGTGAGAAGGGCACCTGAGTGGAAAGGAAGCTACCGTTTCCCTCGTCATCTCTCTAGATAGCAAATTGGGACCATTCTGGCGCCTCTGCATGTGACACTGGTAAACAGCTTCAGGCAAGTTTTGCTATGGCTGGCCTTATCAACAGCTACAGAGGAAGCAGCGAGGCTGCAGACGCCTGACCACAGCTGAGACCTCTTTGGAAAAGGTTTGAACTCTCACCCTTTAGAAAGGCATCACTGTGAACACAGGCGGAAGGGCAGGCATCAGAGCAAGATGGTAACATTAGATGGTGTATACTGATGTGGTTCAAAGTAGCCACAGAGTCTGCAGCCCCTCCCATCAGGTCTGTTTCCTCAGCCTTTCAAGCTGAGCTGCCCTCATGACCAGTAGAACATTGAGGGGTGGGGGAAGAGGTGATGGTATGTGACTTTTAAGGCTAGGCTCCAGGATACCTTGCAATGTCTGTCTACATCCCCGTAGAATAGTGGTACTGCTGAGTGAAGACCAGCCTAGCCCACTAGAGTGACACTATGTAGAATACAGTTGAGCAACCCTAGTTGGCACCCTCTCAGGCAGCATCAGGAAAAGTCACCTGACCTCTCAATCCTAGACCAACCTACAGACTCTAAGAATTATAAGCAGGAAAAGTGGTTTATTTGAAGTATTAGACATCACAGTGTCTTTCATAGAGCAATAGATGACTAACACAGACGTTCTGAAACTAACCTAACCACAGTTACAGAAAAAAGAAATGTAGGTCTTAAAAAAAAAAAAGAAAAATAGATGGTACATGCCTTTAAACCCAGCACTTGGGAGGTAGAAGCAGGCAGATCTCTGAATTTGAGACCAGCCTGGTCTACAGAGTGAGTTCTAGGAGCCAGGGCTTCACAGAGAAACCCTGTCTTGGAAAACAACAACAACAACAAACCCACACCAAAAAAACAGTGAGAGAGAGAGAGAGAGAGAGAGAGAGAGAGAGAGAGAGAGAGAGAGCGCTCCATGTATGCAGGTATGCAGATGCTAATAGAGGCCAGAGAAGAAGTGTCAGATCCTCCCATGGAGCTGGAATTCCAGGCAGCTATGAGCCACATGATGTGGGAGCAGAAAGCAAACTTGGTTTCTTGGAAAGAACAGTGAATGCTCTTAGCCACCGAGCCATCTTTTCAGCTACACTCCTGATGGGGCAGCTCATGATGGTGAATACAGAGCCACACCAAGTTCCAAAGTGATTTCACAGGAATAAATTGGATCCTACTAGAATACAGCAAGCCATGATATTTTTGTATGACTTTGGACCAGCGTATTCTCCAGCGTAGGACTATCTTCATCTTCTTACATAGTACCTTAGGACATGGCGGACTTCTGAAAAATTCCTTCTATGATAGGACAAGGGTCAAGCAGAATAGGAGGAGTGATTTCTGATGTCCTATAGCACTGTAGGGTAACCATGATTCCTAGCCACGGTACATTTTGAAGAAGACAGAAGAGAGGATTTTGAATGTTTCCAACACGAGAGTGTTAGAGCTTGTGGGGATAGACATGCCAGTTCCCCTGATTGGATTATTCTTCTTCATCTTTGTTCATTCAAATATCACATTGTACCCTATGAAGACAACTATTACATCAGTTCAAATAATGTATATTTAATTACGTGGTCTGATGCAATGCTGGCGTAAATGGAATAGCATGATGGACAAGAGCTTATGAATGAATGAATTCCCAGGAGTTTTGCAGGGTAAATATTAAATATTTCCATAACTGAGAACTTACATAGGATTTGGATGTGTCAGTGAGAGAATTTCCAGAGACAATTAGACCCCAAGAGCTCTATCAAGAATTTTGTCCCTAGACTGTAGCTCAGTAATGAAGTTTTTGCTTAGCCATTCACAAAGCCTTGGGTCCAAACTTCGACACTGAAAAAAATATGTTGCCAAGGTGATCACAAACTCATCCCTTCCTAATGATATCACTACATGTTATTATGTGTCTGTTCTTGGGGTTGTTATTGCCTATCAATCCACTCAAGTACACGTGGTGTGCTGCATGGTGTGCTCCTGCGTATATCCTTTCATAGTGTGACTACGTTAGTTACTTTTGTGAAACCATCAGCAAAACCCAGAAGAGAGCAACACCAAGAAGGAGGGCTTCATTTTGTTTATACTTTCAAAGAGTTCTATGGTAGCCTGGCACATGCTTCTGGGCCTTAAGTACATACATCATGGTGACATTCATTGCAAGGTGGTCAGGAAACACAGAATACATAAAGGAACCAGGGAAAGATATACCCATCAAGGGACTGTTTCTTGATAAAGCTCTTGGGGTCTAATTGTCTTTGGAAACTCTCTCGTTGACACATTTAGAACCTTACTTTGCAAATTCCCCAGACAATCAATAATCTTCTAGGCAGTCAAATGAATGATCAATGTGAACTAACAGAATGATGTCGCACTGGTAATTTGAAATCAGCCCGAATAGGAAAATTTAAGTCACAACAAATAATGGATTTTAAAATTTGTGGGTTTTTTCCTTGAAGAGCAGTGGGGTTAACATTTATTAATAATTAAATCACACAAGTTTTCTCACCCAGCCTTGATATGAGGGTGTGTGCTGAATCTTATTGTACCTTGTTATACTGAGTTCAATGGATATCCTTGGGAGGCATTCTCTTTCTTGAAAGAGGAGGAATGGATCTGGGAGAGAGGGGAAGTAGGGGGAGGGGACAGGGAAGAAAGGAGGGAGGGGAAAATGTAGTTAGGATATATTAAAAGCAAAAAAAAAAAGATGAAAAACAAAACACATAAGTTTGGTTGTTTATTTTCATTTGTGATGCACCTTCAAATCTGATTACCAGGTGCTCGTTGGCCCAACTTCATCGAAGCTAAGGTGTCTGCAGGCTCTAGTCTTTTCTCTCACATGATTTTAGTTGGGCCCTGCAGTTGTCATACAGTATCCACATTCTATAGCAAGGAGAAAAAAGGGAAAGCACGAAGGGTAAGAGGTAAGACCCACATGTACAGCTCTAAAACAAATGTTTCCCAGAGGCCTCCACAAAGCTTCTGAAAGGCAAGGACAGGTAAGACATGATGTTTCTGGGACGGCTCATAGTCCTCATCCCAATGAAGTCTCCATTAATAAGTGAAATGGGAAAAATTTCGAGGTAGACAACTGTCAGTCAACATCAGCCAGTGAAGTATGTGCATGGCTCTTACCTTATAACTGTACAGTCCTTTAACATACACATGTGCACTAACTCATTAACATACTAATAGCACTTCTGAAAAGTAGGGTGGATGGTCCCATCCATTTTTTGGCCAAAGAATCTGAGGTTTCGAGAGATTCTAGAGAATAGAGAAACAGCTTACTGCTAATAAAAACGGGTCTTCCTTCTCCAAAACCGGACAAGTTCCATTTTATCCCGTAAATTCAATCTCTAATGCAAAGAGTTGTGACAGCCAGCAAGAAAGATTTAAAATGTGAAGTGGAAATTTCTGGCTTTTTTTTTTTTTTTGAAACTCAGTTGTGTCATGTGATGTTTTGCTGGAAATTGTCTTATGAGAGGATGTTTTTGCTGAAGTACGCACGTGGGAGGAACGGGCGACACGTGGTGTTTTTATGGAAGCAGCTCAGAAAAAGGGCATGTGATGTTTTGCTAGAGTGGACACTTTGAGGAAACACCTGATGTTTGGAAAGGGTGTGAATATAACCCAACACACAGTGGATGCTGCTGTATGGTATTGGTGTGCCTTGCCATTCTTTGCTGGTCATCGTTGGGTTTTGTTGATGCTGGTCTTCACTGACAACACTTTATGGTAGTGGTTCCCCTTGTCGCTCCTTGCGGGTCATCATTTGTCAAAGAGAGAAATGCCACCAGAGAACTTCTGTGGTATTCCTGTGCCTTCTTGTTACTTCTGCAGACCCAGGTCTATTGGCAGAGGCTCCAGGTTTCTTGATCAAACTGCTATTGCTGATTCATAAATGGTATTTGAGAGTGGATCAAGCTGCCAGCTGCTCACTCATGAGAACTGAGCCGCTAATATCTTGACAAAGAAGATTGAATTTGTTCCAAAGAAGTATTTCTAAACAGGTCCACATCCTCCTTTCCATTATTTCTGATGGGTGATGGGCTAGCAGGGAAGTTAAAGCATTTTAAGACTCTTATTAAAAGTCGGTTTCAAAAACATATAAGCCTACAATAATAAGCAAATCTGAACTTCCCCCCAAAATTGGAAAAATAAGCAAACTACCAAAACCAGTAAGACATGAGACACTAGAGGAGGCATGTTAGCACCTTGTTCTGTGTCTGCCTCCAACACTTTATACCTGACTTCTCACAGTTGTGCTCTCTGGTAGAATCAAGGTCATGGGGGTTGTCCATATTTACTTCCTGGAATTTGTTCTAGGTAATTCATGATAATTACCTTAGTCTATTTCAGTGTTAGTCCTAGCAAGCTCTGTTATATTTATGAATCAGCTGGGGATCTTCCATGGTCATCTGAATTTGTGTATACCTATGACTGAGCACTGTCTATCTGTTCTCTTCCCCAAAACACCAGAGGGGCCTAGTGGTGGCACCCACGGCAGTGTGTGCCTTTAATCTCAGCTCTTGGGAAGCAGAGGCAGGTGGATCTCTATGAGTTCCAGGTCAGCCTGGTTTTCAGAGAAAGTTCCAGGATAGCCAGGGTTACACAGAGAAAGTCTGTCTCCAAAACAAAACAAAACACAAATGAATACAAAAACACCGGCTGGGCATCACTTTTCTTTGTGGATGAGATTCTCTATTATGGAGCAATCTTTTAAAGATTATTTTTAATTGGTAGAACTGTGCTGTAACCCCTTTAGTCTAAGAACATATTCTTTTCCTATCAAACTGTACTACCTCTCAAACCAACACATAAGGGGTTAGTTGTTATAACAGCCAATTGTATGCGTGCTGTACATGTATTTTTCCATCCTTTATTGAATGGAGTCTTCCTTTTTTTTTCCCCTACAAATCAAAGGTGGGAGAAAAACATATACCACACTATCATGTCAGAGCACCATCTCAGACAAAATGGCTTCAGGAAAAGAAGTATTATGTATGTTTCATACATAACATGTGATCTGTGTTGCATATGAAACATATGATCTATGTTTCATAAAGATAAGAGGGCCACTAACCGGGAAGACCTAATGATTCTGAAGTTAAATGCACTTAATAACTGAGGCTCAATCTCACTGATATCAAGAGAATTTATATTTTCTTTTTTTACATTTACTTGTTTATTAGTGTGTGTGGGATGTGAGGATGAGCTCACATGTGGAGGTCAGAGAACAACCTTTGGGGCAGTTGATTCTTCCTTCCAACACTGAAAGAGGTTAAATCCAGGTCACTTTGCTTGGTGGCAAACACCTTTATCTCCCCAGCCATCTTACTGGCCTCGTGTCTGTCTCTGTCTGTCTCTGTCTGTCTCTGTCTCTCTGTCTCTGTCTCTGTCTCTGTCTCTCTCTCTCTCTCTCTCTCTCTCTCTCTCTCTCTCCCTCTTTCTGTTTTCCAAGACTGTTTCTCATTGTAGCCCTGCCTGCCTCTGGAATTTGCTCTGTAGACCAGGCTGACCTCGAACTCAGAAAGTATATTCTCCTTTTAAAGAAACGCATTGTGAAACCTATCACCAGACAAACCAGTAAGTTGCTATCACTAGGTGGTTAAGGCTATGAAGAAAAAAGCATCAGCGGTGGGAAAATGCATTGACATGCCCTTTTCTAATGGACTATTTGTCTATCAAAATTTAACATGTGCATTACATTAGGATTCAGAACTCCACTTCTGAGAGTTTACCCTCCTCCCATATAGGCAAACTATAAAAAGAGTCACGGGCATCTTACTAGATGCAGGAACAGCATTTGGATAAACTTAACAGCTACTTAAAGTGAAAGTTCATAATGAAGTAAGAACAAGAGTATTAGCCTCTATTCTTGCATGGCCAGCTATCTCCAGAGCACTGTGGCTCAAAACGATAAGCACATGATCTCCTTAACTGGGAGGTTCAAGAGCAGAGTGTGCTAGCAGTTTCTGGATAGCTCAGAATTCTGGTCAGTATTTTGATTGGGCTGTGGTTACATCAAGACTTAAGCTGGCAGATCTGTGAGGCAGGCATATGTTTGACTGGTTAGCATGAGATATTGACTGCCGGGAGTCAATATCTTTTGTCTTTATTAGGGCTGCTTGGGTCTCCTCAGTCACAGAGGTGGGCTTTCCCCAAGGTGAGCGATCTGACAGAGGTCCTCCAGAGAGATGAGGAGGAAGCAGAAATACCTTTGATGACGTCATGTCGGCAGCCACGCCTCATTTCTGCCATGTTCTTTTGAATACCCAGTTCAGCCGTGGTTCAGTGAAGGAGAAATATTATCTAAGGAACAGAATACTAGGAGGAGAAAATTATCTAAGAGCATCTTAGGTCTGTTATTTGTGAATGGGGATTGTTTTAATATTATACGTACTTATAAATATTATACAACAAATGTTGTACTTGATAGTGGCATTCTAAAATTTATCTCTGGGACGGAGGTGAGATACGAGTTCTTTCTGAGGCTGTCTCTGCTCTTCGTTGTATGAAGTCCAAAGGAGAAAAGGACAGTTAAGAAGGAAATGAGAGAGTTAAGAGGTTGTAGGTCTGATTAGACAGACAGAAAGAAAATGTCTTGTAGACAACATGCTATTACAGAGGAATTCCAAATGTATACACATCGAGACTTGTAGGCTGCAGAAGTAAACACAATCTACACATAAAAGTGAATAACACACACCTTTAATCCCTGCATTCGGGAGGCAGAGGCAGGTGGTTCTCTTTGAGTTTGAGGCCAGCTTGGTCTACAGACCGAGTTTCAGGACAGCCAGGGATACAAAAAACAACAACAACAAAACAAAACCAAAAACATCCCACACAACAATAATAAACTGAATAACATTTGTAGCCGGACAGAGTGTGACTGTGATCCTAGCTACTCAGGAGGCAGAGGCAGGAGGACAACTTGAGCCCAGGATATTCAGGGCCAGCCTGACCAACACAGACCCCCGTCTCAAAAATAATGCAGGCAAACAAACAATTGAGAAAAGCATTAACAGAATTTATATCTACCAGAAATAACCAGACAAAGGATTATTGAATATCACCACCTAGAGTAAATATTCTAAAATCAATTACTAAGAACAAACCTAACAGAGACATGAAAAAACATCTACCCAGATCCTAGTGATAGAGGAAAAGATGATTTAAACAGAACAAAGAGGGTGCTGTGAAAGTTGAACCATTCTCCAAATTGACATTTAGGTCAGGCTTCTGCTGGGTTTGAGGAAGCTGAGAACTGATTCTAAATGCTATCCAGGGATGCAAAGGGGCAAGAAAAAACCAGACAAAACTGAAAACAAAGAAACCGAGTAGCTTATAGTACTGTCAGCAAGATTCTATTTGCCCACAGAAATTAACATAGCATACACAAATCTGGTGCAAAGACAGGTATGTGTTAATGGCCCAAACTGATAGCATCCAAAAAAGCACCCTGTATGTGAGACTAGATCTTTGACAAAGGAACACGGCTGATCAATAGAAAATGATAAGGGTGTTTTTATTAAATGGTTGCCAGGTCAATTGGATATCCATACACAAGAGCTGAAAATCAACCTATGTAAACTAAGAAATATATTTGAAGTGGACACTATCTTTAAATGTAATGGTAATTTCAACATTTTCTGTAGAAGATGTATCTTCATGAGCCTGTGGACAGTCCACAATGGTCAGTCCAGAAAGGAAGCTGACACTTAATTCACTTCAGAAATGTAATTTATTAAGAAAAGGAGCACGGAGGTGGGATATCATAGGAGGGAAAATACTATAACATATTTTAAATTGTTTAATGGAGCCTTAAAGGGGAGGCTTCCCCTTAAAACCTGGAGAGGAGCTTGAAAAAGAGTCAGAATGAGGTGGCAGGAGAGATGGCTCATCAGGTTGAGAGCACTGAATACTCTTTCCAGAGGACCTGAGTTCAATTCCCAACACCCATACAGCAGCTCAAAACTGTCTGTAACAGATAGATATGCAGGCAAAACACCAATGCACATAAAATTGAAAAAACTAATAAACAAATAATAAAGTAATAAAATTACTTTAAAAGAGTCAGAAATGAGAAGCAAGGTGTGAGGGAGAAGTGTCTTCAGAGAGAGCCCCCAAAGGAACAGAGGCAATAGTAGACTCTATAAGTTTGGAGGCTGGCAGGAAGCTTTGTATCATATGGTTTAGTTCAATGTAGAGCATAGGGAAGGTTACAGGTAGCATACATTAAGAGCTGCTAGAGTTACAGCCACAGATGCTTAACTCTGTCTCAGTGAGAGCTGAAAAGATCCATAGCTTGGTTGCCCTCTTCAAGCTGTGAGGTCTGGCTTTTCAACAGCTTAAACGGGCAAGCCTGTGTCCTAACACTGGAGTAGTCAAAGATCAACTACACCGGACATAAATCAAGTACTTATTATGGATTGCCTCCATTGCCAATATCTTTTGTGGTTTGGAAGGCCCACTAACACTGTGGCAGAAGATATTCACACAACGTATAACTGACCATTGACAATCAGAATACAGACATTACTGTCCACCCAGAAAGGATAAATACATCAATACTCAGAGGAGTAAAAGACACAAAAAGGTCCCAGCAAGAGAGTGTATCCAAATATGAAGCACAATCGTACACACGAGGGGTGTTCAGCCTCACCAACCATTTCAGACATGAGGAAAAGGCTGGGGGATCTTATCTTCATTGGCATGGGTAGTTCCGTGAGCATGCTCACATTGTGACAATTTACCAAGTTCTGTACGTACTCTTAATTTGTGTTTGTTCCTGTGTATCTGCTATACGTCAATAAACAGACTGTTTAGAAGTTCTTTTTTTCACCTGAATGAACTTCATATGGACTTGAGGGACGGAAGGACTGAAGACGAATAGCTTTATAAAGTCAGAGAGCCTGGAGCAACTAACTCAGCCAAGGTGTCACTGTCCCACCTGGGAGGCAACTAGAGATGCTAGGAATCTCATTTATTTTTCTGGCTTCCTTTGTGACAGTGTGCAGCAGCCCTGGCAGAAATCCCTATTCTCAGGAGAGCCTTATCCCTCCTGGAGCCCACAGGAAGCTCATCCGGCCTCTGGTTTTAACAGTTTTAATCTCCTGCCTGAGCACCACCGTTGGTATATTGTGTGCAGGGAGCATCAGGTGGGTTTCATTTTTAACAGGTTTATGGGGCTTGGCCCTAGATCTCCAGTGTGGGGAGTGCTGGCTCTAGCCTCCTTAGGCATTGAACATTATTGAAAATCTGACCAGATCTGAGGATTCCCAAAAGCTGGGAATGCACTTAGGTACTTTCAAAACAAAATTCTGCCAACAGATTGAGGGATGGGGGTGGGGAAAGGGCACGGGGTAGACCCCAGGGAATTAAAACAACAGGGTTAGCATAATTGGTTTCTGGGCTCATTGGGGAACACAATTGGGATTACCTATTAAATGCCCAGTATAACTTTTTTAGAAGTCTTTTGGATTGTAAATGAAGCAGTTATCGATCTAGTTAAGCAACACAATAACAGTCTTTGGAAGTAAAACACGGGACAAAGGAAGTCATCAAAATGCAAATGGTTTCCCCTGGGTGTGTCCTTCCGAGAGATTTTTTTTTCAGAAAGAGGGAAAATTGTTCTTTGAGGATGTGGAAAACGCGTTTTGATTTTCAAGACCCGGAGACAAAGAGGAGTCAGTAAGGCTCAGCTGATTTGCTCGTGTACTCACTTAGAAGGTTGGATAGTTACCCCTTAGTTAATTGTATTGGTCTCTGGAGGAATGCTCTTTCTTAAAAGGACATAGTCGGAGCCATCAACTCAGATCTTCCTATTTGAATGAACCCAATCTAACTGAGCTCTGGTGATCCATGATGGCTCTCAGAGAACAGGAAGATACAGTCTGAGCTACCCCGGTAATATGTATCGGGCTGTAAAACCACTTCCTCTCCTCTCATATTTAAATTTATGCTCCCCACCCCCACCCCCATACCACACAGCTAGAGAGAAATTTTAGGGCAGGAGGTAAAAATTAAAACTTTGAAATTAATTAAAATAACAGAACAATAACTCCCCTTCATCTTTCTTCAACGAACTTATTCTCAGTATTTAATACCCAAGAAGGTAACTTGAGAAGATGTACAAGGAGCCTGCTCTTAGCATCTTCAGATGCTACTGTAATTGTTGTAGCCGACCCTGCCAAGATGTCCCCTGAACAACCAAAGCATGCGACAGGCCAAATATAAAAGGGAGTTTATTTGGGACCTAGAGAAAGGGGGTAGAGGCAGAGAAAAGGGAGACAGAGAAGGACAGAAAGAGAGAGAAGAGAGGAAGAGAGAAAGCGGGGGG
>NW_021604630.1:10768327-10775827 GCF_004785775.1 Grammomys surdaster | reverse complement strand
CTCTGGTAACTGCCGTTACTCTGACAACGGAGTTATTGTTACTTCCCATTTAAAAAAAAAAAAAACAATCTGGATGGCAACCGTGGCAGAGGGGGGATCGCCCAGTGTGTCTTCCATTTTCAATTGCTTTTAGCTTACGTTTGGGAAGAGATCGCTGCATTTAACGGTAACTCTTGTGCAAGTTGGCTGAAGAGTATTTCTGTTATGTTTACATACAGCATAACTGTGTTTTCAGACGATCTGCTTTGTATTGTTGCTCATATGCTGGTGTGAGCCGGTTCTCAAGAACAAAACCAGGGCTGGAGAGATGGCTCACTTGGTATAGCTCTTACCTTGAAGACATTCCAATCTGAGTTTAAGCCACAGAATCCACATAAAAATATTCAGAGGTAGAGATAGAAAGATCCCTGGCACTCAGTGGCTTCCTAGACTCACTGGCTAGGCAGTCTAGCATAACTGATCAGTTTCAGGACAATGGGAGACCCTACCTCAAAGGAAACAGATGGTGTCCCTGAAAACTCTGCACTCCATGCACACACATGAACACACACACACACACACACACACACACACACACACACACTAAGAGCAGGGTAAAATCAGAAATGAAGGGATGTCATTCTGAACTCTCAAGATATCAAAGAATAAATGAAGAATATATAAATAACACTTTGCTAAAAAATTTAATGGTCTACATAAAAGGACCAATTCCTTGAAAAATGTATTTCAACAAAACTCCCATAGAGAGGCTCATATAATGGGAATAGATCTATAGCTGTTACTGAAACTAAATCAAAAACTAATAACTCTCCACAACAGAAAGAACCAGCTCTAACTGGTTTTAATGGTGAGTTGTGGCAAACATTAAAGAAAGAAAAGAGATCCCACTGGTTGCTTCTATTTGGTTTGAGACAAGGGCTTGCTATGTTACCCACCTGACTCAGAATTCATAAGCTCAAGCAATCATCCTGACTCTGTCTCTCAAATCCTGGCACTAAGCATAAATGAGCCACCCAGAGTCTTCATTCAAAAAAAAACAAAACAACAACAAAGCTTTATTGGCCAGAGCTGAGGTTGAAATGGTGCTCGTGAGGGAAGGCTGTGAGAGTTGGATTTCATTATTTAAAAGGGGTGTGTGTGTGTGTATGTGTGTGTGCGCGCGTGCCTGCGTGTGCGTGTGCGTGTGCGTGTGCGTGTGCGTGTGCGTGTGCGTGTGTGTGTGTGTGTGTGTTTATGGCAGGAGAGACAGCTAAGCAGTTAATAGCCCTTGTTCTTGGATAGGGCCTGAGTTCAGTCCCCAGAATCCACATGGCTTACAAGCATCTATAAAACTCCAGTCACAGGAGATCCAGTGTCCTCTTCTGTCCTCCAGGGGCACCAGGCACACACCTGATGTACACGCTCGAAGACAGGCAAAACACTCATAAAATAAAACAATCTAAAAACATTTAGCTTGTAAGATATCGCTTACCATGAACTTTTGGAACTTGATCTGTAGACCAGGCTGACCTCAAACTCACAGAGCTCTGCCTGCCTCTGCCTCTGCCTCCTGGGTGCAGGATTAAGGGAATGTGCCACAACTGCTTGGCTTAGATTTTAATTTTAAGCATTGCACTAATATGTGTCAGGAAAACTGAGGGTTTTTATTTGTTTGTATGGCTTTGGTTTGGGTTTTTTGTTGTTGTTTTTTGTTTTTGTTTTTGGCATCCTTGAATTTTGTTCCCGAGGCATTTGTCTCACTATGGTCTTGTGAGGAAAGAGGCAAGAAAGGAAGGACTGCAAATGCCCTGTGAGTATCTGGCTGTGGTGAGGGTTTCCGTTTTGTTTTTCCAGTGGTGATGGTTTGCATTTAGATGTATGCTAAGACCAGGGTGCTAAGCAATGGCTAACATGAAGCACAGCAGGGCAGGGCATGGGGAATGCTGTGGAGGAGAATCAACAGAAAGGAGTCTAGGTCACCCGGAAGGAGCAGGCTTCCAGCAAGCTCACATCCCAGTGAGACCCACTGTGTGACTTGAAAATGAAATTGACGTCTGGCAAGGCACGCTTGTACTGTTTGATTGACTAGTTTGTAGGATCTTTATACTCTCTTAATGCATTAAATCCATTGTTAGGTTCTTTTAAAAGGACCATAATAGAGACGCTGATTCCTGCTGAGCATGTTGTGTGGGCTAGATCAATAAAATACGCGGAAAGCTTAATCTTCCGAAGACCACTGCTCGCCAAAGCATAATCAGAAAATCCTTCCTCTTGTCTAAAAATTCATTTAAGAAATGGTTTCCAATTTCGCTAGGAAAATCAGCACCTTCCCCCAAAGTCCAAATATAGCAGCCTCTAGGTTGGATAACAGATATTCGTTCTTTCCTTAAGCATAATTTCCTTTCTAAATCTTGATTTTTTTTGATTAAAATAGTTTCAGGAAATGCAATATATATACAAGTACAGCTGCTATTCCGATTTGTTTGAACATGCATTAGAACATGTAACTATTAATAATTACATCACTTATTGAAAGCCCTTGAACGTCTAGATTTCATTACTATGTGTAATTTTGGGTCAGTGATCTGTAAATAATAAAATGCTTAAAATAATATTTTTCTAATACCTGTAATGGAATTCTTGAACTTCAATAAACTTGATACACATAAAAAGTTTTGGCCAAAAGGTAACCATAGTTTGAAAAATGAAAATTGTCTAAGAAGCTAATTATTCTGAAGGGTTAGTCAGGCGTGGTGGTGCACACATGCAATCCCGGTACCCAGAATGTGGAAGCAGGAAGATCAGAAGTTCAAGATTATCCTGGGCTCTAAGAAAGATTTGGGCTGTCTGGCAACAGAAGACTCTCTCAAAACCAACCAAACTAACCAACCAACAAAGAATGTTCCGAGCATCATCATACGGAAGCATTACGGAGAGAGAAAGACCCTGGACGATGTAGATCCAGAAGTCAGTCTCTTCAGGACTGTTTTTGCTGTGCTTCTCTTCATGGGGAATGGGCAGGGAAGCCTCCCTGCATCAGACCTCGGGTGCCTGACTCTGGTGGGCTGACAGCAGTGTGGGTCGAGCGGATTTTGCATTAGAGCAGCGGTTCTCAACCATGACCCCTCAGGATCAAACGACCCTTTCACAGGGATGGCCTAAGACCATTGGAAATATCCCATATTTACATTATGATTCATAGCTAGCAAATTACGATTACGAAGTAGCAGCAAGAATAATTTTATAGTTGGGGGCCACCACAACCTGAGGAACTGTGTTAAAGGGTCACAGAATTAGGAAGGATCAGGACCACTGTATTAAGTCTGGATAAGGAAGAGAGGAGTTTCCTCCAGTCCCCATCCCCCACAGGAAGCCACAGTGAGATTGCAGATGTGCTGTTTATCTGCTCCTGAGGTTTCCTGTAGGCTATGAATACAAAGAGAACACACACTTAATTCCTTCCGTATCTGTGGAAGGCCTTTAGGCAGGCCAGTTCATTTCACTATCTCTAGTTGGCCTGCATTTAGACGTATGGTGTTTGATGAATGTGGGCAGCTCAACATAATCTGGGGCTATCTTTCCAAGCAGAAGAAGAACCAGTTATTCTCTAGTTGGGGTCAACCTGCTAATCTTAGGAAAGATAAAATAAACACAAAAGAAAGTGGTGACCATTGGTGACAGCCAAAAGGGATTGTTTGAAGAAATGCTAGTTATCAGGGTAGAAGTCTGACTGTTGTCCAGTATTGACTCTCAATTCAGAGCTTAGAACATTCTGAGGGACATGGCCCAGACTGGCCTCTGACTTGTCATGTGACCCAGGCTGTCTTTGAACTGTCAAAATTCTCAGCCTCTGCATGCTGAGGCTTCCCACCAGAGCTTTCATGCCCTGTGAATAAGATTCTTTCAATATACCTATCCATCACATCACGTCCTTTGCTGGTGTAGAGATGATAAAACCAGGATAGCTGGCCAGTTTTTTATCTATGTATACAGATAAAAGGAAGACTTTTTTTTGGTGGGGGGAGGTACAGGCAGACGGGGGTGGGGGTGGGGTGGTGTTCGATACAGGATTTCTCTCTTTAGCCTTGGCTGTCATGGAACTCACTTTGTAGACCAGGCTGGCCTTGAACTCAGAATCAGCCTACCTCTGCCTCCCACGTGCTGGGATTAAAGGTGTGTACCACCACCACCTGGTTGGAAGTCTATTTTTAAGAGATGAACCACAGCCATGTACTGATGCAATAACATGGTCACTCGACTAGGTGCAATGCCCTTGTCCTTCTCTGTTTGATTAGAGCACTTCCAGCCATCAGTGCTTTAGGTTCTGGGTGACCAGTTAAATCCAGTTCCTTCTTATTGTGTGTATCATGAATGCAATGGTGAGAAGCATCGCAGTTTGACTCACCCTAAAGTCTCAGTAAACCAGGGCATCTAACTTTATAGTTAACGTTTGTCTTCACCAGTGGAGGGGGCAACAAAAACAGGCCCAATTTCTCATGTCTGTGTTTGCCTCCTTCCATCCCCAGCCAGCAAGCAGTTCTTTCTCCTTGTCTAAGTGTATAAGTGAAGCATTATCCTTGGGTGAATTTTTCTCTCCATTCACTATTTTAAAAAGCTGGGTTAGCATAAAAGGTATGAAACCGCATATAAAGTTTGCCTATCCATGAAGTAGTATGGCCATTCAGAGCAGATGCCGGAAGGTGTGTGTGGTGGTTTGAATGAGAATGGCCTCCTTGGGTTCATAGATTTGAACATTTGGTCACCAAGGAGTGGCACTATTTGAAAGGATTAGGAGGTGTGGTCTTGTCAGAGGAATTGTGTCACTGGTTGGGGGTGGGCTTTTGAGGGTTCAAAAGGCCACGCCAAACCCAGAGTCTTTCTCTATTTTGGCTAGCAGATCAGGTTGTAGCTCTCAGCTTTTTCTCCAGCGCCATGTCTGCCTGCTTGCCACCATGCTACCGGCCAATGATGATAACGGACTTCTGAAGCTGTAAGCCAGCCCTGGTTCCATGCTTTTGTTTATAAGAGTTGCCTTGGTCATGATGTCTCTTCATAGCAACACAACAGTGACTAAACAGTAATTGGTCTAGCTTCATTTTTCTGTGATAAATACCCTGACATAAGTAGCAAAGAAGAAAGGGTTTACTTGTCTCAGGATTCCAAGTTACAGTTCATCATTTTGAGGAAGTCAAGGCAGGAACTGGAAGTATCATAGCCACCATCAAAAGCAGAAAGAAGCCAGCGCATCTTTGCTGTCTGGCTTGCTTATCATCTTTCTTCACACATACTCTTGAGGGCCCAGCCTAGGAAACGAAGTCCTCTTACCCCATGGTGACCTGGGTCAGTTAAGAATCAAGACAGTTGCTCACAGACATGTTCTCAGGCCATCTGCTCTTGCTGGCCCTTATCTGTGTATTTGTAGAAGGACATAAAATTTGAAAATAAGTAGCAGCAATTTCTTTGGGTCTCACAGTATGAATGACATAGTATTTAGTATCCTGGCTACAGTGAACATGTTGACTATGTCCTGAGTGGTTCAGGCCTGGTTAATTATCTTTATCTAAAGCCAATTCCATCTACTACAGAACATTCTAAGACCTTAAGCTGGATGTTTCCTGTCTTTGCTTTCCCAATCTCCACCAATGAATAATTCTCTCAGAAGCCTGGTTTCTGAAATTCAAGTCTGCTTGGGGACATCAGTTTGAGACGGTATTTCTGGAACTAGAAGGTCAGCATTGCTCCTCACACAGAGCATGGTCCACTGTAGGCCCCATGGCCCCTTTCTCAGAAGAGCTCAGTGTCTTCTCCTGGGACAGGACTTTGATCCCTGACTTAAATCCTTACAAGGGCAGGGAGAGTGAGGTCCTCAGAGATGTTTGTGGTGACTGCTGATAAGTAAAAGCAGCGATACTTAGTGGGTGACATGTGCAAGCTGAAACGTAACTGAGGTAGACCATGCTGGCATTGTGCTGTGGCTCAATCATAGAGTCTATGGTCTACATGATGTATGCCACTGCCTTCTGTGAATGTGCTATGACGTGAGATTCACATACACCACTGTCTGGTGAAAAAACACATACAGAGCTCTATAACTACATAGAAATCAGCCACAAACTTGGGGTGACAGGTACTTTAAGCACTAAAATTGCATATGTGTATTATACGTGTGTTTGTGTGTGTGTGCATGTATTATGTTGTATAGGCTTTTTTATTTTAAATTTCAAAGACAAACATCGATTTCTTATAATAAAAAATTTAAGATTTTTAGACAGAGTTGTATCACTTTTCTTTATTTTGTGTGTAGCAAAATGATAAGTCTGTCAATGGATGCAAACTGCGTTTGCCTTTTAGCAGTGTGAAGAATGTTGTGAACACTGGGGCTCTGATTGGCTTGCCCTGCTAAATGTTTCACTTTTTGGAAGTTTTGTTACCAATGAAACAGAATTGAGATGGTAGACTCTTTAAAACGTGGGTCCAGTGGAAATTGAATAGGCCATGATGATATCCTTCTCAGAGGGAATTAATGAAGTTCTCACAGATCAGATTAGTTCCTTCAAGAATAAGTCATTTAAAAGCAAGTTAAAATAAACATAATAAGAGTTATAGATGACTAAAAGCCATTACCCACAGCATACTGAATGAGGAAAGGCTAAATAATTTCTTTTAAGATCAGAAAGAAGACAAGGATGTCCACTTTCACCATACTTACTTAATCTGGCATTAGAAGTCTCAGATACCACAAAAAAGTAAGACAAACTAATAAAAGACATTTATCTAGGAAAAGAGATCAAATTATCTGTGTTTGCACATAACTTGACTTTATGTATAGAAAAGATTCCTAAAGACTCTACTAAGATACTGTTATAATTGTTAAATGACTGCAGTGAAGATATAAAACCAGCAGGACGTAAAAATCTCAGACCAACATACAAAAATTGCTACCTGATTTATATCTCAGTGATAGAATTGCCGAGAAAGAAATCAAGAAAGTAATCGAATTTACAATAGAAACGAAAACACATACACACACACACACATACACACAATGCAAACAAACAAACAAACAACAAAGCAAGGCATAAATTTAACCAAGATAGTGAGTGATACCAAAATGAAAATTACAAAAAGATGATGTCTTAGTCACCTTTCTAATGCTGTGAAGAGATATCATGACCTAGGTAACTATTATAAAAGGAAGCATTTAGTTGACTTGAGTGACCAATCATTCAAATCTATGAGCCTATGGGGGTAACTTTTATTCAAAACACCATAAATGTGTGAGAGACATTGAAGCAAATTCATATACATAGGCAAACAATATGGAAAGATGCCCTGTTTTCATGGAGTAGAAAAGTTCAGATTATTGAAATGCTCATATGACCAAAAGCTATCTGTGGATCCAATGCGGTTGATATCAACATCCCAATGGCATTCTTTACAGAATTAGGGGAGAGAACCCCCAAATTTCGCATGGGTCTACAAGGGCTTCAAACAACCAAAAGGAAGGAGAACAAAGTTTGG
>NW_021604630.1:10746545-10765327 GCF_004785775.1 Grammomys surdaster | reverse complement strand
TGCGAGCCAAACTGGCTCTTTTCTTCCTTGAAGCAGATTTCTCTCAGATGTTTGTCATGAAGAGATAAAACTGGCTAACACAGAGGGAAGAGGCTTAGCTGTGAGATCCAGGCTGAGGAACTCCAAGTTAACTCGGGCAGTGACACTCCGGAGTTCATGCTCTCAGTCACGCTGGTACGAAGCAAGCTGTTTAGCACACAGCACTAATATTGCTGATATTTCTATTAGTCCCAATGGCGTTCTTTTCATCTTAAATAGTGTTGCTGTTCTCAGAGGGAAGAATACTCAAGTCACCAGGGCCAGACCAGTGTCTGCTTTTCATCTGCACTGGCATGGCTGTGTTTCCGGTGCTATCATTGCTCACATGCTATCCAAGGCTAAGGATATCACCTGTGACCTCAAAGACACACCAGATTGGTTCAGTGGTCCCAGAATATGCTATCCATTCAATCGGGCCACCCATTTCTAATCCTGTAGCCTGAGGTGAAGTCATACACACTGTCTTAGCTCCTTTTCTATTGCTGTGACAAAGCACCATAACCAAGACAACTTATAAAAGAGAGAATTTATTGAAGTGTATGGTTCCAGGAGGTGAGTCCATGGCCATCATGGCAGGGAGCGTGGCAGCAGGCAGTTGGCATGGAGCTGGAACAGTAGCTGAGAGATGACATCTTGATCCACACGTGCAAAGCAAAGATAGAGACAGAGATAGAGATGGTAGAGATAGATAGATAGACAGACAGACAGACAGACAGGTTGACAGGTAGACAGGTAGACAGGTAGGTAGATAGATAGATAGATAGATAGATAGATAGATAGATAGATAGATAGATAGATATGGATGGATCGATGGATGGATGGATGGATGGATAACTATAGATAGATGGATACATAGACAGACAGACAGATAATGGAATGCTGTGTGCTCTTGAAACATCAAAAGTGACACCTTTCTCACAACAAGGCCACATATCCTAATCCTTCCCTAACTCTCTACCAACTGGGGACAAAGCATTCAAATATATGAGTCCACGGGGCCATTCTTGTTCAGACCATTGCACCCATAGAACACTTTAACTTTAATTTAATTTTTCCACTGCCACGAATAGTTTCACATCTCCCTACCTGATCTTTTGACTGTCTAACACCCCTACCGAAATTATAATGATTCAGGTGGTCCTTCACTCATGATGCTTCAGTGTAAGAAGTTTACAAGTTCACAATGGTACAATTTGGGCTCAGCAGTTAAGAGCACTGGCTGCTCTTCCAGAGGTCCTGAGTTCAATTCCTAGCAACTACATGGTGGCTCAGAATGATGCAACAGCCACACCCATCCAGTAAACAACAGGCTTTGGATTCTGTGTTGTGGTCCCTTCGCAGGCTAGCAGTAAACAGTAGGATATGATCTCCAGGACTGGGTAGGATGGTGAGTCATGGCTCTCAGCCAGCCACACAATCAATAAAGAGAAACTCCAGTACCCCACAGTATACATGTGACTGGCTGAGCAACGAGGGCCACTAGGGAGGTGGCCTGGATGCATTTTCAACTCAAGATGGATTTATCAGAGTATTACCTCACTGTGATTCAAAGTGCAGTTTATAAGCAAGTTTCATGTTTTTCCCATATCTTAAGTGTTTTCTTCTTGTATTGTCTTACCTATAAATATAACTCATTCCAAAAATAGGTTTTGAAACTCCAAAGGAACAATGAAAATTCAAAGATCAAAGGAAGAGATGCTATTCCTAGAGACAAAAGCTAAAAGGTGATGCTTTCATTTTAAATTGTATTTTAATGCATTTTGATGTATATTTTTAATTGCCACATGGTTATCATACAGATTTATGGGGTACAGTGACATCTCTGCACCTACACACAATGTGTAATTATCAGATCAGGGTAATTGTCATAATTATCACCTCAGACATTTTAGGTTTTGTGACACATGAAAGACACCCATGGAAAATATTTCAAATAATTCTAAAGGATGTTTTGATGCATGTATTTTTATACATGCAAATTGATTTTTTTATAGTGGTAGGCAATCAGCTAAGCAGTTGTTCTTCCCCTGAGCTACATGCTTAGACCATGAATGAGGACTCTGGTCGACGTAAGTGTGGTCAGCTGACACAGACCATTTGTACTTTCCTTTGCTCTCTTATCTCTCCTCAAAGTCAGAGAAACAAATGTTTTCTTTTAATTTGATCTGCTCTCCTTTATTTCAAAGCACGCTTGTTGTACCAGCTGAGAGGGTGAAAGCTAAAGGAAGCAGAAGCAATTCATTTCCTTCAGCCAGCTCTGTATTTCCATCCCCCTGAGCTACCAAAGTCAATACCCACTGCCTATTTCCATGCCTTGCCCTTGTGCAGTCAAACAGATGCAAATGAACATTTACATATATATATAGTCTTTTTGAACTTGCTTCTACTCAAATATAATTGAAGCAAATGCATTAGTGTATAATTTGTGTGTGTGTGTGTAGACAATAAATAAATCCAGAACATTCCCAACAATTCAAGAAATATGGCTAGACTATATTTTCCTTCTTTTCTAAAAATTTGTTTTTTGTCTCCACCCCAGCATGTGTGTGTGTGTTTGTGTGTGTGTTACTGTGTGTGTGTGTGAGTGTGTATATGTGTACGAATGTGTGTTTGAGCGTGTGTGTGCGTGTGTGTGTGTGTGTGTAGTGTAGTATATTTGGTTTCACAATTCTTATTTGTACTTCGTCTTGGCTAGTGTCTGTCCTACACAGACCTACCCTTGTTCCAGGATGGTTTTATTTTCTAATCTTATTAGTGAAGGTATCTGCCTTGGAGACTATGGCCTGCTAGGTCCAAGTTTCTTAGAACAAAAGATAATACATCTCCAAGAAGCCATAGGTTATTAAGCAAAAAACCCAATGCCAGGTATAGGATTACTTTCCTGTGAGTTCTTGATCAGGAAAATCTCAGGTACTCCCAAAACGATGCAAGCTCTTGCCAGTCATTGCTTTTGTTCTCCCATTAGAAACCGATGGAAAGACCCTACTGTTGAAAAAACCACAGTACTTTGGTCACAGGACATGGAGAACTCAAGTTGGAAGCTTCTTTCCAACTGGCTGGCTTTCATAGTGCCAGAAGGTACATGCAGCCTTTTGGGAAAGAAAAATCATCACCAATCTTAGCAGACTATGAACTCTATAAACTGCAATAATGACCTGCCTGTCAAAATGTGCCCATTAGTGTGATACTGGCATGGACGTTACGGGAGCAACCAACCAATTTCTGATTAGATTCAAGGCCTACTCTTTATGAGAAAACCCACTCCTGGGGCTGTAAATCCAACCAAGAACTTGTGGCTATGCTTGCCCATCAACTCTAGAAGAAAACCCACGACTATTCTTTTTCTAAATAGACAGGGTATCAAACTGCTTTCTAAATCTTTATTTTTATACTCATGGATTAATGTAGCTCTCAGACTTCACTGGAGAAGCTTCTTTTTTGCAGTGAATGGAGGTTAATGCAGAAAGACTAGAAACCACTCAAAGTGCAGGGAATAAGTAGCCATTGAGCGCTCAGCTCTGTGGGACACCTATAATTATACACATGTACCTTTCTGTTAATGTGAAAATCAGAGTTTGGAAATATTGTGAAACAGTATCTTCTTGACATGATCTAGCTAATGAGCTCATGAAGTCACTGTATCTGTAGGTACCCACACAAAACCTGAGCAAGACTGGGCCAGGAAGCATTTCAAGGTAGAATGGAGAAGGGCTCATGACAGTGCGCGCGCACACACACACACACACAGAGAGAGACACTGAGGACCTGTTGACAGTCATCAGTGGCTCGGAGAAAAGGTACCACTTTCTTCAGTATTATAATGACTGATAACTTGTCCATGCTCCAGTAAATGCTCCCATGTTTGTTCAGGAAGCCCTGTTGAAATTCCGTGGGTCACACACACACAAATATGTGAAAGTGGAGGGAGTACTACTGGAAGGAACACAAGATAGTGAGAGGGTGAAAAAGACTAACATCTATTATATGTATAGGTGTATGGAACTATCAAAGCTTTTAGGAAATAATTTTTAAGAAAGGAGACAATGGAAGACTTTAGGGCTCACAACCTCTGCCCAGAGAAAGCCACAGAGCTTTTGCTCGTTTCCATAATCATGAGCTGTTTGTCTTCAGACAGGGTCTCACGTAACCCAGGATGGCCTCTAACTTGATATTCAGCTGGGGATGACACGGAACTTCTGATTCCCCTGTCTCCGTGTTCTCAATGCTGAAGTTACGTGCATGCACCACTGTGCCTGCTTTATGGGATGCTGCGAGTCAGGGCTTTGTGCCCAGTAGACAAGTACTCCATCAGCTGCTGCTGCCGTAATTGGATCTGTCTCTAATTTCCTGAGCTTTGAAGCCCACAGGTTTTGAGGGTAATGTAATGAATTAAAGGACGCCAATTAATAAAATCCCTCTTCCTCTAAATTCTGTATTAACAAAGAGCTAAAATCAAGGTAGATGAAAATATTGCCCTCTGATCATCAGCTAGACAGGGGACACAGAACCTCAGCCACAAGGTGCCTTCCGCCCACAAGTCTACGCCATATCCATAGCTATTTTCTATGCTGCTCTCCTGAGCTCAGAGGGCAGTGGGTAGGATGGTGCCCCAAGTTCAGGTCTTCTGAGATAGGCTCTAGTATCCATCTTGATTCCCAGACTGACTTCACACAAGCCAGGCTTTCACCTTCAGTGAGTCAAGAGGGAGGGAGAAATCTGAAGAACTGTCCCCTCTCTGATGGAAAGGGAGAGATTCCAGTTTTTAAGACCGAAGAAGGAACACCAGGATGGGAGAAGGTGACACTCCAGCAATCACACACTGAAGAGTGCCATCCAAAAGGGATTCACTCCAGTCAGTTGACCATAAGTGGACTGTCATTGTCATAGTTTATCCAGGAGTATCTAGTCCACACCCATCTCATTGTGAGAATGCCTCTCTCAGTCCTAGCAGAAGCTGCCTCTCTGAGGGCATGCTTTCTCCTCCAAGGTTATGTTTGAAAAACCCAGACATTCTGGCTCACAGATGCTCATGTTCCAGAAGGACAGGGACAAGGTAGTGTGCACCCAGGGACAGCACCAGCCCACAACTCTATTTATTTATCTTGCACCAGAAAAAGTAGATCAGCTCCTTTCCCTGAGGACCCCATTATGCAAACTTCTGTTTTTCTACCTCTCCCTGACGTGCTGAAGACCACGTCGTCCACTGATCAGCTGGCAGAGCCGTGTGAGATGGCTGAATTTCTGGGCTTGAGTACCAGAGAGAGTTTTCAGTCACAGTTGGAGACTTTTACCACTAAAGCCGTGTCAATAACTACAATTACGATACGATGTCCGAAAAAACTATCTTATTAGGACTATCAGTTGGTACACATTCTTGCAAATATTTATCAAAATATTTATCAAACAAAAAAATAGACCTATCTTCTTGATTTCGTGTGTCTGTCTATAATTTACAATGGTTGCCAGGTGTGGTGGCACATGCCTTTTATTTCAGCACTCAGGACACAGGAACAGGCAGATCTCTGTGAGTTTGAGGCCAGCTTGGTCTACAAAGTGAGTTTCAGGACCATCAGAGCTACACAGAGAAACCCTGTTTTGAAAAACAACAATAAATAAATAAATAAATACAAACAAATGAGGTTCACAATGGAACAAAGTCTAACGGGACAGAATGTATTAGGAGATGGGGACACTAGGAGATGACCAGACTGTGAGGACTCCTAACTGTGGCCAGTGCTTTGGTAAGAGTCCTCAGAGAGCCGTGTGATCTGCTTGTCATGTCTTTCACCATGTGGGGACACAACAATTGAGCCCAATCTTGTAAGCAGAGAGCAGCCTTTGCCAGACAACAATCTGCCAACACCTTGATCTTGGACTTCCCAGACTCTAGAACTGAGAAATAAGCTGTTACTTATAAACGCCTCAATACCTTCATCTATCCATGCAACTAGACAGAATGCAGTCTACTGGCTAACTTATAAACAAACTTACAAACAAACTGGCTAACTTATAAATAAAGAAACTTATTTCTTTGAAAGCCGGGATGCGAGAGATCAAGGTACTGGTTGGTTTGGTGTCTGTCAAAGGTCAAATTCTGCTCCTAAGACAGTGCCCTCAGCACTCCACTCTCAGCAGGGACTAACACTGCTTCTAGCTTGGTAGAAGAGCAGAAGGGAAGGGGCAGAGCAAAGAGAGAGAGAGAAAAAAAATCTCCCTTTATTAAAGCATTAAATCTACCCACAAAAGGATTAACCTCACGGCCTAATCATATTTTTTTAAGGTTCTACTTCCTAACACAATTATCTTTAGCAATACATTCTCAATGAGTTTCAGAGGGGACAAATATTCAGCCCACAGGGCCTAGTCTCTTATATGTGACAATAACGATCTAGACTAAGACATCTTTTACAAATTTTTTGTTAATAACTAATTTTTTAATGTGTATGAGTCTTTGTTTGGAGACATGTTGCCCACCTGCATGCCCGATGCTTGTAGAGGCCAGAAGAGAGCATCAGATCCTTCAAAACCGGGATTACAAATAGTGTGAGCTGCCATGTAGGTTCTGGGACCCAAACCCAGGTCCTCTGCAAGAGCAGCAAGTGTTTTTAACTGCTCAGCCATCTCTCCAGGCCCAGAAGTAAGACATCTTTGACGCAGCCATTTATACTTCATGGAATTTCCTTTGTAGAAATAAATCACACAACTGTCCAAAGAAATCTGTAGGAAAGATATTTATGGCAGCATCCTTTGTACAAATGGAAAAACTCAAGATTGCTCTCTATTTATAAAAGATGGGTTAAATAAATATGGCTCATATATAGAATGGGAAGGCCGTGCAGATATTAAACAGTAGTCAAGGGACTATGTAAGCACTGACTCACAACTCTGTTTAAGATAGCTGAGAAGAGCAAGGATACCCTTGATGTGTAGTTAGACTGTTGGTGTGTGTCTGTCCATCATAGACTTAGAAAACAAAATCAAATGCTCTGATCTCTGACCAATGCATTCCTGGGACACTGGGTTGCTCACTCTGGGATAAAGGCTGTTAGAAACTGGAGGGCTTTTATTCTTCATCTAATGATAAAGAACATTCTAATGGTAAGCTTTTCTCAACAACAGCACAGAGGAAGTTCCCTCAATCCTCAGAGCCTCCTTGAGGACAGTGAGCCCAAAGCAGGCAAGCCCAGGCAGTAACTTCTGTAACATGAGACTGTGGCTACTTTGTGTTCATATCCTCTCTCCTAATAAGAGAGGGGCTATATTCCTTTACCTGTAAGTACTCCGTGCACACTCCTCTCTGATCTATGCTTCTAGCAATCTCAGCATCTAGAACCAAGAATAATAAACATTCCAGCGCGCAGTACCAGCTGAACTGTACAAGATATGGTGATGGTCCAGTCAGTCCTAAGAGCTTCCAACTGGTGAGCAACATGTCACCACACTCCGCCGACCTACATGATTTCTCTATGGAGAACAACTCTTCAGTTCACAGTCTGAACAGCTATCCACTGGGAATCTCTTCTAGAAGAGACTGGTCCCGGTCACCACTGTTGGCTTTCTCTTAGGCTTTTTTGTCAGGCCTCAGTGACCACTGGCTGGTTTTGCATTTCTATGCATGTGAGAGTTTCTCCCTCTACCTGTCTTCCTGGCTGGTATCTTATTCTCTCACATTAGAAGATAGGGAAGGAAGGTGAGGGAAGACGGTTTGCAAATGAGTTTCGAGTTATTCAGTTGTACTGTTTAGCAGGAAGATCTGGCTGTACGTGCAAGAATTTAAAATGATGCTTCTAGATTTTAAAACATAACGTTAACGCTGCTTCAATTCTTCAGAGGACTAGTCGGCACCTTGGTTGACTAAAGTGAAGAATTCAGTGCATGGAGAGCCATGGGTTCAGGGTACAGGGAATCAGTAAGATGCCAGAGTTATGGGTCAGGAGCACTCTCTTTCCTTGTAGATCTGCCCTGGACCAGCTCCCACCTTGAACATACCACTCAATGCTCTCTGCTCCTCAGAATCTCATTGTAAACACAGGAGGAAAATCCCTTCCCCTGCAGTCACTATGAGTCTAGAGTTGTGATTGACACCTCTACTTAGGAGCTGATTACAGACCAATGAGTTAAAAACAGTATTACTGATGGGGCCACTCCACTCATCTCCAAATTTTTAACCCAGAATTTCTCCTGTCTTAAGGAAATATGGAGACAAAGTATAGAGCACAGACTGAAGGAAAGGCCATCCAGAGACTGCCCCACCTGGGGATCCATTCCATATACAGACACCAAATTCAGACACTATTGTGGATGCCAAGAAGTGCATGCTGACAGGAGCCTGATATAGCTCTCTCCTGAGAGGCTCTACCAGAGCCTGACATATACAGAGGTGGATGCTCGCAGCCAACCATTGGACTGAACATGGGGACTACAATGGAGGAGAGAGAGAAAGGACTGAAGGACCTGAAACGGTTTGCAATCCCATAGGAAGAACAACGATATCAACCAACCAGACCCCCCAGAGCTCCTAGGGACTAAACCACCAACCAAAGAGTACACATGGAGGGACCCATGGCTCCAGCCGCATATGTAGAAGAAGATGGCCTTGTCTGGCATCAATGGGAGGGGAGGCCCTTGGTCCTGTGGAGGCCCCATTATAGGGGAATGCCAGGGTGGTGAGGTGAGAGTGGGTGGGTAGGTGGGTAGGAGAGCACTCTCATTGAAGCAGGGGGAGCGGGAATGGGATAGGGGGTTTCCGGAAGGGAAACCAGGAAAGGGGATAACATTTGAAATGTAAATAAATAAAATATCCAATCAAAACAAAACAGTATTACGGCCAGATGTGGCACTGATAGCCTTTAATCCCATCACACTAGAGCCAGAAGTAGGTGAATCTCTTAGTGCTAGGCCAGCCTGGTCTACAGAGTGAGTTCCATGACATCTAGGGCTACACAGAAAAACCCTGTCTTGAAAATAAAAAATAAATAAATAGATACAATATAATAGAATAAATTAATATAAGAAATTAAAGCAAAATTACTAATTTGTAGAGGTAAATAAACAGCTCCAGACTTAGGAATAGATCAAGTTGCCCATTTGACCTCTCATGCAAGATAATTCACATGAGAATTTTGATTTTCATGATTAGAACATTTTTTTAAATATTTTGATTTGCTTTCCAAGGTGCCTTCTCTTCCATGATGTTTTACAGTGAGAAACATGTGACGGGAAGGTTCAACTCAGTCCCCAAACTTTCCCATGAGCTTCCTTGCTTCAGGAACGGACATTTTAGAAGTCCTTCTGGGCTCAGAACTCCTCTCCTTGCAGCAAGCAGCACCAGTGGACAGACCCTAGATGTCTTGGTCCTCTAGACTGCGTCTCTGAGGTAAGAGTCAGACCCTTGGGATCTCCTTGTTTCTGGTTCAAGATGCCGACACACAAGACACGAAGAGTATCAGAATCAACCTAATTGTTCAAATTACTTGACAAAAGTGCCAGCTTCTGCTCATACCCAGAAGCTACTGTAGGCAGTCAACGGGCTTCTCTAAGAGAGGGTATCCAGGAGACTCTGCTCTAGGAAGCCGTAGATCCTGGCTACATAGAGTAACTGGCAACAATCTCAACGACGGCCATACCACAGTCTCTTCTCCATCAACATCCTCGATATTCTCTGTAGGATTGCTCATGGAAATTTCTAACAGACTGCACAGACCTGTTCCAACATCAGACTTTGCTTCTCAGCTGGCTACAGGCTCAGCATCTGGGATGTGGAACAGATTTGTGGCATTCTCAAAGCCAGGGACCATCTTATATTCTACACAGGATGGAGGGTTTTTTATCCCCTCAGTACTTGGTTGTTGTTTTCTTTTCTTTCTTTTTTTTTCTTGTAACAACAAGAATTTTTATCTCACTGAGCTTATATACATGAAAATTTTCAAAATAATTCAAATTATTTGCTTTTGCTTTTCAGGAGTTGCAATGCAGCACAAGAACATTCGCCTCAGGTGAAGTTAGGTAAAGATGAGCACTCGAGCTTAGTCACGGTCATTGGTACTGCAGATGATTGATAGCAAGGATCTGCAAGCTGTAGCCACTGCCCTTGACAAGAAGACCCAGACTCTACACTCCCATTTTACAATGGTGCCCAAGATCCGGGGAGTCTTCATTTTGTTTGACACAGCTCCATAGAAGGTGTTCACACGCAGTTCGCTAGGAAGACACAGTAGGAAGTATGGGTTTCCTTGTGGGAAATGAATCTTCTTAGTTATGACCCTGCAAATCTGAAACCAAGGTGTGGGCAGGATTGGTTCCCAAGAACGATGAGGAGGAACCACTCTGCTCTACGGGCTGCTGGTGAGTTGCTGGAGGTCCTAGGCTCTTCCTTGGCTTCTGAAAATGTTGCTCCAACTTATGGCTTCATCTACAACGTTCTCTCTCTTCTCTTTCTCTTGCAGTCTCTGTTCTTTCCTTCTCCTCCCCCTTCCCCTCTCATCTGTCTATCTGTCTGTCTGTCTGTCTGTCTGTCTGTGTATCATCTATTACTCCAGGATCTTTTACACATCAAACAAGTGCTTCACCTCCAACTTTTTTTTACTTTTGACAAGGATATCGGTCATGTTGGATTAGAACCTACCCTAATAATGTCGTTTTAGCATTCTAAGGATCATGGCTCCAATACACAGGGCTGGAGAGACAGTACAACAGTTAAGAGTACTTGTTATTCTTCCAGAATACTCTCGTTCAATTCTCAGCACCAACATGGTGGCTGACAATAACTCTAGTTCCAGGGGGATCCAACATCCTGGCCTCTACAGCACAGTATGACTGTGGTACATAACATAACATAACATACATGCATACAAAACACCCACACACCAAATAATAAAAACAAAAATAGATTTAAAAAGAAAGAGTTTCTGGGGGATACAATGCAATCCATAGCAACACTGAATAATTTTGATAAGTCAGAACCCTGTTCCTGTATCACTGAATGTACTGATGTTTGGAACTAGGTATATCACATACTAAACCCTTAAGAATACATTGGACTAATAAATACATGTGGTAACCCTCACCAGGCTATATGGGGAGTGTTCAGACAGCCTTTAAATGCGGTGTTGATTTCCCTGCAAAGACACTTGTCACTGGCCATGTGAGAATGGGAGACGGTTGTTACTAATCCCCAGCTTTCAAGGCGGCCAACTTAATGTCAGCTTCTTCTCACGCTTTCAGCTGCCGTCCTTCCAAGGAATAAAACTGACTGTCGATTTCGTCTGTCCTGTCTCTGAGTCTGGTGGGGAGGATGTAGGGCAATAGACTGATTTGACAGCAGGGCAGAGGGAAGAGGGACACTCTTAAGAGCTGGCAACCCTCGTGTGGTTCCTGCTTTGGATTGTCCTGCCTTTGATTTCTGACGATGCTGGAGAGAGTGTCACAGGAGCATCTGCCTGCTGCCACCCTCAGGAACGCTGCCCAAGCTGACTGGGAAGAGTTCTCACAAATGTCTTTGGGACTGGGGGGAAAGCCAGTTTTTAGATGTGTCCCATCTGGAGGAATTGTAGCCCCTTACAAATTGAACATGGATTAGAGGCTCAGGCAGTAAATCCTGTGTCAGTCCTTTATATTTCCCCTTAGATTTTTTTTCCTGCTCCCAACAACAGATGGAAGAAATTAATGAGATATGTTACATTGAAAGAGAACCGGGAGCCTCAAATGTGGCTGCCGCGCTCCCGTTGGCAGGGTTCTCTGTGGCTCTGTGCAAGGTTGCAGCATACTTCCCACTGCTGGGCACCTGTGGGAGGACCCCAAGCCAGGAAGCAAGCCCGGTTCAGACACCTGTACCCTTAGAGCATCCAAATAATACCCCTCAAGTTGTCTCAGAAATGGATGACTATACTCCAAACTATGTCACTTGTTTATTTTTATGTATTTAGCTCTGCTCCGTTTGAAGTGGGTGAGCTGGTCTATGTGTGTGCCCACACAGCCATCTGGGTGATAACTGGAGAACAGATTTCGGGCCCCTTGGTTCTTCTGTTTGATTGGAAATTAGCTTCTTCCTTGGACTCTAATTTGCAATGTTTAATGGAACAGAAACGCCAAGGAGCTTGTTGACTGTTCATGTGAGAGAGAAGCTGTGCCTAATGTCACAGACGAGCTCTTTGCCCATTTATTGGTTCACTTCAGTGAGTGTAAATAGATCACAGCTTTGTTGGAACTTTCATGTGGAGATTCAGGGTTTTAGACCAAGGCCCCAAACTCCAGTGAGTCTGAAAAAGCGTGTACTACCAGTTGAACTGTGTAGCCTGGTGTACCTGGTCACCACCAGGTCAGCCCAAGGTCAGTTCAGTGTGGGTAGGGGTGGGTACTGACTTAGAATTAAGGCTGTAGCCAGTGGATCTACATCTTGCCTAAGAGCCTATGCATCTTTCAGCTGGTGATTGCATGGACATTGTTCCTTTGGAGATAGATCTATAATGGCCAGAGCTGCCCTCCAACTAGATGAGGCTGAGAACCAGCTAGCGTTTGTATCAAATCTGAACTTACACCCTTCACAGAATACAAAGTGGCCACTGGCAAGCTGCCACTTCCCAAGATGACATTCCTGGAGCTTCTGGCATGCTCCATTCTGTTTAAAGGTTCAGAGAGCCTGGAATTCCAGGCTAATCACCGTAGGTGCATCCCGTTTCTCCTCAGACCTGCTTGGTGCCTTCTGATGGATCAGAGCATCTCTTCCAAGCCGGACATTCAAGGGGGTCGGGGAGGGGGGGTTGTACGAAATGTGCTTGCTGACAGAGTTCTCAGGGTTCTGGTGCGTGTGGCTTGGACTTCTTGAGGTCTCATTTATTTATTTATTTATTTATTTATTTATTTTTGTTTTTTTTTTGTTTTTGTTTTTCGAGACAGGATTTCTCTGTATAGCCCTGGCTGTCCTGGAACTCACTCTGTAGATCAGGCTGGCCTGAAACTCAGAAATCCGCCTGCCTCTACCTCCCAAGTGCTGGGATTAAAGGCGTGTGCCACCACTGCCTGGCTTCAGATTTCTGCCAGTTTGATGCCATATGTCTTAAGAAGGCCTTTAATGTTCCAGCGACATCACAGATATTTCCACTATCATACAGTCTTAGCCATATACCTGGTGACCCAAGAACTCCTTCAGCCCACTGTCTGTCCTGCTCTGTTGTTTCTCTCCTCTTCCCTTCCTTCCTCATTGTTCAACCTTGCTTTGTTTCATGTCTATGTGTCTTTATATGTTTATTTTATATACATAGAGCTCTAAAAACGGCAGGGCTACTGTGTAGACTTTATTCTCCATTGGTTCTGGTGCCCTGGATGGATCCCGGTACTAATGCAATAGTATCTCTGCTTCCTAAGCTGTGTTCTCCCACAGGAGAGTCCAGCTAACTATCCTTACACCACTTGCCTTTTTGTCTCTTCTTGATTTCAGACATTTCTCCATGTCTTTTCACTTTTTTACTGTACTGTTAAATACTGGTCCTAGGGCCTAGGGAGATGCTCAGTGGTTCAAAGTACTGGATGCTCTTCCTGAGGACAAGGGTTCAATTCTCAACACCTATATGGTAGCTCACAACGGTCTATAAACTCCAGCTCCAGGGGATTTGACACTCCTGTGTACACACATATGCAGGCAAAACACCAATGCATATAAAGTAAAAAGTAAATAATACTGTTCCTTTTTGCTGATAAAATCTAACTACTGTGTATTTGATTATTTTGTTTATTTTATTCCTTTTTTTCTAGCCTTTCACAGACTGCTGCACTAAATACCCTACTTTCTATCTTCTAGGGTATAAATGAATTTTTCTAGTGTGCGGATCTAGAAATAGAACTGCTGGATGCAGTCCCTGGATCCACGGTTACTGCCAAGTACCTCTACCTTCCGGTGTCAGATCACGTTTCTCCAGCGTCAGCCACACTTGCTGTTGTAGCATCCCTGTGTACCAGCCGCCTGAGGGCAACTTTCTGCTATTTTAATTTGCAAATACACTCTACCTTGTCATCTAACTTGGTGTCTTTGGGCCGAGAAAACATTTTTACTCAATAAAATTCACTTTGAGCTTTGTTTCTTCTTTTGTTTCATGTCTTTTGTTTATTTAAAAATCTTATTGACTATATGACTTCAAGGGTTTAATCCATCCTTTCAGAGCTCATGCCTCTTAAACCTTTGTGTCTGTTAGGGAATGATTAAATATCCTTATTTCTGAAAAATAAAAAAGTGCCACAAATCCCAATCTATGCATAGTGATTGTAACTGACCATTGACATGATGAATCCTGGGCCCCACATGGTCCTGCTGGATACTCTGGGAAGAGTGCACACATTAAATGCAGAAGAAATGGCCACACCACTGGAGTCTCCTGTCCACCCAACCTTGCGCCACGCTATTGCAAGCACAAAGACTGAAGGGAAAATGGGAACCGCTGTCTTTTCCCTTCTTTAATATTCTGTATGTTTTACACGGGTCTTACAGATCCCCCACCCTTCAGTTGACAGCAAGATGTTTCCAGCTACCCAGCCTGCCCAGATCACGCTGCACCAGAGAGCTGAAGCTTGCATGCTTGCTTGCTCTCCTCTCTCCCTGTCCCCTCTCTCTTCCATTATTTTATGTGTATGCACATTTGGCCTGCATGAATGTATGCATGTACCGTATGCTTACCTGGTACCCATGGAAACCAGAAGAGCTTTTCTGACCCTCTGGAACTGCAGTTACAGGGGCTATGGTGAGCTATGATGTAGGTGTTGGGATTTGAACCTAGGCCCCTGGAAGAGCAGCCAGTCAGTGATCTTAACCACTAAGCAATCTCTCCGGTCCTCTTCCCCCATTTCCTTAATGTTCCTAACTACCTAAAGTTCCTTTTTATTTGTATTCTTGTGGCACTGGAGATCAAACCATGGACCTACAATGTGCTACCATGGACCTATAGTCCCAGCCCTTTCCAACTACCCTTTAAATATCTTGTACTTAAATGTGAACAGCTAGATAGATAAGAGTCACTTGCTATAGTGTTGGTTTTGTGAAGAACATCACTCGCTCTAGACACACTCTGGGGAGAATAAACTTTACCACAGTGATTCAATTTCACAAATTCAATTTGTAGGAACAAATGAAGGGGTTGGTTAGTGGAGCCAACTGAAGCTGGAACTGAGGAAGAGGACTGAGTCTAGTTAAATGTAGCTCTCGGGAGACACGTGTCAGCATTGGAGGCAGGAGTGAATGAGGTATTTTGATGTCACTCCGGTGTCTGTTCCCAAAAGAAGCCCAGAGATGTCATTAGGGATGGAACAGGGGAGTGAAGAGCAGAGAAATGTTCTGCATTGGTGTGACAAGAGGGCAGCCAGCCCACTTCATCCTGCAGACACACTGGATTCCTTAGGGGTTTTGTTATTGCTGTTGTTTTTAAAGATTTATTTATTTATTTTATGTATACGAGTATGCTGTAGCTGTCTTCAGACACACCAGAAGAGAGCATCAAATCCCATTACAAATGGTTGTGAGTCACCATGTGGTTGCTGGGAATTGAACTCAGGACCTCTGGAAGAGCAGTCAGTGCTCTTAACCTCTGGGCCATCTCTCCAGCTCTGGATTCCTTCGTTCTACTCCCATTATGTGCAACCCTGTTCAAGATGTGAAGGACTGAGAAGCCATCCCAAGTCCAACCATCTTCAACTCACATATCCACTTCAGATTTCTTGAGAATTTGTAAGAACCTTTGCTGGAAACGGTAACTCTTAGCTTACCAGCTGATCATATTTAAATGTAAGGTATTTTTTTGAAGCTGCTGGGAAGGGCTGTGACTATAGCCATGGTACACTGCTTGCCCAGCATGTGCGAGATCTGGGTTAGATCCCACAGCCATGAAAATACAAACATACAAGAAGGTGATTGGATACATTAAGAAAAAAAATGGGGGAGTTAACTCATGTCTCTCTTGGCTGTAGAACCAACTGGGTGGGCTAGTTACAAGCTGATCTGTTGTCATTGTCTTGGACTTTCCCCTGTGATTACCACATTTCCCCAGAGAGTCTTGGGATCCTGTTTTAACCAAATTTCATATGGCACTCACTGTCCGTCTTTGGAGCAGATTACCCATGTTTTGTGTGTGGTAGCTCCCAGGCCAGAGGACCCAGTTATCTGTCAGGTTGGGAGAGTGAGCATGGTTCTGCATGGTATAAAGGAGCCAACACCCACAAATGTAGTGCTGCCTCATTCCCTCAGTGGGTGCTCCTCTGTCTGTCGTGCAGTGTTGGGGAGTTAGTGAACTGGGGGAAATCAGGGGCAGGGGTCCTGGCTTCTAACCAAGATCTTTTCTCCTATGTTCTGGAAAGCTTTCTGTTTGAGTGGTGGATAACCCACTCTCCGTGGTTTTTTTTTTCTTGATTTTTAATAGTTGCAGATAATGGAGTCACTTACCAATTTAGGACTGGGTGTTCCAAGGTCTCTCCCTCTCAGCACAGTGTTCAAATGTGGGTCTTTGTACTCATTTTCAACTACTTACTTCAGGAGAAAGCTTTTTTTGATGATGGCTGAGTCAGACAGTGATCCAAGCCCCGGTCTGGTGAGGCCACTGAGGATCCCAGGTAGAAAGTACTTCTAGGTATAGGTGGCTGACACGAAGGGCATTATTATATTACACATTATTTTATGTGTATTAGTGCTTGTCTGAATGTATGTCTGTGCACCTTGGATCTTAACCACTGAGCCACCTCTCTAGCTCCCTCTTTTATTATTTTTAGTTATGAGCGTGTCTGTGTGTGTGTGTGTGTGTGTGTGTGTGTGTGTACCCTCTCCGGTGTCCAGGGTGACACTCTGGGTATCTTATCTGAGGGACATTATGAAGGTGAGTGAGTATGTTCTAGACATTTACTCTGTGTGTGGTGACGTCTTCTTCAGGGCTGCGCACACACATCCAGCTCTCTTCTTCGAGACTGACCTGAAGCTGCACACCAGAGCTTCCTCATTCTTTGGGGAACCTGCCTATTAGTTTACTTTATGAATGTGTCTTAATCTATCTGTCCCATCTCCCAACATCACTGGACTTTTAGGTAGTTTCCAGTCTTTTCTCCTACAAACTATGTGGCAATGAATAATCTTATACTGGGCATTATTAGAACTTGCAAGTATGCACCTACGGGGACGGCTCTAACCTTGTAATTGCTGGGACAGAGAGCTTGTGTTTTCCTAGCACTGACTGATAGGTAAATTTCTGGTTTTCCAACTTCCTTACCTTCTCAGCCAGGGGCCTTGGAGAAAAAGCCACGGAGGGGATTATTTAAAATACAGAACCAATTAAGGGGAACGAAGGTGGGGATTGGGAGGGGGGAGACAGCATGGGGCCTTATTTGGCAGAAGAGCCAAAGGAAGGTGTTTATGTGACCCCAGGAGCCCAGGTCAAGAAGGAAGTTAGGGCTCAGATCAGAAGCCAGGATCAGAAAGCACAATGTGGCTGCCAGGGGGAAGCTGAGGAGAGCTGGGAAGCTAGCCTGAGGCAGGGAGGGAGGGAGGGAGGAGGATACTTGATTCTACCCCTTCTATGCTCTGCCAGGGCATCCCTGCAAGAGTGGCTGGTCCTTGAAGGTATGTGCCCCTCTCTCTGCCCAGTGATCAGACTGCCTTCCTTCCGTAGGGTGTTTGGTTTTGGTTTTTAATAAAACTCTCCCCTCCCTTTGCCCAGCATTCTCAATCCTGAGGAGAAGCTAAAATAAGATCTCAAATAAGACTCCTAAATAATCTCTTTTGTCCTCTTTTCTCTTCCTCTTCTCACCTCCTCTCTTTACTTATTCTTTTCCTCTCCCCTCCCCTTCTCTCCCCTCCCTTTCCATCCCCTCCCCTCATTCACTCACTGTACTGATGGCTGGCTGAGGCTGTGCGTGGTTTTATCACTTCCTTCTGACTCTGCTCTTTCCCTACCTCCCTTGCTCTCTTTGAGCAGATGTCTAACTGGTAAATTGATTTAAATCTTTGTACTCAAAAGGATCTGATTTTTTTGTTTGTTTGTTTGTTTGTTTTTTGTTTTGGTTTGGTTTTTCAAGACAGGGTTTCTCGTGTAGTCCTGGCTGTTCTGGAACTCACTCTGTAGACCAGGCTAGCCTCGAACTCTCGAACTCAGAAATCCGCCTGCCTCTGCCTCCCAAGTGCTGGGATTAAAGGCGTGTGCCACCACCGCCCGGCAGGATCTGATGTTTTAATAGTTGTGGTGGTTTGAATAGGTATGGGCCCCTAGATTCCTGTGTTTGAATGCTTGGCCCACGAAGAATGGTACTATTAAGAGGTGTGGCCTTGTTGGAGAAAATATGTCACTGTGGGGGTGTGCTTCGCGGTCTCCTATGTTCAAGTTACGTCCAATGTGGTACACATTTAATTGGGACTGGCTTATGATTCAGAGGCACAGTCCATTATTGTCATGGTGAGATGCATGGTGGTCGGCAGGTAGACCGAGCCAGAGAGGTAGCACAGCAATAGAAAGCCTAATTAAGACACTCTCTATTAGGGTGGGATTTTCAGGCAGAGGTTGTTTCGTTGCAGAACTGGACAAGGGACTGAGGTGCATATTTTTCCAGGCTCTCCCAGAATCCCTCAGTCCCTACCTGGCATACCCTGTTCCCAACCCTGAACTTTCCAGCCCAGGGGCTCAATTGCTTTCCCCTAGAGGCTCTTCCCAATATAATTCAGAATTTTTGGTCTCTTCTTTCTTCTTCCTTCTTCTTCCTTCTTCTTCCTTCTTCTTCCTTCTTCT
>NW_021604630.1:10736135-10746535 GCF_004785775.1 Grammomys surdaster | reverse complement strand
TCTTCCTTCTTCTTCCTTCTTCTTCCTTCTTCTTCCTTCTTCTTCCTCCTCCTCCTCCTCCTCCTCCTCCTCCTTCTTCTTCCCTTGTCTATCTGCATGCATCCTTTCTCCGCCCACCTCTCCATGACTACTCCCCTGGCCTTCTTCCTTGGGGCCAGTGAGCTCACCTGAGAGCAGCTTCCCAATAAACCTGCCTTTAATATAGTCTAATCTGGCTTGGATGGGCTCATTTCACTGGTAGAGAAATAACCTACCAGTTATTTTTATTTAAAAAAAAAAAAGCTATGTGAAGAGAGGCAGCGATTGGAATAGTTCCTCGACAATCAAAGAAAGATCAACGGTCATCAATAGATCCTTAGAGGTGGGAGTGAACTATGCCCCAGACTCTTAATGTTTAAAGATTACTCAATAGATTTATATATTTGGAAATGCTCAATTAACAAGATGCCCACACAATTAGAATTCTTACCCAATATCTAACCTTTTGATAAATTGCTACCCAGGACAGCTTTCCAACAATCCGTCTTCCTCCATGGTCGATAACCTCTTCTCTCCTGTTCCCCTCCCCTTCCTCTCCTTCTCTCCTCCCCTTCCTCTCCATCTCTCCTCTCCTTCCTCTCCTTCTCTCCTCTCCTTCCTTTCCTTCTCTCCTCTCCTTCTTCTCCTTCTCTCCTCCCCTTCCTCTCCTTTTCTACTCCCCTTTCTCACTCTGCCTACCTTTCATACTGCCCATCACCGAAGTCCACTGCATATACAATGTAGCAGTAGCAGGAAATTATCCTGCTACACCAAAGGGCCAATTGAGTTATTCCAGTGAGAAAATTGTCCAACTTTGCCATGACAAATACAAGAGGGAGTCTGATACACTTCCCCGATGCCCCCTTGACTCTAGCATTTCCACAAACGTGAGATATCTTGCCCTGCTCTTTTTCCTTTCCTGTGTGTCTCCTTCCCCATTTCCATCTTTTCCTACTGACTTATGGTCTCACCATTTCTGTATTTCTAAGCTGTGGCCAACACTCAACATCTTGCCGGCCAAGCACAATGTGGAGGAGTCGACATCTCTCCCGTGTTCTTCCCATGGGAACTGGCTTTGCAGGGTTGGGATGATGTTTAGGGTTCATCGAAGGGTTGGCAATTTGGTTCTCTATTCAGAGAATATTTCCTCATTTGTATAGAATGATGACAACTTAGAAGAAGCAGTAAGCCTCGTGGCTGGGCTGGAATGATATTTTATTGATTTGATCATATATTACCTACCTGTTTTGTGTCAGGTACTAGGCCAGCCATTGGCTGTCAGGTAAAAGAGAAAAATGCCATTCTCAGGGGGCCTTGGATATGCTGGGTTTTCACTCTGGTCCCATCATCTATGACTGTAAAAGCCCCTTCCCTCCATCCTCTGGACAAAGTCTGATAGTCTGACACTCCAGGGAGTCCCACCCACCTGTCAATCAGACACTGCTCCTAGGATGGAAACAAATGACTCTCCCTGTCTGGCTTCTTATCTTTTAATTGGGAACCGAGGCTTTGCTCAACCACAGATGTTAGCACATTGGCCTCCACTGACTCTGTAGCAGCAGATAACACAGGGAAAGATAATGACCTTGTATCCTGTATTTGTGGCCTTTCTACTGCTTCCTGCTTTCTGCTGCAATGAGAACGCACCGCAGATCTGCTCGGTTTTGTTTTTAACTGAAAATAGATTTTCATTTTTCATACAAAGCATTCTTGTTATACACTTCCCCTCCTTCAACTCCTGGATCCTCCCTCATTCCCTGCTCACTCAAATCCATGTCCTTTCTTTTCTCTTTGTTTTCACTAGAAAATGAACAAGCATCTAAAAAATAATAATAACATAAAATGAAACAGAATAGGATAAAGTAAAAAACAAACAAGCCAGAATAGAAAAAAAAAGTTCAGACAAAGCATTATTTCAACAGGGCGAGCCAGTGCAGAGAGGTTCTATTGCGACAGGGCAAGCCAGTGCAGAGGTTCCTCTAGCTTGGGTTCTGGCTGAGGCCATTATGGGCTTAACTAGAATTTGATCTCTTTCATGGAGAATCCCATAGAAAATTTCCCAACTCTATTCTAGGAATCCGAGGCCAGGATGTCCCAGCTAACTCATCTTAGTGTCTGTAAAACTGCCTGCTTCTTCAGTCGTACCCCTCCAGCTTACCCATTATTTTAGCTTCTGTGAAACTGCTTGTTTACATGAAGCCCCTGGCCCCACTCCCACCCACAAAGCTGCAGAGCTAGATGCCATGACATGGTTTCTGCCTTCAAAACTCTCATGTTCTGGACACTCAGAGGCTTCATCTAGGTCCCTGAGTACCTGGGTATAGTCCCAGTCAGTTGGAATAAAGACTTTCATTTGGCTATAAGCTGCCTGAGTGGTCATCGCTGGTGGGCTATCCATAACATTATGAGACAAGAACCTTCCAAAACTATAAACAACAGAAGCTTGTTTGACTCACTGGTTTGGAGGCTCAAAAGCATACAAGTTTGTGCTGGGACCCGGCGAGGGGCTTCTGTGTCACAGTAACAGCAGAAGGTGAAGGTAGCATTCATGAGCTGGAAAGGGAGGGGCACAAGCTTCATCCCTCTCATCAGAAGCCCACTCCTGTGATCGCTGGCCACTCTCAATACAACGTCTCATCTACCCCTGAGAGTAAAACCCTAACACCTAGTGGTCTTTCAAGGGCCAACTTCTAAAACAGTTATAATGCTAATTACATCTCAGCATGAGGTTTGGAGGGGGCTACTCAAACTTGTACTGACATGACTAGATTTCCCAGATTGCAAAAGCTGGACACAGAAGTACATGCTTATAGTCGCGGCACTCATGAGGCAGAGACAGGAAGATCAGGCATACAGCCAGTCTGGCTATAGCAGAGCCTGTCTTAATGAAACAAACCATAGCAGCGTATACCACAGTGGATGTAAATGCCTCTGAAGTGGATGCAGCATTAAGTTACATCCAGGGAATGGATGTCAAGACGACACTGCAGAATAGAAGTGTTACCAGTATTTCTCTGCCCTCTTCTATGGATCATTCCTGGAACCTGTTGGCCTTTCCTGGGCCAGGAACCAAGCTGAGTTCAGACTTGGAAAGGGAGAGCAGGTAACACTGTGTTATCTGCTTCCTCCTTGATCACCATTTCATTCCTGCTCAGAGCTAGACACAAAACCCTGACGATGCCCTTACACCCTAGAGCAAAGGCTTGTAAGCATGGAAAGACCTGCTTTGGCCTGCTATGCTTCTGTGAAGAGGGAACGACAGAAGCGGCCATGTGAAGTTATAGGTAGCTGCATGTCAGCAGGTGCACAGTACAAGACTGTTTAAACATGGTCAACCAAGTGTGAGTGCCACATGGGACTTACCGATGCAGACTTCCTCAGTTCTGCCAGCCTGGTCTACAGCATGAGTTCCGGGATAGCCAGGGCTATCCAGAGAAACTCTTTCTCAAACAAACAAAACAAACAATTAAAAATGTTCCCCTCAGAACTCTCTTCCTTTATGATTACTTTTTAGACTATATTTTTTCTAGTCTTTGGAGAATTTCATATATGTATCCAATGAAACACAATCATATCCCCGTTATTTCCTTCTTCCAACTCTCCCCGAATTTTCCCAACACATTTCCCTCTCAATTTTATATATTTCCTTCTTTCTGATAACCCATTAAGTCCAGTTAAAGCTACCCCTAAGTGCACGGGTACGGTCATTTGTCAAAGTATGTGCCCATACACTTACAAACATACATTCTCATACCAAGAAGGAGAAAGAATACATAAAGTAGAAAATCACACAGGATATTTACTGGTAACACATCATAAAAAATTTTATTTAAAAACAAGTTTTTGATATACATACAGTTATACCATTTGATAAAGTGAAAAGCGAACTGCGTATCACGAGATGAAAACGCTCACTATTTTACATACAGAATTAAATCTTGGCTGAGCATTTGATGGTGCAGCATACAGACTATCTTCAACATTTTCCAGAGTTGATCTGTATTTTGATTTTCTACTCATCAATGCCAAGAATATTACTTTGCATAAACACACAGTTCAAAACCCGAGGAAGTCTGTTTAGGGCCGTTTCAGAAATGGTTTAACATTTTGCTCTAACCCCAAGACAAAATTCACTTAACTAATTTTTTTTTTAATGGAACTTAAGTCAGCAACCCAAACAACATTTTAAAAAATCGTATGTTCTAACATAACACATTCCAAAGATACACTAAGATTTGATATTAATATACTAAAAGAGGATAGGAGAAAAGGATCTTAGATTTCCATATTTAGCCATTATGTAAGGGTGGAAAAAGTGTCGTGTCTCTGTGTATGTGTGTGTGTGTGTGTGCACTCACGTGTGTTCACAGTGAAAACATTATAGTCAAGGTGTTTGGGGAAGGTTTTGTTGGTGTTGCATAGGGTAAGGGCATGTGCAATGCAAAACCTGTCTGTTGTGATCAAATGCAAAGCTGTAGTGACGCTGTGTCACGTGACACAGCATTTGAGGCCAGCTTGAATACCCCAGATTAACACATATGAATTCTGAATTACCTTTTGGTTGTTAACGAATGCAAAGAGCTTTCTCTGTGGCCCTGATTTTCAGGAACTCTCCCACCAAATCCAGTGGGTGTCAAGACCCACCATTTAAGAAGCTTCTATTGTGGCTGGAGAGATGGCTCAGTAGTTAAGAGCACTGACTGTTCTTCCAGAGGTCCTGAGTTCAATTCCCACCAACCACATGGTGGCTCACAACCATCTGTAGTGGGATCAAATGTACTCTTCTGGTGTGTCTGAAGACAGCTATACATAAAATAAATAACTCTTTTTTTTTAAAGGAATTTGTATTGTATTTGTGCTGTATTTTCCTGGAATTTAACTTCTCACCCTTGTGTTATAGGTAAATTGAACTTGTCCAGGGAGAGAAGGGAACAACTCTTTGGCTAATGAGGGAAGCTTATGAAATCAATCCTGGAGTGCCCTTTGTGTCAGAATTCCTTATCTGCCTCTGATAGCAAGATTAGTTTTCATGTAAGAAGTCACTGAGACAAGAACTCCCAGGGAAGGCCTGCTGTACAGCAGTGGGTGGGTTTGACAGAGCCTCATGATTTGTACAGGAGTTGAGTCTGTCTCCAACTCCCAGGTGAGTGTCCCTCCCACTGTGACCCTAGGTGACTGGCTCTGTCGTTTTAGTTCCAACTTTACTCCTACTGAATATAAAGGCCCAATTTATACAGCGGTTGATTCTCACTGAAAGTTATATCCAGGCAATTAGCATAGCATTGTTTTTTAACTCACGGTTATTTTAAAACTAGCATACACTGGAGTTGTGTAAATAACGTATGGGCTAGCCATACCTTAGACAGCTATTGAATGTTTTAGGATGGTATTTGGTGACATGGGAAAACATTTAGAGACAACATTAAGTAGAAAAAAAAATACTACTAAGCAAGTTATAATGATGTACCTTCTAATTAAAGATAACATTAACCTCCTGACAGACACTTGTCCTGTTGTGCTGGAATTCTTAGAGGGGAGCTATTCGTCTTGATTCACTGGGGCCGGTTAGTGCCTGCATCAGAAGCGAGTCCTACATGGACACTATTCTTCATGGATTAGCAGGCCTCTTTTCTCACGCCCACTAGGGAGTTATCTGTGAAGTAGGTTATAAACCCTTTTGTCTTCTGGGGATATTGCAAAGTTCTAGAAAAGGAAAGTTTTCTAAGCAGCCTGTCATGGTGAAGGTCAAATTCTTCAAAAATGAACTGAGAAGATTTAAGGGTATTCCAGAGGGTCTCAGTGGTGGAGGGGCCATGTCCTAGTGACTTGAAGACAAAGGGGAAGATTCATTAAATGTTAATATTCTTCTTAGCACCCCCAAAATTAACATAAAATGACATTAGCATTTGCATATGTAATGTATGTGTATAGGCACGTGTACAATGGATATAGTTATTTAACATGGAGGAACTGAATGTCTTTTATGTGCCTGAGCCAGGGCTGAGCATGGCCTTCCTGATAGGCTACACACAGGAAAGGCCTTGAGAACAAAAACATCCCCTGTCCACAGCTGGTGTCCCTGGGTGGCTGGTAGCTTACATCATTTTTATATCTCCATGTACTTTTATAGCTTTTTGATTTCGCACTGAAAGTCCACACTTTTCAGAGAAAGAAAATGGTGACTTCTTTTTTTTTCAATGAGTAGATTTGAAAACTTAGCCCCTGGGCAGAAGATGGTTTGACACACTGGGAGGCTTCTGCCTGGGAACCAGCCAGTAGACCTGGACAAGTGACCTTCCCAGACAAATCCCACTTCTTCTTTGACATGAGCTTAGTTTGGCTCAGGAGATGGCCCTGGTCCTCAGCTCTAACGCACCAAGGCTCTCTCAGCAATTGCAGAGGCTTTATAGACTGCGACAAGAATTTCAACAGCAGCAAATTCACAAAGCAAGCAGCCTGTCGCCTGCTCCTACCTTGTCCCTAATTCAGAATTTGAGTGGGACTCACCTTGCTCATAAATGTCACTTTTAGTTCATTGGCGAATTAAACTTGTATTTATTCATTCACTTATTTATCTGGAACTTTCTCGATGCCTCTTCTTCACCCTCTGCTCCCTTTACCTTGGCAGGCCTTGGGAGGCAGTGATATGTCCTTGGGCAGGACAGATGGCTCACAACCAAAAGTGTAAGAGACCTCCTCCTGGTCAACTATTCAGTTGCCTACATCAGTTTATCGTTTATATGGCGGCTTCCTCTAGTAGTCCCCGGCAGGATGGGTCGTGGGGAGAAAAGTAAAAGTTAGGGACATTTTTGTCCCAGATGGCTTGCAGTCTGTGGAGTGTGGTCATGGAAGCACAGGAAGTCATCCTGGAACGACACCACAGACCACAGCATCCCAGAGTGTTGTTCTGTTGACAAAGCTATGGGATTCACAAAGGGGAAAAGACAGTATACGCAGGAGGCACCAAGAGAGGAATTTCAGGGCAAGCAGGATTTAGATAAGCATGTAGAGGAGGTGGCATTTTTAGAAGGAGAGAGAGTTTGGAGGAGAGGCTGTTGATGTTAAGATTGCCAGATGAAGGGGAAAAAATACACATATACACCCACACACTCACACACATATGCACACTCACACACACACACTCACACAACCACATATACACACACACATATTCACACACTCACACACACATGCATACACGCACTAAGTGTGTGTGTGCGTGTGTGTGTGTGTGTGTTGTCCAGGTACATTTTCCCTTTCTTTCTCTTTCGATCTGTCCCTCCTTTCCTCCTTCTCCCTGCCTCTCTCCCTCCCTGTCTCCCTCCCTCCCTCCCTCCCTCCTTCCCTCCCTCCCTCCCTGCCCTTCTCTCTCCTCCCTTGTCCTCTCCCTGATCATCCTTCCCTGGATTCGTACTCCTCACCCTCTGAGACAGGGTCTCACTATTTCCCCAGATAAATACTTTTTGGTGAGAGTATATACTATGCTATATCTATTGATTATTTGTTGTAAAGTTTATCTGGAAAGCAGTAGACCTGAGGGCCCTGAATTTGTATCTGGCAGTCCTGTTTAGAGTATGTTCACAGGAGTATATTACCATCCAAGAAACTTATGTTTCCAAGGTAAACAACTTGTTACCTCACTGGCTGAAGGGACGACTCAGCCTGAACATGATGTAACGGTCTTGGGGGCTCATCACTGCCTGCAACTCCAGGTACAGGAGACCTAACGCCTTTGGCTTCCAAGGCTGTTTGCTTTCAAGTACACATACCCATATACAGACATGCACAAATAATTATGAAATAAAAATGATTTCTCTACTAAAAGAATATTGTTTCTTTACTGCTTAGATGTTTAGAAGCTGGGATGGAGTCTGTCATTTGCATCTTTCCCGGGCTACCTTGTGCAGATCATTATTGTACCACTTACACAAGGAGGGAAGCTCTATTGACACATTTGTGTTCTGAGGTGTCCGGCTGAGAAAATCCAGTGTTGTCAAAGCAAGGCGGCCAAGGCCGCACCCCTCTGCTCAAACTCACAGCACACAGGATTCACTGCTGATTGTAAGGGTTTGGTCTCCACCCCGAAACACATGAGGACATTCAGTTCTGTTCTCTTTGCATTTTACATAGAGTTGTGACCTTAGTTTTCTTTCATATGAAGATTTCACCCACCTCAACTCCTTTCCAAATGATACTGTCCCTGTAATTCCTGAATGGTTGCAGGGAAAACAGAACAGATCAAATCCTCTGTTCTGTTTTCTCCGGCACCCAACAACCTCAACAACAACAACAACAACAACAAATCATGCTCAGGCCAAGAGAAGGTGGTATATTTGCTTGCTAGCTAGCAGATTGGAAACAGCCTAGTGTCTTTTTTGTGAGCTTCTCCATCTTCCAGATGTGAGGGGCGTTTAATCTCTCTTCAGCACACACACTGTAGGTGAGGGGTCACACTTGCCCTGTGCTGCACCGGCGTGCCCTGGCATGACATCAGTTTTATGCAACAAACAGGAAGGATTTAGAAATGCCTTCCTTGCCATTCATGCTTGCTTAGACAGACTAAGTTCCCTTTGTTCAAGGGTGTTGAGAAGAGGTAATCAATTTTCTTCCATTTCATTGTCTGCTCGAACTCTTGACTTTTATACCAATCGTTCCTGGTCCTTGAGTGACCAGAGTGGTTAAGTGGACACACTAATGCCACTGAAGGCTGATGACAAGGACTGGGATACTCAGCAGAACACCTACTTGGCTATGGATCTGTCCCAAATGGACTCTGGATGTAAGTACAACGTCTGCATATTACCTGATCTGGGTCAAAGTTGCTTAAAATAGATCCACAGGCCCCCCCCCACTGCAGCCTGCAGCCCTTTCTGGATCACAGGCGTTTAAATGCTCGTGGGATTCTAACCTGTTTCGTTGTGTGTCCGTATTTGGATGTATAAGGACTGATGTGGGCTTCAGTTTCTCTCCTCTGGAGTATTTTTCCTATTTTGTTCTGATGCAAGTATTTTAAAAGAAGCAGCTTCATGTAGCCATTCTATAAAGCTTCATCAGACGCCAGCTAGTCTGTGTGTTTAATTCTGAGGGAGAACATGAGTGTGAATAACCAGAGGATAACCAGAAGCTGAGCAACTCCTGAGAAGATAAAGCCACCATCTCTTTCGATCCTTTGAAAGTCCCACCTTCCCACTAGAGACTGAACCTTTAACCTACCTGATGCCTGGGCCCGGAACACAGAAGTAGGTGATAGGGCAGCTCCTGAGGGAAGCCAGTTCTCTCTGGCTTTCAGGTCAGGCCTGTGATTTGGCAGGGTGGAACCTGGTTTGGCCAAGGCCATGTGTTTCTTTTGTCTGTATGGAAGCCAAGGAGAAGAGTTAAGGAACATAAATTCTGAAAGATTAGACTGGATTAGAACAAGGCCGCTGTTGTTTTTGCCAGAGTTTAAAGGGCACAGCAAAGGCCACCGGACCTAGTTCTCCCTTTCTCATTTGAACAGTGTTGCTCTTGTCTTTTCTCTGCTGCCTCATACACGTGTGTCCCAAGACAGGGAAAGGGAGTGTCTAGACTTTGAAAAGATGGACAGCCATTGTACGCTGGAGAGACAGTCACCAGAGCTCAGTAAACTCCTTAGCCTGAGAGGCTGTTGAGTTGTCAAACAAGTCCTCCTCCATAAGTGTTCCTCAGTCTCAAGTGGACAGTCAGGACATTTCTAGAAAATGATGAGTTGACTTTTAGCATCTCCTCTTCCTTTCCTTTTCAAATGCTCATGGACTTAAACGCAGGCTGACTAAATGGACACAAGTTGAGCTTCTCAAGACTGAATGGCCAAAACCTGAAGTTCTCCTGAGTTTCAAACCCTTTGAATGCCAATACCCTGCCATGGTAGAAAATTCTAGATATCAACCCATGTCATGGAGAGTCATTGTCAAAATACAGAGGCACTGTAAGTGGCATATACAACTACCACCAGGTATGTACAGTGCATATAAAATCTGAGTGAGTTTCCTGACTGAACTCAGGTTCCAGATCCCACTAGAGCTCCTTCTGAATATGCAAATATTCTCCAATTTGAAACAACCTGAATTCTAAAACACTTAGAATTCTGAGTAAGTGATGTTTCACCCATTCTAACGTTTCTGATTTTGACCCCTGAACATTACTGAAATGTCTTGCCTTTCTTCTGTGGCTGTCTTCAATTGGTTTCCAGGATCTTGGATCCCCAGAGCTCTCTCTGTAGGGTGGTAAGTCTCTCTGAGGATGACTAGTGGAAGTGTTCTGTTTGGAAGAGGGGAGGACCTGGGAAGCTGTAGTTTCCAGAAGAATCCACTGGCATGGTCTCTCTCTCTCTCTCTCTCTCTCTCTCTCTCTCTCTCTCTCTCTCT
>NW_021604630.1:10717666-10736125 GCF_004785775.1 Grammomys surdaster | reverse complement strand
TCTCTCTCTCTCTCTCTCTCTCTCTCTCTCTCTCTCTCTCTCTCTCTCTGACTTACTTATTTTATGTATGTGAGTACACTGTCTTCAGACACACCAGAAGAGGGCATTGGATCCCTTTACAGAAGGTTGTGAGCCTCTAAGTGGTTGCTGGGAATTGAACTCAGGACCTCTGGAAGAGCAGTCAGTGTTTTTAACCACTGAGACAACTCTCCAGCCCAGAGCCTGTGTTTTTTAAAGGGTGCATAAAAAATGCATTTTAGGATTTACCTTCACCGAAAGGCAGTTGAGACAGGAAATCTGTATATGGATGGTGAGTGACTTCCCTTCATCCAGAGGATGTTGTCATAACACTTTACAGTGCTACTTTTCCCATGGTCTCTCCTCTGCTACCCCAGGCTATCTTTCCCATTGATTGACATCTGTGGAAGTTGCCAGTGCCCCTAAGCAGGTGAATTTGCAGCCAGGCAAGGTTCATTTACCTCAGAAAAAGGAGGCCAAAGCGGAAGAGAAGACACCACGAAGTCAGAGGTGTTAGAGAATTCTCCAGCAGGTGGGTTGGATGGTCAACACATTATCCATGTTTCCATGAAACATGTCAGAAGAAGCCATCGGTCCCATGAGCTCAGACCATAGGCAAATGAGCATGTGATAGAAACGGTCAAAGGCAAAAATCAGAATTCTTATTTCTGGCCCCAGGAAGCAGGAGCCTGTTTTGTCTTCCTGTTTATCGTCTCAGCGGGAGAGCAGGAGAGGAAGGAAGAAAGAACTAGAGAGGAAAATCCCTGGGGTTCTCCGAGGAGGCGTCCAGAGCACCTGTTGTGTTGTAAATGGAGGAGCAAGTCCCTTTTGTGAGTTTCCTCTGTGAGAGGAACATGAGATTAAAGAACTAATTATACTCCAAAGGCTGTGGGGCTTGGGGTCACGAGGGAGGGGCTCCCAGAAAGCTGGCAAACCGAACAGATGGGGGGAGGGAGGGGAGAGAGAAAGAGAGAGGGAGAGGAGGGAGGAGGAACACAGGAGGAGGAGGGGTAGGGAAGGGAGAGGAAGGGAGGAGAGGAAGTAGAGAGGGAGGGGAGAGGACCGTGCTGGCCAAGTGCTTTTGTTGGAAGTTGGGGGGCAACTACATCTCATAAAGCTTGACAGACCTTCAGTGATGCTTTTGAATGTCTCTAGACTAGAACAGTCAGGTGAAAGCAGAAAGGGAAACTCTTGGCTGGAACAGAAGGGCATGGTCACACTGGAGCCCTGTGTGCCGGAAGTCTCGCACGTCGATGTGGTCCTCACGGCCTGTTTGCAGGGGCCTTAGTGAATCTGAGGTAGAATTCTTGCGTCACCTGGGCTTGCATGGAACATACTGTTCCGGTGTGAGGTGGGTCTGTGGGTAAGCGAAGGCCGTAATGGCTGTAAAGTAGCTGCCCTCTCCCCAGATACTGGCAGTTATGAAAATGCAGAGCCGCCTAGCAATTTTCGAATGCTAGAACTGTACTAGCTCACAGACGGAAGATCCATCTAATTTTTCTCCGTGTGATTTTTAGAGTAATCTTCAAAGTGGAAAGAAACTTGGATGAAAAGAGATTGGGCAACGGGGGAGGTAGGGGAGGGACATGGAGATGGGGCAGGGCCCGATGACTGAGGATGGACTCGGGACTCAGATGGAGATCAGAGGAAAGTATCAGGGCCTCAGGGCTTCCTCACAGGGAGAGGGGGCATAGGCTCAGAAAAGTCATTTTCTTCCCTCAACTGAACTTTATGTTCGGGGTGAAGGGGATCGAACCAGGCACCTATCACAGGGCTTCGCACTCGCCAGCTCCACATCCCCCTTCCCGCCCCTCCCTTTCCCATCACCACTCCCTCCACCCTCCCCGCGCCAGGCTTGCATTTAACTTTAGCTGTGGGATTCTCTCCTGGCCACACGATTTATTGCCTCCAGGGAAAGACCAACCCTGCCCTAGAGGCCAACCGTTTTTGTTTTTTCTCCTGTTAAGTCCCTGGGTGCTTTTGTGAATTGAAAATACTTCTAATTCTGCGTTAGTCTTTATTAAAGCTTAAATTGTATGACTGTTTAGAAAGCGTCTCTGGGAAGCCAATGCAGGTCTGGATAAAGGGTTACTATGGAGATACAGTTGCAAACAGCGCTCAGGGATAGGCTCCCAGCGGGGACTGATTTTATTGTTGCGTCTGAGGACGTGACCTGAACACTCACAGCAGCTGCATTGGAAGCAGTCAAATCCATCAGAATGACTAATGCATTTGTCGCTCTTCTTAGGTGACAGACACCTGCTACTCATCTTTGAGGAACACTACCTGGCTGTCCTGGCAGAATGATGGCTGAAGACTCACTGGTCTCAGATACTCTTCTAAAATTTAAATTAGGTTGTAATGTGTTTGTTTTGTATGTGTGCATATGTGTGGGCATGCATTTGCCAGGGTAGGCATATGGAGATCGGGGGACAGCTTCAGTCAGTTGTTCTAATGTGGGTCCCAGGGATCAACCGCCAATCATTAGGCAAGATGACCCATCCCTTCATCTGCTAGGCCATCTCGGTGTTGTCTCCCTCAGATTGTTTTCAATTTAGCCCAAATGGGAGGATTTTAAAGAACACGCTGAGGTGAATATGTAAGGTCAGCTGGTTGCTCATTTTTCAGTGTAAGGTATGGCTTCATAGGAAGCCAGTGGAAAACATTTGGCGTCAGCATTTAAAGAGAGTATTCTATGCTCCCCTCTCCAGGAATAGGTCAGGGAACACTCATGGCTCTTCAGCGATGTCCTTTGAGTTTTTGCAGTGCCAGAGTTTGAACTCAGAATTCCTACAGTCTTCGATTTTTTTTTCCTTTCTGAAACAGGGTCTCCTGTAGCTCAGGCTGGCTTGAAACTTGCCATAGCTGAGGATGGCTTAAACTTCTGAACCTTTGTCCCTGTCTCCTGAGTGCTGAGGTTATAGGTGTGCATAATCACACCCAGTTTTCGTAGTGTTGGGGAACAAACCTTGCACGTAGTGCATAGCAAACACGACCTCAGTCATAGGAGGGAAAAGCAGACAAACATTTTTATCTCAGATGTAGCTTTTCTCTAACTTTCCCCAGTCCGGGCATTCAGATGGCTTTATCTGGTCCTCACATTTCAAGATCCCAGCTCCAGTGTCCCGAGTCCCAAGGATGTCTAAGTATGTGCTAAGATAGTTCACTGAATTAGAATTAGTTTTTCCCCTTACCTTGTCTCAAATTCTTTTCTTTAGCTCCATATGTGTGTGGGTGTATGTATACACCCACACACAGATACACATACATACATACATATATACACACACATAGATATACATAACACACACATATACACACATGGCTAGCTAGAGGTCAATCCAATTTTAGATAGATGGTTTGAATTTTGCACTACAGTTACTCATTTATTTAGTTTTGATGGGTGTGTGCAACAGTGTATGGACCAATTTTCATCAGCTTGTAAACACTGACTCTGTACATGGCTTCCCAGACCCATATCCAGTGACCTTGGTGGGTGAATTAGACCTAGCCACGTTGAGAGCATTCACACTGCAGACATTGGCAGTTGCTTCCGAGTGGTGCATTAGGGGGAAAGTAATGGAGGAACAGGAGTTGTGGATATTACCAGCATGCACTGGGCCTTGGCCTCACTGCACTTACCTAGGGGATTTTCCAGGGGCAGTTGTACCACTTGGGGTGAAACATACAAAGGTGACAGGATCGGATTGCTAACCACTGGCTGATTTGATACCTTCCCTTGGATGGTCGTGAGCACCCAAGGCAATAAGGCTAAGGCAGTCTTGGTGTCAGTGTCCTTCCTGGAAGTCACCTGGAACCCCCTTGTCCTCACCATCTCTCCCAGCATCCCTGCTGTCTAATCAGTTCTGCCCTGCCAAATGTGCTTCACCTGTGACTTCCGTGTGTGAGTGTCTGTGTGTGTCTCTGTGTGTGTGTGTCTATATGCCCTCTCCAGCACTTCACCATTAATCTCATGCTGTTAGCCACGGGGGTTAGTAGGCCACAGTCTCCTAACCTCATAATAAACCTCTTTTGCTGAGCAGACTCTCTTCCAGTCTATCTCCTGACCTTTGATCTTTGAAGATGCAAATCTATTGACACCACTGCTGTCTCTGAGCTCATTCGCTGTACCACCTCTCCTTTTAGAACACACCGGTCACTGTGTCTCACGAACCTATTCCTATCAGCTCAGACCTGCATACTGACCTCACAGACAAACCCTGGAACTTTCCACTCACTGAGCTCAGCTCACAAAGCCCACAGTGGACTAGGCTCCTTCTGATAGCCAGACTCTTCCCCAGCCTCCCTGAATCCTGCCTCTCCCAGCTCACACGCATGCAACCTCTCTCCAATGTCAGGCTGATTCTCACCTGCCTCTGCATCTGAGCTCACTGACCTTCTCTAAGGAGGCTCCGGTAATATTCCCTTAGACAGGCAGCCTGGGCAACTCTCTACTGAGAGCAGTGTGTAAAGACAGTGCTGTCCAAGAATGCTCCGTGCAGCGGGCTTGAGAATCTTATTGCTGGAGTGTACATGACCCTCCGTGCTTACAGTCCAATCTTGATCATGGATTGGATGCTTTCCTGTGCCCCAAATTGTGTATCTCAAACTTTTGCTTTGACCTTTAAAACAAGGCTGCCCGTGTAGCCCAGGTTGGCCTCAAAATCCTCTTGCCTGTGCATTCAGGGACTGGGATTCAAGGTGGAAGTCACCCGGGTGTCTCACACTGAGCAATACAGGAAAAGGACATCAAAGGTCCTTTAGAATTGAGTCTGAGGAGTCCAGAGTTTAGACTTAGTAGCAGGAGGATGCTGTGGTACTTTGCTCGTATTGAGACACTGTCTGGAGTTTCCGTAAAGTAAGACCACATGAGTCACATATAGGTCAGTTCTTTCTAACACATTATAGCTGTGGACAACTTTTCCACACTCCTCAAAGAGTCTGTGCAAGTAGGTTTGGGCCAGGCATGAGCCAGGCATGGGACTTTGAGGTCAAACACGTACTTAGCTTGTTGGGTGCTAGGACTCAACCCCAGTATTACAAAATCAAAAACCTCAGGGCTTTTCCAAGGTTGGTGAGAGGGATGCTGACAAGTTTCTGTATGTGGGGGGAGATGCATGATACATTTGAGATATTACTGTTACAGTTAGAAATGGTAACATTGGAGACCTGATGTGTTTTAAAGGATCAAGCCCGGATTAAAGTGAGAGTGAATCCAGTATAGCCAGAGTGCAGCGGAACCAAGGAAACAATACACTGCTCCCCACAACAGTGACCAGAGAGAGGTAGGTCTGGATTAAGGTGGGATTGCCAGACCCGGCCGCTTTCCTCTCCAGTACCACTCACTGTTCCGCCATCTGCCACCACCTCACAGCACCCACACTCTAGTGGCTAAAACAATTTCCAATTGCGATCCCCTAAAATAAAGCTTTAATATATTCACATCTGGCGGTTTTCCTTGCCCTAGTTTATGCTTAGCGTTGGCCTTCATTTTAGCAAACTATTCCGTGATTGCTTTGTGCTGCTTTGGAAGTGTTTCTGGATGGGGGATTTGTGGCTCTGTTTGATTGCATTGTGATTGCGTTTGCGAGTGACAGAGCAGAAAGGAAATCTGAAGTCTGTTTTTATCTTGTGTCTGTGTGGGTACCAGCTCTGGCAGCAGATCAAGAATCCGCTGAGCAAGTTTTTTAAAAGTACAGGTTTCTGAGACCTAGGGAATAGAAGACCCAGGAAGGAGTAGGACATTTAGTTGAAGAATCAGATCATCCTAGGAGGTCAGTGCACTGGCACAGGCTGCCTGTGCACATGGATATTTGGCTGAGCAAGGAGGATCTTTGCAGCCCAGGGATTCTTAAACCAGTCTGGGCAGCGTATAGAAGGGCCACCCTTTCCGGTTGTGCAGCCAGGACTGCTTACAGTGGCTATTGGTCACACATCCCATCAGAAACCTTCAGTGCATCAGCTGGTGAAGAATCCCTCCGTTTGGGCTGGCCTCTGAGGATTTAGAATGTTGAAACATCTGAGTTTACTATCGATGTATCATGGAAAAATGGCTTCAATGATACCAGTGTCTAAGGACCATGGAGGGGTTCGTTAGAGTGCACCCTGAGGCTACTCCAACCATGGATAAATCCTAGCACTGGGAAACAACGTGACCACTGGAGGACCATGAGTCATGTTCCGATACATCAAAACATAACAAAACAAAAACCGAATGACTACATAATAACAAAGAAGTCAAATAAAAAGATAACACAGTAAAGCTTTAAAACTAAAACTCCTGTCCCCAAAGATTTTTAGCCGTGAAACCCAACATCTTTCTGTAGAAGGGTGTTAGCTCAGAGCACTGGCTTCTCTGGCCCTCCCCTTTTCTAAGAGTGACAGAAGACAGGCTTTGGAATAGGGATGAGTTTTGAGTCCTGGCTCTACTACCGTGGTTTCTTGGTTGTAATGCCTTCATTTCCACAACTGTAAAATGGATGTATACTTCTCTCACAATTGTCCTTTTTGGAGCTTTAAATCATGCCTGCAACATCACTGTTGCTAAGTTGATCGTGAATGATGGTCTGTCCTTCTAGGCAGAGGGGAGATCTGGAGTGGAGGCTTCAGAGCTAATAAAGGTCTTAAACCCCTCCCAGTTCTGTTTTGAGGTATTATTTGTTCTCTCTCTTTCTAACCCCTGTCTTTCTTGTTTGCCCAATTTTTCCATTTGATATCTCCCCCAGGCCTTTAAAGTTGAGACCAAGATAGTTCGACCGTTCCAGACAGTACCAAGTGCTGGAATCTTTTCAAGCAAAAAGTATAAAATACTTTCAGTTTAACCAAAGCGAGCTTCTGCAGGAAAACTGTATCCTTTGCTCTGCATGCAAAGGCATCATTAGCCCACCCTTGGGTCTCCTCTCCCCTGCCCCTAAGGATGATTTCCTCCCTTACCCGTGCTTCTGCAGGGGAGCCAGTGGCTTTCTCTTCATCTGGCCTTGCCTCTGCCCCACAGTTTATTTTAGTTGCTCTTCTGAACCCAGGGCTTTCTCCAGCACAACTAAAGGCGGTGCTCCCCCTTTCAAACCCTCACACTCGAGGTGTTGCACACCTGGGCAGCTAAGGGAACTGGGAGGACTGAGCAGCTCAAGGGGACCTGGTCTTCTTCTTCGACAGGCAATAGCATCAAATCATCTCCACTGATAATTAGCATATTCCCATTTCCGTTGAATTTATATTCATGAAATATAACGTTAGGCCATTTCTTTCCATTTTATCCACGAAAAGCTGCTACCCGGTATTAACCAACTATCTCCTCACCCCACAGTGATTTGCGTAGTACTTATAACACAGCAGTTTTGACAGATGGCAGTCTTCAGTGATGAGAGGAGTTGACCAGATGGGGAAGGGTAGGAGGGGAGTGGGTGGGTGTCTGGGGTGAAAGAACCTTCCCATGAGAACACTTTGGATAAACAATTAAAAATGTACTTGAAACGAACAAGAAGAAAGAAAGGGCACGGATAATTGGGGGCTTTTCCTGATGGCTGTGTGACCGGTGGTTTGGACTGCAGCGACTGAGAACAGGAGTGTAAGTCATATTAGGGAAGGGAAGGACATTAGGAAAAAGAGAACCTGAAGTTGTTTGGCTAGCATGCAATAGAACGAAAGGAAGGAGGTGGGTCGGGGTGAGGAAGCACTCGGGAAATACACTGTGCAATAGCACTTGGGTCTCCCTGTCTACAGACATGGCTAGGACATCCCAGAGTGACTGTCTAAAGGCAAAGAATCAATAGTGGATGATGGCCAGATAAACTGAGGAAATGGGACTTACTTGTTCCACCCCAGCTCTGTGGGAACTCCCCGTGCCCTGGCTACCTAACTGAGGGTCTTGCCTACGTGATGTTTCCTGTCAACTTGACACAACCTAGGGTCATCTGGGAAGAGGGAACCTCAGATGAAAGACTTGTATCTATCAGATTGGGCTGTGGGGGAACCATCTTGATTGATGGGTGATGTGGGTACCAGCCCTGGGTACCAGCCCTGGGTTGGTGTTCTGGATAAACGCTTTCCTCCTCAAGTTGTTTATAGTTATAGTCTTTATCACAGTGATAAGAAACTGAACTAGAACAGGATGCAATCTCTCTCTCTCTCTCTGTCCCTTCCTCGCTCCCTCCCTCCCTCCTTCCCTCTCTCTCTCTCTCTCTCTCTCTCTCTCTTTCTCTTTCTCCCTCCCCCCTTCCTCTCTGACTCTCTCTGTCTTTTGTTTGTTATTGGTTTTGTTTTCTCGAGACAGGGTTTCTCTGTGTAGCCCTGGCTGTCCTGGAACTCCCTCTGTAGACCAGGCTGGCTTCAAACTCAGAAATCCGCCTGCCTCTGCCTTTCACTGATTGCTGGGATTAAAGGCGTGCGCCACCACTGCCTGGCGCAATCTCTCTTGAAAGGTGGCTGGGAGAAAAAAAGAACTGGGTACCTAAGACTCCGTGGATGTCAATCACTGTGCAAAGATACATTGCTGTCCTTCAAACTCTTTTATGGATACATCTTGTGTACTATAACTCTAGCAGGCACAAGGCATATGCTAGATTTCAAGTCCATTTAATATACAGACTAATGGAAATACAGATGTATGTATGTGTATATATGTGTATATATGTATGTATATATGTATATAACGCACACATACACACACACACACACACACACACACATATATATATATGCTTATAACACACAGACCACATACTTTCCTTTTCCTCTGTTGGGGAGAAATGGTGTGTTTACTGGTGCACACGAGAACTCTGCCTCCTGAGCTGGCAGGGGTGTAAAGAACTCTTCCTAACAGTGACTCAGAGATGGAGAGCCTGGGAGTGAGAATCAGTAGGGTGAAAACCAGGTATACTTTGAAAGGCAACTGGCTTAAAATGAAATGCTGAGGCAGAGGATGGCTTGCTTTGTGTGCCCTCTACTTGTTCTCTGTTGTTTTTAGCTTTGTTTTGTTCTTTTGACAGAGCATCTTACTATGTATGTAGCCAAGGCTAGCCTCAAACTCATGATTCTATTGCTGCCTTCTAGTGCTGGGTTGCCCAGCTGGTTTTGTTATAGCAGATTAGCCCAGAAATGGGGAGCGGGGCACACTGGGTTAAGTAGCATGTGATCTCCTAAGTTTCTTTCCAGTGTTTAGAAATCAGTGAAGGTGAGCTGGGCATATGCTCGAAATTCCAGCACTCAGGAGGCGGAGGCAGAGGGATGTTGAGTTCAAAGCCAACCTGGGTTACTTATCAAGGCCCTGTCTCAAAGAATGGGGACGTTGAATTTAGGGGTGTTCCTTCCTTCTTTGATTTCAAGACATCCTCTCTTGACACTCTGTGAACACTCTGACCTTGATTTCTTCACTTTGGACCTAATGTCAGCCATTGATGGCTTTGTGTTCTTTGGATATTTCCGTAAGTGAGAGCACAGTTCCCTATCTTACATCTTTTTATTTTGGTTTGCGTGTGTGCTAGGTTTACGAGAGGCTCCCTCAAAGATGTTCATGCCCAAATCGTCAAAAACTTCAAGCTACTCTATTACAAGGCAAAAGGTTGCATGTGGAATCAACGTTGCAAACCATCTGATCTCAACACCAGGTGGGCTCTGCATCAAGACAGTCATCCTTAAAAGTGTGAGAGAGAAGGACCCGGTGGTGCAGGCCTGTAATCTCAGCTATTCTGCAGGCTGACGCAATAGGATTTGCAAATTTAGGGACTGTCTGGGCATGCTCAGGCCCTGGGTTCAATCTCTGCTACCACACGTGGAAAATGTGGAAGGAGGCCGCGAGTGAGTCAGAGTTACTCAGTGTGAGAAGGACCCAATCTGCTATGGTTACCTTTGCAAATGGAAGAGGCCGCTTTGAGGCAACCTGGGAAGACAGCTTCTAAAATTTGGAAACAGTGGAGAAACTGATTTCACCATAATCAATTGAACTTATTTATTTATTGTGCTACGAGATTGAATTCAGGACTTGATGCATGCAAGGCAAGCACTTGGAATTATACCCCCAGCTCAGGAGTTGTAATGTTCACACCAGTAAGTCCTGGTAATTGGTTGCAGCAGCCGCAGGAATCTAATAACATTTGCATCTCCCGCCATCTAAGATGAACATCACTACAGTGGCTGGGCAGAGGCCAGCAGCCACAGGGAGACCTTGACTAGTGCCTTTATACTGGGGCCCCTCGCTGCTTAGAGGAGAAACCCAGGCTGCGTCTGAGCGCTGGATGGAACATCGTGAGCTGCTTCCTAAAGGAACCTATCCACCCTCCAGCGTTCCGCTCTACAGTCATAGGCCTGCTTCCTGTTTTGATACTTTACCAGAAACTCTTTCCCCCTTCTTAGAATAAATCCACTTGACCAAGTTCAGAGAAGTTCAGGAGACCGTGTGCCAAAATTTCATTCTGAAAATCTTACTTTGAGAATTGAGGTTGGTAAAAATCCAGGACCCCCCTTCCCCACCCCACCCCCCCAGTTCAGCAGGTTTGGGGCACCTTTTGCCATACTTTGGTGGGACAAGTAAAACAAGTGACTTTCAGAAGACAGTATTTAAAATACCTTTTCTAAGCTTTACTTTGAAATATGGGCAAGGCATCCTCCTTCCTGGGACATGCCTCTAAGAGCTGTCCTTCTTTGGCATCTTGTATTGGAAGCCATCAGAGGTTTGATGAAGTGACAGGCCTTGGTCTTGGGGTGTAATGTGTTGCGTGTTCTGATTGTCTCTGGTTAGTTATCACATGGTTAATGGAAATTGTGGGCTTATATGTCCATGCATCCCAACTAAGTGGGGCTGTCTTGTCCTGTGACTTGGCCAGTGCTGAATTATAGCTGGATATTAGCTAAATAAGTGATGTAGGTGCTCTTCTAGGTTGAATAGCTTTATTGGATCCCCTTTTAAAATAAAAAACAATTTATTTTATTTTTAATTATTTGTATGTGTGTGGGTATGGACAAGAGAGTGCTAGTGCCCAGAGGTCAGGGTCCAGATCTTTCTGGAACTGGAGTTACAAGTTGTTGGGAGACACCTGCTACAGATGCTGGGAGTTGGACTCAGGTCCCCTGCCACAGCATCTGAACCACTGAGCCATCTCTCATCCTGGAGAATACAGTAAGAGGCACACTCCCAATTGTATTAGTGAGTGTGAGCTGCCCTCTCCCTTTCCTCTCCCACTTTCCCTAACATGTCTCTTCTTCTTCCCTGGCCTTCCCTTTCCCTCTTTCTCAAGGTATAAAGTTGTCTGTGATTTACTTCTGATTTTTCTCCCCTGAGCCTCAACTGCTCGGGAGATAGAGGCAGGTGAATCTCTCTCAGGCCAGCTCACTCTGCAATTCCAGTACAGCCAGAGCTATCCAGAGAAACAGAAACCCTTTGTTCAGAAACCAAAAAACTAAAAAGCAAAAATCTAAAAACCAACCAAACAACCCAAAGACTCAGAGCATCTTTATTTTTCTCTCAGCTGTGTTGTTTTAGAAAGGCATGGTAGTACACACCTTTAATCTGGGCAGAGGCAAGCGGATCTGTGTGAGTTTGACGCCAGCCTGAGCTATATAGTAAGTTCCAGAAGAGCCAGGGATATGTATCGAGATCTTATAGCAAAACAAAACAAAACAAAACAAAAACAAAAAACACCAAACAAAAATGGGTTTTGTTTTTGTTGCTATCATTGTTTTCTGCTATAGGTTCAAGCCAGGGTATTCTAGAATGGGAAAGTTCCAGGGTCTGGCCTCTAAGTGCTCCTAGAATTATAAGGCCAAAGCCCATGTGCAAGGCCCATGGGAGGCAGAAAGAAGACACCAGGACCAATGAGAAACCTCTCCTCTGTTGTGTAGTTACTGCAAAAAAAAAAAAAAAAAAAAAAGAGAGGGGGGTTTCAGAAAAATACCATTCCCAAGTGGAAGACAGGATTTTTTTTTTTTTTTTTGTTACGGCTACTGCAGTGGCAGGCATCACCAGGCCAGCAGCAAACATCCGGGAGCCCTTGGTACTAGGCAGGATGTTAGGATGTCAGCTTCATGGAGGAAAGGAACAATGGCTGTTTAATTTGCTTTTTATAGCAAAGCCCATTTGGGAAGAATGAAGACAGGAGACTCTCAGAAGAGCTTCCTTTCCCTGAGGGCTGGCCCATCTGCTCTGTGGAGAGGAGATTGCTGACTCAGGAAGCCCTGCCAGGGAGCCTGCCGCGGCTGTTCTGAGCTTAGGCGCCTGGCCAGGATGCTAGCCCACATGGCCGGCGAACAAATGGTGTGCCCAGGGTGCAGGGAGGTTGTCAGGGCTCCTTTCTAAGACAGGACAACTGACTTCTGTCCTTGGATTACTGAGACATATGTTCCATGACCACGACAAGCACCCTTTCTATGACAAAGGCTCTTTCATGGGCCATTGTGAGGGGGGATAAAAGATAAATGAAGCTCGCTCCCAAGAGATTACGCGTTTAAGAAAAAAATTAGTGAGTTTCTCTTAGTATCACATAGCTCTATGGCTTTTTCAGGAGAAAACAGAAAATGCAATCTCTCATAAACACCCATGCGTGTTTATGAATATTCATCTTTAAACATAATGAGCTGTCATAACTCCTGTTTTAGTTTTGTAAACACTACCCTGAAATTTCCAGAGGTCTAACAACAGCTAAAAGCTACTGTGTGTTTTTTAAAATTTAAAAAAAAAATTTTTTTTATTTTATTGTTCAGGAATCTATTTTTTTATTATCTTTCGTCATCTGCCCCCTCCTTCTTTCTTTCTTTCTTTCTTTCTTTCTTTCTTTCTTTCTTTCTTCTCTCTCTCTCTCTCTCTCTCTCTCTCTCTCTCTCTCTCTCTCTCTCTCTCTCTCTCTCTCTTTCTTTTTTTGCTATTTCAACATCTTCTTGAAATGAGTCTAGAAGCGTTCTCTACTCCTGATCGTCTACCGAAACCAATTACCTCGTTATAGCCACAAGCCAGACTGAACAAGCTCCAGAAAGAACCTGAGTTTCCCTTGAATCTGACGCTTACAGAGCTGGTTTGTTTCTTCCTGTGTAGGCGTTTCTGCCAACCTCGCTGAAGATGCTGCGTCAGTGGCTTCCAGTGGAGGAGAGTATCCTACACTTGAGTGAAGAATGGGCTTTCCTGCATGGCGCATGCTCAGTGGAGAGCTGGAGGGTACCAACAAGATCTATGTGAGAACAAACCTCTCTGTAGAAAGCGTGGTGCCAGTGCTCACTGGCACTCGTCATACTGGATGCTGGTGTTACATTACCACAGGGGCTTCTCCTCAAGCTTGGTATGAACCCAGCTGAGCTGTGCTAGCTTTCTCTCCTCTATTCACGTACTTGCATATACACATTCCCTCGTCGGTCCTGGCGAAAGACGCGGGTTCTCTTAGTATGCTAAATCTCGGGATTTCTTTCATGAATTTCAATCACTCCAACTGTTGTTGATAAAGAAATAAGAATGAATATGCCTGCCACGTGCATTTCACTATTTGTTTGTATTATTATGAATTTCTCTAGATATCTTTGTTCCTGTATGACAGTGAGACTAAAGACAACCCTCGTGACTGCTCAAAGTCTTCAGGGGATGGTAAATTCTCAGGCCGTGGATGGGTACACCTCAGGACTCATCTAAAATGTGGCTTTCTGTTTGCCATCCTTTCTGACTGCACCTCTGCACAGTTCCTTCTCACAGACAAAGGGATAAAAGAAAATCTAAGCTGGGGACAGAAGGCTTCAGAGTCATACCCATTTCTATTTTTAGCAACATTTGTCTTCCCTGGGTGAGTCTTGCCCAGGTTGCCAAACTCAAACAGACTTAAGTTCAGACTCTCCATGGAACATAGAGCAAGTCACTTGAAGATAGACTTGTGTCTCAGTGGTCCTTGTTTACCAATATTGTCCATTAGAATCAGAGTTTGAGGTGTGTGTGTGTGTGTGTGTATGTGTGTGTGTATGTATGTGTGTGTGTGTATGTGTGTGTTTTAAAGACTTTAGAGTTACATTTAAGGAATAAAAAGGAATCAAGCAAACCCAGGAAAACACTGTATAATCATACCAAACAAATGCTAAATGATTTCACTTCTTCATGTACCCTAATGAGTCAAACTCAGAATCAGAATTTTAAAATGGTTAAAAGGACTTGGGGTGGGAAAATGGGAAGATCCTGGCCAAAGGTCATACACTTTAAATTCTCTGATGAAAAGTTCTGGAAATCTAATGCATCGCATGGGTGGTGATAGATATGTAAAGAAAAAGAACTCCAAACTGAGTGAAATTAACTTGACTATATAGTACCTAATCTGATATACTAAAAACCAATAGTTAGATGCATAATATATACAATGTAACTTGTGTATTTCATAGTCTTATACTTTATGCTAAGACTCAGTCCAGCGCTGTGGTACTCACTTGCTCATATGCTACTAAACAGATCCGTGCTGAATAACGGAAGAGTTTGTCTTTGCTTGTTCAGAACATTGCATAGTATCTGTTGGCATTTAGTCTAGGCTCTGCCCACAGTTACCTGGCAACAATCAGGTGTGCCTGACTCACTATAAAAGGGGCTGCTTGCCTCCTCTGCTCTCTCTTGCTCCTACTCTGTCCCCTTGCTCCTGCTCTCCCTCTCTCCCCACGCACCCCCTCTCCACGTGCTCATGGCCAGCCTCTACTCCTCTCCCTCTCCCTCTCCCTCTCCCTCTCCCTCTCCCTCTCCCTCTCCCTCTCCCTCTCCCTCTCCCTCTCTCTCTCTCCCTTTCTCCCTCTCCCTCTCTCTCTCCCTCTCTCTCCTCCCTTCTCTTTCCCCTCCTCCTCTCCCTTTCCCCTTTCTCTGTCTCTACTACCCTCTCAACTCCCCTCTTCATGCCCTGAATAAACTCTATTCTACACAATATTGTTGGGTGACTGGTCCCTCAGGGGGAGGGGATACCTCAGCATGGGCCCGCAGAGGTACCCTCTTCCCCCACACCTGACTGCACATCCACCAAACATATTCCTTCTTTCCTTATATTTTTATAAAACACAACAGTATCTAGAGATCAAAAAATACTTTGACAGATATGGGTAAGAAGTCATAGTGTCGTGAAAAAAGTAAATGAACATTTTGTTTTCCCTTTACAAACAGAGCTTCAAATAAACTGCAAAAGACCAGACAGAAATTCATCTTAGACTATTTTCTGTTGCTATAACAAAATGCTGGGGGTGGATAGTTTATAAAGAATAGAGGCTGACTGTGGGAAAGGGCATTCTTTCCATATGCTAACACAACGGTGAGCATCATGTAATGAGACAGAAGAAGTGTGCTAGAGAGAGACACTCCTTTCTAAAATCTGTAATGCAATTCATTCATGTGGGGTTCTGAGCCAGTCAACCTTCCATGGTCTTCTCCAAGCACCATTCACTCAAGACTGTGGGGATTAAGTTCATAGTACAGGAAGACACACCCAGATGACAGCTGGATGCTGTGGGTTGACAGGAGACCACGCGTCGAGGTCAAGAGCAGCTCAATGCAGTCACAAGGGGGGACTCTCAGGTACACCGCTCATAGGCCTTACCAGACAGATGACGGGAAAGGAATCAGAAAACAGAAACCCAGTTGTTAACAGTTTGGACCAGAACTGTGAAGAGAAACAAAAAATTCTTAGCTTCTCTTTACCTTGCCTACAGTAGCGTTTCAATTTATAAGAAAGGAGAGAAGCTGGGAAACATCCAAGTGTAGATTTAGCTGTAAGTTGTCAGAATTGTGAGGGGAATCTTTTCCTGGGCATCAGTTCTTCCTCCAGCACCAGGTCTTCTGGTATTTCTCACCTTGGCCTGCAATTTCCGGAGTATTTTCATCTTTTTAAAGGGCCCAGTGGCAGTTAGGCATAGAGAGAGAGCTCCCCTGGAATTAGCAAGATAAACTTCCAAAGTCTGTGTGAAACCATAAACCCGTCCTGTGAGCAAGGCATTCCACTCTGAGAGGGACTCACCCACTCACCCAGGTAGCCCGTCAGTATCACATCCAGGTGTCCCCTCAGTGTCACTGAGTATTTTGTTTTGTTTTCTTTTTTTTGTACATCAAGACAAGGTTTCTCTGTGTATCCCTGGCTGTCCTGGAACTCTCTTATAGACCAGGCTGATCTTGAACTCAATAGAAATGCCTGCCTCTGCCTCCCAAGTGCTGGATTAAAGATATATGCTACCACACCTATTACTGAGTATTTTAAACAAGGGCTCAGTTGGGATTTCAAGATGGTATCACGAGCTGTTTACTCTAACGAGTTTGAACAGGAAGGCGGTGGCTTGCAGGAAAGTGGACACACGTGTCGTTATCTTTGTAGCCTTGTCAAAAATAAAGGACCATTTCGCTAAACAGTGCATTATCTAGGCTACTTTCAGAACCATCCACAGGTAGAGAAGGCTGCTTAGGAAGTCAGCTTCAGTCTGACAAAGTTTCTGGTTCCTTGTCCTCTGCTCAGATGTGAAGATCTTGTGAAACACCAACCATGTGCCAGGCTTTAAATACTTCTAATGTAAAACAGAATGTATCAGTTTGCTACAGCAACTGTAACAAAAGACCTACATTGAGTGCTCAGACAAAAGAAAGTGATTTCCTAGTGGTTCTTGACACTAGGAGTCCAAGATGGAGATGCAGATATATTCGGTACCCTCAGAGGCCCCTGGCTGTGACGTGTTGACGTGTTGATGGGATCACCTCCACGTGCTCATGGACTCTGGTGTCACTTCTCCTAAGAAGCAACATTGTGCCTTGAATCGGAATGTTCTCCAACAGCCTCGACAGGCTCGCCTTTTGAATGTTTGTTTCCCAGGTGGTGCTATTTGGGGGAGGTTGTGGAGCCATTAGGAGACAGGAAGTAGGTCTCTAGAGTGAGGCCTTTGAAGGTTCTTAGTCCCTGGTTCATGTCCAGCGCTCTCTGTTTTTCTGATCCAATGTTGTGTGACATGCTGTGGCCAGCATGGCTGAGTCCCTCTTGCTACAAGGCCTTCCCCTATTATACTGGATCCAGCCATTTCCAATGTAGTAAAAAAATAAACCTTTGCGTCCTTCCATGGCTTCTCTAAGGTGTTGTGGTGACGGGAATGAGAAGGTAATGAGTACCACTTGTAAACAGATGCCTCTGCTTAGCTAAATCTCCTTTCCCTCCAATAAAAGTTCCATTCTGAAGTCCTGGGCATTGGGAATGCAAAGTGGCTATCTGAGCTGACAAAGTCAGCCCATAAAGCAGGGATTTTCCTTCTTAACTGTCAGGACATGGAAGGGCCTGAGTGATGATGTGAGGCCATCTGGCTCATTGAGATTTGGTTCTGGATCTCAGCTTGGTGATTTTTATCCCAGGGTTTCTAAAAGTTTTCCCCCCTACCTGATCCTTGTTTGCCTAAGACATTTTTAGAGAACCATGGGTTTACAGGTACATAATAAGGCAGAGAGACCAGCTGCTTACTGACAATGAACCCTAAAGAAACGTGTGTTAACCAGTTTTTTGGTGTGCATATAGTTTTACTACTTATTAAATTTGGGGACTAAAGATATGGCAAAGGATTTTATTTTATTTATGTATTTTTATGTGTGTGTGTGTGAATGTGTGTATATATCAATGTGTCTATGCATATGTGTATGTGTGTGTATGTGTGTATGTGTGTGTATGTGTATATATGTGTGTATGTGTGTATATGAGTATGTATGTGTGTATATGTTTGCATGAATGTGTGTATATGTATATATATATATATATGTGTGTGAATGTGTGTTTATATGAATGTGTATGCATGTGTGCATGTGTGTATATGTGTGTGCACATGTGTGTATGTGTGTGTGTGCATCTGTGTGCGTCTGTGTGTGTGTGTGTGTACCCACAGAGGCCAGAATGGGGCAACAGGTCTTCTGGAGATGAAGTTTATAGGTAGTTGTGAATTCCCAAAGTGGGTACTGGGAACCAAACTCTGGTCATCTAAAAAAACAGAAAGTAAGTCTGAACTGCAGAGACATCTCTTCAGACAACAAGTAAAAAGTAAATATTCAAATTAGTGCACAAAGCATTTGGTTTCATTATAGCCTTTTCAAACATACTTCATTTTTGTTAATCTTCCTGACTGAGAGCTGCTCCACCCCAGTGGATTCCTTTCACATCTTCTCCTTCCTTGATGGCTCTTCCTTTCTCTCTCATGGTCCTATTTCTCGTTTCATGACCTGTAGGCACATGTGTCTCTGTATCAATGTTAAAACTAGGAACTGAATGTGGGAGAGAGCAGGAAATCGGCCTGAGTCCAGGTGACCTTGCTTCACTGAATTATTTCCAGATTCAACCATTTTCCAGAAGATTCCAATTTTCTTTTCAGCAAAATGAACTTCCAGTGTGTGTGTGTGGTATGTGTGGTGTGTGTGGTGTGTGTGGTGTTTGTGGTGTGTGTGTGTGTGTGTGTATGTGTGGTGTGTGTGGTGTGTGTGGTGTGTGTGGTGTGTGTGGTGTG
>NW_021604630.1:10679307-10717656 GCF_004785775.1 Grammomys surdaster | reverse complement strand
GTGTGTGTGGTGTGTGTGGTGTGTGTGGTGTGTGTGGTGTATGTGGTATGTGTGGTGTGTGTGTGGTGTGTGTGTGTGTGTGTGTGTATGTGTGGTTGTGTATGTGTGCTGTGTGTATCACCTTTTCATTCTTTATTCATTTATCGATGATGTTGGGACTGGTTCCATTTCCTTGGCATTGACAGCAGTAAGTATGGCTATGCATCTCTATGGTAAGATTCAGAGTCCTTTGGGCACGTTCTCAAGAAAGAAATAGTTGGGTCATATGGAAGTTCTATTTTTAATTTTCTGAGACCCTCCACACCGACTTCCATAATGCTGTACTAGCTTGCACTCCCACATCAGTGTCCAGGAGGCCTCTTCCCATATCCTCACCAGTAGTTTTTTTTGTCTTTTGATTTTTTTTTTATGTTGTCCATTCTGATTAGAGTGAGATGGACTCTCAAAATAATTTTGTGTTTCCCTGAAGACTAAGGATGTTGAACTGTTTTTAAAAAGACTTACTGGCCATGTGTTCAAGCAGCAGTTTTTAAAACCATACATTCTAACAGAATATAAACTAGCTTGATATAGGCGTGATGAGGGATGACTTCAGGACAATATTAAGCCATTTGATTATATGACAGTGGGAGAACTTTGTATACACACAGGAACATTCCAGTTGATAAGCACCAGTAGTGTCCAGCCGAGCCAGAGTGTTTGGGCTTTCTGTGCTGTTGTCTCGGGATGTGCTGGCGTGGGTAATGCAGACATGCATGCTGTGTTCCGAGAACTGAGGCTCCAATAAAGCATGGGGTGCAACAGAAATATCTTGGCTTGATTTACACCTTTAGTTTTTATTCAGTTTTTTTTGTCATTGTGAGTTCAGGAACCTTCTACTGTTGCCAGGTATTTCAAGGCCCACCTCCTCCAGGGACATCGTATCACAGCCCGGTTTGGGAAGCTGTGCTTGTCACTAGACATGCTATTTTGCTTGAAGCTCAGTGATATACCTAGCTCCTGCTGTCTGAGTTCCTCAGAAAATATGGCCTTGGTTTTGTTTGCTTGCTTGTTTCTCTGTTGCTTTACACAGACTGCAAGACTGTCTGAGTAGCTCCCTGGAGTCTTAGGAGGAACAGATACAGGGAAGGGGATGATACAGTGGAAGTGGCTTGAATCTTGGAAGCTGCCAAACCTACAGTCCCTAAGCTCATATTGACCAGTATGTACTAAGTACTGGTACTTGGTACCGAATATTTATCACCTCAGTCCTTGGTCACAACCAGCCTGTAAAGTAGATATTTTTACTACTCATGACTTAGCTGAAGAATTGATTAGAGTTGACAAGTAACTTACTTATCCATAGCAAATATGGCCTACCAGCAAGACTCAAGTTGGGTCTGTGGATTCTAAAATCTGTGAATCCTTAACCAACCAGGCAATGGCCTAGACTGACAAAACTAGATCAAGGTGTCTTGTTTGTTTGTTTGTTTGTTTTGGTTTTTCGAGACAGGGTTTCTCTGTGTAGCCCTGGCTGTCTTGGAACTCACTCTGTAGACCAGGCTGGCCTCAAACTCAGAAATCCGCCTGCCTCTGCCTCCCAAGTGCTGGGATTGAAGGCATGTGCCACCATCGCCCAGTGACCAAGGCGTTTAAAGCCTGGAATCTAGGTTTTTCAAGAAAAGTCTCTGGTGCTGTAAATGTTAACTGGGTCAAGTCTTTGGATCCTACTATATGACTATCTAACTTGAATTAGAAAGGCTGGGGCTTTTGCTTCCCTGACAGTTTATAAATTGCTGTAGCTGTTTGAATTCTTGGAATGGATGTTGGTGGCTGCGGTGTGATTAGGAAGTCTTTGGTAATGTAGTAGGCTGGATATGAATCTGTACTTTGACTTGAAGCGGCCAAACAAGGAGGAAGATTCTTCCAATTGTTCAAAGCGTACCAATGTCTCCAGTTTCGAGTTGACACTGCATTTTATCCAGTATTCAGATGGTGTCTGTAATACCTTAGGGTGACAATGAGAATACTCTAGAGACAGAGTTCCACACACTGACCAAAGTCCTGTAAAACAGGCAAGGAATCTGCCTTCCCTGATGAGGCAGGTGGTCTGAGGACTGTCTGTTGGTTTGAAATGAATGTGGCTTCACTCTGTGGGTCACAACCAGCCTGTAAAGTAGATATTTTTACTACTCATGGACCATATAGGGCCTCTGGATAGCACCATATGAGTTAACCTGACCTGCTATCATCATGACTTTTCCACTGGGTGCTTGCTTAGACTAGAGAACACAGAACTGCTTCAGTTAGACTCCTCATCGAGGGACCAACCTTCTCATTCTTAGTAACTTTAGGGAATGAAAGAGGACAACAGCCAGTTATAGGAGAATAAAATAATTTAGAAGCAAGCAGTCATGGTCCACTAGGAACTCCCAGCCTCTGGTGTCAGTGGTGTAAATAGCTAATTGCACAGAGCTGGCCCCCGAATGGCTTCCTTTCCCAGGACTGTTTGGGCCATAACGGGGACACTGCTGTACATGTGGGTATAAGAAGCCAGCTGTTGTCAGTCATTTCTCTACTTCCCACCCACAAGCCCCAGGGCGGCAGATGTGTTAGGTATCCCCTCTCTCCTGCTGAGTCAAATCACTCCCAGATGAGAGAGAAAGAGCGGATGTGGCCCAAAACAGAAGCCTGTGCCTAGGGTTGTTTGCCTGTTTGCTTCAGAGAAACGCCATGTGGCTGCACTTCCTTTGTCGTCAGGAGCAGGGTCAGGGCTGTAACAGGTGCTGCTCGGGATTTTTATTCTGGAAGTATATAGGAGAGACTCAAAGATGGTCCAATCAACCCCGAACCCCCGACTTTGTTCTCAGGAGGCAGAGCTGCGTTAAGAGGGCCAGAACAGACTAAGACTGCCTCCAGCTCTCCTCACCTTTGGTCCAGCCACTTGAGGGACTTAGGGGCAATACCACAAGGCCTTTTTTAGAAATTAGATAAATTTGTATTCTTCCCCACAGACCCACCCCCAAACAGGAGGAAGTGCTGGAGGAAAGAAGTTATTAAAAGAATGTGTGGGCGGACAAACATGTGTGGGTGGTGAAGGGGGCCGGTCCCTTCTTTTTTGAGGCTGAACACCTTCCTCACCTCCTCACTGTAACTCCTGAAGATGTGGATATGTACGGACGGTGTCCGTTATTCACCTCAAAAAACTCTGAGTTTTAAAACTATATTTCTAGGGAAAAAAAGATTCTTACTCAGAAAATTAAAATAAAAGTATTTCTTGCAGTTTGTCCAACAGCCCTAGAGACTGTAGTAAAGTCCCATGATCTTTGTTCCTCACACAGAGAGCACCAAGAAAATCAAACCAGCAGCCCACACAGAGAACCCAGTAACCCCACACAGAGTACCGATCACTGTCTTGGCAGGTCCCTGCCTGTTGACTGGAGAGGATGGATGAGATGGTTTGAAATTCTCTATTGCTTCTGCACTTTTCTTACCTCTTCAAAATTCTCTTAATCTCTCTGTCCCCCCTCCTCTCTCTGTGTGTGTGTGTGTGTGTGTGTGTATGTGTGTGTGTGTATGTGTAGTGACTGAAGAAAGACAGTTAGCAAGACCTTAAGTTATTCTGTTTATAGAACTGAACTAATGCAAGCAAAGCAGTTGAATGACGGTTGTGAAGGCTGCTGAGATGGCCTAGGGGTGAAAGTGGTTGCCACCAATTGGTTGAACTCAACCAATGAACAGACATGGTGGAAATGGAGAACTGTGGACTACACACACACACACACACACACACACACACACACACACACACTGTACCATGTATCCCCTCCCCTGACAAAATAAATAAATAAATATGAAATATTATATGATTAATATAAAACATCAGGACATCGGAGGGTGGGTAGTTGAGGGGACCAAAGGGGAAGAACTTTTACTTTTGACAAGAAACAAGACATATCTAAACAATTCCTCTTCCAACATGAAAGACTAAACTTGTGGATACTGTAAGATGTCTTCTCTAAGATGTCTTCTCTGGCCTCCTGGGGTGTTGATAAATTCTGCCCATATTTACCGGGTGACATGCTCAGACAGCTGGCGTGCCCTTGGTTTGCTCTCTGTTAGGGACTCTCTTAGCCAGGTAAGCTGGATTTTAGTGCTATGGGCTCCAAGATCAGGCTGTTTGGGTGTGGTGCAATATCAGGTGTTGGGCTTTTTTCGATGTCCTCTGCCATGTGCCTCCTCTGATCTCTCCCTAGACCTGCATCTACCTGACCCCTTCCTCTGAGGTCCTACTGTATAGCCAGGGGCCCAGAAATTGGGAGGTTTTGCTTCCAAATAGCTTCCACAAGTCCACCAAGCACTTGGTGGAATTAAGGTCTTCATGGAAACACTATCTTTCCTTGTTGGTGTGCCTCAGGACAATTTGTAGCCCTGTGGCAGAGGGTCCCTCCACACAGCTGGCTCATCTGCAGAAGATGGGATGAAGGAGCCTCCCTCCCACTGTCCCAGAGTGTAGCTAACACAGTTGTTACTGACCATTTCACATCCCAGGTTTGCCTGCTCTGCCTCCACCAGTCTCCACCTCCTGGCCTGGTACCTCATGCTCTCCACTTCTCCTGCCCCACCTCCAAAATCAAATGCCTTCATGCTACAAATTGAAGTGATCACTATTGGCTCAGGACCCCCAAGACCAAGTTCTCAGCACAAAGAGATTTATTTGCTCCAGAGGGTTAAAGGACAGGAAATAAGAGACAAAGGCAGGAGATAGAGGACAAGGGTGAAAGGGAAGGGAATGAGGGAGAAGGGGAAGGAGTATTTGTCCCTGGGGACAAAAGACTGCCTCTGGGTAGAGAGGAGACAGATGTTGTAGTCCACAGGCAAATGATGGTTTATAAAGGTACAAGAGGAACGCTCCCCCCCACACACCCTGTTAATATTAGGATGAGGTGTTTAATTTTGATTAGGCATGTTAATTAGGTGAGCCAAAGGGAACTTTTGATTTCTGGATTTTAATACTTTGATAGCTAGACCTTGGAGGATAGCTTCAGCCTCAGGAGGAGGAAGTAGCCAAATACGGGAATAGACCTTGGGGGCTAGTTTTAGGAATCTAATGGCTTTTCAGCAAGGCCTGCCAGAGCCATGTTTACCAAGCTTGAGCTGGCTAGAGCCCCTTCACGAATCACGTCTACAAAGCCCCTTTTCCAAAGAATCAGCAGGTTTTTATTTGCTGACTCAGGCCAAAACTCTGTGTCTAGATTATCCACTCACTTTCTAACAAACCACGTGGGGGACTTCTTCCATGGGGTACCCAGCTTACAATGTCAATGAAATCGCAGCATCCCCTCCTCAAACACACGGAAAGACATGGATGCCCATGTCACACATATGTAAAGGCCAAGTAATTGCAAGCATCATATGAAGTTTGACCATATCTCTCTGTGTATATGTGTGTGTTAAGAATAAATTACAGACGTCAAAATATTTTATCCCTAAATACTTCAGCTTGTATTTCATGTGAACAAAGAGATTTTATAAATTATACGCATCATACCCCCTAAAATTTCATACTGTGAAATACCATAATAGACAAACTGCTTATAGAATAGCATCTTCTCTCCCCGGTGCCTTCACACTGGCAGCCACATGTAGTAGTTGTAGGTACATGAAAATGCCAGGTTCTCTCTATCAAGGGCGGGAGGGGCACTATTGCTGACTTTAAATGTAAGATTAGCTCAGATGGGCCAAGTTATCTTAAAAGGCACAAAGGCTGCCAGCTAGATCTTCAGCGTATGACTGTGTCCGGATTGAATACGCTAACATGAAAATAGGAGCCAGGGTCTACGGAAAGAGCCAGAGGCAGGTATTTCAGTGTTCAATACGATCACCCAAGATGCTCTGCTCTTCAGGGGTCAACCAGATGGCCCGAAGTGTGAGCTCCCGTCTGATATAACAAAAATCCCTGCATGTCTATGAAAGCCTGACAATGTACATAGATTTCAGTGTGTTCTGCACAGAAGCTAAGCATTTCTGGTCCTTGGGAGGTTGGGGGATGCAAAGTGAATATTGGAACTTTCCAGAAGTGTGCTCCTTGGCAGTCTTCAGGTTCCAGAAGAGATACTTGTTTTCTGGCCACATCTGTATCTGCTACGATTTCTATTGCACAGATGTTAGAACGGGGTGTTTGTATGGTATGGAGGAAGGAGGTTATGGTTGGTATTGGCCAGGCATCCAGGTGTGGGTATTTTAGACTAGTCTCTTAGAAACACTATGGAAGATTGATAAAGTATATTTCTCCAAGAACCAGACAAGTGCTAGACTTGAGATGAGATAATGTCCCAATAACACCCATTGTAAACTCAAAAAAAAAAAAAGTCAGTTTGAAATACCCTTGTTATACCTCACTCCCTAGGCATGGTAGCTGAGCCAGCCTTGTGAAACAGAGTCAGAACACTTTTCAAAAGCCAACAGTTGGATGAAATCTTCTAACACAAAGCCTATTATATACTAAGTGTTGATATCTTGTGTAACTTACTGAATATATTGGAGATAAAAACCTAAATAGTCATCATAGAGTTGAAAGACTGTAAGCCTTGGTTCTCTCTCTCTCTCTCTCTCTCTCTCTCTCTCCTTTCCTCCTTCCTCCCTCCCCCTCTCTTTCTTTCTTAAAGATTTATTTATTTATTTTATGTATGTGAGTACACTGTCTCTCTCTTCAGACACACTAGAAGAGGGTATCAGATTCCAATACAGGTGGTTATGAGGCTCCATGTGGGTGCTGGGAGTTGAACTCAGGGCCTCTGGAAGAGCAGTCAGTGTTCTTAATCACTGAGCCATCTCTCCAGCCCCAAGCCTTGGTTTTCTTAACATGAGGAAATCTGGTAGTTTTCTTAGGAGGTTTAAAAGCCAGTTTAGGGAAGTTTAAAAGGAAGTTTAGGGAAAAGCAATAACAATTTCTGTTTAAATAATTGGTTTTTAGTTACCCTGCCTCAGCTTCTGGAGTTCTGGGATGACCAATACACACAATACCTAGCTTAGATTCTTTTGTTTGTTTGTTTTCTCTTATTTTACCTGTATGGATGCTTTGCTTACATATCTGTCTATGTATCATATGAATGTTTGGTTCCTTGCAGAAGTCAGAAGAGGGCTTCAGATCCCCTGGATCTAGAGTTATGAATGGTTTGAGCCACCATGTGAGTACTGGGAATCAAACTTGGGTCTTCTGTAAGAGCAACAAGTATTCCCAACCACTGAGCCATCTCTCCAGCTCCTCACCTGGGAAGATTGTTTTACTTTTCATTGTACTTGACAAGGAACCATTTCTATCTGACCCCTTTTCAGAAGAAAGCCAGAATAGATTTTAACTGCTTCCTCCATCACATCATTTGGGCCCAGGCACAGGTTAGAGGAGATACATCATCCTACTTGTGGTGCCTGGAGGGAAGGCTGAGAAGAGTTCAGGCTCCTGATTGTTTTCTGGTCTGAGATTCAGCATGTTTTTAGACATGTCCTGCAAGGTCGCTGTTTGCAGAGCCACAAGTCAAGCTGGTGGCATCCTTTTGTCCAAAGAAGGTGCTTCTAGAGCTTGTGGATGGCTGGGGGAAACTGAGTCACAGTAATGGTCACTGAGGCACCCACTCTGTCACCATTCACTCCTTCCAACTCATCAGATGACCTCAAAATTCAGACTAACACATTGTCCACACAACATTAGCCACATGATTGATGTAAAGAGTCCATTCATTTGGTTATTAATCTGTTGGTTCCCAAAGAGAGCTCCATTGAAACCTGTAAAGGGAAGCTGGAGGAGATTGTTCTTGGATGTTTCCCACACGTACTGACATATTGTCCAAATGTGAGTTTTATTTGCAAGGAACCAAAAACATAAACAGAAACAAATAAAAAACCAACCAACCAACCAACTAACCAACCACCACCACCACCAACAACATTAACAACAACAAACTGGAAGATGCTATTAAGTTAGATACCCATGAGGGCCCTTGCTATCTTTGACTCTGGTCCTCTAGGTCTTGCTAGAACTACTTGCTGCTTAGAAATGGACACAGGTGTCCCCCATGTAGGGGCTTCTGTTAGACTTGAAATGTGACTCTGTAAACACATCTTTTTATAAGTACTGTTCCTGTGGCAATGGGCTTAGCTCATGGACTTCAAATCTGTGAGGCTCCTTTGAAAGCTCCTTTCTAAGATCAGCAAGATGAGCCAGTGTTCACAGCCCATTGCCCTTAGACACAGCATCCTCCCAACCCCCAATTCCATTCCTGCAGAGACCATTTTGTGTATGCAGCTGCTTCAGGGTCGTGGGTCTGCCTCAACCAAATAGTATAAACTGGGTTACTTAAACAAGAAAGACTTAGTCATTGTTCTGGAAGCCAAAGGTCTGAAACTAAGATGTGCTTTAGGTTGTCCTCAGATACCTGTAGAATCCTTCCTTCTGCTCTGCTTGCTGCTTATGCTGGTGATCTGTGATGGTCATTGACTTATGTGTTTATATTTCCATAATAAACTAAAAATTGGTGGGCTAGTAAGTCAGCTTTCTGGCTTAGTTTACTATCTCATGGTCTATCCTTGAGATTCAGGTAAGAAGAACCCTCCACTCTCTCTCTTGCCCCTCCCTGCCGTGCACCAACTAAGAAGACTGAGAAATAGACTCAGTGCTAATTTACTAAGATAATGGCTATCAGTCTCTTGAGTCCAAGGCAATGGAAGCTTCTGGGCCCAGTTCCACCATGCTGTGTGGTCAAACATGAGAACCATTATTTGTCTTAGTTTACATTTCTGACTGGTTATATAATACACAATATATTTCTAGTGTATTATATTTCTAATACACAACTGTGTTACTAATCCCCAATAAGACAAACATGTTATATAAGACATCAGACACATAAATTATGTAAAGATAAGAGCATATAATATTATGTAATATATTTATGTAATATAATTGCAATATTGAATTTCTAATATGTGAGTTTTACATAAGAAAAAGCCTGTCAAACCGAACCGTACCCCTTGGTTAAACAAACAAAACTTTTCAATAACAGATAACAACAACAACAACCAAAAAGGTAATTAAAACCAAGGATAGTTCAGCTTTTGCCTTTGATTCAACCATAAGAAAAAACTTGTAAAGAAAAGTGAGAAGATTGTTGGTTTCATAGATGAATTTATTTATTACTTAAAAGACCTCATCATGGTGATGTCTTAAATCCCTGAAATACTGTGATCAGATTTGAGAAAATTCATCAAACTGAAATCAATCAACTACTGAAGATATGACAGGTAATGAATCTGGTACCTTCTCTGAGATAAAGAGAAATGTGGACCTCATTCCATGGGTGTAGAAGAGCCTGTGGTGGGAACAGTGGGCTCAAACAAGGTCACAATGATGGTTGATGGTGTTTTCTCTGAGGTTGGCTATAGAGAACTAAGCTAGATGAAGGGGTAAGTTATTTTATTAGCTAGGGTTCAAGAAGCAAGGGGACTTGCCCTAGGGGTACATTGCTCAGGTGAACTGAAAGACGGGGACAATTTAACAATAAAGAATGATTCTCCTAGGATTGATCCCCAACTCAAGTATGCAAAAAAAAAAAATTGGCTGAAGTTGGTGTCTCACACAGAAACTTGCTCTGATTTAGCAGGTCTGAAGCCTGACCTGTATTTCTCATTCCAACCAAGTGTTACAAATGGTTCAGAACTGTAGTTCTACTGAGACCTGTGTGAGATTCCCACTTAGAACCCAAGCAACTAGTAGAATTTTCCAGGAAATCAGGAGAGATGAAAACCTGGGTCAGGAAGTACTGTGGATGTCACTGCTGCTATGTAGGGACATCTGAGAGCCCAGGGTTAATGGCAGTCAGTAAGATCATGGCTTCTAAGGGCTTTAGGTACTTTCCAAGTTGGGCAGTGCTTCTCAAAAGGAAATCTGGAGCTCAGGAAACAAACCCCTAAGGTATGGAGCTTGGGTACTGTTGAACCTAAGAAAAGGTTCTCTCAGCCTATATTGTCTCTGGAACTGTAGGGTGGGACTTTCTATGAAATTCCCCTGAGCTACCTAAGGACCAGGTCAGACCTGAAAGAGGAACACAATTGTTTTCAGCCCTCTTACTGAAGTTTTATTACGAAGAAGATTAAATTCACACCACAGAAGACATGACTGAAGCCTAAAGAATGTCATTCCAGTCTATGGTTCCCGGAGCCGACTAAACCCGGTCTCCTGGCTTAGTCATCCATCCTACAAATCTCTTCCTCCCTCTTCAAAATCCCTCACACCTTCCATTTCCCTCTCTGGTGTACAGAGGGGTGTATGAGCTTTGGGTCTTGGTGGGTTACAACATTTTCACTTTTCATCCGCCTGATGCCCCTGGCTCGTGCAGGTAATAAAATGAATGCATGAGTCTTTTCTCCTGCTAATCCCGCTACAGTCTGTTCATCTCAGCACACTCAATTGTTAAAACTTTAGAGGGCAAAGAGGATGATGTTGGTGGTGGTGGGTTTTTTTTTTTCCTCCCATGGAGAAATACTAGGCGTTTAAAAATAGATCTCTAAAAAAGAAAAAAATCTGGGTTACTTTGGCTATACATTACTAGTCACATGATAAGTTATTTTTGTTACCCTCTGGTTTGCCATTTCCCAGTTAGTGCTTTCTGATTAAACAATGACCAGAGTTGTCACTCTCCCTTTCATGCCAATGATATATCAGATTGGCAGGCCTTGTTCTTGATAATGGGGCCATTCTTTATAAACCCCTATACTATATATGACATGGAATTGCTGTATATCATAGTACCTCTCCTAAGAGTATAAATGTTAATTGAAATATTTTGAGACAAAAAAAAATTGTAGTGAAATAAACAGTCGTAGGTTATGTCATAGAAAGGAACATCGAATGACATTAAGAACAAACTCAAAAGAAATTTGGGGGTTTTGGTAAGTGCCTTTAGATTTGTAAGGTGGGCGGGTGGGTATGCTTCAGTCGGCTCTAGGTGGTTATTGTGGGGAAACACTTGTGCTGGGTAAGGCCATTGGGTGTGTACATCATTGGAGTCCTTAATTCTTCAGTTCCTCTGTTTTAGATCCAGTGAAAGAACTGCCAGGTTCCTGTGGCTCACCTTAAAGCTATATGCAATTGCCCCCACATCTAATTCCATTAGGCTGGACCTCTCTTGCCCAAACCAGTGGCTTCTACTGGCAGCCAGCCTTCCATCTTTATCCCATTCTTTGTGTAATGAAACAGTTTTGATTTTCAAGAGTTCTCTTCACATCTGAACACTAAGAAGCCACGCCAGATTTGAGCTAATGGTTAGAATCTTTTGAAGAATGGGTTAACCTGGATAGGAGGAATCACAGTCTTGCATAGAGGGAGGTCTCTGAATCTGTTATTGCAATACTGTTGTATGAATAAGAAAGCTGGGGGCTGGAGAGATGGCTCAGCTGTTAAGAACACTGACTGCTCTTCCAGAGGTCTTGAATTCAATTCCCAGCAACCACACAGTGGCTCACAACCATCTGTAATGGGATCTGATTCTTTCTTCTGATGTGTCTGAAGATAGCTGCAATGTACTCACATACATAAAACAAACAAATAAATCTTTAAAAGAAAAAGAAAGACTAGTGAAGAGACAACAGGGATGTGTCACTGTGACATCTGGCTTTAGACCTTTTCTCTTTTTTTTATACTTTAATGTATTTAATAGCAAACTTACAGGAACAGCACAGAAGACAGACAACATTAAAAACATGTACTTGCATGTAGGACAACTTAGTTAGAAAAGTATAGTGATGGATGGAATCTACAGGGTGATAAAAATGCTACAAATACCAGTTAGTTGCCGTCAATAAGAAATTTACTTATTTTTAAAAAATCCAAATGCTGGCATTGTCCAGAAAATTTTAACAGGTTTATTTATAATTGTTATAAAGTTGAACTGTTGAAATGTGTTCACTGAAACCTTTTGCTTGCATTAATGCTTTACATCTTGCATCTATATTAAAAATTCACACACAAATGAACGTGGAGAAACTGCCATATACCTGATTCTGTCCCCTATGTTTCCACTCGCAATCATATACTTAGGTACCTTTGACCCCATGGAAAAAATATCTAACATTCAGAACTACTGATAACAGGAAGAAGAGGAAAAGAAATTTTTTTGAGAATGAAATGTTTCCCCTCGTAGTGGACTCTTAAGCACGCTCTCCGTGTATGCGGCGAGCTAGCTGGATATCTTTTGGCATAATTGTTACACGTTTGGCGTGGATAGCACACAGGTTGGTATCTTCAAAAAGGCCAATCAGATAGGCCTCACTTGCCTCCTGCAAAGCACCAATAGCTGCACTCTGGAAGCGCAGACCTGTTTTGAAGTCCTGAACAATTTCTCGCACCAGACTCTGAAAGGGGAGCTTGCGAATCAGAAGTTCAGTGGACTTCTGATAGCGCCTGATTTCACAGAGTGCCACAGTACCAGGCCTGTAACGATGGGGTTTCTTCACCCCTCCAGTAGAGGGCGCACTCTTGCGAGCGGCTTTTGTAGCCAGTTGTTTCCTGGGTGCTTTACCACCGGTGGATTTGCGGGCAGTCTGCTTTGTACGAGCCATGGTATGGGCACCTCCTTGTGTTAGAGAGCAGCAGCGGTGCGGCGAAGGCTGTGAACACAACTGAAAGATGGCTGACACCGAGGCTTTCCCCCTACACACGCCGCCCCGCCCCTAGACCTTTTCTATATCTTCCCTGCCATGCCTGCTCTGGTTCTACTGAGTGCTATAGACAATAGTCACCAGGCTCAGCCATTTTTCTTCTGAGTCTAGTCTTCATCTTTGTCTAGTTTGCTAATTACTGGAGAAATAATTGTCTCACATGCTTAGAATGATCATACTCAATGGCCAGGGGTTGTATGATGATTTTCTGTAAGTTTAACATACATGGAATTGGCCCACTTCACCTGACAACCTTCTGTGAAATTAGCCGAACCATGGAAAGTAGTGGAGCATTACGTCATAAACTGTACGTCACTTTTTGGCGTCTTTGGCCCTATCCTGAGATCATACGCTCCTGCACTGCTTTGTGTGGTCATTGTTGATGATGCTAAGCTCCAAAGGAACAAAGTCTCCCTCACACAGTCCAGTAAAGAGGCATGACCCCGGGGCCGTACAGCAATAGAGACAAGGCCTGGTCCTACTCTTTCTCATCTTCTCCTCAGCTGGGGACTGTTAAGCAGTTTTAGAGTCAACGTCTGGCCTTTCGCAGTGCCAATCAATAAGCTAGGCGTGGCCTCTTTGTCTCAGTATTACACTGAAAAACTAATAGGGAAAAGCAGAGAAAGGAGATTTGTTCAACCTACGTAGTCACACTGGGAAGAGGAACAAAGAGATCCATTGACCTGTCTCTGTGGACTAACATGGGGTTGAAGTTTAAGTGAGTGTTAGCCAGCGTGACTGATGAGCAATCCTGGCAAGGTGTGGCCCTGCCCATGGCTGACCTGCCTTGGCGTCAACTCTTGTAAGGTGGTTGGTTTGCTTGTGTGTGGGGGGTCAGAACTATGTAAAATCTCCTCCTGGGAAACAAGTTCCTCCTACAGGTGACACCAGGCTTCAGCCTTTCCCTTCCCTGGCATGGATTTCTGGGGAAAGCTTTAATCCTTCGGAACACATTGTTTTAACAGTTTGACATCCAAGGACCTCTGTTTAGAACGGTTTCTCTCTAGCCAGCAGTGGATACGACACCACCATGAAGCAGAGTTAGGGGGACATAGGTAGATGAGGAAATTGAAAGCTGGTATTGGGGGTTGGAGGGTAGAGGTGGGAGTGGGGGTGTGGGGGTGAGAATCGGAGGGGCAGTAGGGTAGAGGAACACTCATGGGAGTAGGTGTCTACACAGGACCACCTGGGGAAAGGGCCTTCTCAGGAGCCCTTTAAAATATCCAAGCACCGGTTTGGTAGACTTCCTTCTACCTCGAGGCCTCTCCCACAACACAGAGAGACAAAGCTGCTACCTTCTCTTTCTCCCCAGATTGGTCTTCTGTCTTTTCTGGTCATTCAATCCTTTGTCACTAGGCTTAGATTTTTTTTTAAACAAACCTTCTTTTAATAAGGGGTTTTAAGTGTTGTAATTTCCCTTCTTGCTCACTACCTACCAGAGGTAGTGGAAAGGAAAGGTTTATAGAGCCAAGGAGGATGTGGACCTGTTCAGACATAGTTCTTTAGAGTAAATCCAGTCTGAGCCTGCATTGTCCAGATAGCAGCAGCTCAGTTTACATAAATCAGCAGCGGCAGCTTGATTTACACCATTCACAAACCAGCAGTGGCAGGTCCATCTAGAAAAAACCAAGAGGCTCTGTCAATTGGCCTGAGTCCCCAGAGTAGCAAGAAGCTGCCAGAACATCATCAGAAGTTTTTTGGTGCGTTTCTCTCTATGAAGTCATGACGAATGATGACCAGCAAAGAATGGCAAGGTGAACCAATACCACACAGCGTCATCCTTTGCTCTATTAACCTTTCCTCTCCACTATCTCTGGTGTCCCTTCCACTACTACTGGTGTGTGGTAGGCTAGAAGGGAAGCTAAAGCATTTAAAAACTCTTATTAAAAGAAGGTTTAAAAAAAATCTAAGCCTACATTTGTCTGTGCCAGGGAATAAACTGGACAACAACTCCTTCACCCCATGACTGCCCAGACCCCGGTCACAACTATCCCTCCTTTTTGCTCCCTCTCCACTGCTTTGTCAACCTAGCATATTGCTGTTCATAGTTCTATCCTGACCCAATTCTCCATCCTGTCTGAAATTTTTCTTGACTTTTCAGGTGGTCTTGGGCGATGCTTATGGATTTCTGAAGACCCATCTTGGTTGTAGAGATTATTTTAGGGGTTATAATGTTCTCTCTCTCTCTCTCTCTCTCTCTCTCTCTCTCTCTCTCTCTCTCTCCCTATATAGTATAAGCTTCTTAAGGTTAAGAGCCATGGTTCTCACGGCCACTGTTTACACAGGCCTGTACACAGTGTGCTCTTGGCAACAGTTTGTTGGCTATCCAACACATAAGATAATCCTTAAAGAGGATGAGTCAGGTGGTATGCTGGTTTGAATGAGAAATGTCTGCCATTGGTGAAGGTATTTGGTGGTGGTGCTTGGAGGTTTAGGTAGTGTGACCCTGCTGGAGGAACTGTCTCACTGAGATGCTTAGAGTATATAGGCTCACCCCACTTCCAGTTTGCTCGCTTTCTTTATGCTTATGGTTGAAGATGTGAGCTCTTAGCTTCCGGCTGTGACTACCATACCTACCTCTTGTTGCTATGCCTTTTTGCCATGATAGTCTCTATGGAACCACAAGCCCAATAAACTCTTCCTTCTAGAAATTGCTTCGGTACTATATGATCAAAGCAACAGAAAACTAACGGATACAGATGTCATTAAAGAGCAGTTAAAACAGGACAGATGCGTTGTGAGCATGCTCTATCCCAAACATTGACGGACATGTTTGTTTCTTCCACAATGTCAGAATTTATGGAATAAAAGTACCTTCACAAGCTACATTTGTTTCATTGACTGAGATTTATCCACAAGTTCCAACTTGAAAGCTGACCTCTGGAAATCATGGATATTTTTATTCCAATTTCAGATACTAATATTGACTCCCAAATCACACAGCACCCTTGAAACAGTTTTGTCTCTGTGTGTGTTGCAGGGTAGCTGCAAAGGGGTTAAAGAGAGCAGAGTTCAGAGGTGATAAGAAGGCGGTGTGAGCACAGAGACAGAGCTGATACAGATGCAAAGCAAGCCACTACAGGTGTTTAGAGAAGGTGCTTGTGGTCTCAATTGGAGAGGTGCAGTGGTGAACCACGGGTACAACCAAAGGTTTAGGGCTGATGGGGGGAGGTGCAGATTTGGGTCCAGACTTTGCGGGCAAGGCAATCGAGTAGGACACATAAAGTGCTCCACCCCCTTTGACAATAGGTAGTTCTCTACCTGTTGATGCCTTGATGTATGAATTGAGAAATGTGATAACAGGGGAAGAATGTCACCCTTCATTGGCCTATTGTGTAGAGTGTCACCCTTCATTGGCCTATTGTGTTTGACCAGTTCTCAGGCCTCAATTATCTTGTGTGGTTTTAATACACCCGTATGCCCACATGTTCCCAAGCTATTCTGATAGATTCATGAATAGAACATTTTACTTGTTCGGACAAGGCATTTATCTATGGGCCACACGGGATGCTGGATAGGTGATGGTGGGTCCATACACAAGGGTACAAAGTTATTCCATCTCTGCATTTGTACTCAAAAAAGCCATTTTGTAAACTGGAGGTGCACAGGGCAAGGCAGAGCCTGAAGTCACTGTTTCATGCAATATAGAGGAACTTAGAGCCAAGCAGAGTCTGATCTTCATGAAATGTGAGTCAGGAAGAAGTTTGGAGACTTGCTGAAGAAGAAAGGCACGTAGTGAGGGTCAGATAACGTTCGAGATGGGTAAGCTTGTGTACTGCCGAGTGTCTTGAGTCAGCACATTTTGCCTTAGAGGAGAAGATGGTGGTATGAACTCAGAGACAGAGCTTGAGTTGGTCCTCACAGCCAGGTCTCAGCCTCCATCACCTCCATTGCTGTATCCATGAGCCTTCACAGGCAGATGGACGTCAGAGTTCTCCTGAGGAACAGAACCAATAAGATGCTTATCAGTGTATGAGGGGACTCGTTAGATGTGAATCTGTGATCAGAGGGTGGCTAGCCCCACTGTGGTCAGCAGTAGGGTAGGGAGCCAGGGGTAACAGGAGCTCCTTAGTCCAAAAAATTTGAAGCCCAAGGACAAAATTCAGCCAATCTGAGGCTGGAAGCTCCCTGGCATGTCACTGGTGCAAGTCCTCACGAAAAGTCTGGTGTCTGCAGACCAGGAAATAGTGAAATAGACCCAGTCTGAAGACGTGAGCCTCCTCTCCTCTTCTGCTTCTGATCCTTTTGTGCCCTGTGAGTCCCCAGGCAATTAGACAGTGATCTTTACATCCAAGGTAGGTCTTCTCTCCTTAATTCACTTACCCTAATGCCAATCATATCTAGAAACACTTTCATAGACATATCCAGAAGTATACTCTACCAAATTTGTAGGGATTGCTCATTCTGGTTAGGTTGACAACAAACATCAATACTCAGAGTAGGCCAGACTGCAAATATCTGCAAAGATTTGTGTGTCTGCCTGCCTACCTGCCTACCTGCCTACCTAACTACCTTCCCATGAGCCCTGGTGGTCTTGGCTGGATATATACAGAAGTAGTGTTGCTGACAAGTGTTTCAGCAAACAGAGACAAGTCCTCTAGCCACTAAAAGTCTGCTACCATGCTTTCTGTTTTTGTAGCACTTACGCCTCCTTTGAAGCATTGATGACTTGGAGGCTTTAGCAAAGACAGGAGGGGTAGAATTCAGCTCCTCTGCCTCCTCCATAAGTCCCGTAACTCATCTGCTCCTGACTTCCCTGACTGTGAACTAAGAGACAGCTAAGGTCTCTGGTCCTTTCAGCTTGCAGATGCCATCATTTTGAATTGACTTTGGGGCTTTTCCTGCTATCACCAATGGACACAGGGTTAACTGACTTGGGTGTGGCAGCAAGCCCGACAAAAGTCCCCACTGGAGAAGCCACCCATTGCATCCCACCCCCTCAGCCTTCTGCTGCCTGCATCGTGCTGGAAGAGCAGAAGTCTAGTGTAGTGTAGCAGCAGGAACATGGTAGGCAGGGTCACAGTCAGGTGGCCTGCCCCTGCTTTCACACCCGTGTCTCTGCTCTTCTTCCCCAAGGCGGAAGGAAGGGGTTTTTCTAGCTTTTACATTTTTTTGTTCATCTCCTTCACACCCCTTCATACCAGTGGGAAGCTGGTGCTGGGAGGTAGGTTAAAGATTATTGCTTTGATGAGCAAAAGTGACTTGTTTGTATAGTGCAGATCTTGCTCAGTAAAATGTAGAAATTCAGGCTATCTTGGTTGCTTTCTGTCTGTCCCTATTCTCTAATATACATTGACATCTTACCCCTTGATACCTGTGGGTGAGGAACAGAACTCTTGAACAGGCAGTTTACACGTTAAGATGTGGCGATACTGCAGTAGGGTGGGTTCTTGATCCAGCATTACTAGTGTCCCCATAAGAGAAGATAAGAAGAGAAGGAACGACTGTGACAGAGGGTAGGGTGGATGTTGCCACAAGCTAAAGAATGTGTGAGGCTCCTGGCAGTTGGCAGAGGCAAAGAAGAGCCCTTCCTTAGAGCCTCTAGAAGGTGCATGAATTTCTATATTATGGTGATACATGATTTGCTAGCCTCCAGGACAGCCAGAAAACAAATGTCTGTTACTTGAAGACATATAGTTAGTTAGTGACATCTTGTTATAAGAGTCCCAAGAAATGAATCCACGTGGCAAATGGAACTTGTTAGCTGGAATTTAGGAAACTGAGTCAGGATGAAACCAAGTCTTGAAGAGAGTGGACTCTGACAGGAAGGAGGAGACTAAAAGACCGCTTCTCGGAGCCTAGCAGTGTAGAGAAGAACTGGCTGAAAGACAGTAAGACAACAGGCAAGCAAAACTGGGACCATGTTGGATCCCTCTCTGACTGAGGACAAGTTTGGTCCATTTCCTTTCCAACATCTGTAGATCCTGGTCATATGTCTGTATTCGAAAGGTAGAGAATTTGTTAAGTCTCTGGAGTCATCTGGCTTGTCCCATTCCTTTGGACCTACTCATTGAACAACTGACGACTAGCCAATTGTCCTGCAAGGGAGTGAGCCTCATCTTCCATGCATGCTTTTCTGAGTTCCCGGAAGTGCCGTGAAGTGTGCTTAGTGTGTAGATGTCTCTAATGTATACTTAATATCTGGTTGATTTGGTACCACAATAGGAGTACTTAGCACAGTGTTGAGGCTTGCTTAATTTTAAATATAATTAGTAAATACATTGAGAGATGTATCAGTTCTTCATACAAAAGGCTTTTAGATCCTCAGAGTCAACAAACCTTGGATGAAAGGATTTTTTAAAAAATTGTATCTGTATTGAACATGAAAAGACTTTTTCTTCATAATTATTTCCTAAACAATATCATGTGAAAACTACTTGTACAGCATTTATATTGTCCTGAGTATAGTAAATACTTTGGAGAAGATTCAAAGTGTGTGGGAGGCGTGCACAGGGCATATAAACATACTGCACCACATGATGTAGTGAGGCCTTCAGCATTTGAGGGGGTTGGTATCTGGGGGAGGGGGATGGGTAATAAGTGTGGAGAACCAACCTTCCATAAGTACTGAGGAATGTCTAGTGAAACATTTATTCCTGGCAGACAGGAAGTTACATGGCAAGTGGGATCCAGTTCAGATCCACTCTGTATCCTTAAGATGTGAACATTTCTCCTGAGCGTGGCTGAATTTTGCAGTACACATTTCTTGTCTATAGTTTCAAACTGTCTCTGAGTTTAGAAACTGCCGATTTTACCTTTTCTTTTCCCTCTGTCAACTTTATCCCCATTTGTCCAGTTAGTAAACTCTCTGGAAATAGTCTTCAATTATTATTTTGTCTCCACTGAGTTCAAAGAGAAAGAGATTTTGTGGAGTAGCTTAGTGCTCTTCCCTGTCCATTCTCTGGACCATAGGTGACAGGTGTCATTAGGTTTTAATTTATCTTTTCAGGACTTACATGAAGACACTGGCACATGCAAACGTGTTCTGATACTCTCTTTCTTACACAAAAGATCACAAGCTATGTTCACAATTTGACATTTTGCCACATCTATTAACACTTTTTATATTAACATATAAATCATGTAGATTAAAATGTACAGAGTGAAACTGTACATGCCAGTATATATTTTATCTTTTGACATTCATCTTCTTGTGTGGCTTTTAATATAACTTTTGCGAAGCACAACTGATGTATTATAAGAATAGATTGCATGTCTTTTTATTCTTAAACTACCTCCATAATAAAACCAACAAATTTACAAGTCACTCTCAGAAGTTTCTTTTTGCCTCTATATTTGAAAAAAAGATTTACTTATTTATTTATTTATTTATTTTGGTTTTTTGACACAGGGTTTCTCTGTGTAGCCCTGACTGTCCTGGGTGTATAGACCAGGCTGGCCTTGAACTCAGAAGTCCACCTGCCTCTGCCTCCCAAGTGCTGGGATTAAAGGCGTGCCCCACCACTGCCCGGCTAAAAGACTTATTTAAAAACATGTTTGTTTTATATTTATTTGTGGTGGACAATATTTTCATTTAGTTATTATTTTATTGTGTGTGTATATGTATGTTTTGCCTGTGTGTGTGTATGTACCATGTGCATGCCTGGTACATGTGGAGGTCAGAAGAGGGGATCAGATTTCCTGGAGTTACAATGGGTTGTGACCTGAGGTATGGGTGCCGGGATCTGAACCCAGTTTCTGGGGAAGAGCAAGAAGTGCTCTTAACTGCTGAGCTATCACCCAAAAGATTCATTTGTTGTTTGAATTGTGTGTAGGTGTCTCTGGGTGGGAATATGCATTTCTGAGCACCTATAGGGAGGCCAGAAGAAGGTGTGTCAGGCTCCCCAGAGCTGGAGTTACAGGCAGTTGTCAGCCACCAGTGTGGATTGCTGGGAACTGAACTCAGGTCTCCTATAAGAACAGTACATGCTTTTAATAGCCATGGGAATGTCTTTGGCCTTGGCATTTTCCTATTGGTTGATAAAATTGGGCAGGTTGTGTAGTCAGGTTAAAGGCAGCTAACAGGCTGGCCTGCATCCTGCAAGGCTCCTGGGTCAGATCTTCTGTTCTTAAACTGACTGACTCAAAGCACTGAAGACTCTTGCAAAAGAAGCCAGTGTCCATGGACTTTGAGATTTCTTTTGTATATAAGTCATGACGCTGGGAGGAGGGAAATGATGGTTTATTAAGCACTTATCATGTGTCATGCATTTTATATGAAATGAGTGCTTTAATCCTCAACAATAATCTGCAATAATAATAATGATAGCTTCTGTATATTGATCTGTTTTTGGTTCACTATCTGGGATGAATAGACACTTACTCATGTCTCCCCAGGAATAGTGTCAGATAGCAGGGAGGAAATTTTTTAAAAATTTTGGAATCAGAAGGAAGTTAAAGTGCAGTCTATCAGAATCCTTGGGAAACAGCAAAGGCAGTTCTAAGAGGAAAATTTATAGCTATGAGTGCTTACATTGAAAAAAAAAGATTTCAAATAAACAGTTTGATGTTATACTCCAGTACCTTAGCAAAAACAAGATCAAGCTTGTCTTAATCAGAGTTTCTAATCCTGCACAAAACATCATGACCAAGAAGCAAGTTGGGGAGGAAAGGCTTTATTCAGCTTACACTTCCACACTGCTGTTCATCACCAAAGGAAGTCAGGACAGGAACTCACATAGGGCAGGAACTTGGAGGCAGGAGTGGATGCAGAGGCCATGGAGGGGTGCTGCTTACTGTCTTGCTTCCCCTGGCTTGCTCAGCTCGCTTTCTTATGGAACCCAAGACTACCAGTCCAGGGATGGCACCACCCACAATGGGCCCTCCCCCCTTGATCACTAATTGAGAAAATGCCTTACAGCTGGATTTCATGGAGGCATTTTCTCAAGAGAGGTCCCTTTCTCTGTGATAACTCTAGCTGGTGTCAGGTTGACACATAAAACCAGCCAGTACAAAGCTAAACTCAAAAACAAGAGATGGAAAGACCAAAGATCATGACAGAAATGAGTGAAAACTAGATAGAATAACTGAAAGCATCAAAAAGCAAAAAAAAAAAAAAAAAAAAAAAATCAACACACTCCTAAACAAACCAATCAAAACAATGGGAGAGGAGACCCAAGTTAGTAAAATTGGAGATGAAAAAAAATGGCATGTCTACAATGAAATTTAGAGGATCATTAGGGAATACCTAGAAAACCTACTGAAAAGAAAGGGTAAGTTCCTCAGCACATATGACCTACCAGAATTAAACCAAGAGGATCTAAACAGCTTAAATATATCTACAGTGAGCAATAAGGTTAAAGGAAAGAAGAACTCAAAGCTGGAGGGTTCACTGCCAAACTTTATGAGACCTTCAGAAGGGCTAAGACCAGCATTCCAAACTGTTACATGAACTAGAAAAGGGGGAACCTACCTAACTCTGTCTTCGAAGGCATTGCCACGACTCTAAAGCTAGATGTGAACACAATGAGAAATGGAAACCATAAGCCGGTTTCCTTGAAGAACATGGGTAAATATTCCTACCAAAGTACTTGCAAACAGAATTCAACACCTCATTAGAAAGATTGCATGCTATGATCAAGTTGGTTTTGTTCCAGAGATACAAAGATGGTTTACGTGTCCAAATTAATGAATTCAATATAGTATAGAAGCAGCCTCAAGAACAGAAGTCATGTAAGCACCTCTCTAGCTGCAGAGAAAGTCTTTAACAAAGTTCAACGTTCTCTCGTGATAAAAGCCCTGAAGAAACCAGGAGTATAAGAAACATACTTCACCATAAAAAAGGCTGTATACTGTAAATCCAGTGAGGAAATGCAGGGTTCCTTGAAGAACAAGTCAAGGGCATCTATTGTCTGTGCTGTTATTTAATATGGTGATTGATATCTTAGCCAGAGCAATAGAAGAAGAGAAAGAAATAAAATAGGTATATACTTGAGAAAGAAAAAGACAATTTATCCCTGTTTGGAGATGATATGATCCTATACTTAATAGATCCTAATGACCCCACCAGAAAACTCTCAAATACAATTTTTAAAACATTCAGTAAAATTATAAGACACCAAATGGCCATGAGAAATGAGTAGCCTTTCTGTATACTAGCTATGAACTTACTGAGAAGCAAGTCAGAGAAAAAAAAATCCCATCTAAAATAGCTCCAAAATCAACCAAATAAACCAAGGAGGCAGAGGATGTCTAAAATGAAAAGTATACAACACAGAAAGTAAAGATATCAGCGAACAAAAAGATTCCCCTTGCTCCATGGATCGTTACTAATAGCAAACTGCAGATCCAGTGCAGTCCCTGACTGCACTCCAATGACATTCACCACAGAACTAGAGAGACAATCCTAAAGATCATATGAAGACCCTGAGTTAGCCCAACCAATCCTGAGCAGAAAGAGTAATGCTGAAGGGAATCACAGCACTTGGTTTCAAACTGAGCTATGGTAAGCCATATGTCCCTTGCACATGGCTGGGAGAGACAGCAAATAGCAAGGGACATATGGCTTACAACTTATAAACAAAGTACCGAGATCGCGTGTCTTCTGTATGGGCTAGGTAGAATATATTATTCCTTTTACATATGTAGACCAATGGAATCGAGGAGAGGGCACACAAACCCAGGCCACTACAGCTAAGTTTTGACAGAAGTGTCTAAAACAGCCATTCTGAACCTGTGGGTCACGCTTCCTTTGGGAGTGGAAAGGCCCTTTCACAGGAGTTGCATACTGATATGCATGGTAAATTTTACATTAAAATTCATAACGGTAGCAAAATAGCATTGTGAAATAGCAATGAAAATAATTTTATGTTTGGGGGAATCACCACAATATAAGGAACTGTATTAAAGGGTCACAGCATTAGGAAGGTTGAGAATCACTGGTCTAAAACATATATTGGCAAAAATGTAGCCTCTCCGAGAAATGATGTTAGGAAGAACAGATACTCACCCGAGGAAGAATGAAGCTAGATCCAGATCTTTCAGGCTATCAAAAGTCAATTCAAAATGGATTGAGGACATCAATTTAAGAAAAGAAAGTCTAACACTGTAATAGGGAAATACTTCAAATAGTAAGTAAGGATGTTCTGAAAAGGATCCCAGCAGCACAGAAGGTAATCCCAAGAATCGATTAGGATGGCATGAAATTAAGAAGCTTCTGCAAGGGAAACAATCACCAGTGGGGAGAGAAACATTACAACGTGAGAGAAAAATCTTTCCCATTGTGCATCCGCTTGGGATCAATATCTAGAATTCAAATAACCCAATCAATAAATCTATGAGTAAATTAGACAGTTTTTTTTGAGCATATAAAATATGTTTTATTGTTCTCTTAAAGGACTCAGGATTTGACTGTGAATCAAGCTGTTTGCTTTTAACCAGCCTGACATCTTACCATGTCAAACTGGCTTTAGGTAGCAATAGTTCATTAAATCCAAAGGAAGAAAGTTTTAATTTTGAGGAGGAAAAGTCTAGTCAGTTCTGAAAACAGTTAACATTAGTCTTAAGGAACTTAAGACTGCTTCATGATCCTTCATCCAGCTCCTCCTCTCAGAGTCAGGAATAATATTCTCCTAACTCAGACAGGCACTGATACTGAGGGATCCCTGCTTGTCCATTCCTCCCGGGACAAGTATACATGCATACACTGAGAGCCACAGCTCACCAAATGGAGAAGACTTTATTGGTATTGATCAAAGCCCTTGGAATCAACAGTCAATTTAACTTGGATGCTAAGATGTTTTCATCTTGAGTCTTAGTCTAAGGGATCAATAGTCATGTTCTTAAATAAGAGAATTTTGATTAAGCACCATTAGGCTTTACTTTAAAATTCTAGAAACACTGTCATTTTTCATTTTCTGAGAGGAGGCAGGAGAGAGTCTACAGGTTTGCAGTTAAATCAGATCAGCTTTGGCAATAGCTACCGGCATCTCACAGAGCTGGCTAACCTCTGAGTATCAGCAGTGTGGACACAAGGTTCCAGGTCATTGCTACTGGCTCAGCTGGTATTGACAAATGGGAAGTGTATGGCTCCATGTGGTGAGTTCTAGTGGACAATATGATTCTAGGCTAATACTCAAGGCCTGGGTAGCAAGGCATTGTTAAGTATGTAACATTTAGGTAAAGACAGTACCAGACTCCCTGGAGATGCCTCTCTGTTTTGCTTTGTCATCACCACCATCTGATCATAATTGCCTCTGCAGATGAGGAAAAACAGCTTTTCTAGATCAGTACATTGGGCCCAGACAACAATCTGCAAATGATGTCACCTGCAACATAGTCTGCAAATGATGTCACCTGCAACATAGTCTGCAAATGATGTCACCTGCAACATAGTCTGCAAATGATGTCACCAGCAACACAACAATCCTTTGATTGTCTTCCATCTGAGCAGACAGTTTTTATTTTAAAGTTCTTTTCTTAAAATTTATTTAGTTTTGTCACACACACACACACACACACACACACACACACACACACACTTTTCCTCAGGCTCCACTGTACCGGTGTGGAGGTCAGAGGACATCTTGTAGGTCTGATTTTTTCCTTCCATCAGTGTGGATTCCAGAGATGGCAGGTTCCTTCCCCTGCTGAGCCAGCTTATTGTCCAAGTTCTTTCTGGTTATTATTGTTTTTTGTTTGTTTGTTTTGTTTTTGTTCTGTTTTGTTTTCAGGACAGGGTTCTCTGCTCTGCAGACCAGGCTTGCCTCAAACTCAGAGATACACTTGCCTCTGTCTCCTGAGTGCTGGGATTAAAGGCCAAGTTTCTAAAAGAAGAAACACAAGTGCCCAGCCAGCAGAGGCAGTACATGTCTGTATTCCTACCACCCAGGAGGCAGAAGATGAAGGACCAGGAGTTCAAGGTCAAATTTTCTGGCCACATGAATTTGAGGTCAACCTGGGCTGCATGTCTGTATGTCAAATCCAGAGCCGACCTAACAAATCTAAAACAGAAAACACATGTACAAAAATGGCCAATAAATAAATGGAAAAAAAAAGTTCACCATCCTTGACCATCAGAGAAATGAAAATGCAAGCATGTTGACATTCTATCTTAACATAGGCAGTTTAATATAACGGCAAGCATTCGTGAGGAAGCTGGGAGTTAGAGCCCTGACGCACTGCTGGAGAGGACGTGGACTGTTAGAGCCTCTATGGAAATCAATATGGCTGTCCTTGAAAAACTAAAACAGGTACCATGTATCTAGCTTTTCCACTGCTTGGTATATACCTGAAAGACTCTAACCCAGCATTCTACATTGGTACTTGTTAGGCTATGCTTACTGCAGTATCACCCATGACAGCCAAGGCATGGAATCTACAGATGCACACAGTAGAGTTCAACTCCCCAAGAATGAAATCATGGAGAAATGAGTAGAACCAAAGACCATGTTAATGGAAGTAAGCCAGACCAATAAATGTAAAAATGGTATGTTTTCTCTCATATGTGGAATCTAGCCTTCTAGCACTTTATGCACCTGCCTTTATATGTATGGATGTTTCTATCTATCTATCTATCTATCTATCTATCTATCTATCTATCTATCTGATATGAAAATGGCAGAGGGACTTTTGGGAAAGGAAATGGATACGTGGAAGTGGGGAGGATGGATACAGAAGGGTCATGGGAAGGCACATATGAGCAAAGTACAATATATAGACATATATACATACAGTTATATTCTATTTTCATATATATATACATACATATATGAAAATGTCACAGTGAAACCAATTATTTTATATGCCAATTAAAATACAATTAGTTGGGGCTGGATAGATGGCTCAGTGGTTAAGAGCACTGAATGCTCTTCTGGAGGTCCCAAGTTCAATTCCCAGTAACCACATGGTGGCTCAGAACCATCTGTAATGGGATTTGATGCTCTCCTCTGGTGTTTGTCTGAAGACAGTGGCAGTGTATTTACATAAAACAAATAAATCTTTTAAAAAAATACAATTAAATTGTATCATTTAAAGCCCTTGGTTCATAAGAAAGGAGGAATGTAGTATCAGTCAGAGGCCTACAGGAAAGTGATGACCCACACAAAGAGCAACAAAGGAGAAGAGATCCATGAAGAAGCTGCTTGCAAAAGTAGAATGGGAGAGGAGACAGCCCCAAGACTCTCCACCAGGACCAGCGCTAGTCATCCATCAGTGTGAAGGTCCATGGGGAAGACCAGGACACAGGGCTGCTGAAAACAGTGGCCAAGGATGTGTGCTGACCTTTAGGTAGGGGAAAACAGAACCTGCTATATCAGAGCAATGGATGGGCCACACCATCTCCTAGCATTCTCGGATCCTTTGTTAGGGTTTTACTGCTGTGAACAGATACCATGACCAAGGCAACTCTTGTAAGGACAACATTTAATTGGGGCTGGCTTACAGGTTCAGAGGTTCAATCCATTATCATCAAGGAGGGAACATGGCAGCATCTAGGCAGGCGTGGCATGGAAGTTGCTGAGAATTCTATATCTTCATCTGAAGGCTGCTAGCAGAATACTGACTTCCAGGCAGCTAGGATGAAGGGTCTTAAAGTCCACACCTACACTGACACCCCTACTCCAATAAGGCCACACCTACTCCAATAGTGCCACACCTTGAGCCGGGGATATACAAACCATCACACTCAGTATTCCTGCTAGCCAAAACCAATAGGAGGTCAGAGGAAATGCTCTGTGTGCTCCAGTGCAGCAAGAGAAAGGTTTGAGGGGAATCCTGGTGGGATGGAGAATATCCAGTATAAAAATTGTGCCGCAGAGGTCAGCGAGCGCTTTTGCTGGGCACTGCATCAAAGAAGCTATTCCAGGTGACCTCAAATTTCAGAGATTTAACACCATGTCCCACTCTCATTTTCAACCAAAGCTCTGTAAAGCCAGTGCCTGTTCCTATTGTAGTCATCATTCTCTGAAGAACTCAGACACAAGTACCAGCTGTTTAGCTCAAGCCCTTGCTGGAGAGGTGGTAATGGGTCTATTCTTAGCGACCATGTTGTGATGGGTGAGCAACTTGACGTCCTAGGTAGTGGGCGCCAAGCTAACTGTGAGTGATGGTGTTGTTTATTGGTTTGAAAGCCGTCTTCCTCATTAACTCATTATCTTGCCAGAGAGGCAGTTGCATTTTGGCTCCAGCTTTTAAATGATAGTGGCTCTATTTCCGACTTGCTTGGAAACTTATTATTAACTATTATTCCAAACAATACACTTGCATATTGGACAACCCCAAAGCCAAATTTAGCTGTGCAAATTATAGACAACTGCTCTCCTATAATGCCACTGCGGTGTCCTAATTTTTAAGAATGAAAGATTAACAAAGCCAGCCTTAAATGCTTAACACCATATTTTATGCCGGAAGCCATTTCCTCCCAAGGATGTGTAGACGGTGCGATGCTGTCAGGGCTCACTGGAAGATAAGTAATGTCCTCACAGAGGCAGGGGAAGCTGTAGGCCATCAAATATATGCGAAAGCCTTCAAGGCTGGAAGTGCCATCGACTTGTAAAGGAATTATGTTGAAACTAAGGAAAACTGAAGGGACCATTTAAATGATTTAAACACCACACACTCTCTCCCTCTTTTCCCTAAGCCCCCAAGACAATGCTTATAATGTCCGCCTGACCTTTAGGATATGTGATTTTTAATGAAAGGCAAGAGACATCTCAAGCCATTCTCTGAGGTGATCATTTCTCATCAGGGCTCTTAGATCTCCTGCCAAGAAAAGACCTCTGACCTCGGAAAAACAATCCATAGTTCTGAATCACCTGACTGTAGTATATACCTTTATCCTAGTGGACAAGAGAAACCGTGAACATTTTGGATCCTGGAGAAATCTGTTAATACAAGTGGATTTGTACCACACTGAGTGGGATCCCACTGTTTGATTTTGGGCAAGTTAACTGTCCACTCTCCTCTTCAAGGATAGTACTGCCACCCTCATCCCATACATATTATTAAACAGCAGATGATGCTTCATTTAGCATAGTGTTCAATAAAGGACTATTAAGGTCTTTTTCCTAAATGTCTTTGGAATAGAAAACACAGCAAAAATAACCAATTCACAACATTTCCCACAGTTCAAGGATCTGAACCAGTTATACAGCATCCGCAGGAGAAACATGAGAAATTTCTGGCATCGGTTCTTTACTTTTCTTCTCAATGACATGGTTCCCCTCCTAAAATTTTGAAGTCTGAACCCAGGACTTTGCACATGCCTCTCACAAGTTCACTGAATCATACACTGAGCTCAAATTTATTGCACTTTTAAGAATATTTTACTTAATTTGCCTATCAATCCCTTTCTGAGAACTTGGAATGTATTCTTTTTTTTTCTTCCCCCAAGAAAAATACATGATTATGTTCTAACCTTAAAATTACAAGAGAGACTGTAGGTGGAAGTTTCCAGTGACTCATTTCTAAGGCAGCTGGACATCTGTTCACCTCCCTGGTAGGGAGGTTGGTTCAACAGAGGGGAAGACTTGGGCTGCGAAGCAGGGGGATTTTGTGAATGTTTGCATGTTGGGATAACAAAAGCACCAGCTCTCCTCCTCGCGCCCGACCTCGCTGATATTCTCTGTAGGATCTGGGTGTGTTCTTTGCTAGGGCATAGAACCCTGCTTGTCAGGTCATGAGGTTGTTTGTTTTTGTTTTGTTTTGAGTAAAGTCCTTGAGAGTTGAACATCATAACTCTTGCTTAGAGGCTATAAACCGAGCTGGTAATATTTTAAGAGTGAGGAGTAGCTTGGGCTGGTCCCCACATTCAGTGTGGTGATTGTTTTCGCTTTATTTTTCCATTTTCAAGATTGTACCACTGCCCTCAGCTATGTTGGTGTCTCAGTCCAGGGACATTTGTTTTACTAGGAACAAATTTGTTTCTGGAAAATGTTACACCTTTATTCTTCTGTTGGGAGAGAGGAACCAAAGTCATCTTGCTGAGCTAAGGGCAGGATGGCTCTGACTTTTCTGCTCTTTAGGCTGCATAATTCTGATTAATCAGGGTTTTTCTTTGTAGATTCACAGTATCCCCATTATTTGCGTTCATATTTCCACACAGACCTATTTAGTTACTGTTTTACTTAGTAGTATGGTTCTCAGTTCTAGAATTTTCGTGTTTTATAATTTCTATATTTTTTCCTAGAATTCCCTATCTTTTTATTCATTGTGAGTATATTTTCTTATATATCAATGAACATAGTTCTAACAGCTACTTTAAAACGATGCCTTGTACTTGAGATGTTTCGATCATCTCAGGATCAGTTTCTATCAATGACCTTTCTCTTCGGAATGAGTTCCCACCATGCTGAATAACTTTGAATTGTATTCTGGACATTGGAAACGTTCTTCTTTATGTGATTTGGAAGTGTGTAATTTCTTTTTCTTATTTTTTTTTGTGAGGTTTGTTGTTGTTGTTGTTGCTGCTGCTGCTGCTGCTGCTGCTACGGTTGTTGTTTTCTGAGACAGGGCATCAGTTTGTAGCCCACACTGTCTTGGAATTCACAAGGAAGCTAATGTGGCCTTGAGCTTGGGGCAGTCCTCCTGCCTGGGTGCTCAGATCACAGGCATAAGCTTTTGTATCTGGCTGTGTCGCCTGTTTATTATAGGCAGCAGTCATGGGTGAATTCAAGCTGAAAACTCTTGAGTTTTGTGACTCAGCTCAAATGTTCTTCTAGTTCTTGTTCATGAGGGTTGGCTGTTTGCACTTTATTCTGTGCAAATAAATACACATAGCTATCTGGGCTGAGTTTATAATGTGTTGTTTCCCTTCCCAACATCACCACTTTTTTTTCTCCCCGTGGCTGGTTCTTTAAGCTCAAATGATTTTATTTCTGGTTTTCCCCTGGGAGTTCCAGGAGTGTCACCTGGACCATTCCCCCAGATTTAAGAAACAAATCAGACAAACAGAGGAAACACTCTACCAACCTTCTTCTAACCATCCCTGCTTCCCGGAGAAGTCTACTTCTGCTCATTTGCCAATAGTTTACTTTCCAAAGTTTACTACTGCTGTGTGTGGGAGGGCAAGCCTAGCCGGCGCTCCCTGTCTTCCAGCAGAACCTGACTGTTCCTAACGACCTTTTCAAAAGTTCAGTCATTGTTTTCAGTCATTGACTTCACATCTAACATACCATGTACCACGGTGCCCATAGCTTCTAAGTTTGACGTTACGTGGTACAAATGACAGTTGCCACTGCTACTGCATTCGTCCCTGAGAATTTTCAGTGAGCATAAATAACATGTAAATAACGTGGGAGGTGATGGAAGAGTGTGTCATGGAACGGTCTAAATTAGACCGAGTCCCTGAGGCTCTTGCCGGTTTCTAAGTGGCACAGATGAGGTTTTCCTTCAGCTTGTGTAGCTGGAAGAACACTCTCTTCAGTTGGTATTTTTTTTAAAAAAAAAAATGTCACTTAGAACTTCCAGCGTCGTGATTGACTCGGGTGCTGGTTGAGAATGGAGAGCTCTCAGCCTTCAGCTACTCTCTCTGGATTAGACTCAAGGGGTATAAGATAAGAACTGGCAGACACAGGGGCAGGGAGGTAGTCCAGTGGGTAATAACACTTGCTTTGGTCCAGAAGGGCACTGTGACGCATGCGTGCACACACACTCTCTCACAAACACCACGTCACACATATATACCCTCAGACATATTTGACGTATAGACAGACGCACAATGATAATAACTAAGATAAAAATAAGTACAACTCATAGGCACCAAATGCTCTATGTGTTCAGCATTCTTTACACCTCCAGCTGCTTAATTAATAAATTGCCTCCTGATCTTTGCTTGGCTTCCCAAGTACCTGGCTGCTATTACAAATGGAGCTGGTCCTGTCCGTGAAACACATCACCTGCTTTCAAGTCAGCAAACATACCTTAGGATGACATACAGCAATAGTTTGGAAGCAGCATCCCCATCCCCCTTCCTGGGATCAGTTGGAAATGTGGTGTAGGCACAAAGCTTCAGATCTTAAACACAGAGGTCCTCATAGTGTGTGCACACTGTTGACAGCTGCACCGAGTACCCGTTTGCTACTGATGACCTTGTCTCTGTTGCCTCTGCTTTCTTGATGTTTGTATTTGACTTAGTGGTATTAGTTGTTCTGTATGACCACAGTCTCACAGAGTCAGCTATATTAACGTCCTTAAGAACAGCCAGGAAAGCTTTGTGGAGGTTATCCCATTAATTTCTGGGACTTAAATTTTACTATAAACTCAAGAGTAAAAAAACATACAATCAGTCCGTTAGGTCCGTTTAATCAGGAATTGGTTCCATCCTTTTAGTTTGCTTTTTAAATTTTTTTTAAATTATTTTTTGTTTTTTGACTCCCTCCTTAATTCACGAGATTATAGTTCAACGGTTCTCAACCTGTGGGTTGTGGTCCCTCTGGGGGTCGCATATCAGATACCCTGCATATCTGATATTTACATTATATTTCGTAACAGAAGCGAATTTGACAGTTCTGAAGTAGCAACTAAAATAGTTCTATGGTTGGTGGGTCACCACAACATGAGGAGCCGAGTAAGAGGGCTGCAGCGTGAGGAGGGGTGAGAACCACTGTCTATTCAGATCACCCTAGGCCTCAGCTATCAGACTATATGCTGTTTCCTTAGGCAAGTCATACCAAACACCTAGTCTGAAAGTAGAAACAAGAAAAAATGGGGGTGTAATTGACCACAAATTGATAGCAATTGTGCTTGCTTTCCATTGAAATGGACATTGATTCTCTTTGGGTCTTGAGTCAGAACTTCTGGCTTTGCTCACTGGATCCATAATTGAAAATAATTTCTTCCTCCGGTTGTGAATTCTTCTCCCGCCCCAGCCTCACACCAGGATTATTAAATTTGAGTCACATGAAACAGCACTAATCTGTCCCGGATGAAATTTTGGAATTTTTTAAATCCTCAAACAGCTCGAGTTTATCTGGGGCTCAGAAGAAATGAGGAACTATTAATACCACAAGGTTTTCTTTGAAGGAAGAATAAACGGGTTGTTTTCCTCTTACATAATTATCTTTCAGCCCTGGGTGAAGGAGCTGTCGACGGCTACTTTCTTTGTTCTAAATTGTTCTTCTTTCTGATGGGGAAAGGAAAACGTCAGAAGAGGCAAGCATTGTTCCTGTCCAAGCTTTAAGCGTCTTTCTTGAGATATGTGTACAAATAAAAGGCATGTTTTTCTTCTAACTTCTACATTCAGCCCCTTATCAGAGAGACTCTAAGCCAATATGGTTTGCCCCTTGGGGAACCTGGGCCCAGGGGGGTCTTTAAATGTGCCAAGGATTTTTAAATTATCTTCATTTTTTCCCAAAGGCTCCACAGGCATTGCACACTTCTGAAAATAAAACTGCCGTCATTAACTAGAATGTCATGGTAGTTTTGCTTTTGATTAGAGTCAAATTAATTCAGTTTGATAACATTGATTACAAGCTGATCTAAGACTGTGATTAGAGTTTTATCTATCTTAGATGATTAAATGTGGAAATAGGTTAATTACGTCTTAATAAATGCAGTTGATTTGATAGAAAAAAAACTTATACAACCTGAAATTAGGCAGACAATTATTACAAAATTTCAGAAATCCCTGAATACATTTTGTACAGAGTGGTAAGGCCAATGAAAATTTCAAATGTATTTATTTCAGAATTCTTCTGGAATCATAAGATTCCATATATTTATTATTTTTGGTCACCTTAATGTGAAAAATTCAAAGTCAAATTATTCTCTCTCTCTCTCTCTCTCTCTCTCTCTCTCTCTCTCTCTCTCTCTCTCTCTCAGACACACACTGACCTAAACAAAAAACACAACTGTACAAATATCATATTAAGAAACAAAAGAAAAAAATGTAAATTTCCTATTGCTGAAAGTCAGCAGATACCATCTCATGTGTGAACACTTTGCACGGGCAGTGGAACCAGTTTGGAGGGTATAAATAGAAGCACACCAGATTTTCTGATCTCATATGAATCATTAGTCTTGTTGAAAGCCATCTCTTTGAGGAAGCGGGACAATTTTGCGTCCCTGAGCTAATGCGATGGGCGGGGTTGGGGTTTTCACAATCCCGCTCTGATCCTTGTGGCTTTGGGCGTGACTTTTGTGACTCACCTGGCTCTGGCAGCTTAGACACACAGTCCAGAGTTCATGTGGCTGAAGGGCACTGACTGTGCATCATTGTTTCCCCAGGGTATGCCCTTTAAAGGTTACTGGTGAGGAGATGGGAGAGGCTTTGGGGTTCGACAACGCGTGACTGAGTTTAAGCTGTATTCCTCTCTAGGATGGTAGCTCCAGAGGTGATTGCTGAGTGTTTCTTGGCTCTGTGGAAATGTCAAGCCGCTTCTGTCTCCATGCAGAACTCGGAGACATCAACGTGTGCTAAGTGGAATTGCGCCTGTGATCGGCTCATGCCTAGTGGAACACGTGTTCAAAATAAATGACAGCGGCAGAGGCTTCTTCCTGTTCCCAGTGTCCTCGAATGTAAAAGAATGGTAGGGCAGATGGCCTTTATAGATCTCTTAGGCACTAATTAACTTTCTGTAGCTCTAACTTTCCTTGAAGAGCAAACATTGGGGTAAAGATTGGCCAGGGTACAGCAGTATGATGAAGCTGACATCAGATTGTTGGCAAATTTACAGGCGCAGGAGACTTTTATTTGGGATTGAGGAAAGTTAGAACATAGTTTAACAAAGGGAAGGAAGGGGAGGAGAAGGAGAGAGGAGAGAAGGAAGTCTTAGACGTGGAAGACTGTTCTTCTGTGTAGAGGAGACCAGTTTTGGCCCTTGGATGCTTCTGTACTGAATCGTTTACCCCGGGGACTTGAAGGCTCAATGATCAGATCTTTAGCTGTGTAATTTTCCACTGTCCATGGCTTTAAAGCTCTTGGCTTCTCATGAGGTTTTCATTCCCAGTTATCTCTCCCACATGAGACCTGGAGGAGCTTGACTTCTGTGAATGCTTTGCTAGGTATGTCTTACTAAACTCAGCTGCTATCTACTTAGAATTTACACAGGACTAACCTATATTCTTCTTAGCCTCTCTTTTAGAACCTTCGAAATGATTTATTCTCCCCCTTATTTTACAGACCAAGAAGTGGAGACTTTTTTTTTTTTTTTTTTGAGAGGCTGAGTAATTCGCCTGCAGCCACACAATGTGGAAAAACAGGATTCGGATGAAGTGAGTTCTGCTGGAAACTTTGCCCTTCATTTTTCCGCTGTGTTTCCCTTCCGTTTGCTGTGAGGGTGGCTACTTCCGGCTTTTTCATCCTGTGCAGAGCACAGGACCAGCAGATCCCCCTTGGCCTTTGGTTATCCTTAGAGGTGGATGGGAGACTGGGATGGCGGGACATCCTTGCCAGCTTCCCCAGGAAAATAGAAATATACAACCTGAGACCCATGGTAGATATTTAAAAATAGATACGCACAAAGCAAAAAAAAAAAAGGCACCTTTAACAAAAGCACATTCAAACCAAATGTTGTACGTCTCACTGGTTGGACGGATTCTCTTGTGGGAAGGGACTAGGAGTGAGAGGAAAGCTAGAAGATGATAAGAAAGGATTACATAAAACAGAGAGGATGACATTGTGAACTTAGAAATATAATCAATACAGTCTTCTCTTGCAAAAGTAAAGAGGAAGAACAAAACCACCATGAGCTAAAACAAACAAACAAACAAAACAAAAATAAAACAAAAAACAGACAAAACAAAACAAACGAACAAACAAAACCATGCGAAAAACCAAGAAAACCTGCACGGGTGGGTTCATTTTTAAATTAATTAATTAATTTATTCACTTTACATCCCAGTCACAGACCCCTTCCTCCTGATCCCCTGGTCACATAGCTTCTCTCCTCATTCCCCTCTTCTGAGAAGGGGGAGGGTCCCCTGGGTATCGCCCCATCCTGGCACAAGAAGTCACTGCAGGACTGGGCACATCCTCTCCCACTGAGGTAAGGCAAGGCATCCCAGTTAGGAGAGCAGGATCCACAGACAGACAACAGAGTCAGGGCTAGCCCCTACTCCAGTTGTTCAGGACCCACATGAAGACCAAGCTGTACATCTGCTACATATGTGTGTGTGTGTGGGGGGGGGGCTAGGTCCAGCCCATGCTTGCTCTTTGATTGGGGGTTCAGTCTCTGGGAGCCCCCATGGGTCCAGGTTCTGACTCTGATGGTGCATGGGTAGGTTTTAAAATGAGCATCAGAAACACATAGAATGAACTTTGCTCCATTAGGTATTTAGGTTCTGTCAGAGAATGAAAAGGTTGAGGCCCCATCACTCACACAACAAGTGCGTGAGGACAGACTCAGAATTTTATGGATGACAAAAGGATAGAGTAGCCTTGCAGATGGCAAAGCTAAAGTTCTCCGTGAATGGCCAAAGGACTTGTTCAAGGTGGTGCAGCAGGTTTAGGGCAGATCCCTAGTGACAGTCTTGTTATCTGCCCCATTGGTCATTCTGTAATGCCAGGTTCAAAGGCTGTGTCAGCCCCTGCACGGTCTTATTGAGCTTGGAGTATACCTGTTTGAGCAACTTTTCTTCCCTTTCTTGCCTTGCCTCTGGAGGGTATTTGGTCAATGTTAATGATCGTGGTAGTAAATATTAAGATGTTCTTTGAGTCTCCAAATGCTCTGGTAGTGAGATGAGCCAAGTATCACTGCTTTCTGTTTTGTTCCAGTTTTAGTGCCATTGACTACCAACCTATACGAATAAGAGCCTATAGCTCTTGTATTAATACCTCCAGTTGGCCAAAGCAGAGTGGTTTTATAATGTATTTTCTAAGGAGGTGTGCAGAGCCAAAGTTTCTATGGAAAAAAAAACTCTTTGGGGTCCTGAACTAACATTCATCCTAAAAGAAGGACTCAGAGAGCTAGTGCTCACAAGGTGGACCTCTGGGCAGCTCGTTGGTATTTTAGTTTCTCAGCCTTGTAGGACTCCTGTCATCACACCCAGAAAAGAGCCGTGAGGAGCTTCCTGGGAGCTGAATATTATGACTGGAGAGCCAGCCCTTGCCTTCCCCGGCACTTTTACAATCCGAGAGGAAGAATGCAGGTATACAGGTATCAGTGTTTCAAATTCTGTACAAGGAAAAGGATAAAACTACTGGTTTTGCTCATACTGAATCAGACCTGAACTCGACAGCTTCTCAGGGGAAGCAAAGTCACACCGTATTGCAAAGCAGATAGGATTCTGACAGCAAAGCCATAAAGCACCATGAGAGGGGGGGGGGGGGTGGGGCATAAGTATTCCAAAGGCAGAGTGGAGGGAAGCTAAGGATGCTGTGCTGTCTGCAAGAAACCTTCTTGGTTAGAGCAGAGTGTGAGTGTTCAGATCTCAGCTTCCAGGTAAGTATAAATCAGGAAGGTGACTAACTGAGGTATTATTTATAGGAAAATTTGGTCAGCGAGCATTCGAGTACATCCCTGAGACTGAGAAGATGAAAACATGCTGTAATGAGGGCGGCTGTGGTGGATGCAAAGGCACACGAGTTGGGCACGTCTAACGGGTGTTCAGCAGCTGTCTGACCTTTGAATGTGGAGCTAACTCATCAGAACTACGATAGTGCACAGGGAGGACATTCAACCTGCTCAGAGATCATGCAAATTAAAAAAAATTATTTAATGGGGATTATTGAGGTAAGTAGACAGTTTTGGCAGGTTTTGTAAGTGTAATCTCAAAAAGCGGCTTAAAATCAGACTTCTCTAAACAAGACATAACACTTCTGGAGGGAGACAAAACTGCCAAGAGCTTGTCCTGCCTACACAGAGAGTGCACGTCTGGTGTCTGAACACGTTGGACTGTATTGGAACAGGTTCCTGTGGTCATTAGTGTCCATGCTGGGCTGCCCTACCTAGGAGGTAGCTAAATTTAATTTCTTTGAAGGAGACAAACAGAATTACAACCAGACAACTTGAATTCTTCAAATATACCCATCTGGAGACCAGTGTACCCATGGTTGACAATTTCTACATTTGTGATACACTGGCAGCTTATAGTATGGTTTCTGCTATATTTCTAAGCTCACAGAACTGTTCCAAGGCCACCAGAGCTGGCATGGTCCATTCATAGACAGAAAACCAGTGGCTCTGAGAGCTAATGTGATAGCCTGGGACCGAGTGGTAGGGAGCTCAGAGCTGAGAAGCTGTGATTGTACATAAACCTTCTGACCACTGTAGTTTGAACCCCAGACTTGTACTCTAAACACTATGCCTTACAAAACGTAAGCAAGCGAAAACCCAAACAGCCACAGGTGTGCTTTCATAGTAGTAGTTCATTCAGTACCCTTGGGTCTTGAGAGGCTGCGGACCTCTGGGCAGACTGTAGTCAAAGGTCAAGTTCCTCTGGATGGAAGTCCCAGGCAAGGAGCAACCTACCCCACGCACGAATTCTTATTTGCACAGAGGGAATTGGATTACAGGGTCATCTTTGTGCCAGTCCACGCTTCCGGGCTCATTTGCATACAGAGAGAACTGTGTTCAGGGATTTGCAAGGCCCAGTTGCCCATTTCCTTGTTTCTTCTCACATATTTATTTAACCCGTGGTATACTGGGGTTGTAAACCTTGGATATGGGGGTGGAGTTATGAGTCCGAGAAAACTGACCGTATAAACAAGCTAGGGTGTTTCTGAGTAAGACGCTCAAAGTGGTCACTGTTTTCCTGAGAATGGACCAGAGAGAGAGAGAG
>NW_021604630.1:10648750-10678907 GCF_004785775.1 Grammomys surdaster | reverse complement strand
AAAGGAGAGGAGAGGAGAGGAGAGGAGAGGAGAGGAGAGGAGAGGAGAGAGAGCCTTAGCTATTTATCTTCAATCCAGTTCAGCAGCTTGAATGAGACCAACTCATAGAAGACTCAGTACAGACATTGTTGTCTGCATTAATGACCAAGAAACCTAGAAACTTCACTGCCTGGCTTCTGCTAACTTCCATTCCTATTAGTGGTTTAGAGGTTTCAAAGAAAAAGAAAGAAAGAAAAGGAAAGGAAAAGAAAACACAATTCTTAGTTTGCTTAGACATACCAGTCATTCCAAAGACAGCCAAGGGCTGGGATCTCTGCGCTCTGAGCCAACTCCAGAGGAAGGATAAAAGTTATTCTATCTAGAAACAGAATTAGCAACAGTTTTATTTTAACATAAGGATTTTCTGCTTTGAGAGAGAGAGAGAGAGAGAGAGAGAGAGAGAGAGAGAGAGAGAGAGAGAGAGAGGCTGTCAAGCCTGCAAGATGGCTTGGAAGGTGACGATGCTTGTCTGTTCAAGAATTCAGCTCTAGAAATGTGGTCCTGTGACCTACACACACACACACACACACCACACACATACACACCACACACACATATATGTATATGTGTATATATACATTATATATATATATATACATATATATATATATATATATATACACACATATATTAAAGAGCCTATAAATTGTTTTAAATCCAATGCCTACTCTATAGGATTTTGGTATGTGGTACCTTCTTCTGCCATCTTGCAGATGTGGTGATGCCCAGAGGGGTTCTGGAGTGTGAACCTAGGGCACTGAGATGCAGAAGTACAGAATTCCATGTACCTTCATTTTTTCCACTCACATTTTCCCAACCCTCAATCCTGACTCATCGCCTGAGAAGCACCTCAATGTATCCTGTCAGTAAGACTATGGCTTCCTTTGCCAGCACTCTCGTCTGGTGATAGACCAACACCGGGAACCCTAAAGCTGGTTTTAGTATTCCAAGAAACAACACATGGTGAAGAACCTGTCCAGAGCCAGGCTCTGGGATCTGTCACTCCTTAGCTGAGCCCTGCCTTTATAGTCAGGCAAACCTGGAGTTCCTGTCTTATCTTTCCATCCTCTGTGACCCATTTGACTCTAGCTTCAGCCTCTCACTTGAGTCCTACCTCCTCCTGGAGTCTTCTCTAGATGTCTGTCTTTAAAGCCCACATGCCCTTTGGGTTATCTTAGCATCTCAGTAAAGTAATCCTGGTAGTCCTCGACCTGAGAATGGGCATGCCTCTGCCCTGCTGGGGGCTCTGGGCAAGACACTTTACATCGGACAAAGACTCAACAGAGGGCCCTTGAGTACAAGTTAGAAGAGCTAAGACATTTAGGGTTGTGTGTGTGTGTGTGTGTGTGTGTGTGTGTGTGTGATGGAGGCCAGAAAGGAGTGTCCAGTTCAACTCCTTCAGTAGGGCTAGAGTTGGCTTTTTGTATCTGTAGATCCAGCACCTGCAGATTTGATCAACCCTGGGGCAGGTACTATGTAGTTAGTACAATCGTAGGATCTGTACAGACAGGTACACACATTTATTTCTTGTCATAATCCCCTACATAATACAGTATAATAACTATTTTTATTGGTTATTTTATTTATTTACATTTCAAATGTTGTTCCCCCCTTCCTGGTTTTCCCTCTGCAAACCCTCATCCCATCCCTCCTTCCCTTTGCCTCTATGAGGGTGCTCTCCTCCCATTTCTACCTCACCACCCCAGCATCCCCTTATGCTGGGGCATCAAGCCTCTACAGGACCAAGGGCCTCCCCTCCCATTGATGGCAGATAAGGCAATCCTCTGCTGCATAAGTACCTGGAGCCATGGTTCCCTCCATGTGTATCCTTTGGTTGGTAGTTTAGTCCCTGGGAGCTCTGGGTGGTCAGGTTAGTTGATATTGTTGTTCTTCCTATGGGTTGTCATCCCCTTCAGCCTCTTCAGTCCTTCCCCTAACTCTTTCATTGGATTCCCCAGGCTCAGTCCAATCATTGGCTATAAGTATCTGCCTCTGTATTGGTCAGGTGCTGGCAGAGCCTCTCAGGAGACAGCTATATCAGGCTCCAGTCAGCAAGCACTTCTTGGCATCAGCGATAGTGTTGGCGTCTGGTGTCTGCAGGTGGGATGGATCTCTAGGTAGGGCAGTCTCTGGATGGCCTTTCCTTCAGTCTCTGCTCCACTTTTTGTCTCTGCATTTCCTTTAGATAGGAACAATTCTGGGTTTAAATTTTTGAGATGGGTGAGTGGCCCTATCCCTCAACTGGGGGCCATGCCTATCTACTGGAGGTGGTCTCTATAGGTTCTATCTCCCCAGTATAATAACTATTTACACAGCATTATTTTGTATTAGGTATTGTAAGTAATCTAGAGATGATTTAAAGTATATGAAGGAAGTGTGTAGGCTCTATGCAAATGCATGCCATTATATACAAAGGACTTGAACATCTGGGATCTGGTTATCTGTGGGATGTCCTGGAATCAATCTCCCACCCCCACTTCCACCAATGCCAAAGCACAATTGTATGTCTGCCGGAAACCAACCTAGTTATAGCAATGTGAGTTGGAGGGATACAGATCTTACAGGCAGTACTAGGATGGTATGTTGGGCCTACAGTAAGATGGGTTCTAGAGAGACCTACCTCAGGCCAGTGAGACGGGAAGGTGTTTAGAGCCCTTCAGGAGAACCACAAGCCAAGAATCACTCCCAGGCATGAAAGGTGAGGAGATGACTAGACAGCAGAGTCCTTCAGTTCCTCATGCTCCTCAGTTGACAGGCTTCCCAACAACAGCACATCCACAGGCTTGTTAGGCCCTGCGGAGTCTGTGGGTGCTTCCTGTTTAGTGCAGATGCCCAACCGAGAACAGTGCTGGGCAGCTCCAGTTCTGTTGCCTGCTGGATCTTGAGCTGCAGTTGCTGAGATATTGAAAAGGAAAGGAAAAAAGAGGATTTAATATTTATTAACACTGTCAATACGGTCATGCTCTGTTCCTCTTGGTCAAGGCCATACCTCATCCCCACTTGCTCTATTTGTGATTGGGATGGATTTCTAACGAATGCATTAGTCAGCTCAGCCACATTTGTATGCGGGTTTTAAAAAGAATCCACACCTCTCTGAGTTATTAAACACAGTCACACTGACATCAGAGACAGTGAAGAGGATTTCATAGACATTTGAAAAATGCCGAGAATGTCTTTTGATTTCTTCTTTTCTCCTCACTCCTTCTATGATTTGTTCTTTTCCTTTCTGGGTGATATATGTATATATATGTTATAGCCACACTTCCAGAAAAGTCACAGGACTCTGAGGTTTTCTAGCCTCCTCCTTAGGGTCCTTCCTTGTCACGGAGCTGGCTATGATGCCCGTCAGAGCCCTCTAGTTAGTGTCTGTCAGCACACAGCCTTTGTTGCTGGCTTAGAGAACTCATGGTTGGGCGGTGGAGAATGGTGGTTTCTACTTGCCGGTGGCAAGGATATGCTCCAAGGACTGCCAGCTGCTCGACACGTCCATCCAGTGGTAAAGCAAATGCCCAGTACTGTCCTTAGTACAACCTGCTTCCTCTTTCCACACAAAGTAATCACAGCTGAGTTCCCTCTTCTGCAGACCCTTTAAATGCAATTGGCAGGGAGAAAGCTAGGGCCCTGAGACCATGCCCTTTGCTTTTAATCCTAGCATCATGTACACGAGCACACCCAGCTCGATTTTACTCCGTGCCCCATGCTCCTGGCACGATGAGAACTTTAGGGTGATCTGCTGGGCTGAGGTGGCTCTTATGTTGTTGGCAGGATCCTGCCACTGCTACAAAGACTGCCAATGTCCCTGGCTGTGGCTCAAGATACCCTTTTGTTCCTAAGTGCTTGGCCCTGAAAACAGTTGTCTTTTCAACGGCTTATCATGTACTATGTGTTCTCATCTCTCTCTAAGCTGAGTAGTAACGGCGACCTCAGTTTTTTGAAGCTGTCCTTTCTAGTAGTGCCTGTATGGGGCCCACAGGGTGGGAGGGCATCATCAACAAACACAGCTTCAGTGGATGGACCACGTTAGAGATCCAGTGGGACAATGGCAAAGCTCTGTGCTGGACTTCCTAGTGTATGTGAGGCCCTGCACTCCACCCCCAGCTTCTGCCTAAATAAACAATAAGCAGTCTGTGTTGCTAAGTCTTGTTACATAGACGTTGCATTGAAACTGTAGGACACAGATAGAGATCTTCGTTTTTTGCTGGTGTATCTTAGAGATGACTGTTTGAAAGCTGGACGGGACAGAACCATGTGGCAGAGCACTGGCTGGTGGGGAACAATTTGGAGGCGTTGTTGAGTTGTCAGCTCTTTTCAATGGCTGCCGCACGCAGGTATTGAACCTTATGTGACTAGTACAGTACACTCTATACAGACGATTTCATTCCATCTGCGTGACAGCCACAGAAGGCAGACATGTTGCTTCACCTCAATGGTGAGGATTTGAGGACACCTGCTTGTGGTTATACAGCTAGCAGATGGTAGAGCCAAAGTTAGAAGTTACATAAAGTCCCCACTGTTCCCATCATCCAAAGCGGGCCAGCCACTTGGGCTCAGGAAGATATCAGGATGAGTCAGGCCCTCTGGGACTCCTGACTGTGAAGTCTTTAGGGGAATGGTCTGAGTCATGAGGATCACAGGATGCCTTCCTTACCTTTGTGAACCATCAAACATTTGCAGAATAACTTTCCACCTCCTCTTTCATTTGTCTCTGACTCAGACTTGTTGGGTGATTCTCAACCTATCTCTAACGAGAAGTGTCGCTCTGAAGAGACAAAGACTAGTCTAGAACTCAGGGCATCTGATCGCTAATCTAGACCTCTAGTTTGTTTATCAGAGAAAGTAGCATTTTCATTAAGCGTTGTGCAGAATACTTGCTGGAAGCTCCCGAGTTAGCAGTGTTACATGGCTGATTTACATTTGTGTGTCCAGTGTACAGAACAGCATGTGGCTTGTTGCCAAGATACTCCATATCTTTGGACCAAGGTATGATGGTATTTGTGATTTATCTATGAAGCAATGAGCCCCGCTGTCCTGGCTTCAAAGTCTTTTTAAAAACTGAAAATAAGATTTTTTTTTAGTACAATATATTCTAATCCTGGTTTCCTCTCCCCCTTATTCCTCCCAGATCCTCCCTACCTCCCCACCCACTCAACTCTTTGACTTCTTTCTTGCTCTTTAGAGTCATTCCTAATGGTTTACTTTCCTCCTCCTTCCCCCTTCTACCTCCCACTTCCTATTGTATAGTTGTTAAGAATTAGAATAGTTTGAAAATGCTTTAAAGGTAGGAACCTCTTTGTCAAAGACAATCTCAGGTAGACTGTTGATATGGCAGGCGGTTTGATCAAATTACACAGCAGGTAGTTTATGCCATCAGCAGCTAATGATAAAAGAATCTAGTCTTTTCCTCCTGTGCCTGGATTCCCCTTCAGTTGCCCAAGTATGGATGAAGAAGCTCATTTTGTGAAACTGCTGAATTGACCAGAATGTTGCTGTGGTGGTTTGAATATGCTTGGCCCTCTTAGGAGGTGTGGCCTTGTTGGAGGAAGTGTATCACTGTGGATGTGGGCTTTGAGAACCTATGCTAAAGCTTCACCTCGGATGGAAGATACCCTTCTCCTGGTTGCCTGCAGAAGACAGTCTCCTCTTGTTTGCCTTTGGATCAAGATGTAGAAATTTTGGCTCCTCCAGCAACATATCTGCCTGCACAGTGCCATGCTTCCTGCCATGATGATAATGGACTGAACCTCTGAAACTCTAAGCCAGCCCCAATTAAGTGTTTTCCTTTATAAGAGTTGCCTTGGTCATGGTGTTTCTTCACAGCAATAGAAACCCAACTAAGACAGTTGCTTATTCTCCAGCCTCATGCCAAGTGAGAAGGGATAAGAAAAAGAACATGGAAAGGAAGAGTGGAGTATTGTGTCACATGAATGAGAAGAGTGGGGGCCATACTGGGTTAGCACTCTGGGCTGGATTCTTAGGTTTCCTCAGTAGAATCTACTCTAACAAGATTAAACACTCAAATCTATGAAGAGTGTGTGTAGTTAGTAGGGCATTAGGGAAGGTTGATGGGCATGCTTTAGACTAGGCAGAGTTCCTAGGAAGGATTTCTGAAGCCATATAGCAGCACTGGGTGGCCAAGGGAGCCACCCCCCCCATGGCAAGGCAGTGGCTGCTATGCGAACATACTGCTCTTGGTGGATCTACTGCTTTTAGATCAGGAAACCAATCAGAACATTTATCACTGTACTGAGGGTCTAGAACCATGCCTCTCTCTCCCCTGGTCCACATTAAAAAAAAAATGGGTGCCTTGTACTCTGCTTTGCTTCCACATAACTCAATTCATAACTAAATTCTGATACAAGTGCAGTTAACTGATGGGTACTAAATAATGTATCTTAAATGCCACCTCACTGAAAGCTGGGTTGGTCCCTAACACAGCAGTGGTCAGAGGTCGAGTTTTGTGACTGGATTATGAGGTCACTGACTTATGAATAGATGAATCTGTTTTATGGATTTATAGTCACCAGGTTGCTCTGCACCATCACACTCTCTTGAGCATCGGGTGAGGGGTGGCTCAAACTTCTGAACTGGCGAGGCAGAACAAATCTTGCTTCCTTAAGTTGTGTCTTTCAGGTATTTACGACAGCGATCCTAAGTGTGGCACGCTCCTCTTCCAATTTCTTTGTTCTCAGTTATTACTTTTGTGTTGGATAAAGTTCTTACCTGGTAAGTGTAATCATTAATCTTCATTGTCAACTGGATGTAGCATCACCTAGGCAACATGCTTGTGGGGATACCTGTAAGTGTTTCCAGAGAGAGTTGAATGTGGGTGGCCCCAACACATAGGGTGGGGTGGAGGTCCTTGACAGAATAAAAAGGGTAAAGGACAAAATATGGGTACTGTTTATCTCTGTCTCCTTTCTGGCTATGGATACAATGTGACTACATACCTAACTCCCTTGCCACCATGATTTTCACAAGATGACAGAATGTATCCCCTTCAACCATGAGCCAAAGCAAACCCTTTTTCCCCTAAGTTGGCTTTGTTGGGTATTTTGTTGCAACAACAAGAAAAAAAATACTGATCCAGTGGATGAACTACACTGTAGATTTAGCCTTTGATTGTCTTGTTTATACAAAGCCACACAGACATTGTCACCACAGAAGTATCTATCTTAAAGAGATGCCCCACAGAGTCCTCAGTATTCTGGACTCTCTGTCTTCAATATATAACAACCACCTCTTTATCAGGCTATTGTTTCATAACCACAAAGAACCTAATGTAGCTAGTTGGCCAACTCAGCTTTTAGTTCAATAGGGCCATTATTTTGTCTACTGGGGGAATCATGGCTTCTATAGCTTCGGAGCTTAATGTCTCAGGAGCAGGAAGCAAATATTTTTCAAATAGGTCATCAGATGTAGGAGTTGGCCAGAATGAACTGCTTGGTTCTGTGGTTTGGCATTCTGGCCACAGGACAAACATCACAGTCTATCTGTTGACCATTTGATGTATCCTGTATCCTACAGCCTTGCTTAATATTGTCTCCCAGGTAGCTCTCCAACTGGTTAGTGGCCATGTCCCTGTTCTAGGAGGACTTGTGTGAATTCTCTCATTCACTTCTTTTCCAAAACATCATTGCTTTCCTCAAACTCCCTATTTATCTCTTCCCCCCTCTTCCATATATGAACGCATGTGTGTGTCTGCATTGTACAGGCGTGCCTACACATGTATCTACAGGTAGATGTACCTATGAATGCATGTACAGAAGCTAGAGTCAACATGAGGTATGTTTTTCTTTTAAGATTCACCTCCTTATTTTTTGAGAGAAGATTTCTCATTGAACATGGAATTCACTGATTGACAAAACTGGCTAGTCAGTGAGCTCCCCAGATCCTCCTCCCGTGTCTGCTTTTAGTGCTGCTCTGGAATGACATTGGCTCTAAGATACAACATGCAAAGAACAGGGGGCCACAAGAGGCAAGAGGCAGTGTAGAAAAGAGTGAGGTCTAGAATGTGGCTAAGAATCTGGGGCTAAAAGAGTCATGGCTTCATTCTCAGAACAGTGTTTGTGAGCTCATTGAACTGAAGGCTTGAGGTCTGTGAGTCACTGAGCAGATAGAGGTGGAGACCTCTAGGGCTCGATACTAATGCTAAGAAGGAAATGATTATTACATAAGCACAGGAACATAACTATCCCAGTGTCCTATTTGCAATGAGTGGTAGAAATACCAAAGACTTGTCACCCTCAGCCCTTTTTTGCTAAAACTCTCTGAGATGGGACAGGCCAGTAGAGAGGGTAATTGGTATCGATCAGATACTATGATTATTTTGTGCACAGAAGCCCTGGATTGCTTATGTGTATATGGCCTTTGAGAGCAGAGACCAAACACTTGCAGGCTTTGTAATTAGTAGCTTCGACACCTAATTCGGTGACGGCCACACAGAGGGACCTCAGCAAATAAGATCTTAATGGAGATGACCAAATGATTGTGCCTACCATGTCAATCCTTGCTACTGTCTCTTCTCCTTTTTCATTGAAATATATTATTTCACAAGTAGTTGTATTTGCTATTATAATTGGGTGATACCTTTGATTAGGGACTTGGTAAAAGGAAGAGGAGAAAACAAAAAATGATGCCCTTCATGTTTCCTGGGATGATAGTTTTAGACGAAGCCCTGCTACAAGATATCGAACAAAAACTTTAAAGACTGCAGAGATGAAGTCCTTCTGGTCCAATTTGCTGCCCTAGTCCAAGAGGAAGAACATTTTTGATGGGAGGAGGAAAGAATCCAAAATTCACACTACCTACTTTTGATATTACTTACCTAGGCCTGTGAGCGCTCTCCAGGTTACATCAAATGCATTTTCTTTATGCCCTAGACACTAAGCAAGAAGCTAGAGGTGTAAAGGTAGGTCCTATCCAAGTCTCAGCCTTCCTATGACACAAAAAGAGGAAATTTGCATCTAATGAAATCACGACACTATTCATTTCCTTGGAAATGGTCAGAAGATACTCTAGACAAAATTTGGGATCCTAGAGTAACCTAGGAATTACTCTATGTGACTAATGACATGGTTTCCTATCAAAGAAGCACCTGGAGAGGAAGTATAAAGCCAAGAGCATACAGAAACTCAAAGAGCCATGTGGGCAGGAGAGCAGCAACTTTGTCATGGGGTGTCTAGGTTTCATTAAAGGTCACAGAAGAAGTGGCCTTTAAGCAATGAAAGTCTGTCTGTCTGTTTTGTTTTTTTAAACAAACAATGAGGGAAGTCTATTCAAAGACAATAGCAAATATCTCAGCATCAATAGCATAGAGTAGCATTCACACGCCTTTATCATTTTGAAGAACAGATAATGGCTCCTGATTATAGGTGGTTCATTGTGAAGAACTGGACTCATAGGTACAAACACCTGCCATCAAAAAGCAGAGAGCAGAAATCACAAGGGGGGGGCCCCAAAGTACAGGACACAGAATAGCATCGTCTTACCATGGTGGGTGGGTGGGTTGGGCTGAGCTTTGATGGGAAGAATACAGAAGTGTGAAATATTTGACAGTGCACAGAAGTTCTCTTGGGGCAGGACATTAAAGGACAAGGGAGACTTTTTGCCCACTTTAGGCACTTAACTCAATTCTTACAGGATGGCCTGAGGCTTGTCCCCAGTTGATTATAAATTTGTCAAGCTGATAATTTCAACTAACTATCATACTTTTATTGACACTTCTATATATTAAAGTGCAATGGCTCTGTTTCTCCCTGCTTTCCTTTCCCTCTCTGTTTTGTTAAAAATGTACTATTATTAAACTGTTAGCTCCTTGTTTACTATTGGTCTTACTAGTTTTTCTCCTATCTGAATATTTGGGGATGTTAGGCTTCTGACAGATGTACTTTCTAAAGCTCTAGCATCCACATGCCCTGGCTCTTAGTGCTTCTGTGCTCTGTACTCAGTCACTCCCTTCCATGTCATGTTCTAGATCAATCCAGACATCAATAATTACAACACTTCTGTATTCTATCTTTTCCTTCTTGTCTTCTCTTTCTTTCCTGTCCCCTCTTTTTCTTTCTCTTTTTTATTTTGAGAGAGGGTTTTACTGTACAGGTCAGTCTGGCTTCAAATTCATTCTTCTCCCTCAGCTTCTTTAATGCTGGCATGACAGGCGTGTCCCACCACACCAGGGTTCCTCTATACTTCAAGTTCCAAAACCTCAATCACTGCTCCTGTTTTCCCAGTTCAGTCATTCCAGGAGCCTGAATCCCAGAGCTCGATCATGGCCTACTGGAATCTCCCATCGTTTTACTCTGCCACCTTTTCCTTGTTCCCACCCTCTCTGTCCCTTTCCCTCCATATTTAGTTTATAGTTCCATGTTGGGTAGACCAGATGGCTTAATGAGTAAAGGTACTTCCCAATAAGCCTGGCTGTCTGAATTTGATTCCCAGAGCCCACATAGTGGAAACAGAGAAGTGACCCCTGCAAGTTGTTCTCTGACTTCTACAAGTGTGCCTCCCACCACTAAATAAATAAATAAATAAATAAATAAATAAATAAATAATAAAAGTAATATCCCATGGTTGATCTTTATGATTACTTCTTTGCAAAAATTCTTCAGCCCACCCCCACCCCGGGATCTCTTTGACATAGTCTTTGTTCAACTGAGCCACTGCTCTGCTTAGACTTGCTTGCTTTCCCCCAAAAGCACTCAGGGCTACTGACTAGGTTCCCTTTAAAGTCACACATAAAGCCGGGTGGTGGTGGCAAACACAGCACTGGGGAGGCAGAGGCAGGAAGATCTGTAAGAGTTCAAGGCCAGCTGATTTACAGAGTGAGTTCCAGGACATCCAGGACTACACAGAGAAACCATATCCCCCAAACCAACTGACCAACCAACTCACCAACCAACCAACCAACTAAACAAAAAGTCACACCTAAAAACCCTCAGCTAGGTCTTCATCCCTGAAACAAGACACAGCACACCCAAAGCATTCCCACAACACTATCCAATAAGTTGCCAGCTTCTCTTCTTTCTTCCCATGTTCCTGTCTGCTCATCTCAGCTGATGACCTTGTTTCTTACCTACTGGGACTCCCTGAGGTTTCTTATGACCTGCCTCCTCCACCTGGGGCCCCTCCTCACATCTGCACTTGTATTCCTTGCCTCCTGAGATCAGGCTGACCCAGGGTCCTCTCTAACTTACTCCTTTAGCTTATTGACCAGACACTAAGCCCCTTTTTGTTTTTAGGGGCCAGTGTTCTAGAATTTTTCTCTTCCATACCAACATTTTCCATTTTAAAAATAATTCGCAAAAACTGTCTAACCCCACTTTCCTCAGCAGTTTATGCTCTGATTTTTGCCTCACTTAAAGAGAGAAGTTATTGAAAAAAAAAGATTGTATTCCCTGTACTCACTCTCTGTAACTTCCCTTCTCTGAATCTCGTTCTAAATAAGCTCTATGCTTAGTACCCATCACACAGGGACCATGTTGAAGCCATAACACTGTGTCCAACAAAGGGAAACTACTGTTTAGTTCAGTTTGTCAACGATGCTTAGACCAGCTTGGCCACTCCTTCCCCGAGAAACAGTCTCCTCAGTTGGGTCCATATACAGTAGCTCTTCTTGCCTCTGCCTTTCTCTCTTTATCACAGAGTCAATTCTCTCCAGCCTCTTCTTTCTTGCAGGTGTTTCCTTTTCTCCCTGCTGGCTTCCTTCTGGTTATTATTACTTTTTTAAATCTTTCTTTCCTTCCTTTCTTGGTAACACCACTGAGTTCAAAGCTTTAAATCTCATCTATACAGTGAAAACTTCCACATGTAACACTATCCCTCTAGGGGAGTCTCATTTTAGGACTTTAGACTCCAGGAGTCTTTTTGACTTTTCTACGTTGTGGAGCATGTTTTCAGTTGGAGCTATCGCTGACCCTTCCTTCTAAGCCTTCAGTGCTCTTCAGGCATCGTGATTTCAGTTGGCCACAGCTTCAATTTGCCACTGGCTTGAGTCACAAAATGTCAGATCTTTGCACAAATAACTTCTACCATACTACTTAAGATGACATGCGCGCCAATCCACCACACTCTCATTTCTTATGTGATTTGTTTCCATAGTTCTTTCCTCAACTTACTATTTATGTAGGTATTTACTAGGTCAATTATTCATTGTTTTCCCACTTTCGACTTTGCCTACACTGATTAGAGTCCACACAAGGACAGGAACTTTGGTTACTGTTTCCCACGCTCCTAGAATAGCGTCTGGCATAAAGCGAATACTCGGTGCATCACTATTTAATGAATGAAACAATGAAGCATTAGAGCCACAGTGGCCTGAGCCGGTGGCAGAGAACAAAGTAACCTTACGTGGTCATCACTGTCATCTGTTGATAATGAACAGAGTGACATGACATCATCTGGAATAATGTCCTGAACCAAGAGTATTAATGTGGTGTCTGTGAGTGGAAGAATTTATGTGATTACCAAAGTGGGATGAATTTAACTGCAAGATCAGCAGTAAGGGGCGGGCCCTTACTTTATACTCATTGCAAATATCAAGCCTATTATCACAGAGCCTTATAATGTTGTAGATGTTTATGTGATTATTACTGTATGTCCCTTAGGGTGCTGAGCCACTATGGTATCGTGTAGGATTTCGGCTCTGCCAAATGCTTAGAGCAATCTCTAATGGCCACACCCACCATTCTGTCCTCTTCTATAGTAGAATAATAGATATTGTGACAGTATCTGAACAGCAAGTACAGATGGCTGGCTCTTGTGGGCTAGTAAAGGATCAACAGAGTAGAGACACTCAGAGTAGAGTGTTCTCCTTCCTCTGCAAGTATTTCTGAGGCAGCTCGGAGCTGGCAAATGACCCTTTTTCGGGCTGAACACTTAGTTTGGAAAACTGTTGAGGACTGACTCCCCTGTGTGCTTGTGGGTCCATCAACCACTTCTTTCTGGTTGTGCTGATGGATGGAAGTGATTCATTCAAACAGGTGACCTGGCTAATATGAAGTCACAGAATTTTCTAGCCTAGGTTACAGTGAATCCCTAGATAAAATCCAAGACACATATGAGGTCAGTGCCCGGCAGGGGGAGCTGAGAAAGGATTTCGGGAATTTAAGAAATTCGATGGATGGAAGGAGGTTGTTCATGGCGTAGAATGTGATGTTGTTATAAATCGCTGTGAACAGGAGGAAGAGTGTTAGTTGCATCTAGGGGTGCAAAAGCCAAGGAGAAAGGGATGTGCTGGCATCTCCAGCTGGAGCTTACAACTAGCACAGTTAAATAAACAACTACCATTTGCAAATTACTGAGTTTTGAGTATTCAGTTATAGCAACGGAAAATGAGCCACTCACATCCAAGTCCAGTGCCTCCCCCCCCACACACAAATACTCCCCTCCACATCATCTAGCCAGAAAGGATGTCCGTCCTTTCAGACCTCACAAGTCCTCAGCAACATGTGTCACACAAACATTGCACATGTTGGTATGGACTTATTTGCCAACTGTACTCCACACAAAGTCATTCAATCACAGAAACTATCCTTCAAAGCTTATGTTTGGTAGACAACGGGGACTCATACATGCTGCAGTAAGAGAAGAAATGGGTGAGCTTTCATGTTTTGATAGACTGAAAATATGTACTCATGGAGGAGCATCAGGGTCATACACTTCTGTGGGAATGGCCCTGCCATTAGGAGTACATGCCTAGGGCACTGTGTTCTTCCGGTACATGCATATCATTTGTGAGTTCACCAAAAAAAAAAGCAGTAGTAATTGGTAACATTTATAGCAGCACAATGGTAAAAACTCCACTCTCCCACTTCGCAGCCTGTCTCCCTCAGCTTTCTAATTTATAAAATTGGAGTCAGGATATTATCTAATGTAGTACAGAGGAAGTATGCAGATTATTATAATTATGTAAAAATGCCTGAAAATCAAACTTTGAGCACTATAGATTTTTGTCAGATGGGACCTGATTTCACATTTTTTTTTTAAAAAAAATATGAATTAACAAATTCATGCGTGTCTTTGAATCAGGGGAGTGTGGTAAATGAATTACATGAATTTACATGTGCTAAATTTGGTCCCATTTCCCCGCTTTGTATGCTGAAACCCTAACTCCCTGTACTCAAGATAAGGTTATATTTGGATATAGTATCTTTATAAAGGACATTTCAATGAAACGAGTTCATATCGTTGGGTCTTGCTCTCGTGTAACGAGTACCTTTTTGAGAAGAGAAAATTAGAACTCAGATACACACAAGGGAGATGGTGTGAAGAGGAAGGGAAGGCAACCATCAGTAAGCCATGGAAAGAGGCCTCAGGAGACATCAATCCTGCTTGTATTTTCACTTTTGTGCATTTTGCACTTATCATTTCATTTCTAGAAGTCTGAGGAAATACTTTCGTTGTTGCCTATGCCTCCAAACCCCACAACTCTTCCTTATGACAGCCCTAGAAATGAATACAGATATCTTATTAAAACTGCGTAGGACCACAGGGCAGTGTGTGGGGTGACCCTGTACCAGAAGAGAACCCTCCAGCCCAATCTCAACTGGATCCTTGTGTGCAATGATGTCATACTACGTTAGTTCCTCCTTTCCAGTTGGGTCCCCAAGCCATTCGTATAGAAGTCAATTGTTCTCTCGGGACACATGAGCTTTATGTGAACTACAACCACAAACACTTGACATCTTATTTAAAATTTTTCTATGTATGAGGGCATCAGGAAAGTGTGTGAGGAACTCTAAAGTATCAACATACCATTAACAGAGTGGTGACCTTAGCCCTGGGCCACCTTTCTTCTCAACTCAACGTCAGTAAAACTGACATTGGGTACTTGACATTAAGAGAATCTCTGAGGTCAGATTGTCTGCGTTCATTAGGTTTTCCAATGGGTCCAACACCCTCTACCATGTTTTTTCTTTCTTTCTTTTTTTTTCTAGAGTGGTTTGACATTTGTGCATAGTATTAAGAAAGATCATAGAGACTGAGCAGCGCCTGCTAAGAGGTTCAGCTCATGTTTGTTAATCTCCTGTGTGGTGCAACTCTGGCACCCAGACAAGCCCTCATTCACAGTGGAACAAAGCACTAGTTATGTGTGTTGAAATTCCTTAGAGAAAATGGCTTGCAGGCTGTTGGGGAGCACATGAAGGCTGGAAATCCTTCACTGAGTGTTGCTCAATGTCCTGGGAAGATGGTCTGCTGGCATCTGAAGGCTCACCCTTGAGGGGGAATTGCTGTACACTGGGGCAAGTGGGACTGGTGAGGACAGAAGGAGCATGGGCAGCTGGATAAGTGGAGACTGGGTTGAATGTTTCTTCCATAATCCTCCCTGGCCACACTGGAGCCAGCTGTAGACTACCCACTTTGGGAATCTTGCGAGAATATCCAGCTAAAGCCAGGCTTGTCACTGTGCCCACTGTCTCCCCAGCTTGGGACTAGATTTTCCTGTTTTCTGGGACTGAGTAAGTCTAGTTATCTGGGTGTCCTTGGTTTTGATTTAGAGAAGTAGGAGGGTGGGGAAGGGGAGGAGAGGTTTCAGATGGGCATCTAAGGATGGGATGGTTAGGTAGGAATCTTTAGGTATAAGATTGAGCTAAATGAGCGTGGTTCTGAGTATTTTGAGATGAGAGGTTCTCAACCTTCCTAAAGCTGTGGCCCTTTAATACAGTTCCTTGTGTTTTGGTGACCCCAACCATAAGGTTATTTCATTCCTACTTCATAACTGTAATTTTGCTAGTTATAAATTATTATGTAAATATCTGCTATGCAGGATATCAGATATGTGACGCCCCCTAAGTATGTGACACCCCCTAAAAGGGTTGCTATCCACAGGTGGAGAGCTACTGGGTTAGAGGAAGATAGAAGACCAATTGGATGTGGTGGGAGAGCAACAAGGAAAGTCCACTCAGAAGGCATGATGAATGGGTTAGGATGGTGGTTCTCAAAATGCCTCTGGACCAACCAGAGCAGCATCTCCTCAGATAAGAACGAAAGCTTTAGCCAGGCAGTGGTGGCGCATGCCTTTAATCCCAGTACTTGGGAGGCAGAGGCAGGTGGATTTCTGAATTTGAGGCCAGCCTGGTCTACAGAGTGAGTTCCAGGACAGCCAGGGCTACACAGAGAAACCCTGTCTCGAAAAACAAAACAAAACAAAACAAAACAAACAAACAAACCGCAAGCTTTTAGCCCCACCTCCAAGCCAGTTACTGCATCAGAAACACTGAACATGGAGTCCGAGAGTCTGTACTCAAACATGGCCTCCCAATGGCTGATTCAGATAAAGACAGAAATTTGAGAAACATGAGTTAACATCCTGAAGGAGGTACCAAGGATCTGCAGAATACAGAACGTTGCTAGGAGAGGGAAGAGATGACTTTGGAAGTACAGTAGGGCACGGGGAAGGGACTAAAACCCAGAATGAGATTCAACTCCCAAATAAAGGGTGAGGCTCTACTCCACATAAAGTCCTCACAAAGCCAGAACTGGAGTCAAGATGGTGGCAGTTCAAAGCAGCTAGGATTCCTGAGAGCACCTTCCCATCCCCAAGATATTTCAAAGGAGAGTCTTAGCCAGCAAAGGCAAAGGACAAGCATAGATGTGATCAACCCTTAAAGAGCAGACAAATAGAAATCCCTTTGCTCAGATCCACGTGCCAGTCCTGGTGTGGTTCATTTGTTTACACTTTACTTCATTCTAGTAGACAGGTCTGCCTGCTGACCCTTAGATGGTTTGCTTATGTCCTAATCAGTTAATGTGCCCTTAATTGAAACGAAGGGTCATTGCAAATATAGTTGAGAGCAATGCCAGATGAGGTCATTCTGAATTATTCAGGTGAACTCTACATAAAATGACAATCATCCGTTTAAGACAGAAGGTAGAGGCAGAGGCTGAAGGTACATGGCCACAATCCATAGAGAACACAGAGCCACCAGAAATTGGAAAAGGCAAGGAAGGAGTCTTCCTTTGAACCTTCAGGGAAGACATGGCTCTGCTGCCTTCTTTGAGCTTGGACTTTTGACCTCTAGAACTAGGAAAGAATACATTTTCATTGCTTGAAGCCACCAAGTTCGAGGCCGTTTGTTATGGATGCTCTAGGAAAACGAAAGGCCAAGGGATTTGGAATTCAGCTGCACAAAGTCTTCAACTGTTTGAAATTTATTTCTTGGATGAATTACAAACTCTGAGTCACAAGAGGCCCCATCTAGGCTTGAATCACTTATTGCTTTATCTGCCTTCCGTGAGCATCTCTGTCTGGTCCTCTGGGTGAGATGAATCCCCAAGTCATCCTTATCTTTACCTTCTTAGGGTTCTGATAAAGATGAGGATGGTAGGCTATTAGTCTAAATCTTTGGGGGAGTCTTTGAAGATGATGCAATCTGGCATCCTTTAAGTGGTATATCCTCTAAATATTTACCTCAGAGGATGGAGAAAATTTCATTCTGAGGTGGATGAGGTGCAGCATGATGCCATCTCCAGATGTGTACTCAAGTAGGTTTTTTTTTCTTTTTCTTTCTTAAACAGAGAAATGAAAATAATGGCATGCTGGCTGGTTTTCCTTTCCTCATTCTTCACAGAGAATGGAAGGATAAGATTCTGGAAAATTAACATCAAATATTTGTGAGGAAGAAGGGCCTTCCTACGAAGAGCCGAATCCCCAAGTCTGCAGTTGTGGATGTTCTATCACTGGCTCACTACTACCTATGTGTGAGGCATGGATGGTTGTATGAAATTGCCTTTGAGTTTTGTACCAGGAACTAACCAAAACAATACAACCATTGAAGCTGGCCTGTTTCCAAGGATACATATTCTTCAAGAAAATCCCCAATACAAACCACTGTAGCAGAGAAGTCTATGTTAGATGGATGGGTACTCTGTTTGTCCAAGGGGATTTATTGCTAGAGAATCATCAAACATCCAGTTAATAACAAACACACTGCTATTGCTTTTGATAAGATCTTCTGTGTGCCCCTCTCTCCCTATCCTTTCCCCCATGTAAGCCTCCAGCTTCTACTGCCAAGTGCTAGCTGTTATGGTGGGTCCCACCAGTCAGCATTTCCTATCAGTTCTTCTGACCTGTCTAGTGTCAGAGGGACTGATAGTGTCATAAGTGTGTTATATGTGTGGAGGTCATCTTTTTGTGACTGCAATGAGCACCTGAGGTGACCAGCTTATTGAGAGAAAAGGCTCCTTTTAGCTCACAATTTTAATGGTTTTAGTCCACGACTCATGGACCCTGTGGTAAGGCAGAGTCCAAGAGTGGTGGATGGTGACAAGACTGTTCACCTCACAACTGAGACATAAAAGAGAGAAGGAAAAGAAGCTGAAACCCCAGTATTCTCTTCTAGGGCTCATCCCTAACAACTTAAAGATCTCCCACTGGGCTCCACCAGCTTCCAACAGTGCCAAGCCAATGGACCCCTGGGGACACTGAAGATTCAAACTGCAGCAGTGTGAAACGCTCCCTTTGGCTTTGCAGCTGATGTGAGGAGAGGTGATTACAGCTAGGGCAAGGTCCAAGTGTGAGAGAGAGAGTTTGTTTTTGATAGCCTCTGTCTACCTCCCATCTCCAGAAACCCACTTTCCGTCTGCTCCACTTCCCTTGGGACACGCGGACTTCACACTGTTATCTTCTTGCCTATCTTCTCTACCTGTTCTCAGACTCAGTGCTTTGAAGTTTGACTCTGTTGAAGAATGAAGGTTCTATCTGCAAATTTAGCATCCTATTATTTCCAAGGAAGCTTTCTGAGGTTCCAGGACTTCTTGGATGCTCCAACAGCAAATCAAATCCTGGGAACTTCAGACTTGTGGTGAAGCAGGATGGTAGAGGAACGTCCCCTAGAGTCCATCACATCACAGATGTGGTGATGATGTTTATCTCTGTGATCCACACCCATGGACTCAGTAGACCTGGACCAGATAGACAAGAATGGATGTCTTTAGATGATGGGTTTCAGTTTTACTGCAGAGCCAGTACTGGAAAATGAATGTTTGCAGGGGTCCTTTTGTAGGACTTCTCTTGTGGGGGGGCTGACAGGGTGGTAAGTGTGCAAGCTGACAGAATCGGGGTCCCTTCTGTGGCTAGCATGACCGTGGAACACAAACCATCTATGAAATTCTGGTCTTTTTCTTAGATCTTCTTAGTTGCTTTTGTCCTGAAATATTGTATAAGTCAGGTGGTTAGTATGAATCAGGCCAGTGTGTAGCCACAGAAATCCTCCAGTCTTAGAGTAAGAAAAGCCCAACTGCTTCCTTTACGTCAGACCTTGTATATCAGACACTCCCAATCTTTAGTAAGTACTGGTGGTCTCTAAAGGATCTGGCCAATCTGAGAACCAGATGCAGATGATATCTCTGGTGTCCTCTGATCCTCTTTCATTGACAGTATCCAGGACAACTTGGTCAAAGGGACCAAAAGGAGCCCATTTCAAAATTTGGTCTCTCCTTTGCCAGTCGTGGGTCCTTGATAAGATGTCTCTTTCTACCTTATTTTTTTTCAGCAGTGCTTTAGACAGAATAAGTATGCCCACCATGTAGGTCTGACTCTGTTGCTGTGTCTGTGTCCTGATAGCAGGCTAGGACCTCCTTGTCTTCTCCTCAGTGTGGAGTATGGAACAGGCTAGCAGCAGATTCTGGCCTCATGGGCTCATTTCTGCCACTGTGCTGGAATGTCACAGGCTCTGCTGAGACATAAATGCTGGTCTATGATGAAGAGTCATTTTCCCTCTCCCGCCTTTCCTGGGGACATATGTCTATAGTGAGAACATAGGTCAGAGCTAGGGCAGAGGTTCTTCACAGGCTCCCAGGCCAGCAGGATTCTTGGCAATGCAGGTGGGAGGATCTGTCATCAAGATAACATTCTCCTCGCTGCAGGGCACCTGCCAGTAAGGGTAGCAAAGACAGGAACATTGTCCAGGAGTATGGGTCACTTCTCACTTACTCAGTATTATGTCTTATAGAGATTGCAGTCAGGTGACCTGGAGGTTGACCACACTGCCAATGGGGAAGGGGATAGACTACATGAGGTGAGAATCAGCAAGGACAGGCCCAGCCTCTCCTCTCAGGGATACTTCCCTGGTACCCATCCTACTTCTAGCTTTCTTTGACTGTGAGGTTCAGAACATCTCCATACTGTAACAGCAAAGATGTCAATCCTAAAAGACAACTGGATCAAAGATGTGGCACTTTTGATGTTGACTTAACCTTGAAAGTCACAGAGCACCATGGCTGCCACAGTCACAAGTCCATTGCAGAACACAAGCAAATCTGCTTGTGCCCTCATTTTCTTTACTCTAATAACATTGTGTCTTTAGGGTCAAGTATCTTACCCTTCTTGCTAGTTTCCTCTATGTGAAAAGGCACTAAGAAACTGAGGGATGAAATCCGAGGGATCTGGAACCCTTTGACTAATATCTGCCTTACGGGTCCCTTCTTGGTATCAACCCATCTTGCCCATTCCCCACTGAGGACAGAGTAGCTCTTGACAAAGGATGCTAAATTCACTTCATAAGGAGAGTGACTTCTGCAGCCATCCCTAGAACTCACAACTTGCTGTATTATTAGAGAAACTGAGCATGTCCCTTTGGGTCACCAGGCAAGTCCAGAGTTTTTCTTGATTGTTTCAAGGGACATGACTGCTGCTTGAGATGAGTATAGGATTCAGGCAAGCCCACCTCCTCAACCCTTTTCTCCATTAGACCTTGCAAATAAAGGAGTCCATGGGTAGGAATGGTGATTTAAGGTGATCCTGGGATTCTTGCTATTTTGGAGAGAAACGCAGAAGCTGTGAGTCCCTGGGTATCTTTGTTAGGGTTTCTCTTGCTGTGATGAAAACCATGACCAAAAAGCAAGTTGGGGGGAAAGGGGTTTATTTGACTGACACTTCCACATTGTTGTCCATTATTAAAGGAAGTCAGGGCAGGAACTCAAACAGGGCACGAACCTGGAAGTAGGAGCTGATGCAGAAGCCATGGAGGGGTGCTGCTTCCTATGGCTTGCTCAGCCTGCTTTCTTATAGAACCCAGGACCACTATCCCAGAGATGGCACCACCCACCATGTACTGGGCCCTTCCCCATTGATCACTAATTGAGAAAATGCCTTACAGCTGGATCTCATGGAGGCATTTCCTTAACTGAGGCTCCTTCTTCTCTCGATGACTCTGGCTTGTGTCAAGTTGACACAGAACCAGCCAGTACAGTGGACTTCTTGAGACTAGGAAGTAGGCACGCATAAGGTGTACTCATCGTATGGTGAATGTCTGTGGTGTGATGTCTCGGAGTTAGAACAGTAGGACTTGGGAAGACACAACCCTGAAACTGAGGTCAGAAACCAGATGCTAGAACAGATGTAGAGTAGGCAGCCAGATAAAGGAACGGGTATTTATTGAGCTCTGTCTCTATGTTTACAGATTCTGTGACATTTGTGCACTATTTTAATTCATTCTCATAAAGATCCCCCCAAAATGGACACTGTCCGTCTCAATTCAGAAAGGGACATACTGAGACAGAGGTTAGTTAACTTACTCACATTGAGCAGCCAGTGAGTGATGTCTGTCTGATGCCAAGAGTTCATTCCACAGTATTCCTCTAATTGGGAGAGGTGATGGAGAACAGATAAAAGAGGTACTTCCAAGAAGGAGTAGCAGGAAAGAAGTTAGTCACACGGAAAGGGCTCCATTGGTTTTCTTTCCTCTGTGTACATCTTAGTAGATGTTCATGTTTAACAGACACCATGACCACAGGCTGTTTAGTGCTCAGGATACAAAGGGATGGGATAGGAGGTAATCTGGCAGAGCAAATACGGACATGGATAGGTTGCTTGTTTCCAGTGGGAAGCAAGGATAGTCTGTCTCCCTGCAAATGGATGGACGCCTACATTGGTGTAGGATCCATAAGACAGTAGTAGACATTTCTTTTTCCTATTCTCAGTATAGAAATTTCCTGGCCAACATGTTCCTTTTTAATTCCAGAAAGTGGGATCCGGGGTATCAGGAACAGAAACTGGAAGTAGAGGCCTATAGAGCTGTCTCTGCTAGTTGGTATTAACCCTGCTTTCTTGAATATTCCTTCCAGCTCTGGAGTGTATAGGGTTTTTTCCCCCTAACATCGTATCATTAGGCTCAAACTTGCTCAACAATTAGCTCTGCTGGAGAAAATCTCTGGTCCTTCCATTTCAAAGTACAAGTTTTGTTCCATGAAGAAGCCTAGCAAAGGCTAGACTGGAGAGCTGCCATGCCTCTCAACCTTCTATCTTGGTGAGCGGGTGTAGCCTCTGGCAGTGTGCTCTTTCGTGGGGCAGGTCATTCCAGATCCCTGGCAACCTGTGAATCTCTCCTGTAAACCGTGACTCCTAAGTCACCTTTGTGTGATTTCTGCAGCCAAGTCATCCTACAGGGCGACACTCAAACATCCTCCCTTCAGTTTACCCTTTGTCCTCAGAGCCACCGTGGGAACGCACCTGATGAATCATACAATTGAGCCTACTACGGAGTTGTGGGTATCATAGAGGCTCTAACAGGGACTGAAAGAGGTTCTGAGTACCCAGTGGACTCCAGGCTTAGTCAGGTTGTGGTAGCCCTCCTGGGCTTGGCTATTCTCGCACTGTTCTGGACACTGCCTATTTCTCTCCACAGACCCCATCACCTTCTAACTCCTTTATCCTGTCTCAGGGCTAGGCCTCTCTTCCCTGGATATATGGCTTGGAGCCCCATCATTCTTGATATGAGTTCCTTCTCTGTTGCTCGTTCCCATCTCAGACAATCTTGCGGGGTGGGGTGGAGGTGAGAGTGGGGTGGTGAGGAGGTGAGAGGAGTTGGGCCATACCAAACTGCAGATGAGTCACCTCCCCAGGTTGACGTGGGGAGAAAACGAATGGGTGGTTATGCTGGGAGGAAAAAAAATGACACTCAAGCGAAGAGTACATCTGAATCAAACATTAGTCACTGAACCCAGGGGAGAAAGATGCCCTCTCCGGGAGGGGTTGTGTTCGTATAGGGCTGTGGGTGGGGATTCTGTTATGGAGAACAGACCAGACAGCAGTAAGACCTACCACCCAACGCGGCCATTGGTTAAGTGTGGTTTAAGAGTGAACTATAGATCATTTAGATTCACGAAACAACATTCATTACCGATACCTATCAAACAGACTCTGTTAGATACAAGTAGAGGAGGCAGCTTTAGATTTCATGTTCAAAGGAGGAGCCACGTCTCTGAAACTTCTGTAGGTTTGGTTTCCTGGTGTCTAAAATGGCTCAGGCCAACCTGAGGTTAGAATGACACCAGTTTATTTATACGGACCTCCAAGAACTACAGCTGGAGGTCACAGTCACTCTAAGAAAGTTGAGATGGTTTAGAGTGAGTCTCTTTCACAGAAATTCCTATTTTTGGTTTTGCAGGACAAAGTACCTCACTCTCTCTCCCTTCCTTCTGTGAGACTGGCTTCTTAGGTCTAGCTCTGACGATCAATCCTCCTTCACAGACCCTGCAATGAGCTTGCATTTAGTAAGTTACCTGAGCATCCTTTTGTTCTTCTCCTAAAGCTGATGGCTTCCTCCAACTCTACCGTTCTTTTTGCAATCGTTTCTTCTACATTCTGCTGCCATTGGCTGCCTTCGGTGCTTCACAGCATCCTCCCCAGTCTCCAGGGTGTCTACTGCAGCTAGTATTTCGCTTGTCCAAATGTCCTTGACTTGGGCTGCAATGATGAGGTAATGGGTTGAGTCCTGAGACCTGCTGCAGTTGCTCCTTAGAGGTTTGCGTGCAGGCAAACATGTGGTCCATGCTTTATAAATTCCTTTCCCCTCCCTTGTCACACGGCTGCCCTGCATTTTCCCATCCTCCAGGTATTGAGCTGGAGCAGATAACTTGAGTTCCAGGTAGAAGGATGTTCAGGAAATGACTAGTCCCTAAGGAACGCTAGCTACAGGCAGACAACAGCAAAGCTGAGCTGAGGTCTCAGGGTTAGAGATAAAAGTTCCGGGTTCTTGAGAAGGGAAGTTGCCCACCATGAAATTAGACTTCTACCTGCATCAGTAGGATATGATGCACTTGATTATGGAAGTATTAGGCTCTATTTGTAACTTAAAAAAAATCCCAGTTCAAAGCCCGTCTTCCATTGATTTCTAAGCTCTTTCATAAGTACCTCTTTCCTACTTGGCTTCCTGTACAGCTGCTCTACCTGGGTTATCCTGACCTCTCTGTTAGCCCCGGGCGTGCCCATTCCTGCCTTCCTGTTCATGCCTGCTGCTTCTCCTGACCTCTGCCTTCGTTTCCTTTGCTCATCTCAATCTGCAGCTCTTCCAGGAAGACCGTTTTACTCCACGCTCCTCTCTCTAGCTTAGAAACTGAATGGTCACTCTTGATTTTGTTTGAGCTAGTCCTCTCTGGCCTCCAAAGCAAGAAGAGTCCCCCAGGCACACTCCTCTGTGCTGGGTATAAGATACAGGCTGGGGACATTTTGTGGATGTGTGGGTAGGTTGCCATCTCAGGCATGCAGACTCTATTCCTTGGGATGAATCATGTGCGATGTGTTCTCCGGCAGACAATTTGCTTATTCAACAAAAGGCTCACTGGGTGTTTGTGTTAGTTAGCTCTCCATTACTGTGAGCGAATTGCCAGAGAGAACAGCATAAAAGAAGGATTGCTTATTTTAGCTCACAGTCCTTCATTTTGGGTCCAAAGGAACCAGAACATCATGGCAAGGAAGCTGAGACAGGGAATACAGGAAGTGGGTAGGACAAGATGTAGTCTTTAGGGATAAACCTACTAGATTCAACCAGAGCCCAACTCCTGCTGCCTACTACCTTTCAATAATACCATCATGTTATGAGCCCGTGTGTGTGTGTGTGTGTGTGTGTGTGTGTGTGTGTGTGTAATCTATTCATCATGTCAAAGCTCTATGACCTAATTGCCAGCCCAAAGCTCATCAGCTTGCAACCAAGTCCCTGATGTATGAGCCAGTAGGAGAGACTATATTCAAGCCCTAACAATGTCATTGCTATAGACAACTATACTGAAAACTACAGGAACACATTAAAATGTGACGGCCCTTTCAGATACGCTGGAATATGGGGCAACATTGTCTGATTTGCTTCTGTTCTGACTAGTTGCAGGGAGGTAAGGGACAGTTTCACTTTTCCCTTACATCTTTATGTTAACATTGTAACGACAACACTGAACTTCGGGACTGCATGTCGACAGGGCCAGACCTTAAGAACAAAGGGTCTGTGCTTGTTGGACTTGGAGTCTAACAGTACTCTCTCTTGACCTCGTTATCAGAACAGTGGGGCTTACAGGCCAGGCTTGGCAAGAAGAGAGGACATTTTCCATCACAAATAATTTTCCTGGACTCCTTTCTCCAGGGGGGAAGATATACATCAGGTTGAGACTGAGGCCAAGAAGATGAGAGTATTATTCCACTGTCACGAGGATTTGGAATGTCAACTTTATTAGGGCAGGGTCCATGTTTTTTTTTCCTGACCCCAAACATGCTGGGCTATAGCTGGTATACCCTAGGTGTGCAGGGCTAGACTGGATAGGATTCACCTTTTGACAGTCTCCTCATATTTCTCGGAAAGTATCCAAGAGTCCCAGCAGGGGACAGACACCAGCAGGTGAAGTGGGATAGAGATCTTGTGTTAGATGTTCCCACAGTGGGGGCTGTGAGGAGAATCCTTTTGGCTGGAGAGGAATAACGATCCCAACCAGTCTCAAGGGGCCACTGAATGCCAATGAGAGGCAGGTGAGGTCAAGTCAGCCCCAGGGGCAGGGGACTGAGAGAAGCTGACTATGACACGGCAGCCTCTTTAACACATATCAGCAAGGTTCAATAGACAGGGGCACCATCTCCTATAGGTCCTCTAAAGGACAGAGGAGGTGGGGGCTGCCTCTGTACAGTTACGGACATGGTCTATCTGAGTCCCCCAGATAACATCTTGAACAGCTGGAGGGAGAAAAATCTAAAGATTGTCTTGGGGAAAAAACAAATAACGACTTTAAACTGAAGTGAAATTTTAGAGTAGTCAGAGACTTGGGAAATTGCTAGGAAGTGTATTTCAAATCTGTTTCTACTCTTTTAAGTTGGAGGTTGTGTAGCCGCTCACTTCGTAGGACTCCTGTGAGGACCGAGTGAGTGGATAAGGCACTGCTGAGTGTCACCCAGTTTGTTGTAATCAATGTGCTTGGGGCCACGGTTGGTGTCACTCCCTGAGGGCTGGGAGCCTCTGTGGGAAGACTAGTCGGTGATCAAATGTAAGATGCTATATTCATTTTGCACATCGGAGTGCAGTGTCAATAAGATCTTAAAAACTTAAGAGCATAACTCTCAAGGGCAACAATGCTTACTTAGAGATATGAAACTTCCAAAGCTAGTTGAAAAGCACTTTCTCCATTGTTAGAAACTAAATCAATCAATTTGGTAGGGTTGACCTAAGTCATACTTACAGCAAATGATGAAGCCCGATCTCAAACCCAGGGCTCAAGATTCTACATCTCCTGCTTCAACTCTTTCACTGTTGTCCACTGAACCAGTTCCACCAGAGGGAGCATGTCTTCCCACTGACATCTTGGACCATGAGATGTCCCGTGACAAACACACTTTCGTTTAGTTGGGCCAGGATGCTAACAGGAATGTGATACAGGGAGATGCAGAAAGCATAGTGGCGGAAGAACAGATTCTGGGTTCATTTCTACAATGATATTGCCTGTAGGAAAGATACTTTAATGTCCTTAAGTATCCCTGGGTCCTGTTTCTGCATAACCATTAGCCATGAGAAAAGGCAGCTCAGAGAGAGGGAAGGGGAAGACATTAGGAGGTTTTCCTGGGTCAAACAGAGGTTGCTCAGATAGAGGAACCATTAACGGGTTGAAGAAGGTGGCCCACATCAAGAAATGGGAGGCCTAAAGTGAGGCTGAACTCTGTCTTTGGCTCAAGCCCCGCCAGTGGAAATACTGGAACCCCAGCCCCACAAGATGCCCCATTCAAAAGAAGGACCTTGTAGTCATTCACAGCTCCTCCCAAGAGCATGTTACAGTGTCTCTGAGACCACACCTCCTCAGCCTTTGCCCAGTTTTGTTGATCATGGCAGTCATGCTTCTGGCTATCACCCATGATTGTCCTCTCCTCTGCATGGAGGTCATCTTTCTGATATAGTCCAGGCCCTTTCTCGGCTGCATTAGTCACAGGACAAGGAGGTCACCAGAGGAAATTGTTTCACTCCTGGGACCGAAATTGCATTGTTAGGGCCCAAAATAAGATCGTTATATCTCCAATTGCATTCAGTAAGAGCTTCTCTAAGAGTAAAAATAAAATCACTTAGAAAGACTATGGTTGATGTGTGTGATTCTTTGCCAGTTCGTGTCATCCCATTAAGAGGTGTCACTGTGACTGCTGCTTCAGAGGACATTTCAGTGCCACTCTCATCAAGACAATTAGGCTAAGGCATGGCACAGCAAATCCTACCTGAGAGAGATTATTTTTAGCAATCAGCCATCGATTTCTGGAGTCAGTATGGGAGAGACAGAAGTGTCTGCTAGGCAGCAGAGTGGATTAAGAAGGAAGCACGAGGAGAGATTTAGGATTTTGCTGTCACTTCAAAGACTTGAGTTGCCCACAGTGTCTTGATCACTATGATTGGTCCAGCATTGCTATAATAGGTAGTAATGGCATAGGATAATAATGAAGAGATTCTTTTTTTTAAAAAAAAATTCTTCTTTATCTTTGTAAGAATTACCCTGGACTTGCCCCAGTCTGAAACACTAGAAACTCTAAGGGATAATTTACACATGTGCACAAAAACCACAGTGACCCTTAGACATCCATATCACAAAATGTAATACACCAAGGGAGGGCAAGGCTACAGGCATCTCTCTACCTAGTACTGGGCTAGGAGTCCACCCCCTATCCCCCTGCCCATTCGTCCCTGCCAAACTCTTTTTGAGATGGGCTGCACAGGCTAGCCTCAAATGACCTTTATCACCTAATTTTATGTTATTCTGGGAATCAAATGCAGGACTTTGCATGTGTTAGGCAAACACTGAACCAGTGGAACCACATCATAGCCCGTGTTAACCCCTTCCTTGTGGAGTGGATGCTGTTGGCTCCATGCACACCTGTAGCTCTCCAATTCACACTGGTCAAGACCTCCCAGCACAGATGCTGAGGCTCCTTCATCAAGGTGCCCAGGAGATAGTCAGAGTCGTGAGCTTTCTTTACCCAGCTCTGACAGTGTCTGGGGTCCCTGGGTGGAATTGGGAAAAAGAAAGCTCTGTGTTTGACTCTTCTCTATTCGGCTCCTTTGATCCCCAGAGCCACTGCCAACTCTCCTGGAAAACCAGACCCCAACTCCAAGTGTTAATGTGTCTGCAGGATGCTCAAAGAAGAATGCTCAGATCACAAGATGAGGGATCTCAGGCTCGAAGAGAGGCAATGCCCATGAGCCTCTGAAATGACATGTTCAATTCTGTCTCCCCAGAAGGCCACAGGAAACTTCCTGAGAACTGCAGGTGTGAGGGTTACTTGTGGGACTGATTACATCTGGTTCTCTGAAGAAGCCCAAGGTGCTTGCATAAGCTGTTCCCCAATAGGGTGTGCTATTGTGTGGACCAAGGCTCTCCACTTGGCTTCTCAAAGTACAGCCATGTTAGGTTTGCTGACTCCCTCCCCTTGCCCCCACCCCATCAGTTCACTGCTGTCTTTAGAAGTCACGGTCTACAGCACAGCTTTCAGACTTCATCAGCAGAGAAGTTTCTTTTTTCAGTGGACAGAAAAAAGTGAAGAAACTCGCAACTGGTTAAAGCACACAGAATAAAGCCCTGTGAAATGTTCAGGCACAGATAGGACACCTATATCATATCTCCTCTCCCACACCTAGGGACCATCAAGAAGAGGATGTGGAAAGATTCCACCAGCCACCCAACAACTGGGAAGGACTGGAGTGAATCAGGGTCTTCTGGACAAGAGAGGACTGCTGTCCTCACGGATTTATAACACCCACCTAAGGGCTACATAAGACCAAGCCAGTCAGCATCCCAGCGTAGAGCAGGAAGGGGCTCAGACGCTTCTGTTGCTGAAGAGCTATCAGTGGCCTCTGTGGGAATGAGAGTCAGGTTTTATTTTTGTTTTTAACTGTGTGGCTCCTAGTAGGTCAGCCGTGCTTTGATGAAGGGCCCCATCAGTGAGTACATGGTCCACACAAATCGGACTCAGTCGGTTACTGACACAGAAAAAGAGTTGGTGAGATTGGCAAGGAGTGAGAGGGTGGGAGTGGAAGCTATTACGAGGAGTGGGTGGTGTGGGTATGATCGAAATATTGTATACACGTGTAATAACAATATATTTACATATAGACAAATACATGTATATATACAATATTTTGGTCATAGTCACACTCACTCCTCCTAATTCCTCACAGATCCATTCCCAGCTCATGACTCCTTCCTAACTTCATGAGCTCTCTTTTTGTTTCAATAACCCAATAAGTATGTATATGTAGTTGTACATACACAACGACAACTATATCTACATCATATATACATATACATACATGCACACACACACATACACATAGATACATCATAAGCAACTCTTGAAAAGACACCATTTGATTGGGTCTGACTTACAGCTTCTGAGGTTCAGTCCAGTATCATCATGGTAGGAAGCATGGCTGCAGCATTGAGGCAGGCATAGTGCTGGAGGAACCAAGAGTTCTACATCTTGTTCCCAAAGCAAACAGAAGAAGACTGGCATCCTCAGGCAGCTAAGAAGCTCTCAAAGTCCACCCCCAGAGTGACACACTTCCCCAGATGAGGCCACACCTCCTAATAGTGCCACTTTGAGACCCTCTTCTTAGCTGCCTGGAAGACAGCAGTCGCCTGTCTGCCCTTGGGTTAAAATGTAGAACTCTCAGCTCCTCCAGTGCCATGTCTGCTTGGATGTTGTCATGCTTCCCGCTATGATGATAATGGACTGAACCTCTGAACCTGTAAGCCAGCCCTAATTAAATGTTGTCCTTATAAGAATTGCCTTGGTCATTGTATCTCTTCACAGCAACAGAAACCCTTAGAGAAGAGAGAGAGAGAGAGAGAGAGAGAGAGAGAGAGAGAGAGAGAGAGAGAGAGAGGAGGGGGGTGG
>NW_021604630.1:10606078-10648650 GCF_004785775.1 Grammomys surdaster | reverse complement strand
AGGGGGGAGGGAGAGAGGGAGAGAGAGAGAGAGAGAGAGAGAGAGAGAGAGAGAGAGAGAGAGAGAGAAGAAATAAAATCATGTTCTAGGGCAGATCAGGCTCCCGAAGCCTGTCAAATCAAGGGACAAAACAATGCCTGTGGGCTGGGGATGTGCCCAGAGGTAGAGCATTTAATGCTCTGCTGGGCTTAATTCTCAACTTTATTCCAAACTGATCAATTAAAGAAACAAGCTCAGACCAGGCTCAACGGTGACACACACCTTTAATACCATCACCTGAGAGGCAAAGGCAGGTGGATCTCTGAGTTTGAGGCAACCCTGGTCTACAGAGACAGTTCCAGGACAGCCAGGGCTACACAGAGGAACTCTGTCTCCAAGGAAAAACAAACAAACAAACCAAAACAAAAAAACAAGCACAGGAGAGCAACAAAAACAAGCCCACTAACCTCCCCTCCTCCCCCTGCAGAAACCCCCACAAAACAAAACACAAACCAAAAACAATGCTGTAGACATCATTGTTTTAAGTTTATTCTCAAAGTGTTACTATTTATTTTTAGAATGAAAAATGAAGGTACATAATAAAAAGCATTTTTAAAGGGAGGAAATACTCATTATTTGTACACGATCTGAGCTTAGTAATTGAAATACTCAAAACAATTATCAGAGATTTTGGATTTGATATAGCAGCCATACTTTTAAAGTGCAAAATCCTTCAATACAAATATGAATCAATTGCAAAGTAGCACATGTTAAAATGTCCCATTCATGAGACCAGGGGGATGGCTTAGCAAGAGACGGTTCTTGTCTTCAAACTGGATAAACCTAATTCAATTCCTGAACTGAATGGAGGGACTGAAGTGATGTCTGCCTGTAAGTTGTCCTCGGCATCTCGCATGCATGCTGTGGCACACACACGCACACAAACACACACACAAACACACACACATACACACACACACGAACACACACGCTATGCAAACAAATAAAAAGCAGTAAAACATTTTAAGAATCTATACTAGTTACTTTTCTGTTGCTGTGATAAAACATGATGACCAAAAGCAACTTATTTTGTCTTACCGTTCCAGGGGCAGGGATGTAAGGCACTAAGCATCCAGTACGGTAGCAGGAGCTGCAAGCTGAGTGATCACAACTCAACTGTACATACAGGAAGCAAAGAACCTACACTGATGCTAGGGAGAGGATATAAACTCTCAAAGCCTGCCCCAGGGATATACTTCCTCCAGCCAGGCTCTGCATCCTGAGTTCTATAACCTCCTTTCAAAGCACTGCCAACTTGTGACTGACAGGGGACATTTCTCAGGCAGCCAACAACACCACATTTACAGCAGCAAACACAACCAAATAAGTAAATAAGCACCTGTCATAAACTTTAGACGTATGTGTATGATTGATGAAAAGAATAGTCAAAACCCAACTTAGGACAAGAAGACCTAAGTAAAGTGTATGATAGTTTGCTCTCAGAAGGCTTACCTACTGTCTTAGTCAGGGTTTCTATTCCTGCACAAAATATCATGATCAAGAAGCAAGTTGGGGAGGAAAGGGTTTATTCAGCTTACACTTGCACACTGCTGTTCATCACCAAAGAAAGCCAGGACAGGAACTCACATAGGGCAGGAACCTGGAGGCAGGAGCTGATGCAGAGTCCATGGAGGGATGTTACTTACTGGTTTGCTTCCCCTGGCTTGCTCAGCTTGCTTTCTTACAGAACCCAGGACTACCAGTCCAGGAATGGCACCACCCACAATGGGCTCTCTTACCCTTGATCACTAATTGAGAAAATGCCTTACAGCTGGATCTCATGGAGGCATTTCCTGAAAGGTGGCTCCTTTCTCTGTGATAACTCGAGCTTGTGTCAAGTTGACACACAAAACCAGCCAGAACACCTACTATTATTTAATTTCTAATTTTTGGGTCATCTCCCAGTTCTCTTTCAGATGTTGAGAGATTCCACTGTAGTCAAAAGCACAGTCTGTATGACTTCATTTCTTTTCAGTTTGCTCAGGCATATTTCACAGTCCGGGAGATGATGAATCTGAACATTGTATCTGCCTCTGACGATTACCCGCTCACTCCTCTTGTTGGATAAAGCCATCTATAGGCATTAACCACACAGAAGTGCTCAAGTCTCTGGTATTTTTGTTGATGCTCTGTGTGCTTTCTGTCGGTGACTGAGAAGGGAATGCTGATCTCTGAGTGATGATTGTGGGTGTGTTTTTTTCCTCTCCAGTGTCGTCACATCTCTACACTAACATGGACCACATGCTTGGAAGCTTTACTGCCAGCACGTCCACACTTAGGACTGTTCTGTCTTCCTGGTGAGTGTACCACTGCCTGGAGTTGTGTTTTCCTGACAAATTAAGATCCTTGTCCCTGGGTAATGACCTGTTTTATCTCCTGTATTATGAAGTATGTGTGGGATAGATAACTTCCTTTCAGAATGTTTTGATCAGTGTAACTTAACTTTTTAAAACAGTATTTTTATATCTGTTTACACTGTCATGCTCTTCAGACACACCAGAAGAGGGCATCAGAACCCATTACAGATGGTTGAGAGCCACGATGTGGTTGCTGGGAATTGAACTCAGAACCTCTGGGAGAGCAGTCAGTGTTCTTAACTGCTGAGCCATCTCTCCAACCCTATAACTTTTTACTTTTAACCTTCATCTCTCAACCTAAGGTTCATTTCCTTTGGAAGTACTCTGTTTAGATGTTGTTTTTCTATCTCTCTTAATTAGAATGTTTAGTGACTTTGTAAATAATAAATCATTGACAGGACTGAATTTAAATTTACAATGTTGATATCCACCCCTCCATGTTTTGTTCCATTATTCCTGTTTGCTTTTTCCTTCTTTCATCAAGTGGGAGTTTTTTTTTAATTACATTTTGTCCTTGCATGGCTTATTGGCTATGCTTCTCTTCCTTTTTCTCTTTCTCCTTTATGTTTGTGTGTGTGTGTGTGTGTGTGTGTGCACCCGCAGGTGTGTGTGATTGTATAGTCTTTCTAATGCCTTAAGGACTCATCTCTTATCTACCTAACTTCCAATAACATTCTAAGGTTTCTTGTATTGTGGAAGAATCTGAAAGTGTGTACTTTCAATGCATTCCTTTCACCATTGGGCTCTTGTCAGAAAGTATGTATTATGTATTCTACAACCCCCACAACATATTACTCCTGCTTTGGCTATAGCCAAAATGAATTCTCTTTCAGAGGAATTAAAAATAAGGGAAATGTAACTTACATTTGTTCTTGTTTTGAGCATCTCTGGAATTCTATTTTTTGTGCATAGCTAACTTTTCTTCCCATTATACTTTCCTTTAACATTCCTTGTAATTTGTATCTGTTTGCAAATTAATTAATCTGTTAGCACATTAACTGCAGTGATTGTAGCTTTTATTCAGTGTGGTAGTTTGAATGAGAATGGCCCACATAGACTCATATATTTGAATGCTTTGTTCCCTGTTGGTGGAACTGTTTAGGAAGGATTAGGAGGTGTGGCTTTGTTGAAGGAGGTGTGTCAGTGGCAAGTAGGCTTTGAGGTTTCAAAGATGCTAGCCATGCCCTTTCTCTGTTTCCAATTTGTGGATTAAGATGTAAGCTCTCAGATACTGCTCCAGTGTCATGCCTGCCTGGCTATGACAGTAACGAACTCACTCTCTGAAACTGTAAGCAACTCTCCACCCCCCCCGCCCCAGTTAAGTGCTTTCTTTATAGGTTGCCTTGGTCATAGGGCATTCAACCTCAACCTTTTATTTATTTATTTTGTGCATATGAGTACACTGTAGCTATACTCAGACACACCAGAAGAAGGCATCCAATCCCATTACAGATGGTTGTGAGCCACCATGGGGTTGCTGGAAATTGAACTTAGGATCTCTGTAAGAGCCAGTGCTCTTAACTGCTGAGTCATCTTTCCAGCCCCCTCTTCAGTATTTAAACACATCCTCTCTTTCCTATTGAGTCAGATAGTTTCTAGTGAGAAGTCAGCATCCTCACTTTATAATTTTATATAGCCATATATTAGTTTATATACATATATATTTATGTTAACTAGCTTGCAAGTTTAGAATAAAGCAGCTTCATTGCTTTATTCCTCATCTCAAGATAAATTTTAGGTAGCTTAAGTTTTAAAATGGGAAAGCATGAAATTATAAATATACTAGAAAAGAAAGATGGGCAAAGTTTCTTAAACTTGGAATATAAAAATACTTATAAATAATATATAAAAATCTAGAAATCTGGCCAGGTAGTGGTGGTGCATGCCTTTAATCTGAGCACTCAGGGGGCAGAGACAGATATATCTCTGAGTTCAAGGCCAGCCTGATCTACTGAGCAAGTTCCAGCACAGCCAAGGCTACACAGAGAGACCGTATCTCAAAAGACCAAATACCAAAACAAAACAAAACCAAAAAAACAAACAAAACCAAAACCAGGCCAAAATAAAACAAAAACCCAAACCACCAACAACAACCAACCAACAAACAAACAAAAAATAAGCACGGTAAGGTTAAAGCTAGTGTTTAGGACGTTCAGCAGGGTTGCCCTTCAGTGACCTGTGACAGACATGTTGCTTCTGTGCTAAGCATGAAGTTTCTATCTGTAGTAATGGATTATAAAAGTTAGAAAGGAGAAGATGGGTGATTCGTTTACATTTGGACAGGAAACACGGACAGGCAATCTCAGAGACAACAATGAAATAAGTAAATCTTTTAAAATCCGCTTGCTTGAACCATGCAGATGCTAGTAAACAAGGGAATAGCTTTCTTCTCAGCATGTCGGACTGGCAAAGCTGAAAATGACAACACTGTAGGAACAATTAGAAGCCAGACCTTTCCATGCGTATTTTCTTGGTTTTTCCAATTAAGTCATTCCGGTGTGTTTTTTAGTGGCATCATGTAAAAATTTAAAATAGTCCATATCCCATGCCTTGGACTTTCAATGAAAAAAAAAATCAGCACAGTGGTCGTGAAGTACATAGGATTCCAGGTCAGACCTCAGCTTCTAATTTTGTTGTACGCTTGCTGAGTGACAGTTCATATATCTCTCTGTTTCACTATGTATCAGTGGACTACATATATTCCTCCTTGGCTTATCACTGGGGCTTTGATCAATATTTGGTGAGTAGTTAAAATAGAGAATGACACATGGTGGGCCCGCGTCAATGTTTTCATGTCCTGTGCTGGTTCTTACAAAGACGTTCTTTGATATCTCGGGTGGTCCAAGCAAAAATCAGGTTTCAAGGAAGTTTGGTTTTTCTTTTACTGCGGAGTGATTTTTCTACATGAGTCAAGCCTATCACTCCCAAATGATTCGTAAATCATGTCATATATCATATAATATATAGCATTGCCAATTATAAAATAAAATGAAATATAAAGAAAATAGTGAGAGAGGTGACATGTGATGATAGTGCCATACTTTGATGGAGGAACAAAGGTGTGTTTGAATTTCATTGGTTTGTTAGACGGTTAGTGGAATGATGGCTTATTTGTATCTTTTTATTGGTTGTTTTATGTATTTACATTTCAGATGTTATCTCCTTCCTGGTTTCCCCTCTGCAAACACCATATCCTCTTCCCTCTCCCCCTGCTTTTAAGAGAGTGCTCCCCCACCCACCCACCACTCCCAGCTTACCTCCCTGGCATTCACCTACACTAGAGAATTGAGCCTTCACAGGACCAAGGACATCTCCTCCCATTGATGCCAGACAAGGCCATCCTCTGCTACATATGCAGCTGGAGCCATGGGTCCCACCATGTATACTCCTTGGTTGGTGGTTTAGTCCCTGGGAGCTCTGGGGGGATCTGGTTGGTTGATATTATTGTTCTTCCCATGGGGTTGCAAACCCCTTTATCTCCTGCAGTCCTTTCTCTAACTCCTCCACTGGGGACCCCATGCTCAGTCCAATGCTTAGCTGCAAGCATCTGCATCTGGGTTTATTTGTTTCTTAACCTGTAAGTGTCAACTTCTATCAGCACTCTTATTGCAATTTATACCATAAATTAAGACGCCTGCTATAGAGATACTCCACATATCAGGCTATGCCATTCTTCCTGCCACTGACTGAAAGGGGCTAACAAAATTCTGGCTTCCCTCTCACGGAGAGACATGTAAGCTTCCTTTGGGATCTTAAATGAGAGCCCAAGGTACTGAAAAAAGAAAGAAGGTGTCTTTGATTAGATTTTTGGAATTAAGAAAGTCTCTTCTTACCACTGAAACATACAGCAATTGCACGTCAAGAATGTACTGGAAAACATACTAACACATTCACAGAGATACTTACAGTGGGGTAGGCACCCTAAACCCTCAACCCTGACTGGCTGGCAGGATGAGAGGAGAGAGACTGGCTATAGAGAGCCTCTCCTCAGCTCATCAGAATGCATGCCTTTCTTCCCGGAGACGGGCACTAGTTTTATTATTGCTTGTATTCTTCTAGATCTGTGAGAACACAAACACACAGACACAGCTGTATTTGCAGGTACTCTTCAAATAAAACCAAACTAGTCCATGTCTGTTATTCTGTAACTTGTATGCTTCACTTTACAATAAATGTTGACGTCCCTTCTGCAGCAGAGCAGATACCCAGTTCATGCCCTCTACCTATTGCACTACAGTCTATAACAAGCTTGTTACCAAGGATGGATATGTTATGGTTTTTCTTTTCCTTCCCATTTGATAGGAATTTAATCTGGGTCTAGTCTTTTGCTGTCAGGTCCCATAATGCTGCAGTGAATGACTTGCTTGGTTCTATCACGCCTATTCTCTGCATAAATGCTTTCAAGTGAATTTGACATATGAAAGAATGCATTCAGATTAAATATTGATAACCTCTACCAAACTGTCTGTCACAAAATGACACCCACTTACTTTCCAACTCATACTAAACTGGAATTCCATTTTCTACCCTCCTGTCAGCACAGAATCATATTACCAACCTAATGTTCTACTCATTTGACAGACCAACAAATACATCTTTATGTAGTTTAAATTTTATGCCTCTGATAACAGGTGATACTCATACTTTTACCTATTTTTATTAGACATTTCCTCTGTGTTCATATTCTTTTGAACATTTTATTCTTAGGTTGCTCATCTTTCAGTTAATGGTTTATAAGATTTTTAACAATATGTATTCTGATTATTGGTCCTTCCTTACATATTTAAGAAGTTATCATCATGAATCAGAAGAGGTCCCTAGAAGTTTTTCTAATTATTCCTAAATTTTTTCTTTTTCCCTTTAGCACACTTACATTTGATATAGCCGCTACTTATTTCTATTTACAGTATGAGGTAAAGGTTTAACATAAAAAGAATTACCAAATTCAGAGACAATTGCTCAGTTTTGCTACCTACATTCATTATTCTTTTCCCTAAGTGTCAGCCCTTGGTATGGATGGAGAAATAGGTCCAGGACATCTGTAAATGTAATTCTTGGGGGGTTTCTTTGCTCCTTAACTCCTATATAACTGTAGGGCATTTCTATGCTTTCTCCAGCCAGTTTTAGCTCCTGAATAAATGATACAGACAGAGACTTGGTATGTTTATTAATAGGCTTCAAGCCTAAGCTAGGCAGGTTCTGAGCTACTCTACCCTGACTAGGCTGTATATTACCCAGCAAAATGCCCATTACATGCCCTCTGATCTTGCCTTGGGTCACCCTGTCCACGTGTGTCCTCATGACTGTTCTTTCATTGAGGCCTCACGGCCTATGCTCTTGGTCTTTCCTCTCTTCGTGGTCCTCTATCCCTGGTCTCTCTCTGGGACCCCCTGACTCAGATCAGAAGTCCTACCCTATTTTCTTCCGCCCAGCTAATTGGCTGATCAGATCTTTTATTAACCAATCATGGGTGATGGAAACCAATTTTTACATAACATAAAGACTGAAGATGCTTGATCATGCCATTGTCTGGACTGCAACCAGATGTCTAGGCATAGAATTCAGCGTTTGAATAGACAGTGCCCAAAACCATCCCCCAACAACCCCAGTCATAACCAAATCTACAAATGGTCAAATCTCTCACATGATGATAGAGTATTTGCACAGAAGCTATGCATATCTTCCTACATACCGCAAATAATTTCTAGATTATTTCAGTAACTAATGAGGTATAAATACAAGTTGGATTGTAATCCTTTGAAGCAGAAAGCCCCAAATTAAATGCTTTTATTTATAAGTTGTCTTGGCATGGTGTTTCATCGCAGCAACAGAAAGTAACTAAGACACTCTGGATGAAAGAGGTAGAGATTTAAGCATCTTTATATGACGACTTTGCTGGATCTTTGTTAGGCAGAAGCATGGGCAGCTACTTCTACAGGTAAGTGTTACTCAAAGTACTATTTCAGGAGTCCTGAATGTTTTCTCTTTTAACATCATGATCTCCCTTAATTTTAGTTCCCTTCTCTTAGCAGCATTTCTCATCAAAGCTTCTCCTAGGCCCCAAAGTCAATTCTAACTTTCTGAACTTGGTTCTAGCTTTCTCCTTGGGAAGGGCTGAGTCTCTGGTTTTCAGGTTATAACCTAACTAGGTCAGCTTATAACAGCACATGCTCAAAATGTTATGAGGTGCTGTGAGGATGTGGCTGACGTCAGAAGGAAGATGGGAAAAGCCAAGAAAGGGAGAAGAGAGTCTTTCTGAGCATCTGTGGTTGACAGGCACCATGCGAAGAGCTTCACACCATCCACCTGGGTGATGTTCAGTGACCTTTCAATAAAATGTTGTAATCATCACTATCTGTGTAAATAGACAGGTTATTCACTGAAGTAACTAATTTCCTCCAGGATGCACAGATAGGAGATGGCATTGTGAGAACCAAAAGTCTGCATGGAGCCAAGCCCGAAGATCCTTCTTCTTTACCTAGTTAGGACTTAGGGATGAGATGGCAGACCAGTGGACCTTACATCTGGAGCACAGTTGCTTCAAACGGGAACTACTTGTACCACTTCTGCAGTAACTTCTCACCTTCTTCTAGATTCTGGGGACATGAGCCCAGGCTGGCTCACATGTCTGAAGAAGCTCCCCCCCCCCCCCCATATCAACCTGGAAAAGAAGGGTTCATACTTACCCACTGGTCTCAACTCAGCTTTGATAGATCAGGTGCCATGTTCCTGGGTTGGAATCATGGTTTTAGTGCAGGACTGAGCTATGAAGCAAATTAGCGATCAGTGAAAGGAAACAGCACATGTTTACTCATACTCTTTCTTAAAGCTTAATTCTCAGTACCACCACTCACGGGCACTCATGAAGACTGCTACCATTTACAATCAGGCTGTGCTCTTAAAATCTTGGGAAATAAGCTTTGTAGCAAGAGAAGAGATCTTACTCATTGGCTAGGTCTAGCGATACACACCCACAATCTCAGACATCTACTCAGGGCACTGAAACTGAAGACTCCCCAATTCAAAGTCTGCATGGATTACAGAGTGAGTTCCAGGTCAACTTGAGTAGTTAACGGAGGTGCTGTCTCCTAACGAGACAAGACTAGAGCTGGAACTCAATGGAAGTATGCTTAGCTGGCTTGTATCAGGCTCTGGCTTTGATCCTTAGCACAACACAATGGAGACAGAGAAATGGTAGGTAGATAGACCAACTGACATATAGACAGACAGACAGACAGACAGACATTATCTCAGGGTCTGGCAAGCACTCTGCCTAAATCTGCAGCCTCAGCATTGGGATATAACTTGAATTACCCAGAAAGAGATTTTCCTTGATATAATTTATGCTTCCTTTTTCAAGTCAGCTATTCACCTAAAGATTGGAATAGAGAGACTTCATACAAACTGTGGAAATTGAAGTTCAAAAGGCTAGATTCAACCACCGTCTGTTCCTCACGACTGACCTTTCCTTCTGGCTCTTGATGTTGCTAAGTCATTATTTCTGAACTTGCCCTTGTGCTGCGGCTGTGGGACTGTTATTGGCTCCTAAGGAAACAATAGGCCTAAGCATGCCAGGCTCTCTGCTTCTCCTCACACTGTTTACTTTGTCAGGAATGTGCTTCCTTCTATGTTTATGGATCAAATGCCAGGCACCCTCCTCCAGGCTCTGTGTAAACATCCCCACCTCCTTGTGAGCTTGATTGGCTTCCACCTGCCAATCACAAGATAGCAAGGTAGTGACCTCGAGCAAGGGTTCTGGAACTGCCACAGTTCATGCCCCTGGTTAGCCACTAGGACTATGGACAATTTTCTCATTTTCTATGAGTCCTTATCCATAGACAGGACACTACTACATACTTTCTAGCTACTAAGAGAACGAAATAAGCGAACACATACTTTCTGTCTAGACTTGCATACAACAAATTGTTCAGAAGTAACAACTTGTCTAAACTACCAAAGCCACGTAACTATGTGATTACTATTTTCTACTCTCTGTTTCACAGATGATCACTTTACTTTCTTAGAGTGAAAGTCTCTGGATGTTTACACTTTGTGTTCCTTGTACTACCTCACACAAAGCAGGCCCGGCATAAGTAACTATCCAGTGATTTCCACAGGAATTCTTGTAGTTTGAGCCTCCACGACTCAAAAAGTGCATTATCTTCCCTATTCATAAGGAATTTGCTCCTTCCTCCATCACAGCCTTGGATGATGCTCCTGACAAGGTACCGCCTCTTGAAGAAAATTTAGTAATATGTGCATCCTGCTAAAGGATGCTGGAAGCTTGGATTGTAGTAAGAAACTAGGTCAAGAGCAGCTTCCCAGGATGCCTTGCAACATAGACATGGGATTTAAGAAAGCTTTGTCAGCTTACCCAGGGATAGTTCGTTTGCTCATGGAGGCCTGGCTCATCCATGCCCAATGTGTAAAATATAATGCTCAACCAAAAAGGCAAACCATGAATTTCTATTAAGAAATAGAGCTCTGAAGGACATGCTTAAAATCTCTTTTTGGAAGGTTAGCAGATTCTCTTTCCAATATGGAAGTTGATTTGGTATATTAAGGCGGTGCTATCCAATGAATCGATGCTATCCAATGAATCCAATGTGGAGTCAAATAAAGAGGTCAGATGCTCAGGATAGGTTGCTGGTTTTACCCGTTGTCACTGGGGTATGGGTTGTTCACTAGACAGCACCAGACTGTATTCTCACCTGCCCTGTGGACACACTGTCCCTAGTGTTCTAAGTTAGTCACTGAAACATCTGTCAGGGCATTATTTCCCTATAGACAAATGTGTATCTGCCTCTGAGATTATGTTAGCTTTCATTTTGCATTCTAAGTAAAAGCCTTTCTTTATGGAGACATTTGCCATCCTGTGTTAATAGTTAAGGAATGTTCTAGTTTTATTGAAAGTATGCTTGCACAAGTCATGGGTCTATAATTTTTAAGGGGAAGAAGAGATCAACATTATCCAAACTCACTTGGATTCCTGCTAGTATCAAGTCCTGGTGACGTCATATTCTAATCTTCATCCTGTATTCTGGATGCTCCTCTTTGCATGTCTCCTTTTATGAATAGAGTAGGCAACTTAATGCCATGAAATCTAGACATGCCTTCTAGTCAACTGTGTTTGCTCGCTGTTGTATGCATATGGTGTGTGTGTGTTTGTGTGTGTGTGCAGTTGTGTGCATGTGATGCCAGAGGTCAAGCGTGGGTACTGTCTATCTCGTTTTCTTTGACAGGGACTCATGCTGGTCTGGAAATTGCTGAGGAGACTCTAGCCTCTGCTTTCTCTTCAGCACAGGGATTGCAGATATGCATTACCATGATTGGCTTTTTTTTTTTTCTTTTAGATCTTGGATTCTGAGCATTGAATTCAGGTCTTCCCGCTTTAAGGAAAACCCTTTACTGACTAAGCTATTTTCCCAACCAATGACTTGGTTTATAAATTAATACAGCAGAAGGTTCTAATCTATAGTAAAAGTGGTCACTTCTCTAGCTTTCAAACATGTGTCTCCAATACGCCCAATAGGTAGGAGGAGACTGGGAAGTCATAGTGCAGAATCTTTTTTGTTTTGTTGAAATATGTCCGGATTACTTGGATGACATTAAGAATCTGAGAATGTATCTTGAGAGCCTGCTGGGGGACATCATCACTCAGTGTAATACCAAGCTTTTGTGGTTTGTAAAGGTCCCAGGAACAGAACAATATAGCAGAAAACTCGACAGTTACTTTCTGGAAACTGGGAAGGTAAAACTAGTCAGAAGCACAGATGGCCCTAATCGTTGTGGGCATGGACCTTCCACCCATAAAGGATTTTACAGGAAAGCTTCAGATCTAAGTGCAAAGATATGAGGCACATCTGGAGGGTACCACAAACATCTGTGGGTAGAGAGCAAGAAAAAAGATGTGGGAACAAGAAGACTGTACTGTGCCTGGGGATGTTGAGCAGCCTGTAGAAGTAAGGATGGATGCCACCATCTTTAGAGTGAGATGGTACAATTGGGAGCCTTCAGTGATCTTGCTTAGGTTGCTTTCTTCCTTGGCTATCTAGTATGTATTTCCACCGAGCTCATGTTGAACTCTTAGCTGGTACATTAGCAGTCTAGACATTCTATTATTCTAAAGATTTTATGAATTTCCCCTCAGAGCCGCAGCCAGCTGCTTCATCTTTCTTGGGATGGAGTGGTTTCTCTGGTCCCTCCCACGAATGGAGTCATCATTTCCATGTGAAAAGTATCTGCATTTACAGTGAGTGCTCAGTTTTGATAAACTCCAGGGACAGGCAGTGTCTGAGCAGGAATCAGCTGAATTACTAACAGCTTCCCAGTGGAGACCGGCTTTTGTTCATGACACGTTATGTTCTGTCTAGAGTGTAGATGGGAATCTTGCCTCCTTCTGGGCCAGTCACCGTCCTGTGCTGAGTTATTCTTTCTCTTGCTCTTTGTACACAGTGCTGCCATCCCAGACGACCTCATCATGAATGGCTGTAAACAGTTTGCAAATCCTAGATGCAACAACTGAGGAGGAGAGCATTTGAGCACCGGGTATGTGGACAGTAATGGTACACTCTGCACGCAAATTATCTTCCCTAAGACCTCTGGGTCTGTTTCCTCACCTTTCCAGAGTAACTTTCAGAGTTACTTTTCAGAGTTGCGATTGGCTTTATCGCAAACACTATCTGCTGCTGGAATGGGGCACAGTTTGTAGCAGTTGCCCCCATCACAGGAAAGGGCCTACAAGGGTCCTAAGTTACCAAGACTATCAAGAAGTATGAAAAAGAGTGTTTACGACTAAGATTTCAGAATGCAGCACGTACACTGAGACCCAGAGAATGGATGCCTGAAGGTGAAGGCACTCGGTAGATTAGATGAAGGTGAGTGGGTGGCGGCTGTAAATCTTTGATCCACCTGCCCATCTATGCGCATGAGCAATCCCAGAAAATGGAAGGAGCTATTTAGGCCTCTGAGAGGATTACACCAAACCTAAATCAGCAGAGATGATCAAGTCCTCAGAGAGAGAGAAAGAGAGAGAGAGAGAGAGAGAGAGAGAGAGAGAGAGAGAGAGAGAGAGAGAGAGAATGAGCACATTCTCAGTGGTCATTGTTAATATATCTGCAAGCATATACTGCTAATATACCAAGGGAAGTCTTATGATATTTGTATTAATATATCAAGTGAAGTCTTATGATATTTGTATAATTGCCAACTACACACATGAAAAATAAGCATATTTGCTTTTAAAGAGCTTTCCTAGGAGTCTTAAAGCACCATGTGGTTCTCCATCTCTGTCCCAAGATCATTAAAATTCCAGATGTCAGAAGGAGGCTGTCCTCCAGCCTGTGATTTAAGCTCCCTTTGGTAGTTTAGAGTGATGACTGCCATATGATAAAAGGTCCCAGATTCATGCCCTTAGCCACACTTGGGTAGAGTATGGCAGCTGAGTCTGTCTTCAGAGCATGGTGATTTGATGATTTCTTTTAAAGGGATTCTTTGGGGATGTATGAGCCCCAATGTGTATTTGTAAATCCCCAGAAAATCACCCTGTCTTTTCTTCGTTCTTAGATCAGGCCTATAACATTTACCAGATTCTTGAAGAAGAGAAAAAGAAAGAGTGAGAGATAAATGAGGTGACATTATCCACTCCCACCCACTAGCAGCATATCTACACACTGGGATTGGATGAGGACATTCCTTGCTCAGTGTCCCTGTACAGTCCACATGTCCCACCCACTCCTTCAATAGCCGGAAACAGTACACCCTGCTCCAGATGATACCCTAGTCACTTGCAGGCCATTTCTTGGCTACATGTCCCTTCATTGCTAGAGAAAGAATGCAGTGAGAAGAAACCACTGTGAGACTTCAGTCAACACTTTCCCTTCTTGCATCATGAACATATCCCAGAATGGCTTCAAAGAGTTGTCCCCAAAGGACCCACTCCCCAGTGTGTAGGGTCTTATGTTCTGGTAGGAGTTGTGTAAACATGAAACAGCTCTCTGCTTGGCTCTTGGGATGAGAGGGCAAAGTGACTGCCAGGTGTGGAAAGAGGGCGAGGCTCCTTCCCCTACTGAAGAAGTAGGAGGAAGGTGGGGGCAGGGCAAAGCCATCCTGAGCCATAGTCTCTCTGAAAGAAATACCAGGCTCTTTATAGGGCAAGAGACTTGTCTATTGTTTGTTCTAGCCTTTTCCTCCAGTCTTGTAAAACTCTCAAATCCATTGGCTTTCCCCACCTACTGATGGATGTGTTTGCTAATTTACTAATAATACTGCCTTTCCCGGGTCAGGAAGGAACCTGTATTTGATTACTTGATTTTGTTGCAGACACCAGCCCAGCAGGGTTGAAGTGTCTTGACATTGATGGATGGGACATTTTCTTGCTTAACTACAGGCTGGCTCTCATTTAACACTGTGCTTTGCCTTTTGTTGATTCAGTGTCTGACCTTGCTCTTACTCTCAAGACTGGAGGCTTACTGTGCTTGCCTAATCCTATGTTCTTCTTAAGTGGAAATGGCTGGTTGTGTTGTGACCTTTGGGAGAGAATTGTGAAAAAGAAAAGTTGTTTTCAATAGGCGCAGACCTTATTGGATTTCAATTATCAAAAAGGATGGTGTTAGAAGTTGATAGGTGGGAAAGTATAAATTGTGAAGCTGAGGGTCCCTTGCTAGCACTGAGGAGATGGTGAGAGGGGGTAGGTCCCCTAAGACAAAATTGGTTATTTGGGGGATAGGTAGCAAGGCATATTCTACTACTAACATGAGGCAAAGACAGAAAAGAAGTGGCAGTTTGCAGGATAGAACAAACACAGGATGTGGGGGCTAAAATATCAACATACTTACTAGCTGTGTAGCTTCCAACAACAACAACAACAAAATTCAGTTTCAGTTTTCCAACTGCTATGGAACAATTTACTCCAAATTAAAACAGTTCCTCCATGAGGGAAGCTTAGCAAGACCAAGGAAATTCTAAAGGGAGGCTCATTAAGTAAGATGGGAAGTTAAAACTCATAAGTCTCAGGAAGTCTCTGAAACTTACAAGTCTCAAGGCCTCACCTTCCTCAAGGTTGTGTAAGTAGTAAAAACTACCTAGGAGAGGAGACTCTTGGACCTGACCAGCTGCCTGCAAGTCATGTAGAGAGCTCCATAGTTCCAGCTTGAATGAGGTATCACCTATGCTAGGGTGGCTGTCCATGATGTAGTCATCTATCTTCTAGTGGAGTAACTCCTCACTCAAACTTTACTAAATAATCTCAATAAATTTGTTGACTTACCAAGTTGGACTTTGATGACATTAATTTGATTTGTTGTCTGGGAAGTCAAGTAGTTGTTTCTTCACACCTCCACCAGAGTGGCATTACATAACACTGTTGACCCTCTAGGAACAATAATGCATCAGTCATGGCAGCATTATTTGCAAGTAACTGAAAAGGTGATTTGAGATAGTTTAACCATCAGAGGAAACGATTAATTCATAATTGCTGGGATGCTCATCAGTGACATGAAGTTGAAGGTTTAGGCATGGCTTGATCAGGGGTACAGATGCAGCACCCCCCCACTTTTTCTGTCTCTCCCCCATTCCCCTTCTCCTTGTAGGTCAAAGGACAACGTGCAGGAATAAGTTTTCTTTCCTTATACTATGTATGCCCCAGGGATTGAAGTCATGCCATTAGGTTTGGCAGAAAGCAGTTTTATCCACGAAGCCATCCTACTGGTTCTGAAAGCTTTTTTGTTTGTTTGTTTGTTTGTTTTGTTTTGTTTTGTTTTTTCGAGACAGAATTTCTTTGTGTAGTCCTGGCTGTCCTGGAACTCACTCTATAGACCAGGCTGGCCTCGAACTCAGAAATCTGCCTGCCTCTGCCTCCCAAGTGCGGGGATTAGAGGCGTGTGCCACCACTGACCGACTTTTTTTTTTTTTTAATTACAAAATATCTTTTGTTTCTGCCCTCCTTCAATTGCTTTACTTCTGGGAAATATATGGCAGGGATGATTTTAGGCCTCACAACTGCATATCACATTGTCCAGACTAAGATAAAGGACATCTCAGACTGGCAAGATGGCTCAGCAGGTGAAAGGCACAGGCACATGCTGGAGAAGCCTGACAGCGTGAATTTGATGGAACCTGTGGAGGAAGGAGAGAACAGAATCCTAAAAGTTGTCCTCTGATTTGTGCATGTACATCATGGTATTGCTCCCCAACTCCTCCCCAGGGATTGTTTAAGTAAGCTTTCTGTTGCTATGATAAAGAACTCTGACAAAAGCAACTTAAGGGAGAAAGGGTCTATTTAATCTCACAGTACACGGCACAGTCCATTGTAGCAGGGAAGTCGAGGCAGCAGATTTTGAAGCAGCTGATCTTACCACATTCAAAGTTGAGAAAGAGACAATGATGAATGCTTCCCTGTCCAGTTCACTTTCCTCATCTTAAACAGTCCAGGATTATCCGTCCAGGAGTGGTCCACTCACAGCTAAGATGGTTCTCCCCATACCAGTTAATGTAATCAAGATAATTTCCTGCAGGCCCGTCTCCATGGAGATTCCAGATTTTATCAGGTTGATTAACATCAACTGTCATAATAAAAATACTTTTAAAAAGCATTGCTTTCTAAATCACTGAATAAATGCTATCCAAACATCGCAACTGCTTCACAGAAGAGAGGGGAGTACCCTGATATCCAACAGAGGATATAAGCAAAAGTTAAGTCATGACAGATCCAAACAGTGCTCAGGTGGGAAATCTGGTGAAATGTCTTGCATATGCTTTCTAACACTGTAAACCAGGATGTCATGCTTATACTATAAAGCATTGTGCTTTACAGCTTACCACAACACACATTTACTAACTCCATTCCGTGGCCTGAAGTCTAGGCGTGGCATACCTGGACTCTGCTTAGGATATCACAGGATCAAAATCAACATGTGTCCCAGGCTGAATGATGCCTAGAGCTCTGGTCCTTCAAGCTCCTGAAGGCTATTACTAGAGTTCAGTTGTTTACTGTTGTAGGACTGAAGTCCCTGCACCTTTGCTGGTTGTCATAAAGGGACTCCTCTTGGCTCCTGAATGCTGTGTTCACCTTTTGCTCCATTTTCAAAGTCAGAAACATGTAATTGTCCCCTACAACCAATGCCTGCCTCTGGTAAGTCTGTTTCTGCCCTCTAGAGCTAGCATAAAGAGATTGTGTGATTAGGGCAGGCTCACCTGAGACTTTCCCTCTTGATAGACTCAAAGCCTTAGTCACATCTGAGAGTCTCTTTTTCTGCAGAATGTGATCAGTCACACAGGAGTGTCATGCCCTCAGATGTCTAGGGTCTGCTCTTGAAGAACATGCCAGGAGATAAGTACTGTTTTTATAATTCTGGTTACCACATACTCTGAGAGTAAATACCTACATATTGTATTGTGTTTTGATCATGGTGCCTAGCATTGAAAAAGTACTAGAAATGTGTTCTCAATGATTGAATGAATGAATGAATGAATGAATGAATGATACTGATTTTAAGGTCCTTGAAGCACTAGAGCATGATGTCCTCTTATGTCCAGGTTCTACTCTTAAATAACATGCCAGGAGATGAAGGTCTTGAGGGCTGTTTTATAATTCTGGTGGCTTAGTTAGGGTTTCATTGCTATAAAGAGACACCGTGACCAAGGCAACTTATATAAAGGACCATTTAATTGGGGCTGGCTTACAGATTCTGAGGTTCAGTCCAGTATCATCATGTCAGGAAACATGGCAACATCCAGGCAGACATGGCGCTGGTGGAGCTGAAAGTTCTACATCTTGATCCAAAGGCAGACAGAAGACTGTTGTCTTCCAGGCAGCTAGGAGGAGTGTCTCCAAGCCCACCCTCACAGTGACACACTTCTTCCAACAAGGCCACACCTCCCTATAGTGCCACCCTCTGTGTTAAACATATTCAAACCACCACATCTGATTATTGTATACTCTGAGAATAAAACCTACATAATGTTTTAATAATGATGCCTGGTATTGAAAAAGTACTTTTAAGCCGTGCGGTGTTGGCGAACGCCTTTAATCCCAGCACTTGGGAGGCAGAGGCAGGCAGATTTCTGAGTTCGAGGCCAGCCTGATCTACAGAGTGAGTTCCAGGACAGCCAGGGCTATACAGAGAAACCCTGTCTCGAAACTTCCCCCCCCCCCAAAAAAAAAAAAAGAAAAAAAGAAAGAAAAAGTAGTTTTTAATGTCTTTTCAATGATAGAATTAATGAATAAATGACATTGTTTTCAGGGTCTTTTGTGGTCTGTCTCACACTTATTTCCTTCCTACTGACCCCCAACACACACTCTTTCCCCCACACTCTCGGGCCACTCCTGGGGGCACTTTGACATCTCAAGCTTGGGTTCAGCAGCCCAGCAACAAAGCAGCACCATTCTCATGCTGTTTACTCTGGGATGATTTGTGAGTGCCATTTTTGTGGGCGTCATTGTGACTGTGAATGAGTGCAGGGGGTCATTTCTCTCATCTCTGCAGACTGCTTTGAAATGAGATGGACCATGAATTCAGACACATTTTTCAGAGTCAGACATTCTGTAAGCATCGGCTTAGAGTCTCTTAAGTAATACTGACCAAAAAAAAAAAAAAAAAAAAAAAGTGTGCATCTCCTCAATATTTCTTTCTGCTTAAAAATCCACTTCCATTTTAAAGAAAAAAATATTGTAAGGAAGTGATATGTCATTTGTCTGAGGGCTGAGTGATGGGGTGAGAGTAACGGGGAGGAGTCCAGAGGCGTGTCTGGACTGGCCTGTGCTTTAGTTACTTTGTGAACTTGAACTAGTTCTTACTCAACCTTAGATATTCTGCTGAGGCTCTGGCCAAAAAGAAAAACAAAACAAATAAGCACACCCAAAGGGACAGGTCTTGCCTGTCTGATGGTCAAGTGAAATGACAGTAGAAAAATGGTGTCTCTGGATCCGTACACAATAAAGGTGAAACCGTGCAGAATGGAGCTAGAGACAAGCTTTGATGTTTACTTCCAAGCAGCAAAGAGAAGAGGAGACAGGGTAGCTCTGACTGTACCTGTCTGTGTATCACACTCTCAAAGTGTCCTGATGAGTTTTGTCAATGAGTTGCAAACCAGAATCACCTCAATAGAGGGAACCTCGACAGGTTCCATATCCTCCATCAAATTACCCTGTGAGCATGTCTGTGGAAGCATTTTCGTGGTGAATGATTAACGTGGGAGGTCCCAGTCCACCATGGGCAGTGCCATCTCTGGGCAGGTGGTCCTGGATTGCATAAGAGAGCAGACTGAGCAAGCTTCTGAGAGCAATCCAGTAAGCAGCACTCCTCTCTGGTCTTGCTTTTGCCCTCGCCGGGTTCCTCTTCGCCGGGTTCCTGCCTTGAGTTCCTGCCTTGGTGTCCCTTGCTGATGGAGTGTAACCTGTTGGAAGCCCAAACGAACCCTTTTCTCCACAATTTGCTTTTGGTCAGTGTTCATGACAGAACCAGAAAGTGAACAGGAACACAAGGGGCATCTTGTTTCTGCTTTCTGAGCACTTGAGGAAGTAGCAGTCATGCTTCCCATTTTATCAATGAAGAAAGCAAGGCTCAGCTTAAAGTCACAGTGGCCATCGGTTTTGAAGACAGAAGCAAACCCTGGGCTTTCCTGTTAATTTCCCCTCATTGGTTCTTCATTGTATGTCTTCTTGTTCACTTGCAGAACAGTGAGAGGTTTGATACATGCATGGGAGGGAGATGCTGGGAAAGCGATGAGCTGGGAAGCAAGCAGAGTTACACTAGGAGGAGCCTGGTGGTGTGTGTGTGTGTGTCTGTCTGTGTGTCTGTGTGTCTGTGTGTTTGTGTGTGAGTGCATGTGAGTGTGCGTGTGAGTGTCTATGTGTGTGTCTGTGTGTGTGTGTCTGTGTGTGTGAGTGTCTGTGTGTGTGTCTGTGTGTCTGTCTGTCTGTGTGTGTGTGTCTGTGTGTGTGAGTATGTGTGTTTTGTACTATAATTGCCTCTCCCTTCCAATTTTTGACATATCAGTTGGTATTAAAGTAAAAGGCATAAATGAGTGCTCAAGGTACAGTCCCCTATTGTCACTGACACCGAGCCATCCATAGAGGCTTTCTCCTTTTCTTGGAAATACTCGGAGCATATGGGAGAGAACACACAGGGGACAGGGGTAGACAGAGTCATCGCTCTGGATACTTGGTAAAGTAGCAGCGGGTTTGGAGATTGTTTTGTGTCTATTCATGGACAGCTTTCCTGTTCTGATTTCTGAACAATTGCACATTGTTCCCTTCCACGTAAATGGTTTGTACTGTTCACACCTTTCCACTCATAGGGGCATCCATAGGATAAAGCCTCAGAGTTGGAAGTCTTGGCATTGAGACCTCAATAAATTTGCCAAAATACTCTCCACATAGAGTGTACCAACTTCTACTTCCATCCCCATAGTCTTATGATCTCTCTCTCTCTGTCTCTTTCTCTCTCTCTCTCTCTCTCTCTCTCTGTCTCTGTCTCTGTCTCTCTCTGTCTCTCTCTGTCTCTCTCTCTGTCTGTCTCTCTCAATATTGTTGCTAACATAGAATGCTAGAAAAGTTTGATCATTGCCAGTTTGGGGTTGAAAATCTGATTTCAGTGAAATTTTATTTTTAATTATCCAACTGAGCAAAATTGAGTATCTTTTCTTAAACTTTGAGCTGTTTAGTTTCCATTTCAGTGGTTTCTCTCAAGACCGTCCACCCATATTCCTGTTGAGTTCTTAGTCACTTTTTACATTTAATCGTAGGAACTCTAAAACACTTGGCTTATGCTTTGAAGAACGTAGGTAATAGCATTTTAATCACGAGGGTGTCATGAAATACAACGCGGTAAAGGAGACAGAAGTGTGGAAGGAGAGCCATTTCTGGGGCAGAAATGATAGAGTTGATGACTGGGTTATTGTGTTATATAAAGGAAAAAAGAAAAATCTAGTATGAATTTAAAAAATCCTACTGTAGACACTTAGGAGACTGATGTCAATGGATTTGGGTCCAAAACCCCACTTAAGATTCATAGAGGCTGAAGGAAATAGTCGTTTGGAAATTATTACTATGTAAGGGTATGTGTGTGTGTGTGCACAGATACTGTATGTATATACCATGTGTATATGTGCATACGATGAGTAACTGTACACATAATATGTGTGAATGCTTCTTGCCCATGTGAAAAGGATATAGGTAGATTCTAAGTATGTAAGTATACTAGGAAAGAATACGAAATAGCTGAAGCAATTTGGTTAAAGGATAAGTGGGGAAGTGGGGTGGAAAGTGAGGACAGTACATACTTACTATATTTATAGAGGCGGGCTGTCCATTTAGCTTCCCGGGCGGAAGCTAAGATGAAAACATTACCATCTGCCAGTCACTGTTCAAACACTTCCCTTGCCCTTACTGAGTGAATCAAATTCAACCCACATGAGCGTCCTCACTCTATTTGCCTACAAAATGTGTGTGCCCATTTTCTCCTTATCCCATAGTAAGCATATCTGAGCATCCCCATGGAGTGCCACATAATCTGTGAGCCAACCATATCAGAGGTTGCTGATACTACCTAGGCACCCCTCCCACCTTCTACCACCCTGCCTGGAGCACCTCTCGTCTCCCAGGGGTCTAAGATTGTATTTAATTCTGGGGTACCATCGTGAACCATGAACCCATCACCTGGGTGGTGCTGTCTAACAATGCCATCGTTCGAAACCTACAATGGCAGGACCACAAAGGTGGCAGGAAAGCCAGGACACTACAATACCCTGGAAGCCAATCCATCAGAATAGGTCACCCTATGTAAGAATCACAGCAACCCAGCCTGAATTAGACACTGCCATGGCCTGAGTAGTTTTCCACTCTTTTATGAAGCGATATCAAATTCCGAATGGGGCTCCATATCCCCCATCTCCAACCTCCCCACACCTGTATGATCACTTTGGTAACTGGCAACAACATTCATTTAATTTCAACTTAAGCTAAACATGTGAGTTACCTTTAACTACTTCCTTGCCTGAAGCCCCTATTCCAAGGTGTTGGGGAGTCTTTTTGAGCTCTAACTTCCAGAATATCCAGAGACCAAGCACCTCTCTCTGTGACTATTGCCAGCTGCAGTTATGGGGGAGGGTATACCATGCCTTCTGTTTGGACTGCCTTTGTCTGTTCTAGCTTCCTAACATGTCCTCTCTATGACACAGGAGTCAGAATGACGTTTCTCAAAATGGAGGTCGGCCTGTTAGCAGGAGACTGTCCAACACTGAAGAATACTGTCCAGGCCCCCTTGCTGTGGCCTGTAGGGACTGTGTTTCTGAGCTGTGCCTGCTTTTCTGACTCTGTCACCTCCCATTTATTGGTCTCACTGTCTCTCTCCATGTCATTGTTCCCTGTTTGTTTGTTTGGTTGGTTTGTTTTTTTTAGGGGGAGTTGTTTTGGTTTGGTTTTTGCCTTCTTTAATTTTATATTTTGAGATAGTGTCTTGCTATTTAACCCAGGGTGGCTTTCCACATTGACACTCTCTTGCCCCAGCCTTCCAAAAGCCAGTGTAACAGGATATGGAACATCACATCTGACTTCCATGTTTCCGGCTAGTAGTAAGCACATTGCTGCAGGCTGCAGGGACCAACGTTGAAGGATTCTCTGTCTGGCAGTGTGTGTGTGTGTGTGTGTGTGTGTGTGTGTGTGTGTGTGTGTGTACAGGCAGAACAGAACCCAAGCTGTGGCAGCCAGTCCCTCTGCTTCAGCAGGTTACACTCTCTGCTCGTGGTTTTTAGAATTAGTAGAAGGAAAAGGGGGTAGAGGAGAAAACAGATTTGTCTAAGACAACTGGTCTCATTCTACAAGATCTGACAAGGAATGACACAGACCTTGTAGATGATAAAATTTCCATCAACTTATCTTTGAACCTCCACCCAGAAGAGAATGGCATGAAGACCTGTGGGTCCTGAGCAATCATGACAATCCCATGGAGGAGTGGATTCATTGGTTTGGCCTCTGAATTTCAGTGGAAGCACTTTGAGCAGCTTGGCTTCAGATTCCCACGAGGAATCTGAGCAAGTGTTCTGAAGACTGAGAGTTCTCCAGATGTGGAAGGTATCTGCTCCTCGGGGAGCCCAGCTGGGAACTTTGAGTTCCATGACAGAAAGTCACCAAGAAATTTAAAGCCTATGAACAATGTAGAGCCATAATTCTAGCCTGGCTCCCCGGGCTTGCAAGTCACCACTTGGTGGGGAAATCTTTTGAACTCTCAGAGAACAGAAATAGAGTTTTCACTGCTGGCCACTTACAACTTATATCCATTAAACTCCTACATTGATCTGAGTCACTGAACTGGGGGCTAGCCTTGGCTACACCTTATAACGTGCTGAGTCAGGCTTTGTTTCCCTTTTAGTAGTTGAGGGAACGTGGACAGAAAGGTCAAGTAATTCACTCAAGCTTATACACTGCAAACCACAGAGGCAGGGTCGGCATTCACATTTCTAGAGTTTATGTATAATCTAAAATGCATTTGAATGGATCCTCATAAGACAGGGTCTCTCTAGTGATCACATCATCACAGTCTCTGTGCAATTGTCTTTTGATTGACAGCTGAAGCATCAGAGTAGCTCGAAGTCTCTAAAGCCCCCTTTATATTACAGGATCCCAATCCTACTTGCCTCCATCAACTGTATCAGGGCACATTGCTGTCCATCCAAGGGGCACATTCCCTAATGTTCCTTGCAACGAGACAATGGACGTGGAGCTAAGCTATTCCCAATATTATGGGAGTGGTTCAATGTTTAGGTCTTGTTCTTTGCAACTTATCAGGCATATGTGTATCCCTTGGTGCTTCCCTATGTCTTCTGGGTAGAAAATGCATTGACAAGTAGAAGATCTTTCATGAACCCATGATCAAAACAACATATTTACAACAGTAATCTATGACTGGACTACTGGGTAAGAGTGTATCAGTGTATGACATATTATCCCCAAACATGGTAGCTTAAAATAACAATCATATGTTATTTCTCATGAAATAGTAGTCTGTTCATCTAGACTGGGTTCAACTTGGCTGAGTATATGACTCATGTATGGTCAACTGGCAGCTCAGTGTGTTCATGTCATCTGAAGTGTCCTTGGCGAGGATGATGTTCCCTTCTTCCAATCTGTTCCATCCTCCAACAGGCTGATCCAGAACTGTTCTCACAGTCAACAGGAACAAGGCAGGGGGATGTGTGGGGAGCAAGAAAAAGACTGAGAGCGAACACTCAAAGTCCCTTGAAGCCTAGGAATCACTTCTGTCCCATTCTCTTGGCCAAAATAAAATCTTGTGTCAACCCAAACTCTTCCCCAATAGAGCCACAAAGTCACATGGGACACAGAGAATTGTCCCTGTGGGTTATTGAGACCAGTTCAATCAGCAAGTGCTCGTATACAATATGTACTCAGACTCCTCTCAACCCCGAAGACCTCCAAAAGTTGTCTATAAATAATTATGTGTAATGATGGTTCATCATTGCTCACAATCTAGGGTCTTATGGGCCTATAGATCAGCGGCTTGGACTAGGCATGACTGGACGATCGCTTTGTTCTTGGCTGTTCTCACTCAGTTGTCTGTGGCCTTTGTGAATTCAGTAAGTGGGACTCCCTCTAAAGATTATTAGCTGAATGTCTTGGTTCTCCATTGCACTATCCTTTCCCTATGTTTCTTTCACATTCTTGTAACATATACCCTAAGTCTGTGCTATGGCAAGTCTAAGGTTCAAACACAAGCAAGTCCAGCTGTACAGGTGAGCATTCATAAGTCCTCTTAACACCCAGGTCTGATCCAAGCATTCTGCCGTCCTCGCTGCATCTCATAGAACACTGCACATCACAAGATGACCTGTGTGAAATAAGGAAAAGATACAAGAGACTACTAACCGAAGCCATCATCTCAGTCAATTAAGTCCAAGGAGAGAAATGATCTACCACTTAGGTACCATTTTACCACTGTGTTCTGATACGACAGCATCCACTGCTGTTTAATACTCTGTGTATTGACACATAGCCGTGTTCCTGTTTTTCAGAATCGAAGGAAACAATATTGTCCTGAGGAAAATAATATACTTACCTCTGTCAAAACATTTTTTAACATGTATGCTTTTCTCCTTTCTCAACCTGGGCTTTGATGGGGAAAACTTCTGGAAAACATGACTCTTCTTTGTGGTACACATAAAAGGAGGAGTCTGAGACCCCAAGATATATAGGCACTCTGGAGACTCCAAAATAAAATAAACACGCAAATCAAATGCCACTGTGATCCATATTGACAGCAAGTGGCTTTTCAACTCACAGGCAAATGAGGGTACTGTAATGTTTCTTCAACTGAGAGTACTTAAAATATAGACTGCTTCTAGTCAAATGCTACCGATTCCCTCCACTCTGGGATGAGTTGTGCTACCCCAAGATTCATGTCAGGATTTCACCTCAGATCTTTGAATGCAACAGCATTTGGAGATAAGGTATTTGAAGAGGGAACTGTTTAAATGCAGCCCTTTACGTGAGCCCTAGTCAAATATGTGTGTGCTCTGATAGGTTTGAGGACAAGTATTTGTTCTGAAATTTCCTAACTGGGGATGACTTAAAGCTTCACTTACTTTTTCTGGACCTTATTATCTATGTTTATAGAATTATCATGAAAAAGCCCACATCACTGCGTGGCTGAATGATCTAACGCATGACCACTATTTTAAGGACTTGACAGGCTACAGGGAATGTTACCCTCTGTATTTTATGACAATACCAGGCCTGGTTGCCTTTAGAAGCATCTCTAATCCAGTCAGTCTGTGTGTTAGGGTCAGAGGTCAAGGCTGTTTCCTGCATTACACCCTGCCCCCCAGTTCCTGGTCGCATCTGCTCTTCTGTTTCCTTAAAGGATATGACCTTTGCCCATGACCTCGAGTCATAGATGGGGAGGTCACAAAAGGTCTCACGCACACCAAAAATGCTCAAGATTCAATATGAACCATGGCACAAAGAAAGTCAAAGACCACTGCATGTGTCCTTTGAGTTCACATGCATAGGAAAAGGGGGAGTGATGGGAACAGGTTCTTTTCTACACTCCAACTTGCCGGTTGTCATTTTCATTGGGTGAAGTTTTATTAAGTGAGGTTATGAGAAGGGGTGCTGAGTTATTGGGGACGTAAGGTAAGGAAAACCATTTGGGCGCAGAGCATCGGACCAAAGGAGATAAGTGCACTGTCAAGAGTAAAGTACCATCATTGAGTGGATGGAGCAGTTACTGGTTTGGAAAATGTAAAGCTTCCTTAGAGAGGATTGTGTTGATGTGGGTCTTGGAGGTAGAGAGGAGGAAGAGAAAGAAGATGGCTTTTACATCTAGGCACAATGGATCGGTCCGTTTGGGTGTATGTTAATGCACTGACCTTGGCATTTAACTAACGTAGCCTTGTATATGTCAAAACCTACTTTAAAAAGTGTACTTAATCGCTTTAGCCTCCCTTCTAGCCTATCACCCACCAGAGGTAGTGGAAAGGAAAGGCTAATAGGACAAAGGAGGATGTGGACCTGTTTAGAAATAGTTCTTTGGGGAGAATCCAATTTGTGATATCAGAGTATCAGCAGTTCAGTTCCCATGAATCAGCAGCAGCAGCTCAATCCACTCTCAGACGCCATTCACGAATCAGCAATGGTAGTTTGATCCAGAGGAAACCATGAGGCTCTGCCAATTAGCCCAAGCTACAAGAAGCCACTGGAACACCACCAGGAGTTCTTTGGCGCAAGGACCACTCTATGAAGTCACTGCAAATGGTGATCAGCAAGAGTGGCTGGTACCAATACCACAGAGCATCCTCAAAGACCAGCATCAGCAAAGCCCAGTGAAGGCCAGCACAAAGTGACAAGTTGAGATTAAATATTTTCAACAACAAACTAACAGCCCAGAAGAGTTGAATTCCAAGTTTGTATGGTGGTTCAGTTTGTAACTTATTCCCAACTAAATATTTCCCAAACATAGCAGAAAGGGGCTAGCTTCAGAGCAATTGTTTTGATGCATAAACAGTTCTGTTCTTTTCACTATTTGAGCATCCTCCCTGGGACTGGACCCAGGGACCCAGAGGGGATCTCTGGGCAAGGCTGCCTGGTCCCTGGCTGTAGGTGTATCGGGGGCGGTAGGCAGACCATCTCTTGCCATGGATGCTCTCAGGGCATTCTCAGGGCTGTGTCCTCCATCCTGAGTAGGAATGTTTCCCCAGGCATCTATGGTTCTGGGGTTGCTCTTTTGTGGAAATCAAATCTGCAGGCTTTTCTGTTCAGGACTGGGATCTTGGAAGTTCCAAGTCAGGCTGGTGACTTGCTTGAAGGAAACATGTATATCGTTAGGGTATACAGTTCTTAAAAACCTCATTTTGACTCTCCTGAAAAGTCCTACCTTGGTCTCCATCCTTCCTGAACTCATCCCTTTCTCCCTCTAGCTCCCTAGCCTTGTAAGTGATACTTAGGCTTCTCAGGAAGGAGCTGTCGCTGAGCCATGCTGCCTTTGCACTTCTTCCATGCTTGCAACCTTCACATGCACGGCTTTCTTTGGGGGTCAATGCCTCTCAACCCTGCCCTGTAGTCTCTCTTCTCTGCCCTTCACTGTGAGGTCCCTGGAGCTTGAATCCTCTTTTTGTTTTTGTTTGTTTGTTTGTTTGTTTGTTTGTGTGTGTGTGTGTAGTTCAGGTAATCCTGGAACTTGGCCTGTAGACCAGGCAGGCTGGCCTTGAACTCAGAGATCCACTTGCCCCTGCTTCCTAGTGCTGGTATTAAAGGCATGCAGCACTATGCCTGGCAAGCTAGTGTCCTCTTATGGTTAATTGATACCACTTGCTCCGCGGGCCAGTGGCTCCTCTATGTGTTTCTCAAGCATAGAAATCTCCCCCAGCTGTTACATTCTTACTCAGTGAAATGGTTGGCTTACTTGCCCATACCCCTGCAAAAGCTGCTCCCCAAGTACCTAGCAATACGCCTAGCTTATGTATTAGACACGTAATAAATGTTTGCTGAGTTAATAAGAGTGTTACTGTTAAGCGACTCAGTCTTACATTAAGTCAGAATGGTGTATGATTAGTGTCTAGAATCATGAGGATCAAAGAAAGGACTCAGTGTGTGTGTGTGTGTGTGTGTGTGTGTGTGTGTGTGTGTGTGTGTGTTTTAAGTCCTGGCTGTCCTGGAATTCACTCTGTAGACTAAGCTGACCTTGAATTATCAGAGATCAGCCTGCCTGTGCTTCCCATGTGCTGGAATTAAGTATGCAAATATGACCAGGCTGTACTCAAAGTTCTTCGGACAGTTTGTCATACACTGGGGGTGTTCTCTTACCTTGTGTGTGATTCACTTCTCAGCACTGGATTTACAGAAAGCACTTCTTTGGAGCGGCACGCAGCTTATCACCATGAAGGAAAGATACAAATATGGAGAAAGACAGGCTCTGAGAATATAACGAGCGCTATGGCATGGATTTAGAATGTTCCCGTAGACCCATAATTAGAAATGTGTTAGAACATAGCTCCTCCTTAGTGTCATTAGGAGTGTACAGTGCTTCTCAACCCGTGGGTCCAGATCCTTTTGAAACGACCCTTTCACAGGGGCTGCCTAGAACCGTAGGAATCATTACAATTCATAACAATACCAAAATTACAGTTATAAAGTATAACTTTATGTATATATGAAATTATATATTCGTTATAATGAATGGGCGGGGGTTACCACAACATGGAGGACTATATTAAAAGGTCTTGCCATTAAGAAAGTTGAGAACCACTGTGTTGTACCTTTAGGAAGTAAGACCTAGTACAAAACCTTCTGTTATTGGGCACATAATCTCAAAGAGAATGTTGATTGAGATTCTCTCTCTCTCTCTCTCCCTCCCTCCCTCATTCCTGACACTAAAGTGGTTGTTCACCACTCACTCAGTCATAATGTACAGACACAGACACTAACTCAGAGCCACAGGCCCAGGGAATCATGGGAATCATGGACTACAATCTCTCAAACTAGGGGCCCCAAATAAACCTTTTCTTTATAAGCTGATTGTCTGTGGCATTCGTTCCAGCAATGGAACGCTAGCAGAGTGATTAAAGAAGATTTCTCATAGAGGCCGAGCACTGTGGAAACACTCAAATGACGGAAGGCTCCAGACAACTGTCAGCCTTTGAGAGGATACGAGGTGGCATTGTGGGAAGAAGGCAATCCTGGGGCCAACAGACAGCCTTTCATCCATCCTTTCAGCCCACTCTGATGTTCAGGAGCCAGTCTTTCCTGGATTTCTCAGGTTCCTGGAACTTGGCTCAGTATGTGCAATATTTAGGAACATTCAGTTGTTTGACAAATATAATGGACTTGGGGTTTGGTGCTGGGAAAATCTTGGATATGTGTGGAAGCTACGAGTTCCTCTGCCTATCTTATTCAGTTCTGTGGTTCTAGAATCAGGCATATTTCCCGGCTTTAATGCAGTCTCCTCATGTTCACAAAGTCCACTGTGGTCTTACTTCTTCATCAATGAGATTGCCAAGTTTATCCTCAAATAGCTTTTCTTCTCATGGGCTCTCAAAGCACAGAAAGGTCACTGAGAACAGAGGTCACCCAGAACTGTATCTCTACAGTCATGGCCTGGTGGGGAAGAAAGATGTACCCTCTTGATTCATGAGAGGTGGCACTATTTCCTCAAATGTGGACTGAGCCCCACTGAGTGTCAGACACTGGGAACAGAGACAACCAAGAGAGATCATGATTCAGGTCATGATCTGACCCCATCAGCAGAGGATCCATAGCAGCCGTTCCTCAGGCTGCTCATAACCTCAAGTGCTTTTACTTGATCTTCTTCTCTGGGACTTCTCGGTCCACCGGGCCATCCCTAGGACCATTGATTCAATGACACACAGGTACAGCCCATGCAGTAGCAGTTTCAAATTCTTTTAGTTTCCTGATAACTTGCAGAGTCTCTCCAACAAGAGAGTTCTAAAGCTGTTTCCCGATGCTCTTCGATAAGAAAGGAAACAATGCCTGTCTTAAAAGAGAATGTGGAGGTCTCCCTTTCTTTCTGAAAACTCAATTTTTCAAGAGAAGCCAGATTAAGATATGGGGAGATTAATTATCTCCACTCTGTGGTCATTTTAATTCTGTCTCCTCTGGGGTTAGGTTTAAGGACTTCAATATACCTGTATACAACACCAGATCAAGTCACAGGTGTAGTATTTCGACACAGCCCTAACTCGGGGTGATAGTCATAGCAAAGCCATTGAAAATGCATGCTAAGTGCTTGATTTAAAGTGGTCACCCTTGAGGTCTGAATAAGAAAGAGGGCACATGGGTGCTCTTTGTCTTGCATGGGGAGGGAGAGAAAAAAATTTAGTAGGGAGTTTTAGTATCAAATCCAATAAGAAGGAAAAAGGAAAACCTTTATATGGCCAAAGTGAATCAGAAAATAGCATCAAGAGGCTAGTCTTACAGCCCTTGTAGAGTGTTTTAGATCTGTGCTTTCCATACTGAAAATGGAGTCTATGCAGACACCAAAAAAATTACACCATCAATTCATCACCCAGCACGACACAGGCTAGAAAACACCTGCTCCATTTATTAAAACAACAGTTCCTCAGGACACTATAGAATCTCACTAATAAGTGACTGAATATATGTTTAAGCCCAGTAATAATGGCTAGCCAGCTAAGAGGTACTTACACTAATTATACCTCCAGCGTGTAGGTTGTCACAGAGGGAGGCCTTAATTATCAACGTCCCATGCCCCTGCTTTGCATAGAACAAATGACTTTAACGCAGCTATTCATGTTATAGGTTAAACATCTTGGTAATTAGAAAATGGAAAATAGGTATAGCTAAGGGGGTTGTCAACACTTCGGTATTCTGGACCTGTGCGAGCTGAGACGCTTGGCTGAGAGGTGGGGTCAGAGGGCATTATGGCATGGATTTCCTGGACCTGCGATGAGATTCAGAAGCTGTGGCTGATGGGAAACCCTTCCTAGAATTATCCTCATTTATTTAACAAGCCTTGTGTGTTGGTCCCTGTTCTAAGCACGTAAGAAAATGGAAAAAATCTGAAACAAAACCCAGAGAGACTGAGATACCCACTTTGCAGAGATGGTCCCAAAGCTAGTTCAGCTAATAAACCCAAAGAGTGAATTGAGGCAACGCGGTCTCTTGTGGCAGATCTGTCAGGGAACTGATCTAGTCCAACACCCCTTTCAGTAACTGGGATGAACTGGCTTCTCCTTTGACTCCCCATCCTCACCGTTCTCTTCTGAGGCAAGAATTACCTTCGTCTTCATCTGGACTGTGGACGCATTTAGATTTCACATCCATATTAGCTTCCCTCCCTCTAAAGATACGAGGCTGGAAACGGCACAAAATAATACCAGATGTTGGAGTAAGGATTTTAAAATCTCTCTTATCAGAACAAGCGGCTTCAAACCAACAGTTTGTGCTGGGATGTGATACAAAGCAGTAAGGTCCCAGAGGCCAGGTTCTTTTGGCACTGCTTTCTTTTGAGAGAGTATCTGTTTCTGGTATTTCTTCCTGCAGTTTATGAGATTCCTTTTTCCCCTGGTACTCTGAGGGAAGTTGGCTTTAAATGCAAGATTAATAAATTTAATAGCCTTGTTTAAAGAATAAGAGGATTTAGAGTTGTCATTACCCTAGGACAGAAAGAGTCATGGCTGAGGTGATTTAGGAGTGAATCTCGGATATATTCTCACTTGCTCTGTTAAAAAAGCAATCGAAAGAGCAATGGTCTAAATTATTGAATTTGTTTTTGTTATACTCATGGATTTTGGGAGTTAGGAATTTGAACAGGACATAGAGAGGACACGTTGTCTTCAATATCTAGAGTTTCATCTGGTAGGACTGTAGTGGCGGGGGGCTGACTCAGATGTCTGGAGCTGGAATCATCTGAAGTCTTCACACACATCTGGAGTCTGTTAAACACCTGTACTGGGGGATCTGAATGCTGGGCCACTCTGCACTGTTCCCTGGAGCTTTTCGACAGGCTTCCTCACAGAATAGCCTTAGGACAGTCAGGGCTTTGAAAGCAAGTAAGGTAGCTTGAAGATCCTCAAGCAAGGATTCTAGCAACCATATGGAAGGGATTTTGTCTCCATCTCAAGCTGTCCGGATTCAAGAGAGAAAATGTAGACTCCATTTTTAAAACCACCACACCCATGAGCAGTAGGTCCTTCTGGCACATTCTCAGCCCAATTCATAGCACCAGAGTAACTTCCAGTTAACAAGAAAACACTAGATTTGGCAGATGTGACTTATCACCCTTAGTTTTTTTGAAAGATTGCCCTATGCAAGACCAAACAGATTTCGCCCATAAGGCTTTAAGGACAGAACTAAAGATCTATGAGCCAAGAGGAGAAAAAAATACTCATTAGTTTTTAGGGATTCTTGTCAATGAATTGTCCTGGCTAGTGTGATGGTATATTCTTTGATTTGTGAACTATTGATGACTCCCAAAGCCACAATGTTCTAGAGGGACCTTAGTCATTGTCTGGGAGATGAGATGGAATGACTTCTTTAGAAAAAGCAGGGGATGTAATTGACCTCAGAAACATCACAGCAAGATACAAGAAATCTTGAGCAATAAGCTCTCTTTTCTCAAGTCACCCTAAAGCTCGTGACTCCAGGGGTGGAGGGACGATCTGAAGACACCTCCATTTGTATGTCCGTCCTGTATCCAGGGCTGAACATCCCCCCTGCCTCCCATGAGATGTGAATTATTTTAATCTTTGTCAAAATGGAATACTTCAGGAGAGGTGAGAGCAAAGGTTTGTGGTTTTAATCTGTAATTTAACATGAATGTGTTTCAAGTTGTGTTTCATGAGCATCATTGGACAAGAGAAACCAGGGGAACGAGTGTCTGGGAAAGGAGGGAGAGAACTGCTTCAAAAGAAGGAGAGGATATCTCTTATGACCTAGGCAAGGCCATAACTCCTTTGTAGAGGGCTGGGTTTGTTTTTGTGATTTTGTTTCTATTCTTTCTTAGCTTATTGTACAATAGGAAGCCAGTTTTCTGAACAATCAGTAGAAAGCGAGTATCCTGTTCATTCCCCTTTCTTGACTTGGGAAATACAAACAGCTCCTTTTGGAAAAGACCATGAAGAAGTCTCTTTCCTTGTGGGAATGGAGAGGGAGGCCACCCCTGGTCATCTGTTTCCATCCCCACGCTCCCTCAGAGTAGGGGTGATCTGAGACCTAACTCACTTCCCCCCAGGGAAACCATGGCAGCCTCTATGTAAACAAAGTAAAAAAAAAAATCTTAACCATAAATTCCCATAGCAAGTGAAATCCCAGAGGAAGAAGGAGATAGTGTAGGGGTATGGGCACGATCCCAGGGGAACATATGTACTTCAGGATGGACCCATGAGGTCGGTCACTTAAAAATGACTCTTCTCTAGAACCCAAAGCTGACATTCTAAAGGGCGTTGTACAAGTGAGCGTGAACAGAGCATTCAATACGGAATAAATAACCAATGGGCTCCTGCATCTTCCCTCCTCCCCCCTACTACCCTCTCATCCCCACTCAAACACAGTACGATTCCCCATACACTTCTCGTTGTGTTTAACTATCTCAGGTCCAGCCCCTGTGAGGTCTCCCCCTCCACCACTTCAGTCTTGGCCACTTTCTTGCTCTTTTAGCCTGATTTCTAAAGAACAAAGTGAGAGGCTTTCAGGAGAGAATTCCAAGTTGGAAGGCATCAGGTTAAAGTGAGTCCAATAGATCTGGTGGTGTTTGGAGGTCCAGAGGCTTTTGACTTTGGTAGTTACTCCATGGTGAGCAAGTGCCAAAGTGGGAGCACAGGTTCTGGTCCCTCTTGAGCTGGTTTGTCCTTTTATCTTCTACTATTTCCTTGTGGTGGATGAAAGAGCCAGCTCCCCTGGGGATCCTGTTAGCCACAGGAGCTCAGTACTATAAACCTTCTTCTCAACTGTAGGGATTTTAATTTGCTTGTAAACAGCCCACCATGAGACCAGAGGAGAAAGCTTCCATCAGACACAGGGATACTGTGTATAACCATCCATCACACAATCAGACCCACTTGAGATCCGAGGATAACAATGCTATTCATTTTCCCTGACATAACATGAAACCAAATGGAGTCCTGAGTCTGGTATGCATTGCCAGGGATCAACTTTACAGGGTCACAGACACCATCAGTAGTCCCCAAGGCCCCTTAAGGCAATTTTTCTAGCATTAGGCATCCTCCAATATGTAGGTGTCAGAGTACTGTGCCAGTGAGATTGAATATCAACCCGTTATTAGAAAAAAGTGAGTTCAATACACAAGATCAAATGGAGGCTTAGTCTCCCTCCTCCCCTCTCCGCCTCTCTCCCTCTCCTCTTTCTTCTGTCCATCTCGGTCTCTTTCCTCTCTCTGTCTTTCTCTCTTGGTAAGCCAGCAGGAGTCTGTTGTGAAGGGATTTCAAACTTTCAGAAGCACAGTCACAGTGTGATGTTCAACAAATTTGTTTCTAAAGGAACCATTGATAGAGTTAGGGAAATGATTTATTTGGCTTAGATCTTGTCCAAAGAAAGGAATGGTCTTGGAAACTCAATATGAATAAAATTTCAATGTGACTCAAGAGGGAGCATCTTTATGCATGAATTTGATCTATGTGAACCTGGTAGCAATAAATAGGACTTATAATATTATTGATGGCCAATAAACACAAATGAAAGTCAGAAATAATATCACACTCTAGGACCTGACTCAGCCATTCTCCACGCAGTGAGACAAGTCTGTATTAGTTCAGGGGCATAGAAATTTGAACCGAGATGGATAAAATACAGGGATGGACTTCTCCAAGTGCACTCTTGTTGCCTGGATTCTGAAAAAAAAAATCATCTGTCTTTAGAGGAAAAACTCAAAGCCTCTCCCATTTGTATTGGCTAATGAGGACTCTTATCCAGGCAATTTCCCCTGAAGAGTTCTCATGGATGTTTTGCATACAAATCAGCCTGAGTTATATACGTAGAATGTTTAGTGTATGGGGCTGGAGAGATGGGTCAGCAGATAAAAACACTGGCTGCTTTTGCAGAGGACTCAGGTTTGGTTTCCTGCACCCACATGGTGGCTTACAACTGTGACTCCAATTTGAGGGACTTTGACATCCTCTTCCAATTGTGAGTTCTGCAGAGAAGTCTCTAGCTTGAAATTTCCCCTTTTCTATAAGTGATTGGAGAAGCAGTTTCTTAGTTGGGTAAAGAGAATCCATGCTGGAGAGCAATGGTCCAGTGACTCAAAGTGATGTTTATAGGAAATGTGTTTGTCCTTGGAAGACATCCTTGAGGAAGTAGGAGTCTATAAACATGCCAACAAGCAAGCTGACCCACAGATTATGTAAAGAGGGACACAGACCTCAGAGAGCCTTGAATTATATAGGGAGAACGTTTCACTCATTCATGTACCCTTTTCCGTTGATGTAGAGCAAACCCAGGGCCTGGTGAGTCCTGAGCAAGTGTGCTACTGAGCTACACTGGAGCCCTTCCGATTTATTTGAAAGACACACCAAGAAGGAAGGGACAGACAAGGTAGGTCACAGACCAGATGTGAGTGGAGGGAGAGGGACCAAACTGTCTGATTCTCACATACACTTTTGAGATTCTTTCCCTAATACGCCTGTGTCACCACTAAAGGAGAGTCACAGAGGTGAAAATGAAATCTGAGCAGAGAGGGTTCACAGCACAGTTTTCTTCTTCAGAGAGAGACACCAGGGCAAGCTCCTGGATCAACAGCTATGGTTTTCCAATTACCCTGATGAGCAGCAAGGGATATTAGTTAGATTTTTTTGACAGGCAAGCGTATATTATCAGAAGGGAGCGTCATTAATTAGTGACCCAGTAAAGAGCTCATGAATCCTGAGTATCGGAGGTTCATGACTATCTGTGGACTCTAGGTTCGTTTATTCTTCATATGCTCAGCTATTTGTCCTAACTCGCATCTCGTAGCTATTCTGTGAATTTTCTGTGGACCGGGAGCTGCCTATCCATTGCTTATGCATCATATGAAGTCATCTATTTTGTTTGCATTTTCTTATTTTCTAGAGCAGAATTAGCTATTACCGATGAATACAGCAAGTACACATCACGATAGTAATGGTGTGCTTAGTGATTTACATTTTAGAAGGTTTGCTTCCACGAACCCCTCAGTCCAGCCACCCGTGAATGTGACAAATATTTGCTGAGCACCTACTGAAAGTCAAATGTGAATGGAGGCTGTGGGAAGATGAAACTTAATACAGTTGAACTAGAACCTGGAAAGAGCTAGTACATTAGTGTTAAAGGGAGACATAGCAGCGATGAAGTGTCACCAGGACTGTAATAAACCTGTGTGTCAAGAGCAAAGGTGAAGAATGACATTAATTTTATAGAGGATGCGGAAGGGATGTGCAAATGACAGTGATGTGTCTTCTTGGAGGAAGTGGTGTTGAAGTAGCAAAGGCAACATGTTCACAGGCAGAAGGACAGGGGTTGACATAAGCAGAGAGCCCTGGTCTTTATGTCCCATTCTAGGCAGAGAGACACTGGCTCTTGAATTCTAAGTAGAAGTGAGAAGCATCTGTCTCTTTAGAGGGATGCCTCCAGACTTTCTGTGGCACAGTTAAGTGCCCTTCCCCACCATCTGTGAATGGCTATGGTAGCTAAGGAAACTTGTGAGGTGTTGCAGGGATGAGCAAATCACCCAGTGACCTCGTACTAGAGAAGTCCCCAGCAGAGCAGAGAGGATCTGCCCTGACGGTCCTCACTATCACACTTTCAGATTCCACGAGGGTTGAATGGGATATTGAGTGAGGTCTCGGTGTATCAGACAAGCTCATTTACAGAATGCCTAGCTAGTGACATCTCGACACAGAGAGAGCCATACTTTGAAATTTCCTGAAAATAGATAATAATGATAATTATACTAGGACTTCATCAGTCCATCCACAATGTAAAAAGATGTATCTATTTTATTTCCTAACATTTGGGAAAGTAAGAAAATTTGACACACAGATATGTATGTATGTATACATAATATATATGTGTGTAAACACACACACACACATTTGGAGATATCTATCTTGAAAATAATATTGCCTGTGACAAGGTGACTGGGCATTAAAACTCGCCATTAAACCTGGAGCTTTCAGCTGCTTGGCTAGGTCAAGGCCAGGGAAGCAGTGAATTGTCTTTGTTTGGAGCTGACTACAGAACAATGGGAAATGTCTGGAGACAATTTGTGCTGCCAGCATCTTCAAAACTGAGAGAGGATAGAGAGAAAAATATGACCCTGGGCAGAGCTGGTGGTGTGAGTAAACGATGATTCAGTTTGTGTCTTTGACCGGAGTAGTGCATTGTTTCCAACTGTGCCCAGCAATCCCTTCAGCATTGGGACAGAAACAAGTCTTGTCAGTAAATCAGAGAGGATGTTAGGAAATCAGTCCCAGGGCGAGGTCCAGGCCTGACGAGTCCTGTGAGGTCAGTTCTCACAAAAGGAGCTGCCAAAATTTACATTCTCCTACTTGCCTTCTGTCTCTGAATGGATACAAATCCATATAACGCAGCCCAAAGCTCCCTCTCTGCTTGTCGTCCGACTGTGGGCTGAGAGGCAGGGTGGGGTAAGGGTGTTTCATAGGGAGGAACTGGACAGGCCTGATAGATAGATGCTACTAACTTCACTGTTACATGGCTACCCTGGCTACTTCAGACTTCTGAATTCCCCCTGAAAACAACCATCTCCCACCCCCCATTAACATGTCCCATCCCATCAAAAGTACGATCTCACCATTATAAATAATGAATTTCTAATGAATGCCCAAACTCCATTGAGGGAAAAAGACATTTTAACATATATATATATATATATATATATATATATATATATATATATATATATATGAATTAATTTTAATTAGAAAAATATCTGCATACTCTAAAAGCTGGAGAATGTTTAAATGTGGAAGAAGTGCATTCTCTGAAATATTTTTATTATGTACAGAATAATAAGCATGTCCCTGCTCTGACAGGGTTCAAGCCTGCCACTTAGCAGTCATGTTGCCGTACAAGGTTCTTAGCTTTTCTACAGCTCGGCTGTGTTATCATTTTTGAAATTTATTTATTTTCTCTTGAGTGTATCAGTATTTTTGCATGCATCTGTCTATATGCCCCATGTACATGCTTTTGCTTCCTACATAGGTCAGAAGAGGGCATCAGATCACCTGCAACTGGGATCCAAACCCTGGTCCTCTGCAACAGTAGCAAGTGCTCTTAACTGCTAAGCCATGTCTCTAGTTCTGCCATCTTTAAAATAATACTTGGTCATAGGTTGTCACAAGGATTTAATCGATTTATACATAAACACACATAGGATTTATGTCTGATATGTAATAAACACCGAATGTTCACACACAAAAAAGACTACACTGAATATTGTTTTGAAAAAGAATTCATGAGGCACTTTGTTTCCAGAGGAAGATCAAGTGGAAGACTGAGTTGGTTTGTCAAGCAGGATAGGTTGGACTTTCAACAATTCCTACTTTCTGAGAAGACTCTGATTCAAGGGAGGGAGAGATTTGTCAATCCCCTGTAGTGGTTAAAAACACAGACTTGAGGGCCACAGAAATCTATTGATCCTCTGCTTGCTAGTGTCGTGATAGACACCCACCATGCTTCTCTGAGCTTCAAACTTTGTCCCTGTGTCGAGGGCAAAAAATTTTTTCCAAGGATCATGGGAATACACAGCCATGATATTGAATTCTTTTAAACATGCTGGGCATGATGGCAGGAAGTGAAGGGCATACTCCTTTCCATATTTACCCAGGAGACAAGGGAGACGGAGAAGAGAGAAACCAGGACAGGAGACTTGACTTTGGTGGTTCTGAAAGTGGCCAATTGGCACGACAATCTTATTTCAGTATTTTATTTAGTTTGTTTGGCAACCCACTATGCATAGGTCACAGTAGTTTTTTCAGTGGACAAAGCACTTTCAAGGGTATCTACTTGGTTGCTACCTTTGGAGTGAGAAAATGGGTAAGGCACGGTTGGCATTGGATTAGCATTTGGCCAAGGTCACCTAGCACATGGTATCTCCATATTGTGGCAAGTCCACCCACACCCCACCCATTTTCCTGATGATGGCCAGTACAGACTGCCTCAGGTTTCACAGATAAAGCCTTTGGGGGGACTCAAGCCTGGGTCCTCACAAAGAGATTGTCAGACCAAAGCATCCATAGGTTCTATCATGTCTACCTCACTCCCATAACTGATTTGATCCAGAATTCTTTTTATGGACTTGGTGTGGCTGATGAACGGAATACTGACCTAAAGGGCCAGGACAAAGCCATTTCTCCCTCACCGAGGTGATCTGTGTCTGAGGAAGTTCAGCTTTTCCCCTCATCCCATTGACATATTTTGACTAAAACACGTTCAGGCCAATTTATCTACAACAGGGTTTGGGAGGAAGAGGATAATGGAAATTTTAATGAAAACGCCAACGCAATGAGACTAGGAATCAGTTCTTTTGCAATAGGAAGCAGCTATTTTGCTCAATAGGCGACAAAACCTTTAGCCTGTGTTCACGAAAATTATGACCGGCTCTGGCTCCGCTGAGATTTAACCAAGGGGAAAAAAAGAAGCTAAGGGTTCAGAGGCAGTTCATGTGGAAGTCACTCTCTAGACTTCAAGAACATTTCCATTTTTCAAAAGGGCACACAAAGAAAGAGGCTGCCTTCCTGTGCCTTGGAGGACAGCTTCTCTGAATCCTAGGACTGTATGCCAATATGTGTTTCTGGTTGTCTGTGCTTTGTGTCTCATAGCTGAGACATTAGGTCTGATTGTAACATACAGGTCTGCACCACTGTCTTAGTTAGAGGTTCTATAGCTATGATAAAGCACCCATACCCAGAAGCAATTAGGGAGGAAAGGGTTTATTTCACCTTGCAGTTTACAATCCATCATGAAGGGATAACAGAATAGGAACGTGGGGTCAGGAATTGATGCAGAGGCCATGGAGGAACACTGCCTATTGGCTTGCTCCCAGTAGCTTGCGCAGCCTGCTTTCTAATATACACCAGGACCATCTGCCTTGGGAGGCAGCATTTCCGGTGATGGAATGGGCCCTCCCACTCTCATCATTACTAAAGAAGAGGCTCCAGGGTCCTGTGCACAGGCCAATCCTGTGGAGGCATTTTCTAAATTGTGGTTCTCTTTTCTCAAATAACTCTAATGTGTGTCAAGTTGACAAAAGTCCTTACAGGACAGCCTTGAACAAGACTGAGCAGCAACAGCAACTTGATCTTCCACCAATGCCTAGTTTCTGTGCTGTGTCTCTGACAGGGGCCATCTAGAGCAGGGGAAGGTAAAGGGGTGGCTAAGACAGAGCTCCATCAACGCTGACACATGAGTATCTTAGGTGAACCATCAACTAGAGGCCTAAAGGAGACCTTCACACTCACAAAGCACGGCCACTGAGTGGCAGGGTGGGGTCAACCATTGTGTTTTGGATATGCAGTGTCTCCCATGGGCTCATGTCTTTGAATACCTTGTTCCGAACTGGTAGCACTGTTTTGGGACATCATGCTTTAAGAGGTAGGGCCACACTGGAGGGAAATGGGTCACTGTGGGCAGGCTTCCGGTTTTATAGACTGGACCTACTTCCTATCTGCTGTTCGTTTTTCCACTATGGAGCTGGCCGTGGCCACGCCTTTCCTACTGCGATGAGCTGTATTTCTCCAATTTGGATGCGTGAAGAAGGGCTCCATCACAGCTCCTCACAGCAGACGACGATGACGCCCGACTCGATCCCCATTATACTCACAGCTACCATTCCGTTCCAAAGAGAGGAGGGGCAGCCAAGACTTCAAACAAAATTATGTTCAAAGCCTGCCTGGTTGTCAGGGTGCTCATGAGGCCAATAGCATATAGCAAAAGCGGGGTTGGGAAGCCCAATTTTATCTTCCTGTTCTATAGCTCAGGAAGGCAAGCTCTAGAGGTCAGAACGGGTGGCGAATGAGCACTGTTTCACCTTTTATTATTCCGTATCCATACAGACCTTTCTTTCCATAACTAGAGTTTTAAATAACAGCAATAGCAAGACTGTGGTTCTACCTAATACAAGCCTTCCTTCTCCATATGAAAATGTCTTTCCCCTCTTCCCGGAAAGAGATCTCAGTCTAAATGGTCGGCACTTGCAGCTCTGGTTGATGCTTATGCCTCCTGTGTAACAGTCAGAATCCTGTTCATAGCCCAGCGGCCCAAGGACTAAAGGCAATGGGGAAAAGGCATAAGAGACCAGGAGATGCATATTCTCCCTCACACGTATCACGGAAAGGAAGGACATAACAGGCAGCTACTGCCGTCACATTCTGAACGGGTAAAGCACAGGAAGGCATAGCAGCAAGAGGATCGGCAGGTGGGGCGGTGATACATGCAGATATTATAGCGCGGAATGGACATGGGTCTGTAGAAAGCCCCAGAGCAAATACCAAAAACAAAAAGGGACAAGGTGTGAAAGACCACCCGCCTGAGAATCCACGTGACTTTAGAACTATCAGAGGAAGACTGCAGGGAGCTTGATTCCTGCGTTGTTCGGAGAAGAGCCTGCAAACACATGCTAAACGTCACAAAACAGCTTCTGCATCTCTCTCTCATCCACAGAGAGAAATGCACATGCAACTGTGGGGATGGGCAGGAAAGTGAAGAAAGGTTTTTGTAGAAGACATGGTGGTGGTGGTGGTGGGGTAAAAGAACACAGGCAGAAAAAAAAAAAAACCGGAAGCAGGGCGTGTGGGGGTGGGGCGGAACAAGGAAAGGCGGGGTGGGGGTGGGGAAGGGGAGGAGGCCTATCCACAACACGGTGTGCTAAACTGCTGATCAGTTTAGCACCTACTATGCTGTATGCCAATGTGAAATCACAAATGAGGGCTGGCGGGTTTTTGTCGGTTCTTTTCTTGTTTTTAGTCACTCTCACAGGGGTGGGGCGAAATCTCAAGGTATTTCTAATTCGCATTTCCCTGATTATTAAGGAAGTTGAATTTCTTAAAGTTTCTATTGCCCATTTTAACTTTTTCTTTTGAAGCTGGGAACTTCAACCTGAAGTAAAACTGCTAGAAGAAAACACAGTCGTTTTGCCAGATGTCTTTAATCCCAGTACCAGAGGCAAGTGGATCTCTATGAATTCAAGGCCAGCCTAG
>NW_021604630.1:10562458-10601078 GCF_004785775.1 Grammomys surdaster | reverse complement strand
AGGAGAAGGAGAAGAAGAAGAAGAAGAAGAAGAAGAAGAAGAAGAAGAAGAAGAAGAAGAAGAAGAAGACTGTTTTGCTAACTGGAGGTAGAGCATGTTGAGAAATGTGAACTGGTAGAATTATCATCAGAACATGACATCTGTACAAGGTTGGGTGCTTTTAAAAAAAAAAAACACCCTTTTCCTGTGTGTGGTGTGAAGAGATACTGAGCCTTAGTCAGGTGTGATAGATAGCTCAAGTCTGTAATCCAGATGTTTGCAGGAAGGGCTAAGACAAGAGACGGCCATCAGTTTGTGTCTACCCAGGGATGCCTAGAAAGACCTTGACTCGGAATATAAAAGGGGAAAGCCGGCTACAGAGAGGTGGAAGTAATGGCAAGCTAAGGAGAAGTATGCCCTCCTATGTCGTCATGGGTCTCCAGGCACTGCAGAGTGAGAAAGACTAGCCACCAAAGACAACTTTGAGATGTTGGCCTTGACAAGGCCATGATAGAGATGATCTAGGGGAGAAGAGTGTGCCAAGACTGTGCAAGATGGTTTGCTGTTCCAGAGAATTAAAGGGCTTTGAGATCTGGCCCTCATTGATCAGGGCTCCCCCCAGGGACCCCTGCAACCACTCAGCTAGATACAAAGGCCGGGCCACCAATGTGTTTATATAACAAGAATGACCCTCAGGCATTAGACTGGAATACATTGCATTCTGGGACTAAAGGCAGTGAGTACATGAGGAAACTGAAGATAGGACAAACTACTAGGCCAGTGTGGGAGGGGCCCTTGGACTTGGCCATGTTATGTAAGTCAGAATAAATGTTTGTAAAGACTCTTAATTGTCTGCCCTTGACAAGGTCTCCAAACATCACTTCTTCAGCAAATTCAAACTTGCTCTTAGAGGTCCCATGTGCATGTTTTTATCTTATCACTAGAATCAAGCTGCCTGGTCACCAGGTCTTACAGTCAGACCCATTTTGCTTGGAGAAATATTGTGTAGAAAAACGATGAAGTGTATCTAATCTCCATCCTGTATCTCTGATGATTAGATCCATCAGCATCACTCAGCCATCTTCTTTCTCCTCTCCAGACAGTGCTAAAGGAACCAGACATCCCTATCCCTTGACTTGCATATTCTGATACTCATCATGCTACCCCCTCTTTGATTGGTCCATTTGTTCTTTGAGGCATCAATTATACTGATGCCTGTGTATTCTAGGATATTTGGAGAACCTTCTGGTACATCCTCAAGTTTGATTTTTCATTTGTTATCTCCCGTGTTGGGGATGGAACCCAGGGCCTTAGGCTTTCAAAGGACATTTTCCACCAGTGAGCTACCCTCTCTACCTCAGTTTCAGGGTACCTATTCCAATTTGGTTGAGAATTAGAGGATCTATGTCCTAAAGAATTATGGAATAATAAATGGGTTCCTCCAAGTATTATACCTTCCCTAAATTTACTAGATCAAATCTTGGATACAAAAGGTAATAAATGATTCCACAGTCTGTGACATTTGATTTTCTTCTTGCTATGTTAATTTTCTTTTAAAGTCACTGCCAACTCAACTTTGAGCATAAAGAGAATCATGTTGTTAGAATAATGCCCTCCCGTGCCCCAGTCTCCCTGACCACTAACAAGTTTCTTCCAGGGGGGAGGGTTTGAAAGGTGCTGCCGAGGGACGGTTACACATCCTCTTCTCTCTTTGCCATTTCTGGGTCATGTGGGTTGACCTTGAGTTAACCTTGACATGACCGATTTCCCTCCTTATTTCCCCCCCTGCAGAGAGGGGTAGATAAGGGAGTCTCAAGTCTCCATCAGTTCTAGGTTCACAGGAGGCTTCCCTCAGCTTAAAGAATCTGAAATTGCATGTAATGTGAATGGTTTTTGTCTCTGTATGCTCTATTCTTTGACTGCCTAGTCATTTTCTCGATATTGGAAGCTGGAGTATAGGGTTCCCTGTGGGTTCCATGTCAGTCGCTCTCAGGGCCATTTTCATTCTGCCTTTTCCAAAGATTGGTCTCTGAGCTATCCCTAAAGCACAAGTGTCCTTTTTGTCCTGAGAGGCTTGCAACCCACACAGAGGACTCTGATTAAAAATGTGCATTTTGAGAAAAATGTAAAGTTACACCCTCATACAGTAGAAGAAAGGATCTCTGTTAACTCTCTACAGGCATGAGAATGAATCTCCTGTTAGAAAGAGATTGTCCATTCTACAAGTCCTTCTACTGCTGGGGGATAGCCCAGCATCCAGTTCCCCAAGAAAGGCAGCGAGGAGGTATGGAGTAGGAGATTATGCGGCCAAAAGCTGCTTACTTTTGTCAATTTCTTTAACTCTTTCCTATTCTGGGCCAAAACCTGCTGCCTTCTGGCTATTGAACTCCTGTGGATAGCAGCAGGGGATTAAGGAGAGAGGCTTACTTACCTGGGCTCTTTTCTCTCTGGCTCAAGGGCCCCTTGCTGGCCAGGCAAGATGCACAGAGTTCATGAGGCAGAGAGAAAAGAAAAGGAAGAAAAGAATGTCAGGCACACATACACAAACACACACACACACTCTGGCTGGGCCTGACTACCTGTTTCATCAATTTCACAAGTGCACATACAAACTTTTATGCACACACACACACACACACACACACACACACATATATATATATATATATATACACACACACATACATATATATGTAGATAGATAGATAGATAGATAGGTAGATAGATACACATACATATGTATATACACACATATGGTGGATAGACCAGAGCCTTTATTCCTTCTTAAACAAAAGTTCTTTATAAAATTACCTCAAAGATAATATTTTACACAAAAGGGGAATTACAGAAGGATGTCAAAAGTAAGTCCAAAGCAGTTTCTCATTCCATAAGCTCATTATAAGTTCAAAGCAACAGTTTCACGTGGCCTTGCTTTATCATAGTGCACACCTGTGGCTTCATCCTTGGACCTGACCTAGAATGAATGTTTTCCTTGATCACAATTTGTTCCAAGCCTATTTCTCTTCTTACTGTAATTTATGAAAGCTCATTGTACTTCTTATTATGAAGCCTTTACTTACTATCCTATGAAGAAGTAGCACGTTCTATTCTTGATTCTAACCTTATTACATCTTTCTAGCAAAACAACTAAAACCATCTCCTTAAATTTTCTTCCTAAAATTATCTGAATCAAGTCAGGCGTGCTATAAAGTTATTCATTAATCTTAACAACATTAACTCATGAAAGTTCATCTTCATAATGATCTGTGAAAAATTTGCCCAATAGGGGGTGGGCTAATGCTCAGAAATCATTAAGCTATGTAATAGTGGCAGGAAAGGCATATCAGCAGCAAGAAGCAATCTAGAATGAAGTCTCTGGGGATGTACCTTTCCAGAGTGCACCTATCACAGCTATGCAAAATGGTGGGCCATCTCCAGGAAACTCACTTGGTTGTCACAGCCTTTCCTAGACGGTCTCTGTCATTCCTCCAAACTTCAGAATCTACCCTAAGCAGAGGAGCTTCAATTCGATTCACTTCACTTCAGTTCAGTTCAATTCAACAGAGGAGCTCTGTGGTCACAAGAACAGATCTTCACCTACCACCTGTTAGAGCCTTCACAGGGGAATTCACTCAATTCAATAAACATGTCTAAAGGACCTATTATGTGTCTTGTCTGATGCTCAGTGTCATGAAGGATCCAAAAGTCGTGTATAGTAGACTCTTAATGAGTCAGATATGATTTGGATCAGGTTTCTAGAATGTACAAACTCCATGTTCTCTTTGAACTTCAGAATCTTCATCTGAAAAATAGACATAACTGATTTACTATTTATGACTTCGTGAAGGCATGCACTGCACCTGAGCAATGCCTGATTCCAGTCATCCCTTAATAACCGATAGCTACAATAATGATCAAAGGTGGAGGGCTGACATCTATCCAATGGGCCTTAGTCAAGAGCCTTTTGTATTCCAGACTCTGTTTTAGGACACTGGAAATGCATTGCTAAACAAAACAGGCATCGACAATGTTCTTACCTAACTTGTCTCATGGGAGACACAATCTGTATAAAATAAACAAATCTAGAAATATACAGGGCCAAGTTACGGTAGGCGCTATGAAGGAAATAAATGGTGTCTGCATGTGCTTGTGAAGTTCATGTGACCACAACCATGTGGTTTTGTAGAAAAGGAAATACCCCTGTGAGAGAGAGGTGCAGGAGAGGGAAACACTCACCAACAGGAAACTCGGTTTTGCTATGTTATTGACTCAGTATTTTAACGGTTTTATTATTTTATTTATCTAGAAAGGTCTGCCCCACATCTTCTGCTTTACATCCAGGTAAACAGAGGCATGGAGAAATGAGTGGCCTCCAAGCATAAAATCAGATAAGGAGAGTGGACTCTTCAGAACAGAATGCCAAAGTTTCATTTTTCTGTTATAGCCTCATATTTCTTCTAACATCTGTCAGAACATCTAGGAGTTTACTAAGTAACCTAACATCAACGTACCTTTTTCTTTTACCACCAAGGAAAAGGAGGCTTAAGGTGAAGAACCTATGGGAATCCTACATATTTTAAGCAGTTCGAATGGGAACCAACTTCCACTTCCCCATCCACACTTTGCCTCTGTAGTGCTCCCCATTGCATGTGAACTATGTAGCAATTACATTTCCGTAAAATTCTCTCTAGAACCTAGAGTCCGGGGCTGGCTCAACAAGCTTAAAAATCCTGCTTTTAGACCCCCACCACACACACATATGTATAGCATGGACCACTGTACCAGCTTTGCCAGGCTACTCACCCACAACAAGCCAGAAGGGGCTCTCACTAGGGACCTGGCTGCTGTCACCAGCACTTGGACATGACACAGAAAGCAGTAAGACTCCAGCTAACTCTGAGGGAAGCAGATGTCCTAGATGGGCACAGAATGGGCTTGGATGAATCTGGATTTGAATTTCCATTCTACTGCTTGTTAAAAACTGGTTAATCCTGGCTACTAAAGTTTTTGTGGAGAGGAAGGAGGAGGAGGAGGAGGAGAAGAGGAGGAGGAGAAGAAGAGGAAGAGAAGAGGAGGAGGAGGAGGAGGAGGAGGAGGAGGAGGAGGAGGAGGAGGAGGAAAGGAGAAGACAAGAGGAAGAAGAAGAAAAGAAGAGGAAGAAGAAGAAGAAGAAGAAGAAGAAGAAGAAGAAGAAGAAGAAGAAGAAGAAGAAGAAGAAGACAAAGAAGAGGAGGAAGAAGAGGAGGAGGAACCCAACTTTCAGAGTTGTAAGACAAGTAAGTGGGTAGGCAGGAATCAAATATGACCGAATATATGACATTAAAAAATATGCTTTCTCTTAGAAGCACACATAACACTTTGAGATAGGCAATGTTTTCAAACATGGACTCCAACCTCTTTTCTTCCCTAAGGAAAGACGGTACAAGCAGAAGAGGTTTAATAGGGCAGTGGGCTGTATCAGAAAATTTCTTAGAGGAGTGGGTTTGTCATGGATGAAATGTTTCCACCCTGTCTCCCAAGCTGGGAAATACAAACTCCCTATACTTCTAGTTAGTAATCATTATCTGTGGTAATTTGAATGAGACTGTTCCCCACGTGCTTTGGCAGTACTGTTTTGAGAGACTTACAAAGTGTGTCCTGGTCAGAAGTCATCACTGGGGGTAGAATTTAGAAGTTTCAAAACCTTGTGACACTCCCAGTTGGCTCTTCCTGCTTCCTGCTTGGGGCTCAAGATGTGAGTTCTCAGCTCTGCGCCTTCACTCCACCATCATGTCAAATCCCAAATAAACACTTTCTTCTATACATTGCCTTGGTCATAGTGCTTTATCATAGGAACAGGAAAATAACTTACACACTATTTTTGCTGTAATAATGTAATAATATCAATAATTCCATGGTGTTTATGGACTGGCCACTTGCTGACTGGCATCATCCCTTAGTGTACGATCATGATTTCTTTAGTAGACAAATGAAAGGGCTTATATCTACAGAACTAGGGTGCTTGGAATTCTCAAAGGTTATTCTTCTCCCTGTCTACACTGTTCTCCTTGAGATTTCTGGCAGCCGTCCTGTGACTGTCATCTCAGTCACTATTTCCTTTTGGCTTATGAGACCCTTCCTGACCTTGTGAGTAACATGGAGTGCTCTCCCCTGTTGCCGAACCACTGCACTATCAATAGCTAGAGTTGGAAAGTTCTGGAAGGGCATAAATCATATCTTATTCAACTTTGTACTTCTGTTACCCATACCACTAGTCTACAGGAAGGAAAAAAAGTAAAAAGGAAAGGGGGTGTGGTGGTTTGAATAAATATGCCCCCCCCACAGGCTCATAGGGAATAGCACAATGAAGAGGTGTGACCTTGTTGGAGTGGGTGTGACTTTGTTGGAGTAGGTGTGGCCTTATTGGAGAAGGTGTGGCCTTGTTGGAGAAGTGTGTCACTGGGGTGAGGGTGGTCTTTGAGATTTCATATGCTCAAGCCAGGCCTGGGGGCTCATTGTCTCTTCCTACTGCCTGAAGATCCAGATGAAGAACTCTCAGCCCCTCTCCAGCACCATGTCGGCCTACACTCTGCTGTGCTTCCTGCCATGATAACAACAGACTAAACGAAATGCTTTCCTTTATAAGGGTTGCCATGGTCATGATGTCTCTTCACAGCAATAAAACCCCACTAAGACAGGGAGAGAAGGAAGGAAGTAGATAACAGGAAGGAAGAAAGGAAGGACAGAAGAGAGAGAGACAGAGAAGGAGAGAAAGAGAAGGAGAGAGAGAGAAGGGGGGCAAGGAAATAGCTGTTACTACTTAGTCAATGCTTGTAGTAACTTTCTTCACTCTTGGTCCCTGCTCCCAGCTCTCGTTGCCCCCATCAGGTAAGAAACAGGACGATCCATTTGAGTTCAGATTCAAAATTGTTGTTACCACAGGATAGCAAAATGACCTTTTTGAGGTGTTAGAGGAGACAGGGGGCTTCCTCTTAACATGGAATCCTCTATCTTCTTTCATTCCATTAAAAAGCAAACAGGCCTGAACCCAGAGCTGAATGCAGTCCTGATGAACTTGGAAGACGGCAGCTGAAGGCTACTAGCACCATGGTTCTCTACTCTGTGGAAGGCAAGGAGGCATCAATGGAAACAGAGAGAGCAGGTGGTAATCCCTGAGGGATGAATGGACCAGGTAGAGATCTCTCTTGGAGCAGACGCTTCTACAACCCAAACCCCTTCTGAGCTATTATTGACGCTTTCTATACTCCACTCCTAAGGTGTCGCTTGGCGTCTAATCTTTTCAACTACAATTGCACCCGGAGGGACAGATGAGCATTGGGGATAGCGAAGTGAGAGACTAAATGTATTGAGAGCAGAGGACCCACATTCGTCCACTGCTTCATTCTTTAAAATGTACTTTAAAAAAATTTTTCATGTGTTATTTTTAGTTTTTCCCTAAGAACAAATATCTTGAATTAAAATATTTTCTTCTTTACCTGTTTGTTTTAACCCTATGTCCTGAACAGTTCTAGGTTCAGGGAATAGGTATGATAATTTGAATATGCCTGGCTCAGGAAGTGGCACTATTAGGAGATGTGTCCTTTTGGAGGAAGTGTGTCACTGCAGGGGTGAGCAATGAGACCTTCCTCCTACCACATGGAAGCCAGTCTTCTAGCAGGCTTCAGATGAAGATGTAGAACTCTCAGCTTCTTCTGCGCCATGCCTGCCTGGATGCTGCCATGTTCCCACCTTGATGATAATGGACTGAACCTCTGAACCTGTAAGCCAGCCCCAATTAAATGTTGTCCTTATTAAAGTTGCTTTGGTCATGGTGTCTGTTCATAGCAGTAAAACCCAAACTAAGACAACAGGGTAATAAGTAGTGGGCTCTGTTGTCAAGGAATGTAGTGGTTTAAATGAAAATGGCTCCCTAGGTTCATAGGAAGTGACAGTGTTAAGAGGTGTAGCCTTGTTGGAGTAGATGTGGGCTTGTTGCAGGAAGTGCATCACTGGGGTGGGGGTGGGCTTTGAGGTTTCGATGCTCAAACCAGAGCCAGTATTGCCTGCTGCCTGCAGATCCAGATGCTGTACCCTTGTCATCCTTTACAGCACCATGTCTGTCCGTATGGTGCTATGCTTCACACCATGATGACAATGGACTAAACTTCTGAACTGTAAGCCAGCCCCAATTAAATTTTCCTTTATGAGAGTAGTGATCATGGTGTCCCTTCACAGCAATGGAGGCTCTAAGCTATGGGGTATATTTCTTTCCCTGTTAGTGTAGGAAATAACGAGTTTCATCAACACATTTTCATGCGTCTGTCGTCCTTTGCACAAATATGAGCTGGAAAAACATTTACTCTGAAGATAAGGAACTCAAAGCCCCTCCCCTTCTCTGGGGACCATGTCTTCCCTTGTTTCCCTTCTTTACTCTATAGAAATGAGATAACTTTCAGGATACTAATTCCTATTCCAGTAACTTGTCCTTTCCACAAACATAGACAAGCCTGTACAATTTTTCATAGAGGTTCAGGAGACTCTTATTGGACCCCACTCACGAATGCAGATCACCAATTCTTGGGTGAGAAAATAGTTCTAATGTCTTCCTTTTCAAAAACATTTTCTTCTTAAGTTTTATTAGGAAAATATAATATTTCTCTTGCTCTAATACGTTCCTTTAAATGTATTATTTTCAAACCTTCAGCCAATGCCTCAGCCTTTGTGGTAGGAACTGTGCTTCAGTGGAATGGAAAAAGACTGACTGGGGAGGAAGAAGAACGAAGTGTTACAATTTGCCTAGCTCATCCCCTTCTTCATCCAACATGAGAGGTCCTCTATGTATACCTCAACTGCCTTAACAGGGAGTCAGGTTGACTACAGACCCTTCTGTGCTGGGCATGGCTCAACTCCCAGTAAGGGGATAGGGTGTGAGTTCAGTTCAGGAATTCAGTTTTCCTCCTTACCAGCTTCCTCACATTATGTGCTGCCGCGCTACACCCTGCTCGGCCTCTCACATGCCTTTGTGGCCTTAATCACTCAGATGAAGATCAGTAGAAATACTTCCACCCCTAGTCACCAGCCAGTATGTGCCAGGGTCCCTAGGGATTGGTTGTGATCCCTTTGGCAGAAAGCACAGATATTTATATTAAAGGTCACAATGGTAGCAAAGTGACAGTTATAAGTAGCGACAGAATAACTTTATGGTTGGGGGTCAGCACAACATGAGGAACTGCATTAAAGGATCACAGCATTAGAAGTGTTGAGAACCGCTGGTTTACAACAGGACCTCCATCAACGCTTTATTGTCAGAAATTCCTCTGTCACATCATTCCTGACCCATCCCATCTCAAAGGTCAGAGCCAAAACAAGGCTGGAGGAGGCAGGATTGGTGACTGGGACATAAGCTTTAAGCAGCGCTCACCATCCAAGGTTGCTCTTAGACACCTGACTCCCTCATGTGCCTTCGTCCTGATGGGGTGACTTCCTAACCCTGCTTGAGATGCAAGGGCTCTCTACACTATTGTTTTCAGTATCTGAAAGGGACCACAGGATGATATATAGAACATCCTACTGCTGAGAGAGAAAATTCATAGGGAAGAATATTTTTTTTTCAATCTCAAGCACAGCCAGTTTTATGGCCAGTGATTAATCCCTTTATGAAAAATAGCAATTTGAACATTGGCAAGAGTGATCACACCTTTTCTTTGTGTGGTGGTTGAGCGTTTCCTGCTGTAATAATTCAGGTGAGTGCCTCATTTGGGGAAGCAGAGATGTCAGCACACCATTAGTTTCCTGTGCTTTTGGCCCATTTGTTTCTTCACGAACTCCATCCGGGTCTGCTACCGGTGATTCATGGCGCACAGCCACTTGGGTTCTACAGGGCATCGCCAAGAAGGGCTTCTGCACAAAATACATTTCTCACCTTGGTGACAACTCAGTGACCCAGAGACTTGGTCACAAGGGTCTTTAGCTGTAAGTTTCTCTCTTTTAAGATTTTCAAGGCCATTGTATCTAGAAATGTAAGATATGGTAAAGGAAGAAAAATCCTTGTACTAAGGGTCAGACCTCTTGAATCCTAATTCCTGTCCTGATGTCTAATTTTTCTAAACTTGACCTTTGTTATCCCCTCATCAATACAAGAGGAGACTGGCTGAGAGCTACACCGATAGAGACCGCATCAGCTAGAAAATTCCACGGAGCCTCTTGACATGAGCATCGGGCTGCTTTCCTGGCTTTTTTTTCTAAAAGGTTTTCTACAATATCAGTGAGAGTTGTTCACATCCAGGTTCCACACTGCGTGCTAAGACACGTAAGGCACATGAAAACCCCGTGGGTGTTAGTCTCTTGACCCTGCTCTTAGGACCTCTCTCCTCAGCATATCCCCTCACCAAATCTTCACACCATCTTCCCCTCTGCTGGGGCTGCTAACTCAGGCATGCTCAGAGGAGGCTTCTCCACCAATCCCCTAGCACCATCTCCCTCCCACTAAGGTTTCTGACTCATCATCAGTGCAGTATAACATGTGGCATCCCAGTCAAGAATAAAACTGCAAATTGCTTCTCTCAGTTTGTCCCTTCAGGGTACCAGAACTGTGATGGCAGCTGAAATTGGATTGTTCACAGGTCAGAGAACTCTTGACTTGACCCGGAAGTGTCCTTTAACTTGGACTTTTAACTCTGTGCATACACACACACACACACACACACACACACACATATATATAATTATATGGAATTATATGTGTGTATATATATACACATATATGGATATATATATATATGGAATGATATATGTCCATATAAAATATGATATTATATCTATGCATATGTATTTCTGTTCATATATAAATACACAAGTATATATGCATATGTCTACAATAAGCGTATCTAATGTTTACAATAATATCTTTCTATGGCTACAATTCCTTTACTTGTATCCGATTACCGAATTATCACTAAGCATTTGGAGTCTTATTCTGAAGAACACGTTCGGAATACTTTTCTCTGAGCATCAATTCTTCCAACTGCCTCTGGAGAAACAACATAGGGTAGGATTGAGTGGGCGCCAGTGACAGAGCCAATCAGCTTCTAGCAGCATCCTCATGGTCCTGTTAAGAAGCAGAGTGGGTCAGTATTGTGTGAGAGAAAGCCCTGGGGGAGGAGCCCCGGGTCCTGGGTAAGCGAGGAACCACAGAGTCTGCATGCTTCGCGCATGCCCCCTTCGGATGACATCTTGGCAGTCATTTCACACTACAGAAGGCACAGCATGATATTCACCCAGCATGACTATTGTCTGTGATAGATGAAAAGTCCCAGAGCAGACAGTAATTCAGGAATGAACATTGAATTAAAGAATACACTACTGTAACCTTAATGCTGGCGCTTCCCTTCCACAGCATCCTATGTGGTAAACGGGTTTAAAATGAGTTTAAATTTTTTGTGAGGATGAAAGAGGTTTCACTGGGCTCCTACCATTGACAACAAGGCAAACATAAGGAAATGGAGAGCCCGTGTCACTGATGCACCGTTAGGAAGCAAATAACAGCACACAGAAACTTAAGGCCAAAGCCCCATTGGATTCTATACCGACATCCACTTCATTCTTACTAAAAAACTGGCAAGACTACAAAAAAACCTCACTAATATTGAATGGACCCCCCCCACACACACACACATACACTTTCCTATGCTGGACACTGTACTTTCCAAATGTGCGTAAATGTCAGTGGGAAGTGAGCTCCTTGGTAGGTAGCTGGGCCTTGAACCCACATGAATGTGTTGAGCTGTTCATAGACAAATGGATTATCAAAGGAACCGCTTTGTTATAAAGCAAACCCATCTGGCCAATTGGCATTTTTCAGATGTGCTCTGCTATGGCATGAGCAGCGAGACGATTCTCACAATGCTGAGAAGTGCTTAACTGTCTTCATCCTGGTTTACCGATGCCCTCTGCTTTCCACATGACTTCCCCCAAGTCTCTTCATGTTAGAACAGGCTTTTCTTTCCAAAGGGGCATAGCACATCAAAAGCTGAGAGCTATTTTTCCATCCTGGTTTTAGAACCTGGGGAAAGAGCCCCCATCAGCTTATATGCCTACAGTTTTTTTTTTAATTTGCAATTTCCCCAAATAAAATAATGCTATTTATTTGATGCATAAAGATGTTTTGCTGGCATGTGTGTACTTGGTACCTGGAGAGGCCAGAAGAGAGCATATCGGATTTCCTATAACTAGAATTACAGACAATTGTGAGCCATCATGTGTATAGTGGGAATTGAACCTGGGTCCTCTGGAAGAGGAGCCTGTACTCTTAACTGCTTAGCCACCTCTCCATTCCCATGCCTTTGTTTTAAGAATCTTCCTTCTGAATTTGGTAGTTACTTGAGATTTTAAGGATTTCTATTGTTTCTGATACACACTTTCCCATTTGGGAATCTACTGATCTCGTAGTCACATTGCTTTCTCCATCTTCTCTGATCCCAACATAGCCTGGCTTATTCTGTGACTCCAAGAGGAATTTCAGTGGATGAAAGAGAACATTTTTTTTTTTTTAAGAGGAACAAGGAAGATTCTAAAATTAATAGACTCTCAATGATGTGCTCGGGAGTCAGGTCTCTCTGGCACAGCAGTGATGTATTCTGCTGTTGGGTAATAGAATCTAAATTCTCACAGTTACCTCAGTGTCATTTTTCCGGGAAACACTGGTTGTTCTCCTAGGGTTCCTGATCTGGGAGCCTAAGTGGAAGTGACAGGCTGCTCTGCCTGAGGAAACAATCCCAGGGCTGACCTGTCCCTGTCTGCACACCGGGCATGTGCCAGGATGCAAAGAAGAGAAGGGAGAGCAGAAATTTAGCACAGTAAGCCTCTTGGAAAGTCAGATATTATTTAGTATACAATGCATTCCTCACAACCCAGAGCTCCTTTGTTTACTGGGGGACTGCAGCTTACTGAGGCTAGTAAGCCGCTCCAGTGCCAACTGCTATAGCACATCTCTGACTTTATAGGTGGCAGGGAGACCACTTGCTAGGTGTCTCATGACAGCATTGTATACGCTAGGTAGGTCACTGACTAGTCTGCCTATCCAGATCTAGAATGACTGCCCCTCTTGAGCACAGGTCATATTTTATTAGCACGCTACATAGAGCACTCGGTGGTCCAAGCGCTCTTTCTGGTGCCTTTAAAGGGGCCATGCATAGGGCAGTGTCCATTGTGCCTTCTGTCCTATCATTTACCACCGACTGTGTGACATCATTTACCAGGCTTTCCCTCCTTCATGGTTACTCTACTCCCCGTTTGTTTTCCTAGGTCATAATACTTTTCCGGAATATGTCATTGGTATAATTTGAGCGTCTGCCCCACCCCCAGCCCCAATTTATGTGTTGGATACTTAATCTCAAAATTCATGTGATGGGGGCACTTGGAGATGAGACCTTTAGGAAGTAATTAGGATGTGATAATGTCATAAGGGTAAGGTCTCCAGGATGGCATTAGTGACTTTCCAAGAAGAGAAGGAGAGACACAGGGAGCAGGCTCACAATGTTTTACCATAGGAAGCACTCCACTGTGTTCTGTGCCAATGTGAAGGCACTCAACGGATGTCAGTACCTTGCTATTAAACACCCTAGCCTCTAGTGATGAGACAGAAATCTCTCTCCTTTGTAAATTATCAGGATGTGGTCTAACCAATGACAGAGCGGGCCACAAAAAAGCAGCACACACACAAGCCGGGTGGATTCCAAAGAGAATTGTCCAGACTTGGCAGTTCTAAGTATATCTGTTGACTCTCTTGTGTTTCATCTTTATCACTGTCCCTCGCCCTCCTTTGCTGTCAGTTCTTTCGAATTCAGATTTTAAAACAGTCCTGTGTACCATGTAACTAAGCTGATGCTTGGCCCTGCACACCTTTGGGGTTAGACTTTGTAAGACTCAATCGTTGGCTCCACCCTCTTCCCCTGTAAAAACCTGGAGAGTAAACAACTCGACTCACAGCTGTAAAAGGACAGAGAAAGCTGTCTATCAACGCTCAGCTCAAGGTCTCCACGTTTTGGCGGTGTATAGAATATACCCATTTGGACAAATGAATGCAGGCTCATACTCTTGTCAAGCACTTGGGGCTATGGAAGAGGGAACAGATGTGAGGGCCAAGGTTGCAGACGCTGGGAAGCTTCCCACAAGACTCAGGACTGGAACGTACTGGAACATGCTGGAAGGTGTGTTAAGATTGACCTGGGCAGCCCTAGGGAATCAAGAGCAGCGGTCTGAGTGGGGGCCATTCCGTTGTTCAAATGAAAGTGGTTTCTTTGAGTAATTATGGTGCCGATGGCTGAAGACACTACAGGTAAATATGCTCTAAATAGCAACTTTTAACTGTCTCAATGAGCAGTCAAGAGAAGCTTAGTCACCACACCACCAACTGTTGTCACATACCTCAAGTGCACTTATGTGTTCGGAAGACTCACAGTCAGTCTCTTAAGTGTACAGACTCTGGCTAGCCAGCACCACTTGGGCTTTTGGACCTGAAAATGTTGTGGAAGAAAAATATGCTTTTTCTCTCTACGTTAGATTTTTGTTATTGTATATCATGGGGACTTTTAGATGTAACGTGACAAACATTGATATACCATTAAGGTGGTACCCATAAAGAGATTTCAAGGAGTCAGCATTAGATAGTTAACTGTAGCTGCTTCTCTGGTTATTATACGGGGGGTACTGCAGAGGAATAGAACCAGGTGCCTTGGACCAATATAATGGGGCTCAGATTTAGCATAGGGCAGATAGGAAATGGGGCAGACAGCGATGTCTGGAAGACCCTGAAATTTAGAAAGAGAAGACAGAATCTGATAAACCATTGAATGGGGATGTTCTGATGTTTTCTATGTTGGGAAAAGACCCACCTTTCCAGTGCACTCTTCTGTGAGTGACAACTCCCCACTCTATACTCCATGAGTTAGTTTTGATCCTTAGGAGTTCATGTAAGTGGAAGTGGTAGCCATGGCAATTGCCCCCCCCCCCGCCGCCATGAGGTGTGCAAACAGCAACATCAACATCATAGCTCTCATTCCGAACTCCAAGCAAAGGCGGGGCTCTGCGTGTAGCACAGTTTCTAGCTGATGCTTTTGCTTTGTATCTTAGGGTTAGACTGAGTTCATCATACACAGCTCACACCCTCACATGCAATAGCACTGAGAAATAGGGCTAGTAGGTGCCCCGTCTGTGCAAAGGATACACATTCTAAGACTCCAGTGGAGGCCTGAAACCATTGCTAGTACAAAGGTGTGTATCGTGTATGTGTGTTTGTGTGTGAGTGTTTGTGTGTGTAAAATGTGTGTGTGTGATATTATATATTATAAATATCATATATGCATGGCAAGAGAAAAAAACAAGAGAGACAGAACCATAAGCTGTCTCCTTTTTCTATACATATCTATGATAAAATTCAAATTATAAGTTAGGTACAATGACAACCCAATTAAATAACAAGGAAATAGAACAGTCCCAGCCATTGCTGTAGTAAGAGTGATGCTTTTGTGGTCTCTCTTAAAACATTTTATCTAACCGATCGACCTGACCTCCTCCTAGTGATGGTGTGAGGTGGTTCTTAAAATGGAGCTTCACAGTTTCTCTTTAGCATAACTGTTACTTGCACTACGATTCTGGTGTTTTGGAACCCTTCCTAACTACTAAGGATTTCCTGAAACTAAGCACAGTGATCATGTGCTAGTCAAACCAATACCTAGGGACTGCTAATTGAGTAGTGGGAGGCGAGCGTATAAACGTCGTGGATGTGCTAAAGCAAAGAGACGACTCAGGTCTCGAGTAGAACAACCCAGGTGAGATGTCTTCTCACCACTCAAAATGGTACGCAATTCAAAACACAGATTATTTCCAGAAGTTTCTATTTAGTATTTTCAGACTGTGGTTGATCACAGGTAACTGAAACAAACAAACAAACAAACAAACAGACAGACAGACAGACAAACAACGGGGGGGGGGGGGACATGAAAAACGAACTGCAATTGAAATAAGACTATTGCATTCAAATCCATTCTTTGACTGCTCGGAGACTGACTAGTAGTCCTTGTGCTAAGATGGTTCTCAGTAGCCTCCATCCCTGCCCTGCAGGAGCCCCTAGCTGCCTCCAACCTTCTTTTCTAAGTGGATTCAGGTTGAGCTTTCTACATTTCTGACTCCTTTTCAGCAAGCAAACTTGGAGGCCTGTAGTGTCAGCTGAAGCGGGTGGAGCCAACACTGGTTCTCTTTCTATTCTGTCGAAGCCTGACCGTGATCACAGAAGCGTTAGTAATAGCCATTGTGGGTATAAACTTCAGAAAGACCTAAAGAAACCGGAGGACTGAATCCATACTTAAGTGGCTTGTTGAAGACAAAGTCAGAAAGTGCTTAGACAGCCGGGACCCAGCTCTGACACGTCCCGTTCTGTGAGCTCCACTGCGCATGCTTCCAAAAACTCAGCACGGAGGAGGTGGGCAGAAGCCATGGAAATTCTGTTGCGGTCTTCCAATATTCTTGGCTATAAAAGTAATATGACCACACGATTCTTGGTCGTTTCGGAGTAAAGCGCTCATAAAAAAAGTAAATTGTGAACATAAAACTGGTAAATTGGAAAATGGCCATCTGCCCTGGGAACACACTCAAGAGGCACTTTCCTCTAGCAAGAGACCACTCGGACTGCTCTATGCCTCTACGCTACCATGTCCTAGTCCGACTGTCTCATCATTTAGCTGGAGAAGGGGTTCCTGAACTGGCGTGTGGGAGGCAGAGATCAGCCTTAGGAATGAGGCTGGACTTACTCACTGCGATTTGCACAAATATCAATATCCACATGGCCTCCTCTCCGCTCTCCAAAACCGGAATACTGATCCCTAATTCCTACAAAGACGGGTCAAGGGTTTTATGTCTGGGGAGACAAAACCACAAGGCTGAATTTCATTTTGCATTGTCATTGTTGTTATGGGCACCTGTCTTGCCTTGTCTTGTCTCCTCCTCCTCCTCCTCCTCCTCCTCCTCCTCCTCCTCCTCCTCCTCCTCCTCCTCCTCCTCCTCCTGTACTTTTGAGACTGGGTTTCTCTGTGTAGCCCTAGCTATCTCGGAACTTACTCTGTAGACTAAAGTAGCCTCGAGGTCAGAAATTCACCTGCCTCTGTCTCCTAGGTGCTGAGATTAAAGGTGTGTGCCAGCACCACTTTTTGGCTTCTATCTTTTAACAGGTTAACAGGGTTTTTTTGTTTTTTTGTTTTGTTTTTGCTTTTGTTTGTTTGTTTGTGGGTTTTTTGTTGTCGTTGTTGTTGTTGTTTTGTTTTTTTGGTTTTTCGAGACAGGGTTTCTCTGTGTAGCCCAGGCTGTCCTGGAATTCACTCTGTAGATCAGGCAGGCCTCGAACTCAGAAATCTGCCTGCCTCTGCCTCCCAAGTGATGGGATTAAAGGCGTGTGCCACCACTGCCCGGCCCTTTTAACACTTTTAATAAGAGTTCCCAAGACTGCATTCTCACAGGTACAGATTTAAGGAGCGGCTGGTTGATGGGGTGGGGGAGACTGCAAGAAGTTCCAGAGACTACTGTGAGCATTTCCATCTGTCTCTAATTAGAACTAATTTTCAGAGCAGCTGAGTATGCATCTCCTCCTGCCCCGCCCCCCGCCCACCATGCCCACGCCTCAATCTAGGACACAGTTGCTCTCCTCTAGACTTTGGCTCAGGTAAGACCTTTGATTCCTTTGGTCCTTGACACATGAGCATACTTGAGCATAAGCCGTTCAGTACTCTGTTTTCCCAGGTATCTTACGAGACAGAGATGCTAAAAAGAAACTGGTGGATGCCCCGTTCACGAGTCTGTTGAGCCCTCCACCAGGATTTCAGACAGAGCAAGACAGGGGTCCTGGGTGCAGCTCTCAGTACTAGAATGGGACCTGCAAAGGCAGTGAACCCAAGCTCAGCCCAACTCTCACCAAGAAAGGGAACCTGCTCCCCGCGCCCGGCTCTTCTGAGAGCGATAGAAATGAATGACGTTCCTTGTGACTCATTCTGAGTCAGATGGGGAAGGAAAACAAGCCCATCAAAGTCTTTCAAATGTGTAAAGACTGGGCCGTTTGATTTGTGACCAAGATTGATTTGAAGAGGCAGAAGGGAAACTGTGAATGCCCTCTTTCCTTTGTTCTTCTAAGCTCTCTGTGAGTAGGCTGGATGGAGGCTCTAAGACAGGGTTCTCAACCTTGCGGGTCGAAATCCCTTTAGGAAATTTCTGTCTCCAAAGATGTTTACATTACAATTCATAACAGCAAAATTACAGTTATGAAGTAGCAAAGAAAATAATGTTATGGTGGGGACAGGGGTGTCACCACAGCTTGAGGAACTGTTTTAAAGGGCCTCAGCGTTAGGAAGGTTGAGAGGTGTGGCCAGAAACAGAGCCCTCCCTAGTCAAACAGCACCTAGCCCGGTCCCGCCTCTTTCCAGCAAGCACAATGCCCTCTTCATCGGAGTGTCTTAAAAGTCTTTGTTGCACTGAATCTTACCTACTCTAGTCTCTTTAGGGACAATATGCTCTGCTGTACATTTATTGATCTGCTAGGTGTTAGCATGTTACCATTTCTTCTAGGCTCCGCCCAACAGTTACCTAGCAACAACCACAGGACGAGCCTGGCTTGCTCTAAAAAGACTATTTGGCTTCTCTAGCTCTCTCTGACCCTCCTCCCTGCCTCTCTCTGGCCTCTCCTCCCCTTCTTTCCACGTGTTCACAGCCAGCTTCTTCTCTTTCTTTCTCTCCTTTCTCTCTCTCGCTCTCGCTCTGTCTCTCTCTGTCTCTGTTTCTCTCTGTGTGTCTTTCTCTGTCCCCTCTCTTTCTCTGCCTCTACTCCCTTCTACCCCCACCTCCTTCTCATGCACCCAATTAAACTTCATGTTATACTAGCTGGTACCTCGGGCGGATGCCTCAGCATGGGCCCACTAAGGCATCTCCTGCCACTGCATCATTGTTTTACAAAACATCACTATGTCATTAAAATTATCCAAAGCATGTGTCTTGACCAATCAAATTTACTGTTTTTACTGAATTTACTCAGCTGGAAGTCTAGAATCCAGGGGCTGGCAAACCCATGCTCCCTCTGAAGGTGCTGGGGGAGGGTGTGTGGTCCAGACCTTTTACTTCTCCACTGCAATAGCCTCAGATGTTCCTTGTCTTATGTAGAGTCACCGTCTCCCTGAGTCATTTCCTGACATCTCTTCTCTAAGTATGTGTTTTATTATATCCAAATTTCACTTTTTCATAAGAATGTCAGTCACATTGGGATTGGTTAGGATTTGCCCCTTGTAACTGGATTACTGTTGTGGTAATTATTTAAAACTACATCTGGCTTAGGCCAACTATGTAAGCTGCGGCAGCTCTGCCTGTCTCAGCCGCCATGTTTCTTGGCCGGAGGCCACGTATGCACTGCAGCTAGAACCAGCCCACCAGAAACACCAGCCCTGCCACCCACTAGATGCCAGTGTGAGAGATGGCTCTGCCAGTCTTCCACGCTGTCTTTTCAAGGCAGGGCATTGCCCAGACCATTCCGCCATCCATGTGGGCCCAGTAAGAGAATGAGATTCTAATTCTTATAGATTAATCAAAGGCTTTATATGTTTGATAATGATTAATAACAAGATGCCCATACAAAGAGAGTTGTATCCCAATTAGCTAACCTAATTATAAGTTTATAAGTTGCTCCCCAAGAGTGCTCTCCATACCTGTGTGTCTCTTCACCCTCCTACATCTCTGCCCTCTCTAGCTCCTCCTCTTCCTTTTTTCTCTTCCTCTCCCAACTCCTCCCCTTCCTCTCCTTACTCCTCCCACCTTAACTCCTCCTACAGATTACCACCACAAAGATCCTATTTCCAAATAAGGTCACACCTCAGGCCGCAAATGCTAGCTTTTGGAGTGTGTGTGTGTAGGAGATGTCATAACTGAATCCATGATAGAATATGAGCTTTGATGACCAGAGGTGGGACTCAGAGCTTTCACCATTTCTCACATATGTCTATATTCTCTCAAAGGAATTAAGTCATCTGGGCATCATAGTATTTCCCTAGAAAGCAGGTATTTCCCTCACCATGGAAACTGGAAGTGATACATTTAGCACTGAGCATTGCAGAGATGACCCATTTGGGCTCAGAAAGGTCTTGAAGTCTAGATGTGTCTTCACACTAAAACAGGAAGCTGAGTGTTCCTCTATCAGTGTCTGATGGGCTGAGCCTCTAGATGCTACAGATATTGCTCAGGGGACAACTCTAAGCAGTGTGTCCTTTCCATGTTCCCACCCAGTGATGCCATCAGGACCTGCCTGGGTTGGGGCTGGCCCCCTCAGGAGGCTGTGACTGAATGGAGCCCTAACCGTGACACTCAGGCTCTGATGTGTGTGAAGACCAGGCTTGACCCTGGCCACTCCTTCGGGAGGTGACGTGATGGTGACCATGGCATCCTATTTCTGGCATCTATTCTGTTTCACTGGATTTAGCTAACAAATATCTGCTTCAAACAATACTCCTTGTGACTGGAAAACCTGTATTTGCTCTTCTGCTATGAAGCTATCCAATCTATTACAGGTTTGAGACACAGTCAAATCATTAAACATGGCACTTCAGTTTATGTTAAAGATAATTAATACTCAATAAAGAAAATGGAAAATGAATACTGTTCTTTTATTTTCATCCACATTTCTAGAAAATAAACTTGATGTGAATCTGATATTTGTTGGTCTTTTCTACATGCCTGGGTACCACACCCATGTTAGCACACTTCATTCCTATAGAACCGCCGCCATCGTGTTCTGTTCATTCTATGGATGGGTAAATGCAGCCATGGGGAGGTTTGGATGCAGACCTGTCTCTGCACATGTCAGTTTAACATTCACTTCTAGGCTTACCTCTTCAAAAATCTTTCTCTGATAAACTCTACCTAAAGGATCTCTTTTCAAAGACCCTTTTTTTTTTTTTGAAGGCACTGCTTCTGTAGCTTGTAAAACAAAACAAACAAAAAAACACAGATGTTTTAAAAATGCTGTTTAAACACATGTATTCATGTCCTTACCTCAACTTAAACGTATGAAGTAAGGAATAGTACCACATTTACATCCAGTGAATATAGCACAATGTTAACGGAAGGTTGACTTTACCTGGGAAATCCTTACCTTGGAACACACACGTCTGATTTCTCTGCACTACTTTTGCAGGTTTGGAGCGTTTTGTGGATTATAAATCTACTCCTCCAGTCACAGGCTTGATTTTTCACACTTTGCTCAGGGTAAGAGCAGGGCTTCTTGGGGGTGGGGATGGCTCTAGTCAAATATAACTGTGAACCTGTCATTGTCTTCAGAGAAAGGGGATGAATGGAGTCAAACTCCTCTATGGCAGAGGTTGGGCCATCTGGGATGAGCTGAGGCTGGTTTTGACCTCACCTCTCTTCATGAGGAATACAGAGAACATGAGCAGCAGGCCTTCTCTTGGTTTCCGGTGCTCTCTCTCACGTACAGGAGATGCTCACGGGTGGCCTCACAGTGAACCATTGCAGTGGGTATTCTCTGAAATTCCTTCTGAGATCAGAATGCTTTGTTCTCTAATTGCTATGGTAGACTACCTGGCAGAACCACCGCTAGGAGGTAAGGTTTATTTTGACTAGTGATTTCAGAGAGTAGAGTCCATCATGGCGGGAAGACATGCCCAAGCATGGGATAGGGATATGGCTTTTCAAATGACAGAAACACCAGGAAGCAGAGGACATGGCAGGGACAGGTCAAGGGTACCATATCCCCAAGTACCCACCTCCATTGACTTACTTTTGCCAGGAAGCCCTACCTTCTAAAGGTTTCATAGTCTCTCAAGTCGGGGATCAAGTATCCAAAGACAGGAGCCTGTGGGGTACACTTCACTTCACATTAACCATACATAGGTATCATAGTCCAGGGGCTAGGAAGACTGTCTATTTACTATTTTGGGTTTAGAATATGTCTAAAGTCTCAGGAATCGAGGGCTTGATATCCAGCTGATAGAACTATTGGGAATGGGTACAAATCTTAGTCAGATGAAGTAGATTGTTGAGGATTTGTCCACTAAGGCTATACTAGGACCCTGGTCCCTTCTTTTCTATTCGATGGTTTCCTCTACACACTTCTGCCTCTCCAAAGATGATCCAGGTCAAGGAACTGTGTACTAAAATTGTGAATCAAGAGAGATCTTTCCTTCATTGAAATTGATCATCTCAGGCATTTTGTCACAGTGACTCAAAGCTTACTGATGCAACCCTTCCCAGTCCTTCCCTTGGCTTCACCCACCAACATCACGTTCATGTGTGAGACCAGCAAAGCCACTCAATACGCTGACCTTGACAATTGAGATCCAGTAAAAACTTAAAGGTCCCTCTCTGGTGTGTTCTCACTTATAGACCCATGAATCTCGAGTTTGTGCTTTGTCTTTTGAAACAGGGTTTGACACTGTAACCCAGACTGGGTTAGCTCACGCTGACCTTCAATTTGGCAGTCATTCTCCTGGCTCAGCCTCCTCAATACAGAGATAACAGACATGAGCCGTACTCCCCAGCCATGAAGTTCGTTCGATTCCAGCTTTACTTAGTCTGAATGTACGAATGTGCATTTGTCGGATGAACTGACATAGAATCACAGAGCTATGCACTAAGGACTCCCTAATAACAATTTTGAATTCCAAGGGGCTCAGTGCCTTGGGGGAATGAATGGCCAAAGAATGAAGCAAAAGATAAATGCCTCCTACCCACATCCTTCCTTTCCACCCATATGCAAGAAGAATGTGAAAAATGGCAAACTTTCCCTGCCTGAATCCTCCTGTTTCCCTCCCGTTTCTCTGCCCCACCCACTCCAAAGCACACTGATAAGAAAGAACTGGAATTTGCAAGCCCTCAATGCTTCGTTTATTTCCCATCTGTTTCCTAAATATATGCCCACGCCTTTAGACTTTTAAAAATGTCTGCCTTGCAACTCCAGGCATGGGTGACAGTCTCAGACAAAGCAATAGGGCCGTTCTTATTTACTGTTGCATCTGTGCCGTGGCTGGATATGGTTCATTTACCTGTAGGAAAAGGGACAGTGACTGGAAAAGAGGATTACAGTATATCCAGAGGCAATCAAGGGAAGAAAATAAAGCAACTGCCAAGAGGGTATTAAAAGCAGAGCTATGCACAGAGGCAGAGAGCTTAGAGACAGAGTACAGGAAAGATCTTCCAGCAGCAATTTCTAGACTTCGTAAATCTGTAATCCTATCAGTCGCTAGGTGGTACAATTCTATTTCAGGCAATTTAGCAAGTAAACATAGCTTGCTGGCTTTGTTTACAATTTTATTCAGAGCATCACTAAAGGACTGTTTTTAATTGACAAATTCCTTTAAAGCAGCTCAGCCTAAGCTATGGAGAATATATTTAATAAATATATACATTATATATGTTATATACTTATATATAATATATATAAAACATATTTATGTATAATTTATATCTTTTCTATTATGTAGTTTCTATTATATATATATTTATATATATTATATTTTTCTTATATATATATTCTTTTTTTTTCTTTGCTGAGGCTCAAACTCAAGACCTTGCATATGCTAAGCACATATCCCACCGCTGAGCTATATACTCCCAACCTGAGAATGCATATCTTAATTCTTTCTATACACATGCACAAAGAATGTGGAGGTATCTGGGGTGTTCAGCATGTGGGCTTAGACGAATCCACAGAATGTGGGTAAAATTGAAAAATCTATTTTTATTTAACACATGCACTTGCCATGTAACATACTGAGTATGGGGGGGGCATACATGTTAAAGATAAATATGCAACAGCAAGCAATTACTATGAGAGGCGGCTGCTTTTGATGATCATATCTCCTTCCACCCCGCAGATTTTCCTTTTATTGAGCTTCTGGGAAGAGATGGCAGAACAGCCTCACACTTGTACCCATAGCTGATCTAGATCTCTATCTACTCTCTGTAATTAGCAGTTCCACTGACCGACTCCAGCGGCTTCATTACTGGAGTCCTACCTTACTTTTGGCCCCCATCACACTGAGCCTCTCAGCCTGTGACTCTGTTGGTCTTCAAAGAAAGTTACTCAAATGAACAATAAGATCAGCTCGGTGGGACGTGACTCATCCTGTGTCCATCCTACCCACTTACACATACACCACTCCCCAAAGAGCACTGACATAGTGAGTCATGGCGGTAGGTCTGAGAAACAGCAGTGGCTGGAGAAACCAGGACGATGGAGATGGTGGGAGGGAAGAGAAGATCAAAATTCAATTTGTAGTATCTTTGTGAATGATTCATTGAAAGAGTTGAACCAAGAGGGCTTAGAAAAGGGTATGATTCATACCATACAAGGTGAGGAGCTGGGAAATTTCCTTTCCCCCTTTTGGCCCTGGTAATGAGTGTACAAAATGAGATCAGCCTTAAATGTTAAGTCAGAGTGGTTTATGGAAGAGAGCTCAGCTTTGGGAGTAGACTGCTGTGAGTTCAAATCTCGTACCTGTCACTTAACAACTATGACCAGAGCAAATTAGTTGGTCTCCCTGATCATCCATGTGCCCATTCATACAGCTGCGAGAATATATTATATTCAAATGAGAGGGAAGGCTAAGATGGGTCATAGTGATAGACTGGCATACTTCTCAGTAATTTATATTCTATCGGCTATCTATTTCTATATGATGAATTACCCCAAACAGCATGGCTTCAAGCAACACATATTTATTATTTCATAGTTTGTACGGGTCAACATTCCAGATATTGCATACCTGGTTCCTCTGGCTCAAGACCTCTCCCAAGGCCACATGGCCATCTGAAAGCTCTGTCAAGGGAGGACCCATCTTTAAACTTACTCACATAGTGGTCTTTGGCAAACAGGGGTTCCTCACTGGCTATTGTCCAGAGATGCCAGTTCCTTGGCATTTGGACCTTTCCATAGAACAGCACACAGTGTGGCAGCTGGCCTTTCCATAGAGCAGCACACAGTGTGGCAGCTGGCTCAGCTTAGAACATCAGACAAAGAAGTGAGGGAAGATATGGACAAAGCCTCAGCTTCCTGACATCTGGCAGAAAAGGATAGCATGTAACTTCTGTACTATACTGTATTGTGTTTTTTTTTAACCAGGTTTCAACTGTGACCCAGGCTGGCCTGTGACTTACTAGGTAGCCCAGGCTGGCGTAAAACTTATGGCACTTCTACTGGCTTGGTCTGCTGAGTTCTGGGATAATGGGTGTGAGCCACCACACCTTGGCATAATCGCTCATTACTTTCATCATACTTGACTCAATAGAGGATGCTCATACTGTCTGTCCTATGCCCAACAGGAAGGAAATGACAGAAGAGGGACAGGATCAGCTGAGCTACCTTAGAGGGTACCCATCACACTCATGTACTCAATAGATACTTATTAAAGGTCTACTGTTGTCACGCATTATGCTAGGTGACTAAACATAAAAATATATAAAGCAAGACATAGCACCTGATCCAGTGAAGGTCATACAAGGACACACACACATACACACACACACACACAGAGAGAGAGAGAGAGAGAGAGAGAGAGAGAGAGAGAGAGAGAGAGAGAGAGAAGGTGAATTCATCCAAAATTGCACCCCATGTTTCCAACAAATCAAGCGGAGGAACAGATGAACAAAAGGAGGAAGGAAGGGAGGGAGGGAGGGAGGAAGGAAAAAGAGAAGAAAGAAGGAAAAGAAAAAGTATCCTGGAGTAAAGTCTTGTGGTAATCTAGGAAAAGAGGAGAGAGATAGAATATCCCAGGCAGTTACAATATTATATGTCAATGTCCCAACTTACTGTAGTACTCTTTAATTTTTAATCACAAATTAATTTACAGCACACACCAACTTGGGAAAAGGTACTTCCCTTGAGTACTTAGTTGATGTCACTTCAGTCCATAGCTATACAACCCTGAGATACTATGTTCACAGCTCAGAAAAGACTTTCAATGGATACTGGATTCTAGCGAGGAGATGTGCTTCAAATGTAGACTCTAGTACCACAGGTCGTATACTGCTCATCAGCGCCAGTATGAATTTTGTGGAATCTCAGAAGCCCAGCCTCCGACCCAGAGCTCCAGAGCTGGGGAGCTCATGAATCACCCAGGAAGCCAGGGCTCGTCCCTAAAAGAGCCTTCAGGGAGTGTGGGCTCTGATCACAGATATACATTTCTACCAAGCAGGGGATCACACCACAGCCACAGTGCCACACTCTGAGTAGCCTATTCTAGGTTCCTGGAACACAAATGATTGACTGTTCTGAGCTGTGTCATGATCATTCTAGTCACTGGGTTTGGGTTCTCATCAACACTCAACAGAGCTGAAACAGCAGGCTCTACGGTCTTCTCACTGTCTCTAATGTCATTTTTGCTGTACTCTGCCCTTGGCTAACTAGCCTATCTCTGTTGGATAAGTAGCTTCTAAATTCCAGACCTTGTGACATTCTAATACTTAAAGTCTCAAAGCTCCCCTCCTCCACTGCCCCTTGCCAAAGTCCCAACCACTTACTTATACATTCCGTGTCCTGGTTCTTATATCCTGCAGCAACAGATTTGTCTACTTCTGCTTCCTCTTTCCCCAGTGTCCCAGGCAGCACTCAGCAATTCCCCTTCCCAAAATCTACAAATAATCTTCCTGTTTCCAAGCATCATGGAAAACTCAGACTGTGCCTTGAAAGATTCTTTCTTGCTCATTCTCAAAGATACGGCTCAAACAGACATGCTGACCTAAAGCTTTCTCTGGTCCCCACTGTTCTACTCAATACTTACCCATCCTCGGTGCTCCAGTAGGGCTCTTACCACCAGTCTCTCTCTTCCAAGACACTAGCAGAATTAATGTCTTTGGTACATGTGTGCTGCTGTCTGCTATGAGTTCTTTAAGAGAAAAGGCTGTGTCTAGACGTGGGGACCAACATAGAGCCTGGCATCAAGTTTGCATTCAGTAAATGCTTGCTGAACGCTAATGAAATGACATGTTCCACTGTGTGGCACTTGGTGACAGTGATGCTGAATTTGTCCCCTCCTCTTGAGATGAAAAGGCTGCAGAAGCTGGGGAAATTTTAACGAATTGTTATAGTTTAGGAAATTTTTTCTTCCCAACAGTAACATTGACTTTCTGGTCAGCTTTAAAGCAATTAGAAACAGCATCCTCTTTCCAGTCTCTCCCCATATTGAGAATGACTCTGATCAGGTCCTTTCTCATTTCATACCTTTTAGGAATTTGGAGGGACCTGTCCAAGCTGGTTTCCCAGGTGGGTAGCCAGAGCATTCAAGTCTGGTGCAAGAATACAATCTCGACTGGGAACAATTACTACTGTTGTCGTTGTTGTCGTTCCTATTAGGGAGTAACACTAGGACATGGATGAGCTATGCTAGAAGCTTCCAAAGAGTCCAAGTTCTAAAATGCTGACTAAGGCCTTTATCAAACCCAGTGGGAGCAAGAGTCCCAGTGTCTGAGCTAGAAGAAACATTTGCATGAGGGAGATGAGCTTGAACACCAACAAATGGACACAAGGAGAGAGGGAAGTAATTGGTATACCCCCAAAGATTAGCCTCAAATTCTGCTGGCACGGCATCCTGGCATATGAGAACTAGCAGGGTTGTAATAATATCTTAGAATATTTTCTGCAGCAGTAACAAAACACCTGAGACTCGGTAGTTTAAAAAGGAAAGATAATTTCCCTCAAGGTTCTAGAGGCTGGAAGCTGTCTGCAGGGAAAGCTTCATACTGTGAGAAATGGGAAGAGAAGGTGGGCACCTGTAAAGGGTGAGCATTGGAAAGCGTCATTGTATAATAAGCCACTCCCCCAGGAAAGACACTAATTTCCTAAAGGCCCTCTTCCTAAGACAAAATTCAGCATGAGTTTTAGAGGGACAAATCTGAGCAGGTGGATGCACCATGTATCTTTAAATTTGTTCGTGTGGCCTACAGTACGTAAATAAAGCTTCTTAAAACATAAATAGTTTCTGTGTGAGCTATGCTAGGCTTCATGGCTTTTTATGGTATTTTGGTTATTACAGAGAAACATTTATGGGAGAAATCCGATGTTATTTTCAGGTTGGGCTAATCATGAGTATTTGGACCCGAACATAAAAGATCTACTCAACTTACAGAACAAGGCAGTAATATATCACCAAGGCATACTCTCAGCCCAGTTGAAGACTACTGGAAGTCACTAAGTACTTAAAGCTATATTAATTTAAAAGTTTCTCCAATAAAAATTATATATATATATCTTTAAGCTAGCCCCAAAGAAGATTAAGCAATGAGTCATATTACTTACAAAAGTTTTTTTTAAAAAAAACAGAATAAAATTCTTTTGTACATCAAGCTGCCCACACATACTTAAAAAGAGCTGGAAGTTGGAGAAACTGTAATAAGCACAAAAATGACTAGGAATCAATTCTAGCCATCCCACACACCCACAGGAATGAGGCACTGGGGGGGGGGGAAAAAGTAAACAAGCCAGCAGCTGATGTTCTTGCTGTTGGAAAGGGTTGATGTAAAGTCAGGGGGTACAAGGCTAATGCTATTGTGTGTCAAGGTTCTTCTTTTCTTCTCCTCCTCCTCCTCCTCCACCTTCTCTCCTTCTCTCATTCTTCTCTTCTTTCTCTTCCTTCTCCTTTTTTCCTTCTTTTCTCCTCATCCTTCTCCTTCTTTTCCTTCTTCTCCTTTTCTTTTTCCTTCTCCTTCTTCTTCTTTTCTCTTCCTCCTTCTTCCCTTCTCTTCCTCCTTCTCCTCCTTCTTCTCCTCTTCTCCCTTCTTTTCCTCCTTCTCCTCCTTCTCCTTCTCCTCCCCATCCTCTTTCTCCTCCTTCTCTTTCTGTTGTTAATTCAGTATTTACATGCAGATTCAATTTCCCACTTGCTATTTTTTCCCTCTGCCTCTTTAAACCATACTGGGTTTTTCAGTGTTTTTCTTCCTAGGTCATCGGTCAGCTTGTCTTTGTGTTTGGAACCAGGCAGTTCCCAGGGCAAACAGAAGGGACTGTGGTGGCTCCCACAGTCCCATCGGTAAAGCTGGTGTCTCACAGAGTGTTCTCTCATTTCTAGCTGTGTTTCTCTGGGCAGGCGTGTCGATGACTACCATGCCGTGACAACAGCCTCGGTCCTTGAAGTCCCCAAACAAACGACACTATTTTATGATACCACAGAGATAGCTGGATGGGTGACCATCCCGTTTCCCCCTCCTTGTGGTCTGTCAGGCAGCTCTCAGTCAGGTGGCAGCTGGAGCTATAATAGTCTGAAGACTCAACTGGGGTGCTGGGATGTCTGATTTGCTCTCCCTGTCCTCATAGCCCAGGGGCCTCTCCTCTCTCCAGTCCCTCTGGGTTGCTCGTACAAGGGCTTACAGTGTCTTACCTGACATCTCAAGCCTTAAAGTGCAAAAAGCAGGCTTCTAGGCATCCTTGGGTCCTACATCCAGCATACTGTCACATCAGTCCTATTAGATGAGCTCACGTGGGTGGAACAACACATAAACATGAAGACTTAGGTTCAGTTCATTGATACCTGTGAAGATTAAACTCTCAGCTTCATGGAACTGAGAAGCACCTAGGAGACTACAGAAGCGCATCTCCAGGTGTGTCTGTGAGGGTGTTTCCAGAGAGGATGAACTCACTGGGGAAAGATTCCCTCTCTATGTGAACACGATTCCATGGGAGGGAATAGACAGAATGAGAGGGAAGATGGAGGAAGCCCCGACTTGTACGGCATCCTCTCTTTTCTTTCTAAGATTCCTAGTCACCATTATGTGGCTGTACCATGCCTCCTTCATCTTAGAAGAAATCTCTCGTAGGTACCTGGTCACAGGCATCCATAGCCAATGTTTGAATGCTGTCTATTAGAGGGGGAGACATCCTAGCAACCTTGTAGAAGGTCAAGAGATCAAGTTGGCAATGCCACTCGTGCTGGCTAGTTTTATGTCAACTTGACACAAGCTAGAGTCATTAAAGAGGAAGGAGCCTCAACTGAGAAAATGCCACCATCAGATTAGGCTGTAAGCAACCCGGTAAGGCATTTCCTTAATTACTGACTTATGTGGGAGGGCCCAAGCCATTGAGGGTGAGGACAACCTGGGCTGGTGGTCCTGGGTTCTATAGGAAAGCAAGCCATGGAGAACAAGGCAGTGGGTAGCACCCCTCCATGGCCTCTGCATCAGCTCCTGCCTCCAGGTTATTGGCCAGTCTGAATTCCAGTCCTGACTTCCTCTGACGATGACTAACACGTGGAAGGGTAAGCCAAGGTTGCTTTTGATCCTGGTGTTTCATCACAGCAATAGAAACCCTGACTAAGACACCACTGAGTTCAGGAGTTAATCAGCTTTGTCAACTAGAATTCAAACAATCCTTTCCTCCCAGCCCCCGCCTGCTCAGGCTTTTACTCTACTTCTGTAGCACTGTCTCTGCAAACATCTACAAAGTTTGGTTTTAAGCCCATGTCATCCACACAGTAGTCATAGAAATAATAGAAGTTTTCTTTGAAAGTAGGTCCTAATCAACAGAGAAACTGGTGACGGCTTGTTCTTTTTGTTGGTTTGTTATGTGTATATATTATTTTATGTATTTATATGAAATATAGTATCTAAAGATGAGGGAGGAAAAATGATGTGGTTTTTTAAAAAATGTTTGTGGTGCTTAGTGCTCATTGCCAACTTAACAATGTACTTAAATACCAGAGACTTATGGGGAACATCTCATTCAAACCACTATAGGTGACATCAGCATCTATTATTCTGTGCTTCCTGACTGTAGAGGTAATCAAACAAGCTGCCTCATGCTCCTGGTGCCACCATGTCCCCACCATAATGGACTTCACCTTTAAACTGTAAGCCAAGATGGACCCTTGTCCCCTAAGTCATTTTGTCATACATTTGTCTCAACAGCAAGGAAAGCAACTAATACAACATTGTATCCATTTACTTCTGCAAAGGACATCATTTTATTTTTCTTTATGCTTGAATAAAACTCGACTATCTTAGGTCCTTTTCTGTTGTTTCCATAAAATTCCTGACCAAAGCAGCTTCTGAAAGAAAAGGTTTATTTTAACACACAGTTTAAGCTATAGCCTACTGTGTCAGGGAAGTCAAGGACGTAAAATCTTGAAGCAGCTAGCTAGAGTAAGACCAGGATCAAGAGTAGAAAGCAAGAGTGAATGTATGTTAGTGTTCAGCTCATTTTCTCCTCCTTATACAGCCCAAGTACTGTCCAGGAAGTGGTCCCACCCACAATTAAGGGTATCTCCCTTTGTCAGTTAATGTGAACAGGATAATCCCCTATATCCATGGTGATTCTAGAGTCTCTCAAGTTGACAATTAACACTGACCAGCACATCCAGTGTGTGTGTGTGTGTGTGTGTGTGTATGTGTGTGTATGTATGTGTGTACATACATATGTATATATGTTCATGTCTATCTATATGTGTCTATATCTATTAACATCTATATAGATTTATCTATTCATTTGTTGACAGAAATCTAGGCTGATTTTATAACTTGGGTATTGTACATAGAACAAGTAAATATGGGTGTACGGGTGTCTTTGTGATACACTGACTTAGAGTTCTTCTAATACATAACCATTTTTTTTCCAGTCCTATGACAAATGTCATTGGACTTTTATGGGATTGTTTTAAATCTATAGGGTTTTTTTTTTTTTTACAACATTAATTCTGCTGATCCATGATCACAGGGGCGCCTTTTAAACAACTCTCTGTTGATGCTTTTTTGTTTGTTTGTTTCTTTAAAAAAAAGCAGTTTTAAACATTAGCAAGGAAGAACGAGATAAATCATGGGCAAAAAAAATGAGACCCTCAAGCACCAACATGTCAAGAGTTAGAATAACTATAGCTGGTCTATAAACACTAGCTAAAAGACAAATATCAGCAGAATGAATAAGCAACCATGTCTACAGTGAGCCCGGTTGGTTATATATAGAATAAACTAAAAATCAGGAAGACCTAAGTTTGGATCATCATGATGAAAGTACAAACTAGATATTTCTGTAACCTCAGAGGTTGGAGCAGGGGATGCAGAGACAGAGAGAACTTCTTGGGCTCACTGGCCAGCCAGTCTAGATGATATATCACACAAAGTATCCAAAAAGTGCCAGTATTAATACCATATGAAAGGTATTACAGATCAAAGACAACTGTCACAACAAAGGTTAGATCAATCCTAACAGAATCTGGGCAAATTATCAGAGCTTCAAAATACATGAGGATGAAAACTGTGGGGGGTGACTTACACAAAGCCACTGTTGTGATTGAAAACCAGCTACAGGACAGCAAGAAAGATCTACCTGGAGGTAGGTCTCAGTGACACCACTGACCAATCAGATCTTGCAGGTCTCCCTGCCCAACAACAGAGTACACAGTGTTGTCAAGTCTCTTCAAAACACGTGTTCCAAGATAGCCTGTCTCCTGACTCATTCAACAAACCTTTGTGCCAAGATAGTCTCTCTCTTGAGTCATTCGACAAACCTTAACAAACAGGACTGAAATACAGAGTGCATTCTGCCTACAGTGGATTCAAACTAACAGCCAGTAACAGAGAGATAACAAGAAAATCTCCTAATGCTTTTAAAAAATTTTTTGGTTTTATATATATGTTGTGTCTGCATATATGTTTATGCATGGGACACATGTGTGAGTGGGCTTACCAGTGTGTGCACATATGGAGGCCTGTGCTAGACGTTGGGTCTTTTTCTCTGTTATTCTCTCCTTTTCTTTCTTTTATTGAGACACTGCCTTTCACTGACCCTAGACCTTGCCTTTTCATCTAGACTGGCTGGCTAGTGAGCCCAAGAAGTTGCTTGTCTCTGCATCCCCCTGCCACAACTTCTGAGGCTACAGAAGCACCTGGCTTGTACTTTTATGATGATGATCCAAACTTAACTCTTCCTAATTGCAGAGCAAGACCTTTTGCCAATAAGCACTCTCCCAAGCCTGGCCAAAATATTCAAGCATCGGGTCTTTTACTACACACCAAAAGCATGCACGTTTGTGCGCGTACACGTGTGTGCGCGCGTGTGCACACACACAAACACACACACACACAGAGAGAGAGAGAGAGAGAGAGAGAGAGAGAGAGAGAGAGAGAGAGAGAGAGAGAATATCTATACCCACCCACAGTTTTGTTAACTGTCTTCAGGACAGAATAAGGAGTTCATCTTCTCCCAAGAAGTACATTTATTCACCTGTATTGAGTGGGAGATTCAGTCCTTCCTGCTTCTTAAAGAGAATCTTAGATAATTCTATCTATGTTTTTCCCCCTCTCTGGCCCCAACTATTACTACCAATGTTTGGTTTGATCAAACATTGTCAGATTTCTTCCAGAAAAATTAATTTACATCTCAGCTTTTCCTATCACCAGTTTAGCTTCTTTCCTTCCTTCCTTCCTTCCTTCCTTCCTTCCTTCCTTCCTTCCTTCCTTCCTTCTTTCTTCCTTCCTTCCTTCCTTCCTTCCTTCCTTCCTTCCTTCTTCCTTCCTTCCTTCCTTCCTTCCTTCCTTCCTTCTTTCTTCCTTCCTTCCTTCCTTCCTTCCTTCCTTCCTTCCTTCCTTCTTTCCTTCCTTCCCTCCTTCTTCAGCCCCTTCTCCCTCTCTCTTTCTTCATCTTTGTTGGGGACACAAAGATCCTCGTGTCCACAGATCATCAGCAAAACCAGGAATGTTAAACACATTGGGGCCTCTTCACAATGGAAGAGATAAAACACCTGTTTTCCTGTCCACAAGGCTGAGAGTGGGTTTTGTTGACGATCTGGGTGACCTTTTTGCTATGTATGGAGGCAGACAATGTTTTGCTATAGAGGCAGACCTCACCCAAATTCCCTGGAATAATTATCCCAGACTCTTCCATCTCTGGACCATTACCTCATCCTTAGGGGAGATGTCACATGTACTTCATGGCCTGCTGACCTCTGTGTTGTCAGTCAGAGATCACACTAGATTCTAGGCCTTTGGTATACATGGACTTTGTAAACAAGTTTCTATGTAGTCACTTCTTAAACTTTATTGTGCACCTGGGTTGAAAAGACTGTTGCCTGGAAACCTTTTCCCAAATTGTGCGTTTGTTTTAAACATGCTGACCATGAAGCACAGGGCATTAGACTTCCCAGAAATCAGATCCAGGTCAATGAAGTCAATCTGACCCTGGTTTGGATTCTCGTCTCTCCACACAGTTTGCTTTTCTGTCTGGCACCTGCAGGGATCTCTCTCATCTTGTTTGAGTCTCAATATCTTGAACCACTACCTTTCCACATCTTCCCCCTGACTTACAACTTTCTGCTGTCTTAAATATCCCTTTACCACTGCTTTGGTAGAACTTACTTTGGTAAGGGGTAGATGACTGACATGTGGAACTGTGGTTTCTTAACTATAGTTTGGTGTCGTTTAAACTAAAATCCAACAATTGGATAGAAAGTCATGCACATGCAAACTTTTCAGAAGAACAATAGCTCACCCTGGGCCAATCATCTTCCAGACATTGTGCCGACTATTTGAGCTCTGGCTCACCACAGACCTGTGAAATGATCAGATTGTCATTATTGTAGCTCTGATATCAAACTAAAGGACCACATGAGAATATGGGATACACAACATTTAACTCCAGGACATGTGCCCTGTCCGACAGCATGGCTTAAAGAAATTTGAAGAATTAAGTAAAAGCATGATTCACACGGACAATGGTTAAGTTTTTTTAACAGAAGTTACACTCAATGGAGATGAGAGGAGATTAAATGTTCAGGTACTGGGGGAACTCCCCAAAGCACCCAGGTCCAGAGGGCACAAAGGCAGTCACAGAAACAGCAGCGGTGTCCATGCAGGAGACTTCATGGGACCTTGTTGCTAGTGGGTGAGGTAGATACCCCAAAAGAGATGAGAAATAGAGGAGGAGTTGTCTGCCCTTCCAAGAAGCATGAATTCCATCCATACAAGGCTAGAGAGCTGGAGGCAATAAAATCTAAGTGTTCCCCACTTAGAAGTCTCTTCTACAAACATATATGTGTCTGTACAAGGACATTTCTTATAGTATTCTCTGTAAACAAATGAGCTGAATGTTGTGACAGTTGTTTAGAAAGAGTTAAACCAGCGAGCAACACTCAAACAGTAATGGTCAGGTTTTAACAGAGCAAAGTATCTTTGTAAAGAAGGAAGAGGAAGGACTTCTGAGGTACATTGTTAGATGAAGGAAACATGAGAAGAAACAGCAATTTGCATGGTGTGACCCCATTTGTGTAAGAAAATAGTCTTTCTATTCGTCACCCTGCTTCTCTATGGGACACCTCCATTCTTTCTCCCTTTATTCTGCTGGGCTGGAGAGAAGGCCTGTCCATCATTTGAGTCTGAGTCCAGAAAAGAAAGAGATTCTCAATATAAACTAGCAGAGGGAGCAAAGAAGAAAATGCAGCTCCTCGGAGAGAGGGCTTCATTATTGTACAAGTTACATTGGTTGGGAGTGGCTTCTTGCCCTGGGTAGGATGGCCAAATCAAAATGGAGTCACTGGATCTGAAGTTGCTTGCAGGGCCACCAAGCCAGCCAAGCCAGTTGTTTATTTAACTTTCTGAGGTATCAACAGAGTAAGAGATAACAGCTAGATCCAAACAAGCCTGTTTTAGCTGACGGATATTTCTCCTCCAGTTTAACTAACTTGTACCAGGAAAGTACCTTTGAAACTGCTGCTGTCCCTTCTCCATTTCCGCTTCCTTCAGGCTTCTGTTTATAAAACCAAACGTTCTCTGCTCAGTCGCTTTTGGTGTGTATGGAGTGGGGTGGGGTAGACGTCAGCGCCTTACCCACTGAGCTTTCTCTTCAGTCCATCATGCTGTCTTGACAACGGAGTTGATGGAAGGGCAATTAATTCTTGGAAGGAAGGAAAAAAGGTGAGGACATGGGAGAGAAAAGGGGCTATTGGGTTCTTTTATTACTAAGTACATCTTTGGACTTGACTTAATATAAATGGCATTATTATTTTATAGCTTATTGGAAAAATATGGGATGGAAAAGAAGTTTTAAGTGCAACACTCTCACATCTACAGAGCGGAAGTATTCGAAGAGAACAAGACACTGGAAGCAGACAAGAGAATATTTTATTCCAGCCCCGTAGATGAAGGTTGACACCTGGGCAGTGGCCACATAGAAGCAGGAAGAGGGATTTCTGAGAAATATTTTGGAGATGAGATGGGTGAGAGAGCCAGTGATGCTGTTAGCTGCTAAATAGGGCCCGTGCCTTTGAGCGCAAACTCTCACATGTAAGGACCAGAAGCTCCTTTGACCGAGCTGTCAATGCACCTTCGGAGTTTTGAGATCTTTTTTGTTTTGGTTGGAACTCTGTGAGAAACATCTAAGAAGGCAGTCGGGTTACCTGAGTCACTTCTGTCTCGTTCTATCGAGCAAGCTAGAGTAAATTTGGTTGATTTCAACAGCCCAACTGAGCATGCCAGGAGTGTTTCTGGCCTCCATCTACTTTGAAAGTGCGATCTATATAGAATGCGCATGCTCAGGAATGTGCGTGCCCTCAAAGCGCTTTATGATTTAAATCCACAAGCTTCCTTTGTTGGGGGAGGGGCGTTGCTTTGGGAAAACTCCAGGTTCTCCATACCTGTTGCAGTAAAACTTTCTGCTCGAGGTGTAAGTCCACTGTATTATAAAGATTCGGGTTAAGGTGGACAATCATAGAAGTGGAAAAACGAATTTTCAATGTCTGGGACACAGGACAGAGTGTGAACAGATGGCAGAACGGGCAGAAGGCTGATTTGGGGAGCTGGTGTGGAGGGTAAGATGTCTAATGGAATTCAGAGCCTGTTGATATCACAACTGAATGCACACGACTCCCGGAGGTGGTCCGATAGATGACTGAGAGCAGAGAGGCTATGATCTATTTTACTACGCAGACAGGGCTTGGTAGCATAGAAAGAAAGCACAAAAGCCTCAAACCTCATAACTGCCGTAGATTTCACACCACGCCATAAGGATATTTTGCCAAGGACTCTCTACATGACAGTGTGGCCATAAGATTGAAGGGAGCTGAAACTCTCCTATTACCTAGAATCATAGTAACTGTCATAGGTCACAGCGCTAAGCATGGCTCGTGTTTGTGGTGACGCTGGTGTAAGCAAGCCTATTGCGTGCCAGTAATACGGAAAGCCTAGCCGGGTGGTTATCTACAGTGCATAGCACTTTATGTTGATATTTTTGTTATTAATTTAGGTATTTACACTATATATATATATATTATCATCTTTTAATATTTTATTTTGAGATGGGTTCTCACCATGTCAACCAGACTGGCTTTAAACATCCAGGGCTCAAGTTAACGCCTTATCTCAGGTTTTTGGGAGACCAGTTGTAGGCTTACTCCATCACATCTGTTTTCTGTTTGGTTGGTTTGTTGGTTGACTAGTTAGCTTGGTGTTTTTAAAACAGTCTCCCTTTGTAGCTCAGTCTGCCCTTGAACCCTCTAATCCTCCCACCTCAGCCTCCCAAGCCTGGGTTACCAGCCTGTGTGTCAGCATATCCCATCTCTATATCTGGCTTTTACTCCTGTCTTGAAGCATAGCCCTTCTACTTGTGGAAAGCGTTTCCTGTAAAGCACTGTGGTGTGTTGTATCAGCTGCAGCTCATGAGTCTGTCTTCACCGTGTCTGTGGATGGCATACTGCAGTCATGATAAAGAGCATGACCTCTACCATCCAGGCTCTGTGCAAGCAAATGCTGGGTTGTTCTCACTGCAAAGAAATGTTTAACAATACATGCATGTATCAGAAGTAGCGCATGTTACTCAATGACATGTCTGTAAAACTGCAGGCCAACCCAGGCCCAAACAGTGACACCATCATGTACTCTCAGAATGGAGCCTGCTGTCATAGTAGGGCCACCTCACCGAAAACTGAGCCCTTGGGTTCCCAGCTCTCCAAAGAACAGAACAGTTGAGGCTGAATACTCACTCACGGTTCCTCAAACCATTCCTGGCAACAGTTATTGTAAGTCACATTTCCTGGAAATAGACCTCAGGACAGAGGTTGGGTCTGCTGGATTTTTATTAAGTTGTTACACAGTAAGGAATTTAGTCTGTCCTTTGACTTGGGTCCCTGGTACAGAGTTCCAAAAATCCTTGGAATTTCCTGAGCAATAGAAGTGTGCTTATCACACTGAAAAAAATGACTCAGGGGTGTGTCAGACTGCCTTAGGAAAGGGTCTCACTGCCAGACACAGTTGTAGGCTGAAAGGGGTTGGAACTGAACCTGCATTCATGAAGGGGATAGGAGGGGAGATATAGAGTTTAAAGATGTGCCCAGTGATTTTATTGTTCATATCTTCAGTAGATAGGAATGATGTCTCCCTCTCCCAAAACTTTTTGACCTTTCCAGTGGTTAAGGAGTCATCAATCTTTTGGAAGACCAGTATGATGGATTTATAAAAAGATAAAGAGTATGTTCTGTGGGTGTGTGGAGAGGTATGGGGGAAGGGGATGTCTCAGCGTGCCCATGCTGAGGCATCTCTTCCCCCTGAGGGACCAGCCACATGACAGTATAGCATAGAATAGAGTTTATTCAGGGAATGGGGAGGGGAGCCAGGAGGGTAGTAGAGGCAAAGAGAGAGAGAGAGAGAGAGAGAGAGA
>NW_021604630.1:10548534-10562358 GCF_004785775.1 Grammomys surdaster | reverse complement strand
AGGTAACTGTGGAGGTGGAGTTTAGACAGAATACTAACACAGTATACTGGTTTCATGGAGAAAGGATGCAAACCTGATCACATACATCTCTCCCTGAGTATGGGCTTTATAGAGAACTGGTCATGACATGTGGAGTGACTCCCTGACAGTAAAGTACCAACCCAAAGGAATCCTGGAAGTCAGGAAATAAACGTACAGCAGTGATTACAAATGCAGGTGACCTGAGGACTCCTGAAACTAGCAGTTGGCATCTGAAATGAAGGGAGTCTTGTGGAAGACTTGGCCTTTAACTTGGGGTCTGCCTATAATACTTGAAACAAAACTTCCCAGGTAGCTGTACCCCATGTATCTTGACTGTTATGACTATGTCTGTGTTACTGTCTATACCATAGTTTACCCACTTATCCCGTTACTGATCACACTGAAGGGGATTTCCATGTCTGGACAGCTTGTGAACATTGTTTACATTGTCTCCCCTGTATGACTACAAGAGCATCCCTATATATAGGAACATAGAATGGGTTACATACAAGTTAACATTGAACTTAGGAGATATGGCACACCGTTATCCAGGGCACAGTCTCCTCAAGACATGAGAGGAAGACCGTGGCTGCACATGCCTACTAAGACTTGGAATTTCGCCAAATCATGTCATTTTTCTATGAGAGAATGGATAGAAAATAAAATGTCACTGTGGCCTTGAATTTTATTTCTCTGTTCCCTGATAATGATCCTTATCTTCTCATGCCTTGATTGGCCACAACTCTTCTCAAAATTATGCGTGTCTGGTCTGCATTCTCTTTCTCCTTATGTCTACACCTTCTACTTAAGGCTGACTTCTGCCTGAATTTCTTTGTGGCCTTTCCTTTAGAGATGCCCTGCTGGTGACAAACACTTTCTCTCTGTTTTGTTTCTGGAAATGTCTTCATTTCTGTACTATCACTGAAAGGTAGTGTCCCCACGTATCCAGTTCTAGGCTGGCAGGTGTACACTGAAGATGTTGGTCCCTCCTTTACTGGCTCCTACAACTGCAGCTGAGAAGTTGGCTGCTTGTTTAGTTGTTGATCCTTCAAGAGTGACCGGTTTCCTTTCATTTTTTTGTGTTTTAGCCTGTGGGTGCAGATGTGACTACGCTCCTAGGCCTGTGTGTGTTGTTTTCAGTTTTTACCTAACTTTGGAATTCTTGACTCATTCTTGCATTTGTTCTGGAAAATTGACTGTCATCTCTTCAGGTACAGCCTTAGCCCCCGTTTTTTTCTTCTGGTGCACTTCCAGTCATGCTGTGAGGCTTTCTCTGCAGCGCCTGATCACTGTCCCACAGGCGCATTTCTCTCTTATCGACTCTGTTGTGGACCGTTTCTTTTGGTCTATATTCTAGTTTGTTCATTTTCTCTCCAGCTTGACGGGATAATGCTCTGATAAATCTACCTATTTAACTGTGTTTTGTTATATTGCATTTCTTACGGATTCACTTTGCTTAATTTTCAAGACTTCTCAAAACTTCAGTACTTGTTTCTTGCAGGCACAGACAGACGAACTTGTCCTTCACTTCTGAAATATGCCAAATATGGATATTCTATTCAGAAATTAATAATTATAATATGCAAAAACCTTGATTGTTTACTAGGGTCTTTTGTGATGTTGACAAGCTCCAGTTGCTAATGACTTGCTTCCTGGTGTGCATATTTAATTCTTAACTTTAAGATGCTCGGCATCTTTGGGAATCTGTGAGGATTATTCTTAAATTACATTTATTTATTTATTTATTTATTTATTTATTTATTTATTCTTGCATGTATGTGTGTATGATAGACACGTGCCATATCATGCATATGGGAGACAGAAGACTACTTACAAGTTAGTTGTCTCTTTCTACCATATGGGTCCCAATGATTTCAATGATTCTGAACCGGTGGGTTCTGACCCCTTTGGAGTTGCCTATCAGATATTTACATTATGATTCATTACGGTAGCAAAATTATAGTTATGTAGTAGCAACAAAATAATTTTATGATTGGGGGTCACCACAACATGATCTGTATTAAAGGGTCACAGCATTAGGAAAGTTGAGAACCTCTGGGCTTAACTCAGGATGTAGCCATCTTGCATGCTAAAGCTCTTTAAAGTCCATATAAAAGTACACTCTTCCAGAAAGCTACTATAGCTTTTATATAAACAAGTAAAACAAATAGAAAAGATAATGCATCAGACTGCCAGTAGGTACTTAGGAGAGAAAGATACTTAATGGTCTTAGCAAAATAACAGCAAAAACGAAAAACATATAGGAATAACTCAAGAATTACATAGGTAGCATCATATGAAACACGTCAAATTTTTCTGTAGGATGATTTAAAAATTGTTGAATAACAATAGCAAAACATATGTTGAGTAGGAAGATTCAGTTTCTTTGTGGTGAAACCTTGAATCATTGAGGAAGAGAGGGGTTATTTAAGAAATGGTGCTGAGATGCTAGGCATCATTGAGGGGCTACCTCCATATCTCACACTTTTCAGCAAAATAATTCAAATATCGATCAAAGTCAAAATTACCAGAAGGAACTAATTGTTCCCTCTGAATGGAGACATCCTCATAAAACTGAAGTGAAACCTGACAGTGATGAATTTGACAATGTAAAAATGGAGAAAGATTCTCTGCCTGGCAAAAATATTACAAGCAAAGTAAAAAAGACAAATGATTATGCGTGGGCAAAAAAAAAAAGTATTTGCAATTCATATCAGAGTCAGAAGGCCAGCTTCCTACCTGTGGGAGAAGGCTCTTGCAAATGCCAACAAAACATTATTCAACCCAAAGAAAATGAATAAAAGTCCCTTAACTCACAGTTCCCTAAAATACAGATGACACCAAACACGAGGTTGAACAGCCATTCCTATTGATAGTAAGAGAGATGAATAAGGCCTCACTGAAGTACCACGCTTACCCCACTAGATAAACAAATATAAAACAAATCTAAATTGTTAGTGAAGGTAGGAAGAAAAGGGTAATCCTGGATTGCTAGTGGGAGTGTACGTTGGTACAGGATCTTTAGCTGGTAGGTCAAAAATACCTATCATATTTCTATAAACATTCTCACTTTTTGATGCAAAAACTTCAACTTGAGGAATTTAGGCCATGGATAAACATCCATCAGATGATGAGTATACATTTTAAGTCACTGTACGTACCACGCTTGGCTGTTGTTTCCCAAAGGTTGATGTGTTGGAGACCTGATCTTCAGTCTGGTGATGTGGTGGAACAGAGGTGTGTGGGTGGGTGCTAGGTGGGAGGTTGCTAGATTTTGTTAGGGTTGTTGTTGCCAGGAAGGATTCAAATATTTCTCATGAGTTGGATTTTATGAAAAACAAAAGTTATTGGAAAGATGATATTGAGGCTGCAGAGATACTCAGTCAACAAGCTGCTGGGCAGTAAGTATGAGGATCTGAGTTCAATTCCCAGAAATGAAAAAATAGTTGTTGTCACTAATTCTAATGCCAGGGAAGCAAAGTCAAGCAAATCCCTGGGGATTGCTATCTAGCCAGTCAGCCCAGTTGCCTATTGAGTGAATGGGCCAGGGAAACAATCTATTTACAAGAAAACAAAACACCCTGAAACAAGGTAGGTAGCTTCAGAAGACTGACACCCAATGTTACTTTTGGCCATATACACTCATGCATTTGTTTACATGTACTTTCACACACACACACACACACACACGCACACACACACACTGAAAGGAAAGCATGAGCTTGTCCCCTGGATTGCTGTCTAGCGTTCTGTCTTGCAATATGATTTCTTCCTATCACGTGTGCTATTATGCTCTCTGCTAACTGGCATGGCTACATATCTTCAAATCTCAGCATCTAAAACTGAGCTCAAGAAACTCTGTCATGCGTATATGTGTGTGTGTGTGTGTGTGTGTGTGTGTGTGTGTGTGTATATATATATATATATATATATATATATATATATATATATGGTTTTGTGTATTTCACAGTAGTGATTAAAAACAGCATAATACAGGGCCATTGTTAAGTTTTTAAAAAAAATCAGAAGGAAACCAAATACCCATCAACAGGGAATGGTCTCCTTCTAAGTACCGGTAAGCATTTTCAGCTGTTGCTTGCCAGTTTGAATTTAAACGCATTAGTATTGACTGGTCATTCGTGTATCAGTTAGACTTGGACAAATTTCATGGTGGATACCGACAGACAGCCCCTTCAGATAGAGCCCTGTCTTGCATCAGAGCCTGCCTCCTAAAATAATGCCTACCTGGTGTGTTTCATTCAGTCAGGGTGTGTAGAAAGGATTCAGTGCTTCATTTTGGCTGACTGTCCTCAAGTCAAAGTGTAACCACTTTTCATTGGCTGATGGAAGGACAGCTCAGATAGAAGCAATACATTGAAGCTTGAAAAATGCTGACAGTCAGCGTACTCACACCCTGACCTATGGCAGACAGCACTTGAAAATAGCTTTCTAAATTGTTCCAGGTAGTCACTGAGTTCTTCTAATGCATTGGTTCTCAGTCTGTGGGTGGTGACCCCCTAGGGGGTGTTGAATGACCCTTTCTCAGGGGTCCCATATCAGATATCCTGCATATCATATATTTACATTAGGACTCATAACAGTAGCAAAATTACAGTTATGAAGTAGCAATGAAATAATTTTATGGTAGGGGGTCAGCACAACATGAAAAACTGGAACTAAAGGATTGCAGAATTAAGAAGGGTGAGAACTGTAGGAGGAGCTAAGGCGGGAGGAGTAAGCAGAGGAAGAGGAAAAGGAAGAGGAGCAGCTAGAGAGGGCAGAGATGTAGGAGGATGAAGAGCTATGCAGCTATGGAGAACAGTCTGGGTAACAACTTATATTTAGGTTAGCTAATTGGGAAACAACTCTAATTGTATGGGCATATTGTTATTGAGCGTTACCAAACATAGAAAGCCTTTGATTAACATTTAAGCATTAGAGTCTCGTTTGTACCGAGCCCACGTGGATGGTGGAATGGTCTGGGCTCAGCCAAGCATTGAAGAGACAGCATGGTAGATTGGCAGAGCCATTTTTCACTGCGCTAAATGATCTCTCTGGTTTGTATCAGACATGAGTTGCAGTCAGCACCACATATTTACCAATCCCCAGTAAATAAAAAGAAGAAATACTGGCATGAACATATTACTAGTGATTCCATGATCACATGTGCACTGCCTGCGTAAGACGATTACATGCGAACTGCTTATATGTGTAAGTGAAGCAATGGCGACATGAATAGAATACACAGCATGTGCGTGTGCCCAGCATGACTTCTGACAGTCATTTTAGATCTAGGGAATGCGCAGATGATACTAAAGGAGGTTGCTAAGCAGACTACTGGTCACTTTGGCATCCACTTCTTATCAGATACACTACATGTTTTTATAGATAACTGCCTTCTTTATGAACCTTTCAATAAAGGTTTTCATTAAAGACTAGGCCTAATTCCCTGAGTCTTAAAACAAAACAGAACAAAACAAAACTAATCAATTTTGAGTACTGAATATCACAACTACAAATTATAAAGCATGTGTCAGATGCTCCCAAAGCTGGTATATGCCAAGACCTGTGTCAAACATAGGGCATGAGGTGATAAAACAGACAATGTTCTGCCTTCAGAGAACACATACTTTTGTGAGAAAGAAAAGCCAAGGAAACTAAGTGTACTTGTTACTTTGGTGTTAAAGTAAGTGTGTATGATCTTTGGTCTTTCTCTAACCAAATGCCTCATAGAAACAAGAAGGGAAAAGGTTTATTCTGGCTCATAGTTTTAAGGGTTGGAGTCTATCCCAATAGGAAGGCATGATGAAGTTGTGGAGGCTTCTCGGTCCTACCACCAAGTAGTCCCCAGTAGTCATGAGCCTATGAGAGACATTTTACATTCAAATTCTAGCAGGAAAAGTACATTATAATGGGTGTTAGGCAATAACCAGACAGGGTGCTGGGAGTCAAGCTTAGAGGAAACCCACTTTAGAGTAAGTGGCCTCCGAGAAAGAGACCTGTGAGCTAGAAGAATCCACTTCAGAATGGGTCAGAGTGGACATCGTGGTTAACGTTTCAAAGTCTCACTTGAGTAGTACTCGAGGTGCTTACAGTCACTCACCTTCCCTCCAAGACCAACAGGAATCTGGACTCTGCAGAGGGCATAGGCCTTGTCAAATCTTCTACTCTGTTTGAAGGTATCTTTTGCCTACTTCCCTTTAGACCCAGCCTATGAGTATTAGTTACACCTTCTTGGGATGATCTTTCTGACTCTCGTCAATGGAAAGCTTTGCTTGAGATCTTTGAAGGTATTTGAGCACGCGTCTACGTTCTTCTTCTTTGTGCAGTGTTATCATAATGGAGAGAATGTTTTCATGTTTGTTGTGCAGGCAACATGGAACTTGAGAAACGTCCAATCATGCAGCAGTGTCCCATAGTATCAGGAAGAGGGTAGTTGAAGGAGTTAGGAAGGGAGCCAAGATCATTGAGGTACACACATACACACACACACACTTAATTTAAGCATGCTATGCAATTTCTTTCCTTTCTTTGATTTCTCCTCTGGCTTGGGTTGAATGAATTGAATCCAGATGCTTGAACACAAAGCTTGGCTCCAGTACCCTGGTTAGAGTCTTTGCCTACTTCATATGTATGAACAAAAAGATAGCTATAGAATGTGATGACACAGACCTGAAATCCAAGCATTCAGGGGGTGGAGGCAGGAGGATTGTGAATTTGAAGCTAGTCTAGAATGAGGGGAGGGAAATATGAGAGATAGAGAAAGAAAGAGAACTAGATACTAACATGAGAGGTGGTGGTGGGGGAGCATAAATCTAAACCCCGTGTGGAATTTTTCAGCTTAGATGACATTTTCATGTTACAAATTATAAATATTTATCAAATTCAAGGAAAGGAAAGAAATAGCATAGCATGCTTAAATTAAGTGTGTGTGTGTGTGTGTGTGTGTGTGTGTGTGTGTGTATGTATGTGGTGGGGGGTATCTCAATGACATTTAGCTGATGGTCATCAACAGATTCATATGCAAATATTAAACATGTCTTTACACGGTACGGTACATACAGAGAGTTGACTCATGGACAATCTGTATTAGCATAATTCCTTATCCTTGGGGCTAACAGCCAAAAACTATTCATCCTTGCCATGGAACAATTTTTAAAACTCATTAATTAGGCATACAATTTACATCTTTATTTTTATTTCAAGGGCTGATTGAAATCTATTAATAACCGAAAACGCGCTTGCATTTTTAAGTGTTGCTAGCTGTTGGACGCTTTGCTTTCAAAGAGCACAAAGCTCACTCAACACTAATTTCTAGGGTGCTGGCCAAGGGAGAAGGCTTTACGCAATAAGGCAATTGTCTTTGAAGAAATAGTCGAAGCTCAAGAAATAAATTTAATGCCTGCTGAGAACTTTGTCTTCCTCGATTCAATTTAATTTGTGTTTTTTATCAAAGTAAAACAAAGATTTTGAAAACCCCCCAAAGACTCCAAATCTTATAAAGCTTTCAAAGCTCAGTTCATTACACCACACTCCTCAACCCTGCCTCATCTAACCTAATTCTCTCCTTCTTGAATTTATATCTGCTTCTAAATAGTTCACTTCAAGTTTGCATTTTATTTTCAATGTTAGAAATTTTTTTATGACTTTTAAAATAAAGTCAGATTCCCTCTCCCTTTATAGTACCTTTTATCTCGTTCCTGCCTTATTCCGTTGGTCAGGACTTCTTGCATGAGGTTGAAAGATTTTACTCTGTTCTTGATCTTAGGGGAAAGCATTTTTCTTTCGCCATGGAGTATCATGTTAATTGTGGAGCTTTGTGGATTCCTTTTAAGAGGCTGAGAGACTTCCGTCTATTGCCAGCTTCCTGGGTCATGGTGGTGAGATTGTTTTAAGTTGGCAATGGGTGTTGAGTTTTGTCTGATTTTTTTTTCTGTATCTTTTGAGATGAGCATGAGGTTTTCCTGTTTTTGTCTGTTGATGTGGTGAGTTGCATTGATTAATTTTCTAATGTTAAACCAATTATTAGGACATGGTGAATGAACCTTTTAAAGTCTGCTGGGTCTGTGTTGTTAGTAGTTTGAAGGGATTTCTGTGTTTCTACACTATTAACCTTTAGTTTTTATGAACTATCTTGGCCATCTTGAAGTACCTGGCCTTTGCTTGGCTCACAAATTGTGTTTAGGAATAGTTCTGTCTCCTCTCATTTCTTAACAAGTTTCTCTGAGATTGCTATTGTTCCTTCCTTCTCAAAACCATGGCTTGAATTCACCAGTGAAGCCATTCGGGTCAATAGTTCTTCTGGGGGGCTGGAGGTGGGAGATGTAATTCTAATTTCTGTGACAGCTATTAGATGCCTTGAAGATGTATTTATCTTCTACTCACTATTTAGGAGAGGTATGGTTTTTTTTGAATATTTAAAATTTTTCATTTATTCAATTTATTGTATAAAAGTGTTCTGTATCCATCCCCTGCCCTTTAAATGCCTGTGGTAACTGCCACGGCTCCTTGTCTTCATGCCTGATATGGGTAATTCCTTTGTCCTTTCCTTTAGTTTGCCTAATTAAGAATTCATCAGTTACATTAACTTTTGAAAGATGTAAATCATTGCTTTTTTCTGTAGGAGTCATCCATTTTTAAATCTCATCAATTGCTGCTTATCTTTACTAACTTCTCTCTGATCAATTTGACTTAGTTTGTTCATGTTCTAGTCTCTTAAGGAAAGAGAACAGAGCGTGAAGTTTATATTTTTCTAAGACGAGCACTTCAAGCTGTGAATTTCACTAAACATTGTTTTAGGTAGCTCCGGCAAAGTTTGTTACATGACAGTTCTGACTGAATTAAAAACTAATTTCTCGTTTTGTTTGTTTGTTTCGTGGGTGTGTTTGAAGCTGTGGGATCAGGAAGTTTGTGAACATCTAGGAATGATATGCCCCACCTCAATGAATTCATCTTCAATGAATTCATCATAAAATGGCTGTCTTTCTTCCTGGGTGATATTCTCTGCTCTGAAATCACTGTAGCTACTCCCGCTTTGTTCTGATTGTTGTGAGCACGGTATTATTGGCTTTCACGATTCAACTTTCAGCTTATGTATAACTTCCGTTTTAAAACTGACTTTTGTGTCCCGCATAGACAGCCCTCAGCAGTTGACTTCTTGCCTTGTAAGAAAGCTCGCGTAGCCCAGGGGCACTTTCCACGTTCTTGTGCTTTAAGCCACTGGGGAGCCTCAGGACTCTGTTCTGTGAGGCCACCTACTCGTGACCGTTTATTATAAAAGCTCCTGTCTCTAGTGGGTAACTTCTACTTCAGACTCTCAGGAATGTAAGCAGGCAGACGTGCCTTCACTTCTAGGAAGGGCTATTGCTTTCTGAATGTACTTCACCTAGGTTTCCTCGTACCCTTAGCTCTCTAAAGGGTTCAGTAACGCTATAGTTTTGCAGTTTCTCTGACACTTTTATCTATTATGGGCCTGAGACAGCAGTCTCTCGCCCTACTTTAATCAGAAGTCAAAGCTGGAATTTTGATTACGGGAGAAGGAAGCTAAATTCTCTTTCCTATTATCTGTGCAATCCTCACCATTCCCAGCTTGTCTATACACCTCCTCTGTCTTTCCTAATCAGGCAGGATTACCAAGTCGCATTTTATTTAGCTGATATGAATATTCACATCATGTTAACTACAGAACTATTGTTCATTTCTGTGTCACCGTTCCCTCCTCTTAGGCCTTTGTGTTTCTCCTGGACTGATGATTAGAGACAGGAATACAGACTCCCAATCAAGAGCTCAAGAGCCTTTAATTTTCCTAAATCTTCCCTCCGTGCTCAGAAACATCATGAATCCTGCTTGCGCCTTCTCCGGGAGTCCTCTGTGCTGCTCTGTTTGGGATCGAATGTTCTGGGTCCATGGCGAAGCTGAGGAACCGAGCTTCGGTCCACTTCTCCCCACACTGAGCCTTTGTCCCCTTAACGCTTTGTCTTCTTTCTCCTTGGTCCACTCTCTTGTGCAATGCCACGAATCCACGGCAGCTTCCTTAGAAAAAGCGTGTGTGAGAGGTTAAATTGTAAGTCTCTGTATATCTGGAAAAAACAGTGATAGCTCAGCCCAGGATTCTCATTGTGGAGATCATTGTCCTGCTGCAGTTTGAAGGAATCTCTTTTGCTTTCCAGAATGGCTGTAAATGTCATCAAAAGACACGTCTAGGCCAGCCTGGGGTCTCTTTATTTTCTCCTCTCTTGGATGTTTTGCAGTCATTACCTGCACATTTGCATTCATTCCCCCCCCCCTTCCCCTTCCACTCCCGGTCCACCTCTCCCCTCTCTCCCTCTCCTTTCGTTCTCCAAGTTTTTATTATTATAAAAGAAACGATTAAAATGATATTTTCTCATCTAATGGGTCTGGGATATTTTTATTTCTCAGAAGGACTCTAGGAACTTTGAAGTTATTTTTTAATTCAATCTTTTTTGTCAGCTTAAGCTTCTTCTAAGTTATATATTTCCAGTTAAATTTGTGGCCTCTCTGAGGTAAAAGATTTCCTGAAGTGCTGGGTTTATTTCTAGATACTCGTTAAAACATGGCATAATGATACTCTACTTAAAAAATAATTATAAGCCTAATAATATAGGCACATTAATATATTTTATTTGTTCTGAAAAAACCCCACAAAGATCTAGGTAATTTGATACATACTATCTATATTTATCTGTGTCTGTATCATCTCTCTCTCCCTCCCCCCCTCCACATACATACATACACACACACACACACACACATAGACACACATATATCTCTCTATATGTGAATTTGAAAATAGATTGCACACAAAAATTCCTGTGGGCAATTCTAAACCCAATGGTGTAGACACTGATGATTAAATATCACAGGAATTTTTGTGTGCAATCTATTTTCAAATTCACATATAGAGCGATATATGTGTGTCTATGTGTGTGTGTGTGTGTGTGGAGGGGGATGGAGGGAGGGGGGGAGGGAGGGAGGGGGAAGGGAGCTAGTGCTGAACCAGCATATCATGTGGTGAGCTGTACTGCCAACCTCCAGCCCTGCAGTGAGCTGGTGCTTCTTCAGCTAACTAATCCAGTGCTCTCAAACATTAAGTCAATGGCCTTTTCAGAAATTTCTGCTAGAACAACTGAGCAGTACTGGCAAACCCACTGAGCAGCCGTCCAGATAGCAAACAAGCAAAAAACTCAAAATGACTCAGGCTTGGTTTGAAATGCAAAATTATGGAACTTTTATATGAAAATATAAGGAGCCAGGCATTGTGATACAGGCCCGGAACCCCAGTGCTCCTGTGTGGGGGTGTGGCAGCAGGCGTATTATGAATTTGAAGCCAGCCTGAGACACTGGGCTATATAGTAAGGCCATGGGTTTTGTGGTAGCTTTTGGTTTTGTTTATCTTTTTAAAGCATTGAGCAATTCCAAGGCTTTTGAAGACAAAAAGTTCATAGAAATGATGCAAACAGAGTTCCATAAAATGCAAAATTGATAAGTGGGCCTTTATCACAATTTTAAAAATTTGTTCTATAAAAGACCATGTGAAGAAAATGAACAGATGAGCAATAGGATTGATGGACAGATTTACAAAGCTCATATCTGTCCCAAAACTAGTATAAATGACATACATAAAGGACCTTTAAAACTTAGCCTTGGGAGAAAATCCAACAATCTAATTTTAAAATGGACAAAAGACATTGAAGGCATATTTCTCTGAAGAGAATGTTCAGCTGTCAAAGCAACAGGAAATTTTCAGTGCTGCTAGCTATGTGATAAGTACAAACGAGAGGTCACGTGGCAGATGTATTAAAATGAAAAGAAAGTATGGGGCTGGGAAGATGGCCCTGTTGGTAAAACGTTTGCAATGCAAGCATCCATGAGGTTCTGAGTTTAGATCCATGACACCCACATAAAAGCCGAGCACAGCAGCACACACCTGTAATTTCCGTTCTTGAGGAGCAGAGACAGGAGGATCCCTGGAAATCACCTGCCAGACTGTGTAAGCCCAAGTTGGTGGCCTTCAGGTTCAGTGAGAAACCCTGTTTCTAAGAATAAATTGGGGTCTGGTCAAGGAAGATATCCAACACCAACCTCTGGCTTCCACGTACATGTCCAAGTGTGTAGTAATGCATATACCCCTACCCCAATACAATGTAATGACAATACCAGAAGCTGATGAGACACACTCACATGGCTGGTGAACAGGTAAATGAGTATAGCTGTTTGTGAGAACAGTATCTCTTTAAAGGCTAAGCACACAGTTACATTAGAGCCCACGCAGGTGCCCTGCTAGGCATTTATCCTAGACAAACAAAAACTTATATTTACAAAACCCCTCTACACTGAGGTGCATATCTTCATAACTAGTCCTCAACTGGAAACAGCTCAAGTATTCTTCAGTGGTCAAAAAAATAAATTTGTGGTACATCTCTACCAAGGAATATTATTCAGTAGCAAAAATGAACATGTTGCAAGTATTGATACTTTGCAGGAAAAGGGTTGGTTTCCATGGTTCCATACCACGTCATTCCGTTTATAGAACACCCCCACAGAGATAGCCATAGAGCTAGAGAACAGTGATTTCCAGGAACGGGGGGGAGGGCAGGGAGGGAAGGGGAGTAGCTGGGCCAGATGAGGACACTTGCAGAGAAGCTAATCAAGGTGGAGGCACTGTCGTGTCCTGCTGTGAAATGCTGCAGTTGTCTGGCAAGGTGCCCTACCAGAGGAACATGATGCAGAGATCCCTGTGCGTTACTTCTTACAATTGCCGGGACTTCTCACCTAAAAATAAAATGTTTGATTCGAGAGAAAGCAGAAGAAAGCAACGCCAAAGAAAAACATTGCAGACAATTTGTAAAACTCAGTTTCCATGAAGGCTTTTAAAGGCACTCCCCTTCAAAGTCAGGTCATCCCTTCAAATCCTAGTGTGCTGAAGTAGGTGCTGGGGCTTCAGCTCCAAGTTTGAATGGCCTTGACTCTATGTTAGTATGCTCAGGGCAGCACAGCACGCTAGGCACTGCCCCTGCTCTGGGAACTCCTCCTGCCCTCAGGCAGCCTCCAGTCTGGGTTATCTCAAGGCCCACAGTCAAAGCAAATATTTTGCCCTAGATCAAAGCCACTTTGTCCAATCCAAGGAGCCCGAGACCTTAGAGATTAATTGGCAACTATTCCCCATACCGTGACTCTGGAGATCAGTCATCTAAAAACTATTTGATGTTTTGTTTGAAGACATAGTCTCATCTCATTGATACCCTAGGCTAGCCTAGGACATACTTACTATGTAACCCAATCTGACCTTAAGATCACAGTCTTCCTGCCTCAGCTGGGATTACAAGTGTTCACCACCATGCTCGGATTCTGCAAGGTTTCTGATAACACTTCCTAGCGATGCGTTTTTGACTATGCTTCCCCAATAGACAAACTGTACAGTGATAGGATATCAACAATGGCATTAGCAGTGGCAATTTAAAAATCAAGGGAAGCAGATACAAAGGAAAAGCCCTGGTAGGTTTTTCCTCCCCCCAAGTAGACGATTCTGTGTGTACACCTCAGGAGTCTATCGCTGTACACATAACACCTTAACCCAGTGGGGAAGTGTCAAAGTCTCCTTACAGGGCTCAGCAGGTGCCATATATACTAGTGATTATTTGCTCTCTCTCTCTCCTTCCCTGAACCTCATTTTTTTCTAGATGTAGCCCCAGCTGCCCTGGAACTTGCTCTGTAAATCAGGCTGGCCTCCAACTGCCTGCCTCTGCCTCTGCCTCTGCCTCTGCCTCTGCCTCTGCCTCTGCC
>NW_021604630.1:10496118-10548524 GCF_004785775.1 Grammomys surdaster | reverse complement strand
GCCTCTGCCTCTGCCTCTGCCTCTGCCTCTGCCTCTGCCTCTGCCTCCCAAGTGCTGAGAGCTAAGGTGTGTGCCACACCACACACTGGGCTCAGCCTCACTCTCTTAGGTTACCTCATTGTTGTCTGTATAGACACATCTGTGTCTGATAGTCATTATGTGTAATAGTCACTATGTATGTGCAAATCTCAGAAGATTTAAGGAAGTCCAGAGCAAAGTCCAGTACCTGGGAGAACATGGAATTTAAGAGCCTCCATACATGCAAACAAACAAACAAACAAACAAGCTTTTGCTAAGAATCAGGTGGTAAATTTGCAGAGTTTTCTTACAACATGCTTTCAGGAGGTACAGTTTCTTTTCCAGATAGTAGGGCTTTGTTTCCAGAGAGCTCGGTACTCTCAACGTTAGCTAATGACACCCCTTAAGACACGAGAGTCCATTGTTAGGGTTTTAAGTATTTGTATTTACACATATACATTTCACATACATTTCTCCGGAACTCAATACACAGAAGCAAGGTCCTCCTCTGGGGTCCTTCTTAAAACCTCCAGCAACTGAAAGAACGGCCACAGTATCTTGTTTCTTCATAGTTTGGATTTCTTCTGGTTTTGTGTATGTGTGTGTTGAATATTTCATGCTTTGCCCTTTGTGTTCTTTGCTTTATGACTTATTCCCTCCTGCACTTTGTTCAGCTGTCCATTGTCTTGAAATGTTTCTTGTCGATTTTTAGTGACTGAGATTTTAGATAGTGAAGGAGTGTGTGCACGTGTACAAGCACCGTGTGTGTGTGTGTGTGTGTGTGTGTGTGTGTGTGTGTGTGTAAAACCAGTTGAGAGGTACTCCTTGTTAAACCTTGTTAAACAGCTATTCTGTTGTGGTTGGGAGTGGAGTGGGTTAAGCTGGTCATTTAAACTCAACTTTTCCTGCAAAAAGGGAAGGTCAGAAATTGCAAAGCCGCTGAACAAAGAAAGAGTGATTTTCATTCTCTCCTGATTCAAAGGAGTCTTTTTAGTGCCCCGCCCCCGCTCCCCCCTCCCCCCAGATGGGACCATCTCTGTATGCAAACAGTTGTTCATCACTAACAGTGCTCTTCTGCTGGGAAGGGACCCAGCACTGGAACCTGAAGCGCGTCCACTGGGCCGGCACAAACCCTTTTGCCATTTGATTTAGAGAGGGAGGGCCCTCTCTTCTGTCCAGAAAGACATTGTTTGTTTTGCTTTGATTGAAAGGTTGATAGCAACTGTGATGTGTTCAGCGACTCGCTGTGATGTGGGTGGCAAGCTCCATTGTCTCTACTGATGATGCTGGCTGGTTCTGAATTGCATTCCCACTTGAATTGCATTCCCACACTGAGATGCTCCTGTGGAAGACACGGACGCTGAGCACACCACAGACAGCGGTTCAGAAAGCTCCATCAAAACCGTTCTCCTCTCCGTTCCGTTGACCCTCTGGGTGGTACCGGGGAAGGGCTTCAGGATTGAAGAACAAGAGGGAGGGAATGAATGGCCAGAAACTCAGATGCAAAAGGGGGTGCTGACACAGGCCGGGGGGGCAGGTGACCCCACCCGAGAAAGACTGGCAGTTTCAGGGCTTGTTGAGCACCCTGGGTCTGGGGCTCATCTCGACCTTTCAGTTTTGTTTTTTGCTGTTGTTGTTGTTGTTTTAAACTTCAGGAAACAAGCCAGGAGAGATTTTGAAACAACCTGTTTCAAATGCCTCGCAGTGTGTGGGTAAGAAGGGACATTCATTCATGTCCCCTCTCACAGAATGCTACTTCTCAAATGTGTTATTTCACTTCACCATTTCCCCCTCAGACCTCCATGAATTGAAATGAGAAACCAACCTTTGGAGCCAGCAAGACGGCTGGGGCCCACAGAAGGCTCTTGGTGCACAGATTAATGAAGACCCTGTGTTGTGTTTCAAAACCAGAGAGATCTAGGCCTGCTCTATCAGCTGTACAGTCTTAGGGAAATCCCTGACACGGGTTCCTGACAGGGCTCTCAGGTTCCTTTTCTGTAAAATGGGGTTGGAGATAATACCTCAGAGGACTACTGAGAATAAGGTAACTAAGATCACTGGCCCCATGCTGTTTCTATGCCAGACAGGAGCTAATTCTTTAAGAAAGGGAACAAAAGACCTGAAGAAGTAACTTGGCCTGAAGTGTATCCAGGATGTCTACAGTCTATGGCCGGTGAGACAGTACCCCTTTATGACTCTTCGTTGTCTCCTAGTCATCATGGGGGCATGTTTCAAGGGCCCAGTGACCATCATTAGCTTCAAATGCAATATCTGAAGATGTTGGTTTCTAAATTATGGTAGGAACTAGAGAAGTGATTCACTGGATAGTGTTTACTGTGTGAGCACAGAGAGCAGAGTTCAAATCTTCATGATTCAAACCAGCCAAAAGCAGACTCAGTAGCATGTGACTGGAATCCCAGTGCTTCAGTGGTGGCATGGATGGTAGACACAGGAGCATCTCTGGAAACCTGAAGGCTAGCTAGCCTGCCAGCAGTTAACAAGAAACTCTGCCTCAAACAAGTCGGTAGGTGAGGCTGTTCTCTGATGTGAGCACGTGCACACACACACACACAAACACACACACAGACAAAACAAAACAAAAAACTATGATAACTTCGGAGATGTGTAGAAACTACTATAACCCATGTCAGTAACAAAGTATTATGAACTATGAACTACACTGAAGTCTTTCTAGTCTGAAAGGGGAAAAAAATGTATTGAAAGAGGACAACACTGGCATCTGGAAAAGATATTTGAAAAGGAAGCTACGTATACAAGGATTGATCATATCCCTCCTTAGCTCAGTGAGCTAGACAATCTTCCCTAAGTCCCTGTCCCTGCACTGTTTGCATAATGAAGGGTTAGAACCGATGCCTTCCGCCTTTCTGGGATGAATCCTAAGGAAGCTAGTCCCTGGCAAAAGCCACGCTGAGACATGGTTGAGTTGGATATCTTGACTCCAAACTGAATTTAAAACAAAATTTAGCAAACAATACGTAGACCTTCACGGTTGCACAGCCCACAGGAAACACTGTTAATTGGTATGTTCACAGTAGTGAGTAAATTTGCTGCTATACCCAAATGTTTTCTTCGCAGATGCTATAGCCTTCATGATCAATCTCCTCTCCAAAGCTATGTTCAGTAGCAGCTATTTCTAAAGGGAAATCTGTATTTCTATTGTTACCACTGAAGTATATATTTCTAGTTAAACTGGAGTTTTTGACATTTAAGGAGAAGAGTGCCCCCTAGTGGAAGCAAATACAATCCAATGGTAGCCAGCAGGCCCCACCATTTAAAGCTGTTGACTAGGATTCCCATTTGGGAGACCTCTATAATTCTTTTCCCAAAGACATACGTGGCTTAAGGGTCTATCACAAGATAGGTGCTTTATTAGGAATAACAAAAAGAAACTAGATGCCAGGCAATGTTGGGGCACGCCTTTAATCCCAGCACTTGGGAGGCAGAGGCAGGCAGATCTCTGAGTTCGAGGCCTGCCTGGTCTATAGAGTGAGTTTCCAGGACAGCCAGGGCTACGCAGAGAAACCCTGTCTCGAAAAAAAAGAACGAAAGAACGAAAGAAAGGAAGGAAGGGAGAGGGAGGGAGGGAGGGAAGGAGGGAGGGAGGAAGTAGATGTGTTTCCATGAAGAGTACAGACTGGGTGTTGGAGAAGGATTAAGAAAAAGAAGACGGTAATGAATAGGCCTAGACAAAGGAGAACGTCCTTCTTGTCAACTTGACACAAGTGAGAGTTATTTAGGAAGAGAAACTTCAGTGAGAAAATGCCCCCTTCAGATTGCCTATAGGCACATGTGCAGTGCGTTTTTCTGATTTGTGATTGATGTGGGAAGACCCAGAGCTCTAAGGGCATTCCCATCCCTGGGCAGGTAAGTGGTCCTAGGTTATATAAGAGCACAGGCTAAGTAAACCATGAGACAGACAGAAAGCCAATAAGTGGCATTGCCCCCGTGGCCTCTGCTTCAGTTCCTCCCTGAGGTTCCTGCCCTGGTTTTTCTCATGTATGGAGTGTGTAAAGTATAAGGTGCAGTTAACCCTTTCCTCCCCAAGTTGCCCTAGGGCCTGGTCGTTATCACAGAAATAGAAAGCAAGCCAGGCCAGTAGTAGACCAGCAAAGCCACATTTCTTCTTGGTATTCATGGTCTTCCCCCACCCCTCGTGTGTGTGTGTGTGTGTGTGTGTGTGTGTGTGTTATCATGTGTTCATAAGTGCAGAGGTCAATGCTCAACATCAGATGGCTTCTTCTATTGCCCTCTACTTACTTACTTACTTACTTTATTTATTTATTTATTTATTTATTTATTTATTTTTGAGACAGGGTCTTTCACTAAACCTGGGGTCCAATGCTTCAGCTGAGCTGACTGGCTACTAACCTCAAGAAATCCTCTCATCTCCCCACCAAGTGCTGTGGTCCCCAGACACTGCTGTGCATAGAGTCTACCTGGCACAGAGGACCCGGAAGCAGTTTCTCATTCTAGTGAAGCAAGAACTTTCCTGCCAGTCTCTGCAGCTCAGCTCTCCCTTTTATCTTATTTTGTTTTTTGAAATAAAATGCTGAAGGTGCGGGGAAATGCTGAGTTCTAGAACTTTGTCCAACAGAGACACTGTTCAAGTGAGTGTGTCAAACGGGTTTACATACTCTTCAGCAGGAGGCAAACTACCTTAGCCTGTAGGAGGAACTGCATCGGTCACCTCTAGGTAAAGGGGGAGGGGAAGCGCAGGTGCAAAGGCATCTCCTGCAGGAGGACCTAATTGAAGACCGCCTGAGAGACCAAGGATTGCTGATGCAGACAGTTTCCAGCCAATCGGGAACTGCTGTTTAGAAGAGATGCTTTCTTGGGACCAATGGAGGCCCTGGTGGAGGATATTAAAGGAGCTTGCCGCGGCATGCAGAGGAGCTTGTTGCAGCATTCCTCAATTACTCCTGGAGTCTATGTCGTTGACTCTGTGCCAACTTATCCCCAATCCCCAAGGGCAGGTAGGGTCGGGCAGCGAGTGGTTCAGGGCATAGGCAGCAGTAGCCTAGTACTCGGTGTGCCAAAACAAACAAACAAACAAACAACCCCCCCCCCATACCCTGACTCTCACTCTTGAGCTCGTAGCCTCTTAAGAGATGTGGGATTCGGGATGTATATCTGATGCCCAATGAGGGCTGTAGGGAGCCTGGGAATCAAGTGGGAGCAAGAGAGCCACTGACCAACTCCAGAAACAGTCAGGCACCTGCAGAACACTGAAGTGACTGGCTATAAGGAGCAGCCAGAACATCAGACCCACCTCCTCATCGGGATGGGTTAGGTGTAGTATTGAAGATAGATTCATTCTTACTGCATGTTACGGAGTCTGGGGTACATGTTCAGCGTCATTCTGGTTCATGTTTAATATTTGATTCTGAGTGTGGATGGAACCTTCTGTAGTATAAGGCATATTTAAATTCAAGGTGCCAACAGTAAATCAACTTACTTGCAAAATTCCTGAACATTTATCCATCCCCTCCTGCCTGTCTGTAGTACAAGGCTGTAAATTGTGCTTACAGGTTTATCCTACAAAGTTCTTTAGTAGCTCATGGTGCCCAGGGTTTGGGAAGCTTCTGCTTCCTTTCCCGGGTATCAGGCCTCTGACATATTCCTGTGTCTTCATCTGTGGCCTTCCCTTTCCTATCTGTTCTCCGTTTTACTATTCAGTCTCCTCACATCCTCAAGGCATCCCTCACGAGGTCGCCATCCCTCATGTGTCATAGTCAGGGAACTACGTGATATGTTCCTGTTACAGTGTCACTCAGCGTGTGATCCTTGAACCTTTCACATCGCTTACAAGTTCAGTATGAGTGTTTCCACGGTTGCTATATACACAGCTCAACCATAAAAGGGATTTGCTCCTGGGTGTGGCATGCACACACCTTTGTTCCCAGCGCTCTGGAGGCTCAGTCAGAAGGATCTCTGTGAGCTTGAGGCCAGCCTGGCCTACATGGTGAAACTTAAAAAAAAAAAAAAAAGTATTTGTGGTTCAATTGATGATTAAAGGTCCAAAACTAAATAAAGCACAATTTCTGTCCCCTAATAACTCATGACAAGTAGAGAAAATAGTAAATACATTTCCATGGCAGGCATTAATAATCAATGACAGAGTTCACGTGCAGCTCTTTTGTCTTTCTTAATGCAGTGATCTATGTGGCTCTTACTTATTCATCTTAGTTGGAACTAAAAATAAACCCCATCTTCATTCTAGCAGATTCATTCATCCCAGTATATATTCATTAATTGCAGGGCATCAAAGGTGTAAAGGAAGAAAAAGAGGGTATCAGAGACAGACTCGTTACTATTCTTGCCTAAAGCTGGCTCTGTCTATGGACTTACTTCTACATGAATGTCATCTTAGGGTCACTATGAAAAGCTGCTCATTGTCTGAGGGCTGCCCCCTGGCAGGGGACAGAGTAGGAGGGCACTCCAAGCCACAGGTCTGTGTGAGAGGTGAGACTGACCGCAGAGGGACCGGGAAGCTGCCACGTGTAATTAAAAGGATCAAAAGAAGCCAAGCTGTGTTTTAGAGAGGGTTCCAACCTGAGGCTCCCTCTGGGATCGGCTTCCTTCAAAGGCAGCCTGACCAGAGGGGTCTTTAAGAAAGGGCTCCATATATTCACCTTGTGTACACTACGATTGCTTCTTTCAGCTTTACATTCTTGAATATGCTCCAGAATTGTATGTTCAGATACAGTCTGAATTCTACCTTTGGCCACAGAATGAGTCTCCCCCACCTTACCCCCAGTGGAAAAGAAGGGAACAGATTCTCTTTTTTCCACTTCATTTATTCATTGTACATCCAGATAGCAGCCCCTCCCTCCTCCTAGTCCCCCTTCACACAGCCCCTCACTTCCCCTTCTCTGAGAAGGGGTAAATATCCCATGGGTACCAACCCACCCTGTCACATCAAGACACTTCAGAACTAGACACATCCTCTCCCACTGAGGCCAAACATGTCAGCCTGATTAGGGGAACAAGATCCACATGCAGGCAACAAAATCAGGGTAAGCCCCCACTCCAGTTGTTGGGGAACCCACTTGAAGACCAAGCTGTACATCTGCTATATATATTTGGGGGACTAAGTCCAGCTCAAGCTTGCTCTTTGGTTGGTGGGTCAGTCTCTGGGAACCCCCAAGGGTCTAGGTTAGTTGACTCTGTTGGTCTTCCTGTGGAGTTCCCATCCCTTCCAGGCCCCTCAATCCTTCCCTTAACTCTTCCACAAGACTCCTCGAGTTCCACAAGACTCCTCGAGCTCCATCTAATATTTGGCTGTGGGTTTCTGCTTCTGTTTTGGCCAGCTGCTGGGTGGAGCCTCTCAGAGGACAGTTATGCTAGGCTCCTATCTGCAAGCATAACAGAGTACAAACTTGTACAACCACTCTGGGAATCCATTGGGCAGTTTCGCAGAAAATTAGGAATAGTTCTACCCCTAGACCCAGCTATAGCACTCCTGGGCATATACCCAAAAAATGCTCCGCCATACTACAAGGACACATGCTCAACTATGTTCATAGCAGTTTTATTCATAATAACCAGAAATAACCCAGATGTCCCTCAACTAAGAATAGATTTTAAAAATAATATAGTTCATTCACATAATGGAACACTACTCTGCTGTTTAAAAAGGTGTCATGAAATTTGCAGGTAAAAGGATGGAACTAGAAAATATCATCCTGAGTGAGGTAACCGAGACCCTAAAGGACACGCATGATATATACTCACTGAGAAGGTGATGTTAGCCAGTACAGCGTACCCAGGCAACACTCCACAGACCCAAAAAAGCTAAATAACAAGGAAGGCCCAAAGGAGGATGTGTGAATCTCACTTAGAAGGGGAAATAAAGTAGTCATTGGAGGTGGATGGAGGGAGAGAACTGGATGGGAGAGAGGATAGGGAGGGCAATGGGAGAATCGGGTAGGTTGTGATCAGATGTGAGAGAGATGGCCTGCAGAGTGAACGGAAATTGGCAGCAGTTGGGGTCGGGGGAGCATCTCTAGGATATGCCAGGTGGGGGGAGGCTCCAGGGAGTCTATGAGTGTGACTCTAGCTGAGGCTCCTAGCAGTGGGGATATGGAGCCTAAAGTGGCCACCTCCTCTAGCTAGGCAAGACTCCCACTGGAGGGATAAGGATACTTACCCAAAACTTGTCCTGCCTACAAGAAGTGCAGGGACAAAGATGGAACAGAGACTGAGGGAATGGTCAACCAATGACTGGCCCAACTTGAGACCCATCCCATGGGCAACAACCAATCCCTGACATTTAATGATATTTTGTTATGCTTGCAGAACGATATGGAATTCTTACCACTAATATCTACTCTGCTACCAAATACTGATTCTCCACAGGGCAGAATGGTACCCAGAAACAAATGAGCATCGTGAGAGGACCACAGGGCCTCCCATGTCCCACATTTGCTGTCCTTGATGTCACCCGCCAGTCTCCTGGATTCTGGAGACTTCTTGCTTCAGATCTTGTGTCTAGGACCTGAAGTCAAGAGCAGGTTGTTTAAAAATCTCTCCAAGGTTGTTTCCTGACATGAAAAATGAGAGGTTGAGATTAGTCCTGGCCCCAGGGTACTCACGTGCTGCACCCTAGGGCAACAAGCCCCAAAGCTGCCAGTCTTTTCCTCTGCTGGGGTGGGGCCACCTGCTCCCAGTCTCCCAGGCTCCGGGGCTTCTCCTTTCCCATCTGAGATTCAGATCATTCATTCTCTTCCTCTTACCCCTCAGTGAGGAAGTCCTTTTCTGCTAACATTCATCCCTAACACTCATCTACATCATGTGAAATGATGTAACACCTTAGTTAAGACCTTAATTGACCTTCCTAAATTTTTATTTATTTATTTTTAGTTCTCTTTAAAGAGCAATTGGAAAAGATCTCAGCAAAACGTGTTAATACACAATATTTAACAATGAGCTCACAGCTGGACCACCCCTGCAATGCCCTACCCCAACCCCCCTTTTGCTTAAAGGCTGATCTATAGACTGATGACAGAAGAAAAATCTACACGAAACACACTCAATAAACATATTGGACCAACCTTGGAGTGCTTACTTCCTGGGTAAGTGCCCCACAGTTTGGAGACATTCAAGGACATCCCCTGCTCAACAACCAGGTTCACCTTTCCTTATCAATAAGGAACAAGCGACCTTCCTGCGTGTGTTGCAGGTAAAGCCATGCCTCCATCCCAGCATTCCCAGGGAACAGGAGAGAAGCTGTGATCCACCCCCACTGTGCTATGTTTGGAGTAGTCAGATGGGGAGGAAGTCACGAAGGAATGTCTGAATCAGATGGCATTTCACCCACCACCACAGCCTGGGTGACTTGGGCTCTCATCCACAAGTCCAACAGTCCTCCAGGCTTGCTAAAAGTGACACAAAGCGGCCTGGTGTGGCAGGAGCATCTAGTCAGCACTAAGGTTAGAGGTGACATTGAAGACACAGGGGTGGGGTGGGGGTGGTGGGAGGAGAGGTTGGAGAAAAGGCAGGCATACAAAAGAGAGACAATGAATTCAACAGGTTTCCCTCTCAAGGTTAGAATAGGCCAAATGGAGAGGATGGAGGTATCTCTCATTTTGAACCCCACCCCCACTCCTTTCTTCCCTATGATTCTCCACTTCCAGATTCCCCTGACCAATCACAGATTCCCCTCCAACACCTGCAACCCAAGGAAGCAATTTCTGATAGGCCCAAAGAGGAACCAAGGTGAAAAAATTTGACATCTGGGTTCCTGTGTGCCACCTAGCTGTAGGTATCTCTGTGTTTGCCATTCTTTATATTGCTTTATGTTGCTGGCTTTATGTTCTAGCCTATACTGGGAACATACTAATCTCTTGATAAGGATCTTTTGATTTGAATGGCTCACCTAGGATTAGGAACTAAGAAGTGCTAACATGGAGCCTCACTTGAAGAATTCCCATGGACTGTTACCATCAGAATCTTCCATGCCTGGGGCAGCTGAAAACTTACCCCAGAAGTCCATCTGAGGGCACCACAGACAGGTGCTCCAAGCTACTGGGGAAAAAGCTTGTTCCATTATTATCAGAGTCTAATTTTAATTCTTAGATGGCTGTTAGAGTTGATTTCCTGACCACATAGAGTGGACCCTCTGGAGGGTTTGCAGACTTAGTCCATTAAGAGGCACCCCAAAGCAAGTGGAGAATGTACGGAGGGGTTGGAGAAGGAAAGGGAAGTGGGGAATGTTGTAATTATATTTTAACTTAAAAATATTTTTAAAAAGAAGCAGTTCAACCTTTTTTGGTCTCTTTTGTTTTCGAATTTCTCTGTTTCTAGGTATTTTGTTGTGTGTTATTTTGCTTGAGATGTGATGGTTTTTTTGTTTGTTTGTTTGTTTTTGTTTTTCCTGTTTTGTTTTCCAGTCAAGGTCTCACATCTCACTCGGTAACCCAGGCTGGCCAACTTGCAATGACCTTTTGCGTCAGCTTCCTGAATGCCAGAAATACAGGCCTGAGTCACCACACCTGGCTTCTTCTGACTCTTATGTCACAGGAAACCTCTACTTTATCAAATGCCAAAAAGTCTTTGTATGACACACCTCTATTAGGGTCACTTCATTCCTTGGGGACATCTGATAAATATTTATTTACATATTAGTAAAGACAGAGATTTATAGCTGAATCTTTTCTATTATAGGAAATGTAGGTTTTATGGGTTGAGAATAATCTGAACTGATTTCCTTACTGTTAATATTTATTCTGATTAAAGAAAAAATAACGAGGCTAATAACAAAACCTCCTTACCCCTCCCATGTCATACTCGACCTTCCAAGGGCAGCAAGAAGGGTGTGTACCACCAGCTCTGCTGCTACTACAGAAGCCTCCTGGCACAGAAACTTTCAACCTGGGGACAGAAGGCCAGAGATTCCTCAGCTGGATTGTCTGGGCACTGGCTGGAGGGGCCAGGTGTGTGCTAAGGGGTAGCCCAGAGTCCCCTGAGGATCACAAGACTCCCACAATTAGCATTAAATGTCAGTCAGCACATGACCACTGCTATCTAGAGTATAGTCACACTTGGAGACCTGGGACAGACTGACAGGTTTTCATTAAAATGTGTCTGTGGATAAAGAGACAATAGTTATTATGTTGCCCCTGAAATGCCCATGAAAATCGATGTCGGGCTCCGAGTGAGTCTAAGAAGCGCCGACATGTAGACACTGTGAGGGAGTGAACTAATTGTCTGTCGATACAAAGAACCAATCAACAGCTCACGTTCCTATTTTTACTATATGCCAGGAACTGCTCTGAGCCCTTTTCAAAGACTAGAACATAACATCCTCAGAATAACCCGACAACGTATAAGCCATTACCATTCCTAGTCTAGAGCTGGACAGCCAAGGCAGAACGAGCTTGGGACATCACAGAGGAACCAATCCTATTGTTTGTATCACATTTGGGTTTTGTCAGTTTTGGATTCTTGTCTTTTAGAGATGGGGGTTTCGCTGTACAGCTGTGAACCCCAACTCATCATGTAGACCGTGCCAGCCTCTGATTTGCAATAATTTACCTGCACCTGTATTCTGAGTGCTGGCATCATAGGTGGGTACTACCACTCACAAAAAGGGCACAATCTTAATGGGCAGTGTTGCCATCAGACTCTAAGCCATACCCCTAGCCTCTCCACTACCCAGAATACTCTAGAGCAGTTGTTCTTAATCCTCCTAATGCTGTGACTCTTTAATATAGTTCCCTATGTTTTGGTCACCCCCAACCATAAAATTATTTTCTTTGCTACTTCATAACTCTAAGTTTGCCACTATTGTGACTTATAATGTAAAGACCTATGTTTTCCAGTGGTCTTAGGCGACCCTTGTGAAAAGGTCATTCAAGCAACCCACAGGTTGAGAACCGCTGCTCTAGGGGATCCCCAGTGATTCACATTTATGACTGTCCTATAAATGGGTATGTCCACATTACCATTGATGACTTCATCTCATACCACCATTGCTAGATCCATCTTTTCAATTTGGTTTAGCTTCTGTCAATTGATTAGTTACAAGAACATGGATGAAAGCAGTAAGATTAGATTGGGAAACTGACAGGAGAGTGATCTTTATAGACACACAAGCTGAGAAGACACTGGGGCACATCCTCGGCAGCAAGCACACAGGGCATAAGGTGGTACTGGCTTAAAGACACTCTCCCATTCAATCACTGTGAATCCCAAAATACTCTGTCTGGGTCCCCACCGCTCTATGATTTTGGAATCATGGAATCAAAACCACTTCCCACAGTCAACTCTATGGCTCCCTAGAGGAGAGCTGCTTCTTCACTTTTCACAGGAGATATCTGTATCAAGAAGCACATAAATCCTAGACCCCATTACAACCAAAGCCTTCAACATTTTTCTGGTACAGAGTAGTGTGTGTGTGTGTGTGTGTGTGTGTGTACATCAAATTCCAGTTCATGAAACATAAGGACCATGCAAATCACAGAGAATCAGAGAGGTTGAATCGTTTCCTTTAGATCACACAGCTATGTAATGCCTATTTGTCTCCATTTCCCTAAAGTGAAGCATAGGGGCTTCTCCTTAAATGTCTAGTCATCTGTGAGAACTGAGGAAGATCATGGGACCTCTGTAGCTTCTGTTATGCACTTGAAATATAGAAGACAATCTGCTGTATACACCCCACAGAACTATTGCATCATGAGACTAAATCATATTCTTCTCACCCCTCTATCTTCCCTCCAAATAAATCCACCGATTGGCAAGGAAAATGGCACATTGTCTTTTACTCCCCTCCTCTGTTTCATAGATTTTGAATTAAAACAGCATGGTGACTTAGCCAATGTGAGACATAGATAGATGTAGGATGGGCTAGAGTGCCTCATCAGCCGAGTAAGTTCTGGGGTTCTGTTTCCAATGTCTGTGTGTTGCCTCCCGTGTATGTGATAAGAAAAGACAGGTTGAGGTTGAGGTTGGAGTTGGAGTTCAAGGCCATCCTGGACTATATAGTAAGACCTTGTCTCAAAGAATCCAATTGAAAACCAACCAAAGCCAACAAAAATCGCAAACAAGCATACAGAGGAAAAACTAGAAGGAATCAACTTTCTCTTCCAAAACAAAAGTTGTCCGAGGCTATACCACACTGGTCCTCACCACACTGGTCCTCACCACACCGGTCCTCACCAAACTGGTCCTCACCAGCTCCCTGATTCCCACTCCTCTCAGTAAGCAATCATCTTTACCTGTAACTTCCAGAAGGGAGGATTTTCTACTCTTTCAAATAATATTATTATTATTTATTAAAGGAGTTCATATAATGCATTTGATCATATTTGCCCTCTCCCCTGACTCCTCCCAGGTCAGCCCTCCCCACCTTCTACTCTCTACCAACCCATCTTCAAATTTTCTTTTCTTTTGTCTTCCTTCCTTCCTTCCTTCCTTCCTTCCTTCCTTCCTTCCTTCCTTTCTTTCCCCTCTCTCTCTCTCTCTCTCTCTCTCTCTCTCTCTCTCTCTCTCTCTTTCTTTTTGTCTTTCTTTCTTTGGTTTCCTGGACAAAACCCAGACCCGTTCTGCAATGGCCAGTACCCACAAGCCTTTCTGCCTTACATCCTCTCTGGGAAATCTGTTCCTTTTGTATCAACAACCTTCCTAGTCTTTAATCACCCATCCAGTGCAGCAACTGACTCGTTGTCTCTGGAATCTCCTTTGCCTCCTGGTGTAAATCAGAAAGCATTCTTCTCTGATTGGTTGGACGACCAACTCACTTTAGTTTAAACACACTCCTGGATGTCAGTGTCCGTGAAGCTTCACCTCCTCTCTCCAAGGACAGTGGCCCCTCAGCCACTCCCTTCCTGAAGAGCCTCCTTCCTCCTACTCTGAATGTAAACACACACACACACACACACACACACCCTGTGCTTCAGCAATAATCCATTGGCAGAGGACCATGTGCTTTGGCTCACGTTCTGTCCTCTCTTCTGAAATCTGTGTAGCTGTTTCCATGTTTGTTTTCCCACACTCCATCCCTTTAGCTTCCTCAGTCATGTCTATCCACTCTCTTCCCACAGTGTTGTCCCCTGACCTAGACCCTCTCATCTTCACTCCTTCCTCTCCCTGACCCCAGCTCCAAGTCCTATAGCTACAACGTTTTCATTACATCCCACTCTCTGTATTCTTTTAACTAAAATTCCCTTTGGAGGCACAGCTATTATTTTTCTGCATCCATACATATAACCGCCATGTCTCTCTGGCAGCCATGAGAGTCAATCCCAGTTCTTGAGTCTGGTACTGCACAGTTTTACATGTCCTCATCCAAACTAGTATCTTTCTAGAACATTCACTATGTGCTTTCCCGTTATGGCCGGCCAGCTAAGTACTTCAGTTTTCAAGGTTGTAGGAAGAAATGAGAATAGAATCACAGACTCCATAATGATATTTTGGCAAATGACAGACACATTACAACAATGATCCCATAAGATTATATTGCCTAGTGATGTTATGGCCATTTTTGCTTGTATAAAATACATCCTATGATGTTTATACAATCACTAGGCAAAGCCTCCAAGTGATTCATTTCCTAGGCCTTGGCCCCATCCTAAAGCTGCACACAACTGCATATGTTTATGTATACTTGAATTGTTTTAACCTATCCCAACATGATCTCAGGACAAAGTGGGTTTTTTTTTAAGTCCCTTATTTAAAAAGATGTTAAATGGGGAGGAATAAAATGGATAAGGGTAATTACTAATCAGGAACACTTTTGAGCATGTACTATGTATCCATCATCAGACTAAGTGTTTACACGCGCTGGCTTGTTTAATGTCACATGGAACCTGTGAGTCACCATCATGGCTCATTGACAAAAGTCATGCTACAAAAGATAAAACTAGGGACCGAGAAGCTTAAATGACTGCCTGATGTCAGAGACTAGGAAGCAGTCAGTGAGGCCGAGCAGGCACCCAGGTGTGTCTGACTGCTAACTCCTTGAACTGACCTTTCTGCTCTGCCTTAGCAATGCTAACCTGTGCAAGGACTTGGGTGGAGATGGCATTGTGTTCCCCTGCTATTAGGACTGACTCAACCTCCCAACTGCCCACCAGCAAGGGGACTGGAAATCCCACACCTTAGCCAAAACATGTATGATTCTTACTAAAAATACCTGATTTAAATTAAAAAAAAAAAAAAAAGGAAAGCTGTGGTCAAAAGACACCTCTTTCAGTAATAAGAGATCTGGGTGGGCTGAGTATGTAACACAGGGATTGGGCACTTGCCTGGCATGCAAAATCCCGAGTCTAACCCCTAACAACAAGATCCAAACGGTGGCCATGGTTAACAATCTCACACTGCACACTTGAAATCCAGTGTTCTCCTCACAAAAGAATACTTTATAAAGGGGGTAGATAGCTGTGAGGTGATCGTTATTTTTCTCAGCTTCATCATGGGACTGTCTCCTGAGACACATGGGAATCAAACTACCTGGGTTTACGCCTCAAACATACGCAATTTTACTATCAGTCGTGTCTCAATAATGCTAGAGGTATCCCCAACTTTTATTTTGCTGGTGTTAATGGAAAACCCTATAGAGCTAATGAGAAGGCAACGGTTAGGCTCAGCATGTGCAAGGCTGAGCCTTGTGATGGGTAGGATATAAGTCTCCTCTCCAGTGACCATTGTTGGAATGCCCCACCCGGTTCTCCCTTACTCCTCACCATGACCCTGAAGCTCTCCCTAACCTCATCTTTCAAGAATAAAGTGAGGCCTCCGGCTAACAGGACTGGCCAAGGTCACACTGCTTGTACTCTGCCACATTTTAAAACTGTCTCGTGCTGCCTCATATGAACACCGCTTATTCCTAGGTACAGGTCATTGTCTGATGAATCTTATTTCCCGGCACTTTTATGGTATTGGTAATAGTTACAGCACTTGAGCCACAGGAAACGGCCACTGCGCAGGCTCATTAAACCCAGAGGATTTGCTGAATCCAGAAGTTGTCCCAGCATGCAGAAGGACTCCGTGGAGGCACTTTTGTGTGTGCGTGGGGGGGGGGGAGGGGGATTTGCTATAACATGGTGACTTTATCTGAACATTGAGCCCTTCTGAAAATTCCACTTCAAAGAAAGGGTCCATCCCCGCAGGCCCTGGCGGCTTCTTTACAGCTGACATTCCTGAGCCAATCAGAGATTACTGGAGCTTCTCTTTCAACTTCAGAAAGGCCACTGGGGGATCCAGGCTGTCCACTCACCCCTCTCTGGCAGAGGATACTGACTAGAGACAGGCCTTTTCTCTGGGTCTGATCAGATATGACATCTGGGTGTCACAACACTTTCTGAGACCCGAGACTTGGGAGATCCAACCAGAGTTTCCCAGGATCAAAACCACTGCAGGGCTTAGCAGCTCTCATTTGATGAGGACACACCACAGCTCCCATGGGAGAGCTGGGAGGAAGCAAAAAAGACCCATGCAGAGCCTAAGATCACACTTCCCATGTCCTTAAGCCAACTTACAGTCACCCTGTCCACTGAAAGCCCTCACTCAGAGCAAATGGAGCCAGCACACAATGGTCATGTTTACAGAGTCCAGGAGAAGGCACAGGATAGAGGTAGAGAAAGGATTTCCCTATTACCACTCCCCCACCCCCACAACATCTCTCCCCTCCTCTTTCATACACACACAGACACACAGACACACAGACACACACACACACACACACACACACACACACACACACACACAGTACACTCTTCCTTGTTGCTGTTACTAGGCAACCCTGCATGAGTCATTCACATCTCCAGGTAGATTAGCAGAACAGAGAATGGCTTCTGTTTATTTTGTTAAAGCTTTGACCCTTCTCTTCTCTTAATAGCTCGGTTTGATGTCGATAATATCCACATAGTCCTCTTCCCCAAAGAAATCCTGAAATCGGTCAGCTTAGTTCATTTAATCTTAAAAAGCAATTGACTCCCCCCCCCCCCAACTCCCCAGTCCCCACCCCTCTACATCAGGTCAGGATAAAGAATCCAGAGTTTAGCAATAATACTAAAATTAGCAGGGATTAGAAAGGTTGCAAGAGCTGTGAGGTGAAGATTAGAAACCACATCCCCTGTGCTTGGGGCAGAGGGCACCCTGAGAGGCATCTGGTCTGGGAAACCAGGCCTTCCAGCTGCCGGACTCCTACTGCATCTAAGGAACTGGGCATTGAAGAGACCCTGGGGGAGCAACGCTCTCACAGAGTTTCTATTTTAAGCCCTGGAAGTCTTCACAGCTCATTGGCTCTGCATGCCAAGCAGGAAGGTCCTCAGAGAAGGACCAGACGCCGGAAGACTTTACCAAAACCAGAAATAAGTCAGCAGAGAAAATAAGAAGAGTCTCAGGGGCAAAGTACATGTGCTGAAAAACATTCAGGGGGCAGAGTGAGTGATGCACCCCTACACGAGTTCAAGGCCACAGCTCCAGTCTCCAGCACCCATGTAAATGTTGGGTGAGTGGGGCAGCCCACTGATAATACCAGCCGTCAGGTAGAGACAGGATTCCTGGGGCAAGCTAATGAATTAGACCAGTTGATTCAGTAAATTCTGGAATCAAGAGAGGAAGCTTGTTTTAAAAATACAGTGTAAAACAAGAAAGGAAGCAGCCAACATCAGCCTTGTACCATCCACATGGATGCACTTTCACACACACACACACACACACACACACACACACACACACGCACCGGCACACAGAAGCAGCATACATATACATACCCACACATAGAACAAGCACACACACACATACAAAATAAGCATGAGCACACACTGACACACACACACACACACACACACACTATGATGTTTTTTATGTGCTTGGCCCAGGGAGTGGCACTATTGGGAGATATGGCCTTGTTGGAGTAGGTGTGTCACTGTGGGTGTGGGCTTTAAGATCCTCATCTTAGCTGCCTGGAAGCCAGTATTCTGCTAGTAGCCTTCAGATGAAAATGTAGAACTCTCAGCTCTGCCTGCACCATGTCTGCCTGAATGTTGCCATGCCTTGATGATAATGGACTGAAGCTCTGAACCTGTAAGCCAGCCCCAATTAAATGTTGTCCTTTATAAGACTTGCATTGGTCATGGTGACTGTTCACAACAGTAAAACCCTAAGATGCACACACACACACACACAAACACACAGAACAACTTTACACACACAGAACAAGTGTATACAACATACCCACACACAGAACAAGAGTGTATGAGCACACGCACATGCACACACACACCAATACACAGAACAAGCACACACACATATACCCTTATACAGAACAAATACACATAAACATATACCCACACACAGAACAAGCATATACACACTAACACACACATACTCACACAGAGAACAAGCAGATACACACCCACACACAGAATAACCACACACACACATGCACATGATTTAAAATAAGTCAACAATTGCCACCTAACTGTAGAACACGTCTCTCAGGAGTTCCAGTTGGATCTTCTCATGGGCATAAGTATGCCTTGCCTCGGATGCCTTGAATGTGGGCCCTTTCTTGTGTGTAAATGATAGGCACCCATTACTGACCTTGCCCTTGTCTTTTCAATAGATATAGGCAAGAATTAGTTAGCAGACAAAAGCAGACACATGGAGGAAGAAAGATGGGTTCATGGGCCACCATCAAGCCAGCTTGACAGACTACCCTGAGTGGCAGTCAGCTTTAGTCCCTAGGACAAAATATCTAAAACAAAACGTTTATAAAAAAGAAAGATTTCCTTCGGTCACAAATTTTACGGTTCCAGTCCACAACCACACTGTGTTATTTCTGAGCCTGAGCTGAGGTAGAACGTCATAGTAGGAAGTGCATGGTTGTGTGAGTTGCCCAATTCGTGGGCTCTTGGAAGAAAAATAAAAGAACAGGGAACCAGGGCCACACTATTTCTTTCAGCAGGATGCCTTGCACTGCTGGAAGCTCCTTTCCCAAGGCCTTACCTTCTAAAGCCTCTACCACCAAACAGTAACACCACAGGCCAGTGGCCAAGCCTCTAGTATATGATCCTTTAAAGCAGTACTCTAAGCTCAGACCATGACATCCTGATTCTTAAACCCATGTCTTAGTACAGAACTTGGTTCAGTTATGTTAGAGTGGGGGTATTTGACCTTTCAGAAGTTCAACTGAAGGTAATTGCTATTTGTGAGTAAGAGGAAAGCAACATTAACAATTCCACCACAGCTCACCTCTTGCCACCTACAAGGCAAACATCAGCTGTCAAACCTTTCACCATGTTCCCTTACAAAACCCCACCAGGGATGGGCAGATGACCGGCTTTTGAGCCATGTGCAAGGAGCCCGTCACCATCTATATAACTACTGGGGCAGCCAACAACCGTTTCCAGACCTGGAGAGAAAGGTGGGTTTTGAAAGATTCGTTTTGGAAAATTTTTATTTTTATAAAATTTTTAAGGCATGATCTCGTGTATCCCAGATTCGCCTCCAACTCGTTGTGTGTCAGAGGATGACCCTGAATTTCTAAATCTCCTATATTTTACCTTCCAAACGCTAAGATTACACCATGAGCTCTATGCTCTATTCATTCTTGGGGTAGCCAGGCCCATCTTGAGCTGAGCTGGGCAGGAGGGAGATAATCGTAACAGAGCACAGGCGGGTGCAGTGCAGGATCTCACTCAATGAAGAGCACCTGGGAACAGCTTCGGAGAACAGGTTCAGTTTACCTGGAGGGAAGAGTATATGCCCCTGGGGAGGTGGCAAGGGTCTCTGGGGCAAGGTTTGTGTGGTTGTGTACCATTGGCCAAGGCAAGACTGTTAGAAGATACTTCATCTACTCACTAAAGGGTTGTAGGGTCAAACAAGGAGTGAAGCTTGATAATTGTCAGGGTGATAAATGCCTTCTAGGGTTGATGGCTGGCGTATGGTACCAGCTTGGGAGGGGGAACTAACCAACCCCTGCTGTCCTCATATTCGAGGTATCCGAGTTGAAGCTTTCTTCAATAACCCTGGGCCATTACGGTCCCACACAAGCCTAGTTTATGCACTACTAGGGATGCTAGCTCGTGCATGCTAGATGAGTTCTCTACCACCGAAGTACATCCCCGCACCCGTTTTTATACCCTCTGATCTTGAGCTTGCAAATGTATAAAGACTGATGCCTAGTCCACTGCGCCGGTGTGGACCAGAGCCTCCTCGTCTAGAGCAGAATTCCTTCCCTGCTCCCTCCATCTGTCTGCTCAAACTGAGGCCTCCCCACTTCTTTGCCTCCGGTCTTATCCCCACGAAAGCAGCCCAGAGCTCTGGGCTCTGTAATGACTCTCATCAGCTTCTCTCCTCAGTCTCAGCAGCCCTACCAGAGGCCTCGTTTACAAATGAGACTAGCCAGGTAAGGGCCCGTGGAGGGACAGTTTCTCGGACACTCTTTCCGGCGCATTCTCACTGACAGGCACAGGTAGATGACTTTAAAGCTCTTCCAATTTCCTAATCTTCAAACGAGAGAAGGAAAGCGACTTGGTCAATAGGATGTGATGCCCTACATAAGAAGGGAAATGAAGATTCTTGGCGGAAATGCAGTGCGCTCAGCTCTGGCGTTTGAAGGTAGAGATAGGTTTCTCCTTCAGTGTCATTATTGTATAAATATCATCTTGTCTAGCTGTTTGTTATGTCAACAACCACCACAGAAGTTCGTCTGAAGATAGAAAAGCAATGTTTTGTTCGACCAACACTTCGGTACAGGTAAACTGGGATCGTCAGCATCAGTAAACAGAAGCCTTTGTACCTGGGTGCCCAGTGTCCTGGGTAGAGAATGAGTCCCATTAAGGCAGGGGTTCTCAACCTGTGGGTCACGCCCCCTCCAATAAACTTTTACCTCCCAAAGTGTTTACATTATGATTCATACGAGTAGCAAAATTACAGTTATGAAGTAGCAACGAAAATAGTTTTATGGCTGGGGTGAGAAGTCACTTTGATATGAAGAAACGGGCACAGCGTTAGAAAGGTTGAGTTTGTATCAAGGGATGAAAGAGGACGGGCATAACCTCAAAGGCAGTGCCCCTTACCTCATAGCTACGCGGTGGAAGTGTTCCTGAACTGCCTGGTTGTGTTCCCAGATTTAGCCACCCAGTAGCAGGATTTAGCGACTGTCTTCATTTTTTTTTTTTTTAAATCTCCTTTGGGCCCTGCGACCTTGACTGATTCCCCAGAAGCAGGAGCTGGAGAGCCTTTGGTCTGCTGCGACACTCGCGCTCCAGGAAGGGAGAAATTCGATGACTTCAGCCTTATGAAATCTCCCGCAGTAGCTTTTGGCTCCACTCCGTTTGGGAGGTCTCTCGGCACCTTGACATTTCCTTTCACGGCTGCTCTTACCAGCCTCACTCCCTACCTCTTGGAAAAGGTCTCCTCGGCCACCTTTGAATAGAAACTAAAAATACCAAATTAGACGTATCCCACCGTGGTGGAAATCTCAGTCCATCTGAGATCAATCACCTGGAGGCTTGAATAGGCAGATTTTTGTGTTTGTTATTATGCTCCATTTTCTTTCTTTCTTTCTTTCTTTCTTTCTTTCTTTCTTTCTTTCTTTCTTTCTTTCTTTCTGAAAAGGGCCATTTCATCTCATGGGAATGGATTTGCTCTATTAAACCCCAGAAGCCAGAGTGAGGTGTGTTCCAGCCCTTCCTACCTATGTCAGAATTATAACTAAGGGTTTCTGTGCGTCTGCGGCCACTATATTCTGGAACCAACTGGTAGCATCCTTGACATCAGCACAGCTGGATCAGTTCCTTTTGTGAGGTGCCTGGTGTGACTCGATTCTGGTTGCAGTGGGTTTAAGTCTTCCCCCTCCCCTTCTCTTTCCAAAGTACTAAGCGTGGGGCTTGGAGCATGTACCTGCATCCTGCAAGCTCTGCCCCAGGCTCCAAGCCCCGTGTGCCTGGCCCTGTCTGATTTATCTCACTTTTGTGGATTCCTGTCCATTCCAGCTGTTCTCCCTTCTCTCCTTAATGTGCATTTTCTCCCGCTGAAACGGCCTTCAGGCAGCTTCTGGAATGATCTATTTCCCCTTTCAAGTCTGTCATCAGCACGCTGCTAAATGAGTTCTCCTAAACCCCAGCTTGGCTGGGGACCCCTTTGGAAATATATCTCCTCCAAAACTGAGCCTGAAGAAGACAATGTTTTAACGTCTCTCGGGGGATTCCGGAGAGCAGAGGGGAGGCTGTAGGGTTGGGTGGAGCCTGCAGAGAATGAAGCTCCAGGGTTCCCCCAAGAAAGGCAGATGGTGTCACTGGGTGCTGGGCTGAGAAATAATTGTAGTATCTCACCCTTGCTGTTTATATGTTTAATCGTGTGTAGCATTTTAGGCTCCGCTGTGTTAGCTCCTGCTTCTAGAAGGCTCTCTTGCAACCTAAGTTTCATACTTGCCTATCCTTGGCTATTCTGAAGGAACTGCAAGACTCTGCAGTGAAATGGGGTCGTGTGAGTCTACATTTCAGTGCATTGACTGTCATTTTTAAATGGAAGAGAGAGGAGTGGATTGTAGGATGAGAAGGACTCTGAGTCAGGTTATGCTTTAGCCAAACACTGACTGAGACATTTAACAGGTACATGTGTGATCCTATAAATTATTTTAATTCTCTAAAACCTCAATTTCATTGTTGATAAAAATGTGACCTAAAGTGATTTAGAGGATAGCCGTGCTATTACAATCCTGATGTTCCAGATGATAAAGCATACAGAAAGCAACTTGCCCAACATGCAGCAATGTCCTAGATCTTGGCAAATGTGAGGGACTTGGGTGGCTGAAATTTCTCGGCTTAGGCTCTGCCCTAGAAGAACAGGGATACAGGGAGGCCTGAGACCCCATTTCTCTCTAACACTTCATTTTCCTCCCTTGTTGGCCGTGACTATCGGGACTCAGCACTATTTGACAGGTTTAGGAGGTGTGGCCTTGTTAGAAGTGTGTTACGGGTGGGCGGGAGGGGAGGATGCACTTTGAGTTTTCAAAAGCCCATGCCAAATCCAGTGTGTCCCTCACTGCCTGTGTCAAATGCTCAACTATTTCTCCAGCACCATGCAGTGCTGTGAAATGCTGTCCTCCAGATGTGACACGCCATTATACTTATGAACCCATAACAGTTACGGTTTCCTGCACAAGATCAAGCCAACTAAAATGCGGCATGAGGCAAGGAGCTACCAGAAGTCGATAGCCCTGGGTGTAAGGAGAGTCACTTGTCTTCAGGGGCATGGTTACTGTTTGGTTGCCCATCCTCCAGTGGATTTCCCCAACTCCGTGACAACACTGGAAGCAGAGAGTGAATTCTGTGAACAATTAAAACCAGCAAGATGATGTAAGCTTGAGAGAGAGATGTGCTGTGGGGGTGAGGAGAGGGATTGGAGGTGGAAATGGAGGGATAGACATGAGCAAATACATTGCACATGTGTATGAAACTATCAAAGGGTATATTAAAGTATGTTAGACATGAATTCCTGCACCTATGCAATTGTCTAGGGGGCCCCAGGTTGAGCCCAGCATCCAGAAGATGCCGTTGACCTACCATGTTAACCATCAGAGGATCAAAGGAGACACTAGAACGGAGCAGACACTACAGACTTGAGGTGTTGAAAATCCTTACAGTGATGAGGTCTTAGGAAATTATTCACCCAGGGCCACCCACTCAGGACAGCCTTGCAAAGTCCCTGACTAAGAAGCAGCTGGACTGAGGCTGGCCCTGGCCAGCTGCCTGCAGCGCTGCTGTGAGCTCCATGTGCAGGGCTGGTTCACAGGAAGTTCCAGGAGAGTGGGGCTGTTATTATATTCTAAATGCCTTGGGGAGTTTGAATGAGAAGAAACCTCATGGTAGAGCAAATTTGTAAAAACAAAATGTGACTTCGCCTCTGTTCTGAGTCTTGCTTCCGGTTTTATAAAAGGAAGCTCACTTGTAAGTAATTAGGGACCCAAGCAGATGGTTGAGACTGGGGTATTGCTTCCCAAGCTTGCCAGCTTTTAAATGGAGGGACAAAGGCAGACAGTCTAGAATAAAGAGTTTAACTGATCTTTGCCTATGTTCCTTGAAGGCATCATAAGCCCTTATACTTGCCTGTGTGATAAGAGTCTCTGTATTTAGAGGGGGTCCGTAGCACTGCACCTGAATTTGTGCCAATGAGAAGAGTAAACGTTAGGCCAGGAGGGAAGCTGCTCACGGCAGGGAGACCAGTGGGAAGATCAGAGGATTCAGGGAGGTAGAATAGTTGCACATTGGAAGGAGTTGTGTAGCCAGTGATTCATTCAGTCATACCTGCACAGTGAGCTCCTTTAAAAACTCTGAACACCAAGACACACTGTGAAGAGACACAAGGACTACAGCAACTCTTATAAAAGAAAGTGTTTAATTGGGGCTAGCTTATCTTGTCAGAGATCTAACTCATTGTCATCATGACGGGAAGCATGGCAGCATGCAGGCAGACATAGTGGTGGAGAGGCAGCTGAAGGTTCTACCTCTGGATCTGCAGGCTCCAGGAAGAGCAAGAGACATTGGGCCTGGTTTGGGCTTTTGAAACCTCAAAGCCCCATCTCCAATGACATACTTCCTCCAACAAAGCCATGCCTCCTGATCCTTTCAAATAGAGCCACCCCCTGGTGACCAAGCATTGGAAATCTATGAGCCCTGAAAATATTAAACCTTTGTGTTTGATGATCTTCTAGACTGTGTAGGGCAGACACCCCAAAAATGAGTATGTCTGCCTAACCATTGTAGGTGACCGAATGACCAAAATGAAGAGGAGGTGCTACACACCTGGTTGGGACAACTGGACTGACCAGATCACCCCCTCCCCATACATCAGTTTCTGCCACAAGTCCTTTTAAAAAAAAGTTCAGTCTACCCTACCCTACCCTACCCTGCCCTACCCACCCCACTCTCAGGAACCCCTTTGGCTATACAAGGGCTCTGCCTCTTCTTCTTGCTCTTAAGTCTCCTATAATAAAATACTTATTTCTAAAACTCACCCTCTGTGGTCTCTGAACTTCATTCTTCGAATTTGAAGGATATGAACCCCAAAAGCCACTGGCTCAAGGCAGCTTTGGTAGCTGTCAAGTCTCCAAGGGCCTGAGTCCTCCAAGCTAAGAGGACTCAGAGTCCTCTTAGAGTCAAAAGAGACTTAAGAGTCAAAAGAGACTTTGTCATTCTCAAGGACACTCTAGTCTTTTGATATCAGTTTTACCATATGGATCTCTTCATTGACTTGGGTCTGATTAGTCAGTAATTAAACTGCCACAGTAGTAGCATGCTTTTCTGAATTTTGTGAATCATCATGTTGCCCGAGGCAGTGGTAGAGCATACCAGCTCCAGATTCAAAGCTAGTTCATCAGAAGTATGGGCCGCCTGAGAACCTGGGAGCTTGTGGAAGTTTTGTAGAGCACAGTGCTGTCACCAGCTGCTGTGCATGGCTTGTCCCCTCTTTGCCTGTCTGAGCATGGTCCTTGCCCACCTCTTCTTACAGCCCCCTAACTTACAGGTCACGTCTAAAATACTGTGATGTCCTCTCAAAACCTCCAGCATATTCTTTATTCATAAGCTTCAGCTATTATGTACTGACAAAAATAGAGGACATTATGTAGACTAGACACGTCACCATCATCTATCCTATATTTGCATTTATATCCTCTTCAAGGACCTTGCATATTTGACACTTGCATCTTTAAGGATTTCAAACAAGACATAGTCTTATGTCTCCTCTGGATTAGGAATGGCTCTCACATACTTCCTTGGTCACGAGAGAGGCATGTGATAAAATGGAACTGCCATTAAAGTGAAAGGTAAGTCTTGATTATCTCAGGGTCAGGGCCAGTATCCTTTCTAGCGGACTAGAAGAGTGTGGTCAGGATGGTGGCCACAGCCATGTTAATCATTTAGAGTTCAGAGGAGAGGCCCAGATTCTCAGATGGACAGATGAGGTGAGAGCTATATCCAAGCTGTGCTCATACATAGCCTGGGCTGAGCCCAGAGCACTTCTCTCTCTATTCTATCACTAGGCCTAGGCCTAGGCCTGGAAGCTTCTAGCCTCTGTACAATCTCATCTTCCAAGCTGATTGATTCCATCCAGCATCTCTTGGCTTCCAATTGAATTGCTCTGCTTGCCCTCATACTAACTTTGGCAATATGTTCTAATCTTCTTGTTTCTTCTCATTCTCTGGTTTGTTGTGTCTTCATCTGTGTCTAGCCTGTTCTCCCTGCCACCTGGTAAAACTGCTACACACACCATCTATCTATCTATCTATCTATCTATCTATCTATCTATCTATCTATCTATCTCTGCCTCTGCTCTTAAGTACCCTCTATTTCCTGTGCCGTTCTTATGTTCTATCTCTTGCTCGTTCTGTTAAATCTGTCTCTAATTCACCACTTTATCTGCCCCTCAATTAGACATCACTTTCAAATATGGCCACTTCCTTTTACAACTAACTTTACCTTCATTGTTAGAAATTAAAGGTGTGTAATAAGGGTGTGTCTTTATTCTAACCAAATTATACTGTAATCCAGGGCATGTTTGCATTCTGGCTGGATTATATGGACCGAGAGGTCTTTGGATGTGACCCCTTGCAGCCAATGTTGCTGGACTAAAATTCCTCTACAAACGTACTGGGGGAAAATAAGTAGAGAGTAAAAAGGAATTAGGGAGAAAACAATCAGTTGGGCTGGAGGAATATCTCAGTCAAACAGAAATATCACCACCAAGGTTTGCCTAGATGCCCAGAGAAGCACATGGGGCCAGATCTTACCATGGCAGGTTTCTTGAGCATCAGCTAGGTTCTCATTGGCTGCAAAGGAAGATGACTGGGAACTTCAGCACATCCAGCTGGGGAAGTCTGTGTTGGATGAAGAGTGACATGAGACCAGTTCTGGTTTAAATGGGATCTCCAGCTCCCACATCACCTCTGTCAATGGCTGCAGCTTGTGAGGTGTTTGCATGCTAACACTCCCAGCTCACCCATGGACTTTAACCAACCGAAGGCATCTGTATCCTGTGGGATGTAGAAAAGTCCCAATCTCACTGGTCTATAATAACAGCAAGTGTTCTCTGTCCCTGCCGAGGGGTGGACTGAGGGGCTCTGGCCCTGGTTTCCTAGGAAATGCGTGTGTGCCAGAGCCACGCTCTGAGACTTCCGCCCTATGCGATAGCGCTTCCTTTCTGCTTCCACTGACCCGCAGCCGTGGGGGAAGCAGCCGGCTGCAGGCTTCTGCGGATCTCTCCAGTGTTCCCACTACTCCAGTACCGAGTGGCGTCCTATGGCGTCCGCCTCTGCTCAGCCCGTGGCCCTGAGCGCAGAGCAGGCCAAGGTGGTCTTGGCGGAGGTGATCCAAGCGTTCTCGGCCCCAGAGAACGCCGTGCGCATGGACGAGGCTAGAGACAATGCGTGCAACGATATGGGAAAGATGCTGCAATTTGTGCTGCCCGTAGCCACACAGATCCAGCAGGAGGTTATTAAAGCCTATGGCTTCAGCTGCGACAGGGAAGGTGTCCTTAAGTTTGCCCACCTGGTCAAGTCGTATGAAGCCCAGGATCCTGAGATTGCCAGCCTGTCAGGCAAGCTAAAAGCCCGGTTCCTGCCACCCATGACACTGCCGCCCCATGGGCCTGCTTCCGGAAGCAATGTGGCTGCCTCCTGAGATTGGTTCTTTTCTGTATGCCGCTGCTATGGAGGAGGCCTTTGTGTTCCAGAGGATAATAAATGTTAATGAATAGGTTTTAATTAGTTCTAGAAATGAAGATTTACAATGAACAAATCTCATTAAGATGTCACTAGTATGTCAAATTTAGGCCAAATAGACACGATCCCAGTACCCTTATCCTACAAATCCATGTCTTTGTGGACAGAAATGTATTTCAGCAGATACTAAGGGAGAAAGAGAGCTTAGTAAAAACTGCCAGGAAGCATATGAGCACCATCTTTAAGAGCCCATCACTGCCCACTGGCCAAATCGATTGGATAATAACAAAAAGAACTGGTTCGATTCTAAGAAAGAGAAGCCACACTGAAGATGCGGGAAGCAAGATGAGTCCTTACTATTGGCCAGGGCTCAATATTCATATTTCATATTGTCAATCTTGTCCTCTTATTTTAAACTCAAAATGAAGCTCCCTGCCTAGCCTTTAACTATATACCCCAAAAAAGCATGCTGCATTCTCACCCCCACCCCCCACTCCATGTTAGCTATTCTAGCTCATGACGGCATAGCTGTTGGTTCAATAATCTCCTGGTCTTGTCTAACAGTTGAAAGTTAGGTTTTGGAGACATGCAACCATTGCAAGGACTTCAAAACACCAACAAAATAAACAAAAGGAGCCCAAGAACCACCTCCTTATCACAGAACATCCTCCCTTTCCTTGGCATCAGCCAGTAGGGTGTAACGTAGAGGCCTTAAATAAATCTGAATAATAATCCTTCACGGAGTAATCTCATTCTTTCCCTCTCTCAGGCCACTTCCAGTTTCTTTCTTGAGCTTCTGATTGGGCTTCTGGGTCAGCATAAGGTGAACGGCTCCCGGGGTGGGGAGGGGGGTTGGAAAATGTTTCTTGCCTCATCTCACAAATGGTGCCCCAACTGTCAAGGGTACACAGCATAGTAGGCTGTGATCAGTAGGAAGGACAGGGCGCGTAGCTTTGACACGTTGCAGTGTGAAACGGTCAAAGCTTGGGCAGTGTCTTTCCCAACCTGTTTGCTTCTTGACATGAATCTGTTCCACTGGCAGGCCTCAAACAAGGCTTCCTAAGAGAGTTGTGGGGTACTTGTTGAAAGGAGTCATTTACTGGGAGGGGGGAGGAGAACACTACTGTGTTAAAGCTGAGGGGTTGGGTGCTTAGAGTCTGAAAGGCTGTGTTCTTTGTTTGTTTTTGCTTGGGGAGAATTCTAATCTGGCCTATGGAATATCGCTGACATTTCCAAAGAAAATGGCTAATTGAATCGTAGATGTCAAATAAAAGCTGTTGGCTTTTTTTTTTGGGGGGGGTACATAAAGAGAAAATATTCAAACCTGGCAGTCTTGCCCTTTAGAAAAATGCAGAGTAATGAAATAACTTGGACCCGTACACTAAAAGCGCAAAGCAGCATGTCAGGATGAGAGACAATTTCGATGGCTCTCACACTTCTTGGAACTTTGTAGCCTCAGTCCATCTTGACATTAATTTATTCGATGAGCACATAATAGCCTCCTACTGTGTGACCAAGTCTAGAAGTCCAGTTATCATGACAGCTTTCTGTCACTGTTGCAAAACAAACAAACAAACAAACAAAAAACAAACAAACAAACAAACAAAAACTCAAGTTAAGCAAGTTAAAGGAATAAAAGTTTATTTCTTCTCATGGCACCAGAAGTTTTAGTCCAAGATGGTCAGTTAGGTCTGTACTTGATGCTTGTAGCTTGTGGGGAGATAGTTCACAATGGCAAGAAGCCAGTGGTACAGCAAAGCTGCTCACACTGTAGCAGTCAGGAAACACAAACATACACACACACACACATACACACACAGAGGGGGAGGGGCGAAAGAAAGTAAAGGATCAAGGGTTCCAATATCCCCTTCAAAGCTGAACTCTAGTGTGGTGGTTTGAATAGCAATGGCCCCCATAGGCTCATATATTTGAATGCTTGGTCATTAGGAAGTGGTTCTACTTGTCAGAGATTAGAAGGTGTGGCTTTGTTGGAGTAGGTGTGGCCTTACTGAAGTGTCACTGTGGGGCAAGCTTTGAGGTTTCATATACTCAAGCCAGACCCAGTGTCTCTTTCTTCCTGCTGCCTGCAGTTCCAGATGTAAAGCTCTCAGCTACTTCTCCAGCATAGTATCTGTCTGCATGCTGCCACGCCCGGTTCTCCCCCCTCCCCCCATGATGATAAAGGACTGAACCTCTGAAACTGAAAGCCAGCTCTGACAAAATGTTTTCTCTTATAACAGCTGCTGTGGTCAAGGTATCTCAGAACAGCAACAGTAACCCTAAGACACCCAGTAACGTCCTTCCACTGGGTCCACCTCCAAGAGGTCAAATCACCTCCCAGAAACATCACAGGCTAGTGTAATGACCAAGCCTTTAAGCAAGGGAGGCACTGGAAAATATTTAACAGAAAAGAAAAGATTGACTTAGTATCAACCTTCAGAAGAACCTTCCAGACAAGCAAACAATTTTTTTCCAATATGAAGGGGAAAAAAAGTATTTTTATAATAAAGGAGTTTTGTCTGAAGGATCTTTGTTTACCATGTATACCCTAGTTTCTATTCCATATTTGGTAAGAGTCAGCAGCCATCAAAGTCCCATAAAATGATTATAAACGGTATGCATTTGTTGTCAGACACTAAATGATGGGAAGCCGTAGTAAGTATCGGCCATGTAGCATTTTATGTGTGCAAAGTGCCTTAGCATTATATTTTATGGCTTGTTCTACATAATAGCGGAGTGGGGGATGGGCTGGAACAGCCTCTCTCAGGCTTGGGAAATGGCGGCAATCACAGGCTCATCAGTGTCCTTGCTAAATGCTGTTTGCTTCTGGGTTTGAATAAAGGTCATCACGTTTTACAGATTTCTTGCATCATGTATATTCAGAGTTGGTTCCCTTGGTGTACTCGTGTGTGTGTGTGTGTGTGTGTGTGTGTGTGTGTGTGTTCAGATTCAAATCTCAAACTCTGACTTGTGAAGGCCACATCCGTGTGCAGCCGTCAGGATGAGCCACTGTAGGTTTGACCCACCCCTTTTAGCCTTCCTCGGGATCAATACCTGTTACCACGGTGGCACTAGAATTCCATCTCACCCCTCCCGTCACGTTCCTTATTGCTCAAGGGCAGCCAAAGGTTCTCTCCTGTCTCTACCCCTTTGTCTTCCAAGAAAGCGATCCGTGGGGTAACCATTGTGTGCCTCGCAGTGCAGCCTTCTGACCCAGGTTTCTTGGGAGCCACTTCAGTGAGAATCACCCCTCCTTTATTACAATCTCCTGAAAATCTACAGCTGGAGCACAGCTTTGGGACGGCAGGAGTTAAGATCTGATCCAGAAGCACGCCTTCTCTCCTCATTCCCATCCTCCCAGCATACACCCTTGAGCATCAGGTTTGTCCTGAAGGCTTAAAGTGGTTCTCAGCCTTCCTAATGCCGCGACCCTTTACTGTAATTCCTCGTGTCGTGGTGACTCCCAACCATAAAATTATTTCCGCTGTTACTCCATAACTGTAATTCTGCTACTGTTATGAACTGTAACGTGAATTTCTGGTGTTTTCCGACGGTCTTAGGCGACCCCTGATTTTGAAGTGGTCGGTCGGCTGCCAAAGGGGTTTTGACCCACAGGTTGAGAATTGCTGGCTTTCAGGGACTCATCCCCGTCCATAAAAGCAAGGTCTAATGGAGACCAGGCCAGCCGGGCATAGCTGTGGGCATTATGAATGCACTGGAGGTGGTGACACAGCAGGGAAGACACCTGTGCTAGCTCTGAGGGAGCAAGTAAAGACCCTTAGACTCCAAAGCCTTATGGCTCTGTTCTTCTGCATTATATTAGGAGTGACAATGTTCTTAGGGTATAGACTTGGGATCTAAAGAGCCGAGGACAGTGCCTTAGAATAGAGAATGGGCTGCACAGCAGTGCCTTCGAGTTCTACACAAGTAAGGAAAGAGGAATTCTTTGTGTTTGATCGTGACACAGTCCATGTCGTATCTGCAGCTAAGTGTTCTAAGTGTTCCCATTGGTTCACCTTCTGCAGCACATCTGACAAGCAATAAGAAGCTGGCCAGGGCTGAAGCCCAGAGAAAGTATCAGCCCCTCTCACACAGCCCTGCAGTCAGGACAAGCTGAGTGTTAAATTACCTCAACGAATTTCACAACTAGTTTCAGCATCGCGGTCAGGGAGGGGGGTCAGGAAATAGCTTTTTTATTTAATCTGGTGATTTTGCAAGTCACTTGACTGCTTTGAACTTCCCTGTGTCATTTAACTTACATGTACTCTCATGTGTCTCATGTACCCAACACATTTGTTCAGAGGATGCAATCACACATATTGCATGCATGTAAACTGTTTAACACATACATTCATAAAGTCCATGACTGTGTCTGATGTTTCTGTGTGCTCATTTGCTCCTGCCTGGGAATTCCTGCCAGGCACGGCAGAATGTCTTAAAGTGTCCCCCTCTTTTTCTCTCCTCATGGTCAGACTTCACCTACAGAGCATATGGGCCTGTGCTACCAGACAGGCATAAGAACTGGTAAGACTGATTAAGCCCAAACCCTGGGAGTCTCGGAAATTTGGGAACAGCAAGAGTAGAACTGCTTCCTACCTGTCTCTGTACCTGGTCTGGAACCACAACACGCAACTGAGAGGACAAGGACCACCATGGACAGTCAGTCACATAGCATGGCACCTGGAGTTCTTCCCCATGCTAATGAGGTAGCCTTAGTCTTCAGCCAATGACCTTCCTTTCCTGGGTATTCTCACGTCCTTCTCGCAAGAGGCATATAATCCCTGGTTCACCCCGAATAAAGTGTATGCACTCGCAACAATATGAGCAAGCAAGGATCGTGTCAGAGGCTGCTTCATTAAAGATCGCCACAGGGAAGGCATTCACCTAAAAGAGCCCTGTTTAAGACCCACTCCGGTACTCCGCACTCACTCTCAATCAGACTGGACCCTGTTCATCTCAGGCTCTGCCCCCTTCCCACCCGGTACCCAGAGAGGAAACTGGGAACCACAGCATTCGTTCCAGACCCTGCTGTTCCCCTTCCTGTTAGGCGTATAACCCTGAAGGGAAACATGGGCTATGGGCTCCATGTTCTGCCCTTTGCTCTCTAGTGTCCAAGAAGGGACAACTACAGAAATGCTTCTCACAGAGCCCCTTTATGGGCAAATCACTTATTTCCTGGTCGGGACTCTAACTTCTAGAGGGTCTAAAGTAGGATTACTGCTTTCGTATGTTCATAACGAGATCACATCTGTTTGCTAAGGCTGCAAAAGTCCACAAACTGGGAGGTTTAACTAATAGAACTTAGTTTTCTTACAGTTTCGAAGTCTAGAAGCTCAAGCATGTCAGCGAGGCTGCTCTCGTTGTCTGGAGAGTATCCTCTTCGGTCTTTACTCTGTATGTGTCTGTGTCAGCGTCCGTCGTAGTCTCTCTCCTTCTAAGGAGACTTGTCATCTTAGATTAGAGCCTGCGATGGCTTGTTGTATCAGCTTGACAAGATCTAGAATCACCTAGGAGCCAAACCTTTGGGCATGTCCGTGAGGGACTTTCAAGACTGCTTTAGTTGAGGTGGAAGACCCACCCTAAAAGTGGGTGACGCCATTCTATGGGGTGGGTTCTTGATTGAAGAGAAAGAAGGAAATGAGCTGGGCGCCAGTGCTCACGGCTTTCAGGACAGATGCTCCGGGGAAAGACCATCAAAACCCATCCTCACAGTTACCCACCTATCACAGATTACCATCTCAATCAACTAGCTGTGTGCTCTGAGTCCATCCATATTAGCTCAAGGCTCTAGGTGCGGTTCTGATGCTGGTGGCACTGCCCCCTGACTTTGGAGATGATGTGGGTATGCCAGACTACCTTCAGGTTTGAAGAAAGACGTCCCCCCCCCCTTCTGCGGGATACCACTGAGTGCAATGATAACTTGGCTCTGGGATACCCACTGTCACAGCTTTCGTCTTTGGACCACTCCTGGGGTCTGCACTCCTATTGGGATCAGAACTGAGTTGATGATTTTAAGGGACAACGTGGACCAGTTCTTGGGATTCAGTTCAGTACTGATTCTTGGGATGAATCAGTATGGCCTTATGAGTAGCATCTATCAATCGAATAATATGGGGTGGTGAATAGAGTTGGGTGATTTAGATTATGCTATCAACCTGTAGCCAATCCAGAACAGATTCATGGATGCTCATTTTCTATCTACTGTGTGCGTACCTGACTCATGTCCTCTCCCCTCCTCATGTCTGTTTGCTTTTGAATCAATGGCAATGGTGTTCAGAAAACTGGGAGTGAGTCACGATTTAGCAGTTGGGGGAGGAGGGTAGGTATAAAAGTCTCTCTGTCCAAGTAGTGGCCTCAGGGGCTGGGGCAAAGCTAAGTTCCCTGGTTAATGTCTCTACTTATAGCCTTGAGCTAGATTAAATAGCAGTGGTGCATCCCATTAGAGGGTCCCCCATTAGTCCAGGCACCCGGAGGAAGCTTGCTCACTGAGGAGATGATTACCACAGGAAAGCAGCTCCTGAGGGGTCAGGGACTCCAGGACTGGGAGTTCTGTGGGCTTCTTTCTCCCTCACAGTCTGTAGCTTCTGACTCTGCATTGCCTGCCTGGAAGTCCCAACTAGTGGTTTCAGTCAGAAGGGTCTTCCTGGTTCCTTTCCTCATTCATTACCCACAAACCTCACTGAGGATGGTATTACAGGTGGCCACCCTGAACTCCAGCTCCTCCTCCCAGGTTGCCTGGAGGAAGGACATTCTGCACCAGCAGGGAGCATGACCCCAAGGCTCTTCATGCTATCCTTCCTAGACACTCATCTCCCCGAGGGGCTCTTCATCTGGATGATAACTGCTACTCCAACTTCTGACAGCTCTAGAGGATCGCTGCTTCTCAGCTTACCCATATTCCAGTCCTTGGGGACTCTATCAGGGTGGTCTGAACTGAACTCTCCTGCCCAAACCTGACAGAGTGATCCCAAAGAGCTCATCCCCTTACCAGCCATGGTGAGCTGGAGCCCTGGCTCCCGGCTCCACATCCCCTTCTCTCTGTTCTTCTCACACTATTTCTATTCGACAAAGCATGGCTTATTTAGCTTTTGCCTCCATGAAAAACCTACGGAGCAGAGCGGATTCTTGCTTTGTGGCAGCGCCTTCCAGCATCGGAACAGCGCCCAGGGCGGTGAGCTATTTGTTGAGCAAACCAGTGTGCTCAGAGGACTGCCAGTTAGTCAGTAATCTATGTGCGCCAGGTGGGTAAACACGGGGATGGAGTTGGACACTCTCTCCTCAGTGACTCATCTCTACTTTAAATATTGCAAAGCATCACCAAGGTCCAGCTTGCCTTGCTCTTCTCTTTGCCTTAAGAAGATGGGGTCTTCATGGTCAGTGTAGACACAGGATGGATTTTCATTGCTTTCTGTTGGCTCTACCAACCAGCAAGGAGGAAACAGAAAGCCATACACCCTATGAAGGGATAGCCTCGGCTCACCCCCTCACCCTCAGCTACAGGGTTATGTATCATACAACTGGTAATATCTCTGCAGAAACTAGTTTTGCAAAAATTGTATTTATTACTTTCTTTCTTCTTCTCCCTCTCCTCCTTCCCCTCCTTCTTCTCTATCTTCATCTTTCCTTTTCTTTTTACTAATGAGCAAAACCTTGACCTCTTTTGAAATCGCCGTGCTTAAGATTATAAACATAAAGAATGCTGTTCATAAAAATGTACACATACACACACACACACACACAAATGTACACACAAGGGTCGGAGAGATAGGTCAGTGGCTAAGAGCTGGATGCTTTTATGGAAGATCAGGGTTTGGTTCCAAGCACCCGCACAGCAGCTCAACACATTTGTAACTCCAGTTGTGGGAGGTTCCTACTCCCTCTTCTGCCCTCTGTGACCATTGCACACACATGGTGCAGATACATACATGGAGGCAAACACTCATACATATAAAGCATCCATAAATAAACCTTTTGAAACATATACTCACAAATATATGAATTACTGTATACACACATGTATTCAAGTGTAGATATTGGATATTCAGTCTTCTACACATACCTATAAAAGAGTGAAAGAATATACCAATAGACTAAGATTTGAGAATAATGGCAGTAATTATTTAACTAGGTTTTTTTTATAATAAACATAAATTAAGTATATGTTAAGAAAACAGTGTTTCCTTATTTTTAAGAACAAATCGTTTATTTCAGGTTGACATGTCACAATCAGGTTTGGGGGATAGGAAAATGACTCCGCCTTTCACTTTATTGTTTGCTCTCTGTCTCTTACTCAACCTACTGAACAGTACACACTAAAACAACCGGACTGGTTCTCCCGTTCCTATTGCACTGCGCCTGCGCCGAAGATTGAGCCCACTACGACACGGCTGAAGACTGATGCTGTGCTGCGCGAGCTTTCCCTGAGAAATTGTTCCTGGCGTCAGAGCTACTGTGAAGCCTCTGATGTCTTATGACCCTGGGCTACCAGCCTTGCCACAGCTGCTTTGCGTACCTACTTTCTCCTCAGGGAGAGAATGTCTGTGTCTGCCATCTGTCCCTCCTCCGGGCTCCATCCAGCATGCTCCAGGATGTCCTCTAGGTCGATTCTGCCCTCATTCACCTCGGCCTCTGCTTTATGTTCTGTGTTTGTGGCACTGGCCCATAGGACTTTTAAGGAGGTGGCTGCGGACACCATTGTGTGCGGGGACCAGCTGGCCAGCTGGTAGATGTCTCCAAAGGGCTCTGAGTTGATCCTCCCCATAACTAGAAAGATAGATTTCTCCTCTGGGGAGTTCTACTCTGTCTGGAACACATCTTCCGGTCTGCTCATTGTGACTTAGAGAAAATGACTCCTCTTCCAGACTAATGAGCCGTGTATACCCCACCCGGGTCTTATCCAGCACACCGTCATAGCTCTCCCTCCTGTGTTCGCATCTCCATGCTTCTACCCGACTCAGACACAGGCATCACTTCCCTAATCTGCACATTTGACTCTCATCCATCCTGCAAATCCTCTCTCAGATGTCATTATCTCATGGCTTCCTGTCACCACCCAAGTTCACCTTTCCCACTTGTCTGAAAATTCTCACATGGTTTGAATGTATGCAAATTTTTTTAAAATGGCAGTCTCAGATGCAAGGTAAGAGACAAGCCCAGGTGGCTGGCAACCCCCTCTCCCTATTCTAATAAAAATGGCAAAGTTGGCACTGAGATTCAAGGATCTGTGTTCTTTCTATGATGGAAATGGTAGACTATGTCGCTGTGGTGTCCTCCCAGACACTGCGTAGACACAGCGACAAACTCCAGGAAAACTGCTTCAGAGTTTCTCCTCGTGACAGGAAAGAGTGGGAGTTGGAGATAATGTGGTGCTCCATCAACAACTCAGAGTCTAGACAGAGATTTCTCACACAGGGTAAAACAAAACTCAGAGAGCCATACTTTCTCAAAATGGGTTACTGTAAAGGAAAGGGTTCTACACTGGCTCCTGGGCACGGATGTCTGGCTTTGGGCTTTTCTCCTTGTGGAGGGCTGGAAAGGGCCCAGGAGGTATTTGCTTCACATCGAGATTTTCAGCTCTGTAGGTCTCCCTCTCCTCAGGGTCGTTGGTCACCAGCCCATGAAGACAAAGGGAACAGAGTTCACAAACAGGGTTTTGCATGACCCATGAGTACAAACGGTAATAATGACATACCAGGACCAGCTTTGGGGAGACAGATAAACTTTACTTGGGGTGAATCAAGGGTAATATTGTTTTGAGGATGTGGGTAGGGATATCCAGGTTAGGCAAAGGTCATTGGTTGAAAGCTAAGGTATGAGACACTTCATTAGCATGGGAGGCATTCCTGGAAATCTCAGGTGCTAGCTGGACAGGTTTCTTATGGGGAGAAAGGAAGCTGAATTTGTAATCTCTTCACTGAAGCTTCGTGACATTCTGCAGGTATGTGGGGATCCCCCAGGTTGAGATGAGAAAGCCTCACTGACAAAGGGAGTCCACTATTCTGCACCAAGGCTAGAAGGTTATCTGGACAATGGTAGACTTCAGTCTTAATTAGCAGGACAACAAGAACCCCTGTTTTAAGTCTCAGCTCTTAGCCATTTGGAGTCCATTTCTGACACAGGACAGGTTTCTCTGTCCTTTTGCTTTGTTCTCCAAGAATGTGCTGTGATTTTTGTCCTCTGATCTCCTTTCTCAGTGCTAAAATGTGATGGATTTTGACTCACCATGGTTATTTGAGGATCACCATAAAACATGTTTAAGTGTTCACTCGGTTGGTTTCTTATGGAAGACCCTTGAAGTTTTAAGAAGGCCAATTTCTCAAGTCAATTGACATACATAATAAGATTCCAGTAAAATTATAAAGCAGGTATTTTTAATAAAAAAAAATCATCTCAAATTTGTTTGGAAAACAACATGAAACACCAACTAGAAGAAAATTAAACCCTGAGAATAAAAGGGGAATGGACCCTTAAGGCCAGATATTAAATCATGTCCTTTGGGCTCCCACAATAAAAACAAAAGCAATCAACAGCAAAAACTTCACTGATTTAAATAGTCTGGTATTAGTAGAACAGCAAGGTAAACAAAAATGGATCCTGACACACAAAGGAATTGACTTGGATGCTGTGCTAGTCAACTTCCCTGAGCAAAGCCAGCCTCAGAGGGAAAGGTTTATCTGGGCTCATGGTCTCAGAGGTGTCAGTCCATGGCCACTTGGCTCTGAGGTGTCTGGGTCCATGAAGAGGTAGAATGTCATGGTGGGAAGCACATGGTGAAGAGCAAAGCCTCTCACCTCATGGGATCCAAGGAGTAAAGAGAGAAGGAAGGACCAGAGACCAAATGTACCTCCCAGGCTACTAGTGACCTATCTATCTCTCCAGCTAGGTCACATCTGCAAAGAATTGCACCACCCAACAGTATAAAAACTGTGACTATATTAGTGGATTCATCCACTGGTGTGGTCATAATCCAGTAAGTCCCAAAGGCCTCACCTCTGACCTCTGTTGTACTGAACACTAAGCCTTCAACATGAGATGCCAGGCAACAGTTCAGGTTAAAGCCATAAGAGATGTTCTTTCAAAACGGCTAGAGAAAAATTAAGAATGATCATGGGAAATGAGGCAAGGTGTTTGAGATGAAGAGAAATCTAAGTTGTAGAACTCTTTACATTGTAGTAAACTATATTGCAAACAGACTGGATGCGCTTTGAATTTGACCTTTTTCTCTAAGGGTCCATGACTCAGTATGGCAATCCTGGAGGTAGAAGGACATTTTAGAGGTGGACTCTACTGGCACACTCTCATAACTCTTCTGATGCTCTGGCAATTTGCTCAGGGATGTCTTGTTCCCAAGAGCTTTTGTCATTGTGATACCATCTGCCATGATGTGACTCAGCGGAAGAGGCTGTCACCAGTGCCAGTGCTTTGCCAGGCACGTATTTCGCCTTCAAAGTTGTATGATTAAATGAACCTTTTTTATTTTTAAATTACCTGGTCTCAGGCATTTTGGTATAATAGCAGGAAACGAACTGCTGCAATGTTTAAGAGAGAATAAGAAATGAGAGAAAGACAAGATAAAACTTAGAGCTAGCCAGACAGGGAGTGGCAAAGACATTAATAGAAAAAGAGAAACTTCCAAAAGAAGAACTTTATAAATATTGATTGTGTAGAAAGGAAAGTTTCTATAAACTTAAAACAACAACAAAACAAAACAAACCCTTCAGGGACTGGAGAGCTGGCTCAGTGATTAAGAGTACAAACTCTTCTTGTAGATAACTCGAGTTCAGTTCCTAGCATCCACATTGGGCTGCTTACAACTGCCTGTAACTCCAGAGCCTCTGAGGGTACTATACTCATGTGGCACACAGAGACACATATTTTTTAAAAAATGTATTTTTAAAAGCCTTAGAGAGATACAGACAAACAGATACAAAGTATGAAATGTATAGGGCATGCCTTAGTATATGTGATTGCTAGGTATGGTGGTTTGTATATGCTTGACCCAGGGAGTGGCACTATTAGAAGGTGTGGACTTAAAGTGGGTGTGTCACTGTGGGCGTGGGCTTAACACCTTCATCCTAGCTGCCTAGAAGTCAGTCTTCCATTAGCAGCCTTCAGATGAAGATGTAGAACTCTCAGCTCTGCCTACACAATGCCTGCCTGGATGCTGCCATGCTCACACCTTGATGATAATGGACTGAACCTCTGAACCTGTAAGCCAGCCCCAATTAAATGTTGTCCTTTATAAGAACTGCCTTGGTCATGGTATCTCTTCACAGCAGTAAAACTCTTACTAGGACACTAGGTTTTTGCTTGTTCGTTTATTGGTTTGGTTTGGTTTTTTTGTCAACTTGACATAGTTCAGAGTCATTTGGAAAGAGAAAACCTCAACTGAGAAAAATGCCCTTATAAGATGGTCTGTGGGAAAGCCTATGGGACTTTTTTTTTTTTTTTTTGACAAGTTATTAATGTGGGAAGGCCCAGGGATGCTCTTGGGCTAGTAGTCCTGAGTTATATAAGAAAGCAGGCTGGGCAAGCCATGGAGAGCAAGCCAATAAACAGCACCCCTCCATGGCCTCTGCAGCAGCTCCTGCCTCCAGGCTCCTTCCTGCCTGACTTCCCTCCATGAACTATGTTATAGACATGTAACCCAATTCAACCCTTTCTTCCTTAACTTTTTGAACATGATATTTTATCACAGCAACAGAAAGAAAACAAAGCATATGAATTCCTTCTTACAAATACTAACAAAAATATGAACATTCTCATAAATTCCTGTGGCTTTTTTTTTGAAATGACAGAATTGGTCATTTGTACTTTTAAAAATTTGTAATGTACAGATGGTTTCCTACTGGCCTTGGAGCTGAGTCCTAATAAACTCGTGATACAATGAAAATATTGCAAATCAAGAATCTGTTCAGTACACTTGACTACTAGTTTCTCATGCTAGGCCGCACAGTGCCCTGCCACCTCAGTCATTGGTATTCACCAGCCTGGGGCTTCCAGGGCTTATTGCTACCATTCAGAACAGCAAGATAACAGTGTCACAGTCACCAGTATGGGAAAAGGTCAGAATACAGAAACTCAGAATACAGGAGTGTACTTTGAACTGCATAGGTATTGTTTCCACACCACTGTAAAGTCAAAAACTGAAGCCAAACTGCAGGAGGTTTGGGATCTGTCTATATATTTCTTAGCCTATTAAACAAACATCTAGGACGTCTTCCTAGTAGAAAATTTGTAGCTGGACACAAAAAAAGTATGTGCTAAGTGAACCAGCAGTGCCTGCAGTGATACTGTAAGTAACTTTAATCAGGGTGATTCTGGTAAGAATCTGTTAAATTAATTGATTTGCATTCAAATGATGGAATACTTCATACCCATAAGATAAATTTAAATAACATTAAACAGCTTCAGTGATTTTCTTTTTTCAGTAGTGGCAATTAAATCTAGGGCAATCAAAGCTAGGTGAGAGCTCTGCTGCTGAACTACGTCCCCGGCCTGACTCAAGGTGAAAGAACACAGTCCAATGCTCATGGTTTAATGATATGAAAAACAAATTTAAACAAATGCCTGATATCTTTATATCTATATATCTATATATCTATGTATCTATATATCTACATATTTACATATCTACATAGCTATATATCTATATATCTACTTATCTACATAGCTACATATCTCTATCTATCTATCTATCTATCTGTAATCTATATCTCTATATCTCTATATATCTATGTATCTATATATCTACTTATCTACACAACTACATAGCTACATCTCTCTCTCTCTCTCTCTCTCTCTCTCTCTCTCTATATATATATATATATATATATATATATATACATATATACCTATATATCACATCAACAGTGATTACCTTTTGGTGGTAGCAGACAGATAATTTAAATTTTCTTTCTTACCTTTTATATATTTTACAAGTTTCCCACAGAAGTATACACCATCTTTATAGACAGAAAACATACTTTACTGCATACAACCATTTTCATAACTGGATTCTGAACTAAATCTTTCAGTTCCCTGAGGCCCTTTGTTATCACACAGATTCCCCCACCGGGAATCTTTCCGCCTGCAGCCTGCAGCCCAGCCTGATGTTAACATGGCAGCCCCAGTGAGGGAAGCAGTTGTTATGAACAGGCTGCCTTCCTGAGCTTCCTTTACTGGTTGTTTGAATCCAAAGCATGCTTTAGAAATATTGAATTTCATCTGAAATCCATTTTTTTCTGTGTATGAGCAATAAATATTACTGCCTACGCTACGGCAGGAAAGGGGAGGAGAGAGACAAAGGAGGAGGGGGAGGGAGAGAGAGGAAAAGGAGGAGGGAGGGGGAAGGAGATAGAGGAGTGAAGGGGTTGTGCTATAAAGGGTTAATTTCCAGTTGTGCAGGCCACCTGTTCAGCATCTGCCATGAGGCCTTCATTTCAGAAGGCTCTGAGGCTCACCAGCTCGGGAAAGGGATTCTTGTGTCACAAGACACAAAGACAGATACACAAAGACAGGGCCAATGCAAATAAGAAATACCCCGGTCTGCAGATAAACATTTCTTAAGCAGCCCAGACAACGAAATGGTTGATAGCCTTTTCCAACAGGACTTTTTTTTTTTTTTAATTATGTTTTTATTGACTTTTCCAAGGAAATGAAAAAGGCTAACATATAATTGACTAAAAGAAACCGAGGTAATAAAGCAAGCCAGCAAACGTCTGGAGGAAATGCATATCTAAGGTACAATGCCTGTAATAGGAAAATCTATTATACTGTGCTGAGATTATGTAATTACCTACACACGCTGCTTTGGCTGTGGGGGAGAGCTCGCTGCCGTGATGTCCAGTGCTGAGAGGAGATCCAGGCATTTTTCCAAATGTGCATGTCCTCCTGAATTGTGAAGTCTGAATTTCAATAGCCCTTAAGAACTCTGAATTCTTACTTCTGCATCAAAGAACTCAGGCGCAGGTTAGCGGTGTGTATAGGGGGCAGGGCCATAAGGGGTTCTCCACAAGGTATATAAGGAGTTGTCCCAATGAGGCTATTGAACACATCAATTACTGGATGAACACACACACACACACACACACACACACACACACACACACACACACACCCCTCAAATGATCAGTATATAGAAGCCAGGCTCCAGTGAAGTAGTTAGCAATGTGGCCTTGTATTCAACATGATTATTGGTATGGTTTGATTAGCCCTTCTGGGACGCTAAACTGAGCTTGATAGATTAGAATGAAGAGCTGAATATTACAAGATAAGTTATTTAAGACACACGGTTGACCCAGTCCTCAGGCCTGCACAACCCTGAGAAAGATGGGCGGGCAGTAAAAGAGTGGCTTTGTAGAAAGAACCAGGAGGACACAGAGTACCTTGAAGACCCCAAGAAATGACTCTTCAGCTGCACACATAGACCAGCAGACTGGGAAAAAGCAGTCTGCGTCCTTTTTCTTGGATTAGAGCCCCGCCAGAAGGCAGTCTAAGGGAGGAAATGAACACAGATATCTCCAGTGTATTACACACATAGACTCGATCCTGAGACTGATGTTGCTGCCTGGTGCACTATGGAGATGCCTGATTGGATGGCGTGATTGGATGGCGTGTTATCAAAGCATAGGGGGAGAGGACCCTTCTCAGCATGGACATGCTCTAAGCTCTGCAGACCGTCTGTGCCCGCCCACCACACTATAGGTTCAGCAGCCTATGACAGCCCTGAGCTGTCAAAGGAATGGGGCCCTGTGCCTGGAGGCCATTATGTAAGTCCTGTTTCGGCAACCATTTCCAGCCCCAAGTAGTCAGCCTAAACATATATATACATAAGTCACACTGAATACAGTAGGGTGTGTGTGTGTGTGTGTGTGTGTGTGATGTGTGTGTGTGTGTATGCGTGTGTGTGTGTGGTATGTATAACAATAATAATTATCAAAGAAGAGGTCATGCGCCCAAGAAGGAGTGGGAGCAGAAGGGAAATGGGAAGGCAGAGAAAGGGGGGCATGTGAATTGCTGTCAATATAGTGTACTCACATATGAAATATAAATAATAAATAAAAGGAAGTATTTTTCTATTCTTTTCAGAACTCACTTCTCTTCGCTTGGATGCCCTTTAATGGTGGTGTAGCCTTACACAGGGCTGTGGCTCGTACTGATCTCCCAGCACAGGTGGTAACCCAAGGATGGTTCTATCTGCTCCACTGCTCAAGGAAAAAGAGAAGCGCTCTCTGGAATTGTAGTGATTATAAAAACCCTACCTTCTGAGTACAGAGACCACAAACTCCAGAAACTGCAGCTATCCCCTGGGTATTCCTCCCCCACCCTTGGTCCCTCTTAGATTTCAGAGCTGAATAAAAAAAAAATGTCAGGAGAATGTCACCTAGTACTGGGATGGGGGGCTGCTGAGACCTTCACAATCCAAGGATGAACAAAGGGTCCCTTTCAGTGACTTTAATTTTTAAAGAATACTCATCGTAAACTTTCTTTACATTTTAAAATATTTATTTATTCTATTTTATGTGTATGCATGTTTTGCCTGCTTGTAAGTATGTACATGTACCGTGTCCATGCCTGGTATCCAAGGATGTCAGAGAAGGCCTGTGCTATTGGGATCCTTAATTTTAAAGTCACTGCCTAGACTGCCACTGTGTCATTTCCCCCTATGCTTTCTTCTAGTGTGTTTATGTATTTAATCCAATTTGAAATTAATTTTTTGTACATGTGGCCCAACTCTATTTTGAATGTGAACATCCTCCTGTCCCAGCCTCATTTATTGAACAGACTCTTGTTCTCCCTGTACACTCCCAACTCGTCTGTCTTCACGGTGGGCATCCCTAGATTAACATGTCTGACAGCGTTTATGCCAGTGGGACACTCTTGTGATCCCCATGGCTTGGAGATCTACCAATACGATCACTGTAGTTCTGTTTGGTTTTGCTTTGTATTGCTTTGTCTGTTCAGGGTCCAGTTTGTTTTATTTTTGTTTGTTTTGTTTTTTTTTTGTTTTGTTTTGTTTTTTGTTTTGTTTTTGTTTTGTTCTGTAAAAAGATGCCTTCGAGATCTGTAGCTTGCTGTGGGCAGTATATCAGCTGCTCCTCTCATTTCTGTGGGAAAATACCTGACTCGAGGAACTTAAGGAGGGAAGGGTTTGTTTTGACTTACTGTCTTTTGAGGATCCAGTCCATTGCGGCAGCAGGAGCCAGAGGCAACTGGTCACTTGGCAGCCACAGAAGCAGAGAGATGAACACTGGGGCTCGCTCAGTTCACCTTCTACTGTAGATTCAGACTGACACCCCAGTCTGGCATGGCAGGACTGTCCACACCCAGGGTAGGGCTCCTTTCCAACTCCCTCAGAGACATCCCCAGAGGTTTGACGCCTAAGTGACTCTGGACTCTGTCAAGGTGACAATCAACATTATGGACCTTTTAAATAACATTAATTTTTTCAATTCATAAACCTGAAATACATTTGCATTTGTTTATGTCTCCATCAATTCCTTCGTGTGATTTTCAGCCTACCGTAGGTCTTTTACTTTCTTGGTTAAATCTATTCTTTTTGATAGCTATTATAAAACCAATTGTTTTTTATTTGTTTTTAGGCGGGCTCATTGATCATGCATAGAAATGCTGCTGACCTTCCTCTGGGGCCTTTAAATTCCCTGTATTCCTCCACAGGCTGACTTTGGCATTTTCAAGGGACACTGAGCCCTACACATACTGAAATGAGTTAGCACAAGCTGAAGAAAAAAAAGTTTGACATCAGTGAAAGAGAGTTTATAGGCCAGACGTCCAGGAGGGGAGAGATTGTTAGGCTCTTACACTGGAGTGTCAACAGCTAAATTCTAAACACATCTATTCTCTCTGCACAGACCTATTTTTAAAGAAATCCCATTACATGCTTCCTGAATGGCCCAAATACTTCCTGGACAGCTCCCAGATCAATAGCTCTGTCCGTCTTTAGATCAGGGAAAAGAGGCCAGTGAGTGAGCTTCAGCTGCTACCTCAGGTGAGCTGCGGAGATAAACCCAGAGTTATTTAAATAGGAAACAGATTCTCTCTCTCTCTCTCTCTCTCTCTCTCTCTCTCTCTCTCTCTCTCTCACACACACACACACACACACACACACACACACACACACACACGCATGCACGCACGTGGCAGGGAGAGTATGTGCATGCATGTGTTTTTTTGAAGTAGAAACTAGCTACCAGAAAGACATTGTGCAGGACAGGAAGGTGAAGCGTTTCTAAAACAACCAAGCAAGACCTTTGCTCTGGCCTCTGCAGCTCCCCTAACTACCTGAGGCACAATGGACTCTTCCATCCTCAGGCTTTCGTCTCATCTCTATTCCTCTCTGCTCTCCCATTCCATCTTTCTCTCCCATACACACATGCTAAATAAATAGAAACAATAAATAAATAAATAAAATTTCTATAAAACTAAAGACAAAAAAGACTAACTATTGTTCGGTTTGTTTGCTTGCTCTGTGAAACAGGGTCTCGTCCCATAGCCCAGGCTGGAAAGAATTCCCTATCCTCTACAGTTGTCCTCCTGAGAGTTCTGGAGTTCCAGGTGCATGGCACCACATCCAGCGTCTCTGTGACAAGTGACATTGTAATCTAAAATGCACATGCTGCTCTAAATGTGAGTTGATGTTTAGACTGCCTAGCATACAGTATGCACTACAAGATTCCTTGCCTTCCAGGAGCGGGTGAGCAGAGGTATAAGCTCCTGTAGCCCATAGGTTATCCCATGGGCCCATACGTTATCCTATAAGTCCACAGTTATCTTACAGGCTCACTTCTTCATCTCATAGTCTCCATTTGAGTAACTATTCTCTTTTGAACCTGGCAAAGGCTTTTCTTCTTTCCTCCAAATTGCTTCCAAGTTTAACCAAAGCACCTTCTGACTCTCGCTGAGAATGGATTTGACCTCTCAATCTAATACTTATACCCAGCACAGAACAAGACAAAGCAGATAGGATAAGAGATTACCACAGACTTGGGGGCCTGGGAGTTTTTTTTTAATGCCATTTTAGATAGACTTTTCCTGCTTGAACAATAAGAAATTTAAAGTTGAGAACCCTGAAATAAGTCTACGACAAAGCTAGGAATTACTTCAGGTTTTCAGCACACGGTAGGGCACGTCTGGTGGCGGCGTGACATGGAGGACCTAGCAGGCGGCATGTCATGATGGCTCATAAGAACCTTCTGGAAGAGGAGGGGGGATGAGTTAGGGCACTTCAAAGTAAAGATAAAATGAAACATGAAACCATATATTAACTGTCCCTGTCACAGGACACAAAGCAAACGTCCAGACAGGGAAGGACACCTACCCAGTCATACTGGACCAAAGTCCAAGTGCCACCATTTCCTATCAAATGGACTTCAATGAGGAGCTAAGAAACACCATGGTTGATGAGGTGCTATCTATTTCTGCAAGACTCTTCTCTCTTCTTTATGCTGGTTTGGTTTGGTTTGGTCTTGAGACAAGGTCTTTCCCTGTAGCCCAGGCTGTCATTGAACTCACAGCTATCGTCCTGCCTCACCCTGCCATTTTCTCTCCATCCCTACCTACATGCTCTGCTCCTCATATTCATCCCTTTGGACTTTGGAGAACTGGCTTGATTTCACCCGTCTGGCTGCTCTACTTCCTCCTCCAATCACCCCTCCCCACATTTCACACTGCTCTTCAGCACAAGCGCGGCAGACACTCACCGTCTCCCCTCGTAGAAGGGAAGCTCCTGAAGAGAGAGGCTGACTCATCCGTCATCTTTGTCTCTGGATGTCTAGCACTGTTCTTAGAACAGCCTCTCCAGAGGGCACATTGCTACCATAACAGCCATGCTCTAAAGCTGAGGTTAAAGGTAGCCCACCTTTTCCAAATCTTACCCTGCTGTCTGAAGGTACCCATGGAACAGAACAGGTAAAGTGTGCTACATGACCATAGAATAACATACACATTAATGTTGCACAGCCCCACAACACAGTAACCACTTTCAGCGTGTCGAATATCCACAACCATTTAACCCTGCAGTGAATCTGCAGACTAGACATTAGCTCCTCCGTGTTTGTACATAGCAGAACTAGGTTCGTCCATTTTAAAACGTGCAGCCATGGGCCAGGGCCTTGCATGGCATTGCTGTTAGAAGCAGGCCCTGCTATTTAGTTACCTTTGCCCTGTCTTTGAAATGTGGGTTTTTCTGCTTATGCAAGCTGATGCTGGAACAGACAGCTTCCAGCAAAATTGCCACAGTGTTTCTGCTGAACCCAGGTGAGTTAACTGGAGTGTTCTATTTGCAAAAAAGATTAGGATGGGATTTTTTTTTTTTGTAGGCAAAGGGAAATATGCTACTTTAATAATTAAGCCTAAGATCAAATTTGGGTTGACAAATCTAAAACCACACATTTATCATGAACAGGAAACCATCTCCTCCAGTGTCGACCACAGAGCAAACCAGCTGTGCAACAAGAACATTCCGGTTCACTTAAGTAGAAATCAAGGGCACCAGCTTTAAAATGCCCACTGGTGGGCTGGGCCGATGACACAGTGGTAGATTGCTTGTTATACAAGCATGAGAACTTCAGTTTGAATCTCTAGCAACCATATTTAAAAAAAAAAATGCTGTGCAAGGCAACACATCCCTATAACCACAGCCAGGTGAATCCTAGGAGCTTGCCAGCCAGCCAGCCTAGCCCAAACGCCGTGCTTCAGATTCAGCAAGAAATCCTCTCAAGGGGAGAGTAGATAGAACAGGATACTCAGTGTCCTCCCCGGCTTCTGCATACATGGACACACAGGTACATATTCCACACATATACAATAAAGTGTAAATTAACAGAACACCCATTTGCCTAATAAGGTTCATGTGCCTCTGATGGTTTTTGTCAGGTAGATGATTTTCCTATGTCTTGTGGAGATGGGCATATTTATTTGGACTCTGATAGAGGCCACAGAACAGGAGAAAACTCCAGGGACATATGTACATGATGGTTTGCTTCTGGGCTGGGATGCTTATGGGATCTTAAGAGGTTACATCTTAGGACAGGAACATTTGACTTTCCGGTTCTGATAAGATACAGAGGCCATGAGGATAGACCAGCATTCAAGGGGGCAGCTCTAGGGGATAAACTCAAACGAAGATGAGAGCTCAGCATAGCAGAGACACAAGGTACAGAGAAATGCCAGCCATACTTCAGGAGACCTCTGAGACCCAGGCGTTCCCAACAGCTGGGAGACTGAGGTTCTAATGCTGCAATATTCCGCAACTCCACCTGAAAGATGAGGTTGGACACCGTTCTGTGGAATAGAAATGCCATTCCAAATATTACAGCTCAAAAGAGCTGTTGTCAGATCACTTGTGCCCAGTTTCTATGACATCTTGTATTTTGTTGCTGTTGTTTGTTTTGAATTGTTCCTCTGGACCAATGTGTCATCCTTTCCTGAGTATTGTTTGTCTAGGGTTGTTGACATGTCCTTTGTCTCTTGTCTTTTGGCTTCCCGTTGGGTTTGGTCAATGGGAGGGAGCAGCAGTGGGTGAGAGGATGGAGAAGTCAGAGCATTTGTCTCTGGGACACTCCTAACTGCCATCTCCCAGTGACTGTAAACCTGTGGCTCCAGCTCCAGCCCCCAGCTGTAGCATTGATGCCCCAGACTGCACCAACTCTCACTGTTGCCGGTTATAGGATCCTTTACCCCTACATGTTGGTCACCCCCCATCCCCTGGCTCTGGCCACCTCTTTGAAAGCAGTCACTTTTGTTAAGCTTTCTCCCGTTACCTAGTTTGAGTAGGCCACCTGGGGGAGACTTCTGTTTTACCTTAAAGATCACATATGGTGCTATTGCTTCTGTCTGTACTAAGATCGACCTTGATTTCTGAAGGGAAGCTGAATTCCTGTGAAAAGCAGTTGTCTTTGTGGTAAACTCATCGTCTTTGTGGTAAACTCATCTGACTTCAGGGGACTTCCATCTTCCGCACAGTAACAAACTCAAAGTCACTCGCCCTGAGGGCTTCTGACTTCTGTAGTCCTTGGGTCAAGACCTTTTTTCTTCCCACTCTCTGCTCTACATCCTGCAGTGCCACTCTGCTTTATAAACCAGTTTACCCACAATGCTTTGTGTTATAGAAACATGGCAGTATTCTTCTCTCCCCCCCCTCCCTTCTCTTTTCGCTCCATCCCCTTCCTTCTTTGCCTCCCCCACTCTTCTCCCTCCTCTTCCTCATTGGTCTGTTTTTGTTCCAAGTGGTGCATCAAGGAATTTTCTTACACAAAGACCTTTTCCCCTAAGAGAAAACCTAATGCTACCTCCTCACATAATGACACTCTTAGACGTGTGGGGAGAGTCACAAAGCAATACTTAGTACATTGACTTAGCCCAGCCCACAGGCAGGGATTCAGGTTCCTCAGAGAGAGATGAGAGGAACTCCCAACTTAGCTCTCAAGCCAGAGCAGACACTAATCATAGAGTTTGGTTTGAAAACCAAAACCAGGAACAGGTTTGATTTCTAGAAAACATTATTGAGGGTTAGTAAAAGGTAGCTTGAAACCTACTAGGGGGAGGTCTACTGTCAGAACAGGCGCTTCACCTGAGCAGGTGGATTGAGGTGTCATGGCACTGACGCTACCAGAAGGTCTCAAGCAACTGAAACAAGGTGGTTTGGTAATTTGAGCCTGGCCATAGACCACTCAAGATGGAATCTTCTTTGATGGTGGTCTAACACACAACACTCCTCCACTCAGACATGACAGTGAGAAATGAGGATAGCTCCGTTGTGGGAACATAAGGATCTTAGTTTTTAGAAGCCACACAAAATGCTTTATCCTTGGGGAGGCAGACGCAGACTAAACCCTCAGGTTCCTGGTCCAGTTGTCCTAATCTAAGCATAAACTAAGACTCCCAAGCCTGTCCTCGGGCACACACACACACACATGCACACATGCACACACACAGAGTACATACACACATACAGAGAGAGAGAGAGAGAGAAAGAGAGAGAGAGAGAGAGAGAGAGAGAACATACACACATGCACACATATACACGTGCACATACATATATGTGCACACATACAACATACACACATGTACACACATACACATGCACACACATACATGTATACACACACACACACAATGAACTAGACATGGATAGCTTTATATCATCATGTTATGTAATCCAAGACTAAAGTAAGAATCAACACTAGCCATGTACTGAATGTAAGCCAGTAGGGAGTGTGTAAATGGGGAAACTTTAGCATTACTATCAAACACAGGAGAAACAAAATGATATCAATGCACCTATTCCTTCAAAGCAGACAACTGAAGGGAAACTATAGAGGTTAACGACATTGAAAACAATGAAAACAATTGCTTGCATGGTACTTAACTTTCCTAAGATACTTCCATCGAAAGCCAGGCAAAACTGAGTACTAGCTCAGTTGAATATCTCACTTCAAACACAGATAGAAGAATTGGTGTCATGCAGACAGATGACTCAGGCTCTGACATCATGGCTAAGCTTTTACTAGCCTGTCATTCATTGACTTGCCTGGGGGCCAGAGAGAAGCTGTGTTGCAACTTGGTGTGGCAGTTAGGAAAGCAACACGTATGACTGTCCCCTTGCCCAGCGCCCTCCTTGGTAGAGGCACACACTGCTGGAAATGCCAGCCATTCCAGATTATGAGGAAGTGGGATCAATAATGAAGCACACATGATTAATGTATTGGCTGATGATGTTCCAATTTATTTGTCAAGTTTTCTCCAAGGGTTAGGGGGACACTTGTACAAATGGCATGATCATTACTTTTTTCCAACAATTGCTTGAAAGGACCTGGCCTTGTTGCAGACACCACAATCCACCTGATCAGGTGAAGTTCCCACAATGACAGCAGCAAACATCAGCTTTCAAATTAGCTTAAGAAAATGAATCTATGTAGCCATGCGTCTAAATAATTCTCTGCCCTGTTCCATTTCTCTACTTTTACATTAAACCAATGACAGGCTCTTAGCAACCCAGGCATGTATACGTGCTAATTTACTTCTAACTCAATCACAGATGATTAAATAACAATATTGTGCAATTTTCGGGAGTCTTTTATATTGGACAAATCTTCAGACATCACAGCTGACAAACATTCGACGATTAACATGTTTAAGTCACCATGACTTTTATTCCTCTATAATTAATCCGCTCAGCATTAACTAAGAGGCATCAAAACAAGCTGTGACGCTTTAGGCAACTGAAGAGCAAAGTCATTGTGGATATTTTGATTCTGTTCAAATGAAGAGGAGTGGAGAGTTCAGATTTATCGCGATCACACCCCTCCGGAGCTATATTCCTTTAATCACATTATTTCTGCCTGCACCAGACCTGAGTTTCACCTCAGAAGGCAGCTGCAGCTGGCATTTGTAGCTTCAAACCCACAGGGCACTTGTGCCAGATCTTCTGACTTACAGAGGAGCTGTTAAATGGCTCTCGTTAGGAGCAGGGATGATCCCTCAGAGGAAGTAAGACCGTGATTCCAAACACTGTTATGATCACTAAGACAGTCAGGCTGTGGGATAACTTTTACCAAGGCAGAAATTAAGAAGCGACAGTGTAGCCAGGTGTTGGTGGTGGCTACCTTAATCCTATCATTCAGAAAGCAGAGGCAGAGGCAGAGGCAGAGGCAGAGGCAGAGGCAGAGGCAGA
>NW_021604630.1:10482877-10496108 GCF_004785775.1 Grammomys surdaster | reverse complement strand
GGCAGAGGCAGAGGCAGAGGCAGAGGCAGAGGCAGAGGCAGAGGCAGGTGGGTCTCTGTCCACAGACTTATGAGAGATAAATAAAAGCCAGTTTTCTATGCCACCACGATTTTTCTGGTCACTGGTTACCCATGAACAATTTTCTAAAAAGTAAATAATTTACTACATGGAAGAAAAAAAGGAACCAAACATTAAAGACAGGGTGGTTCTGGGTCTTAAGACATGACCCACACACACACAACTGAATTTGCCTCCCAGGAATGATCAGAGATAAACGTTCACCCTGAGGAATTGACTGAGTAACTGACAAATGGCTACAGAAACCCTGGGACACTCACGCTTGCATGGCCCACCTCGGCTGAGCACTGAGTAGAATGGTAGTCATTTGTCCACAGCCCTGAGATTGGCCACTACGGCTGTCAGGAGAGAGAACCAAATAAAGCACATGGCTCACTGCCAGTTCAGAGGGATAGCACCTTCACAGGTGAAATGCATCCACCTGAAAGTGATAATACCTCAAATTAACCATTAGGTTCAGCACATGACCTAAAGACTATGCCATTGGAGGAAGTGGGCAGAGAAGGGTGAGATCGACATCCTGGTCTGTGAGACAGGGGATTCTTACAGTTTCACTCTGAGATACTTTGCTGGTACAATACTATTTATGGTTCCAGTTGGTTCCACTCAACTTGTCCCTGTCCCTTTGCTGTGTGCCTGTCTCTTTTAACTTGGGAAGGACAACTGAAAAATTCCTATGCTCAATGGGTTTCCTTCTAAGCACCCATAAATACAAACAAATGGCCCACCCATACAGGAAGACATTTTCCTTCAGAATGCAGTGCCTATGGCTTAGACTTTTGTGTTTCAGCTGTTCACTAAAAGAGTTGCTTTGATAAAATAGTTCTAATCAGAGTGCCTGTTATCACCATGGAGAAAATTATTCCCTACAAATCTCTCCCAGAATATGATGGTCAGGTCCTGAGGGGACGCGTCTGTTGAGAAATAGCAATAGTATTTTCACAAAGAAATTGCTACTCTAAATGTACTACAATCCATTCCTTCCATTTACTGTGGCAAATACCAGTGCGAAAACAATTTGTAATGTAACAGACAGTGTGCGAACAGTGCAATCCAACGGGAAGTGATTGTGATGTTCCAAATGCCCATCGTCTACTTGATTGATACCTGTTATATGAGTTAGTGCTCTCTAAAGGAACAGAATGATAGAATGAATATATATAAAAGGGAATTGTTATATTGGCTTTCATATACTGAATATATACATTAAAAGGAGATTGTTGCATTGGCTTCTATGATACTGTCTATGTAGTTCAACATCTGTCTTCATTGGAGAGATTAAGAATCCAGTAGTTGTTCAGTTCACAAGACTAGGTTTCTCAGGAGCCCCAGTCTGCTGCTGAAGGCCTGAGGATTCCTGGAGAGCTGTTGATCTTCAGTTGGTATGGGAAGCCTGAAGAGACTGGTTCAAAGATTTATGAAGAACTGCCACAGCAACAGGAAGAGGGGAGGAAGAGAGGAAAATCCCCTTCTTCTCTGTCTGGGGTGCCCTCAAATTAGGATTTAGAGTGAGTCTTCCTGCTTCAATAATCTGACCTAGGAAATCCCTCACAGGAGCACCCAACAGCTTGTTTTTTAATTGATTCCAGATCCAGTCAACTTGATAATCAAGACTAGCAATCACATGTGTTTGGGTCAACATTCAGAGAAGCAGAACTGAGAGACTGAAATACATTGGTGGTTGGGATAATCTCTTGTGCATTGTGTAAAAGCATCACCTGTCAATAAAGAGCTGAACGGCCTATAGCAAGGCAGAAGAGAATAGGCGGAACTTCCAGGAAGAGAGGAATTCTGGGAAAGAGTTAGCTGTAGGGATTCACCACTGAGATGCAGAGGATGTAGAGGAAGTCGAGTGTGTGAAAAGCCTCTGTGTCTTTATTTGGGGACTGGGATGGACATAGAAAAGCCCAGTGGTTACAGAGTAGGAAGAGAAAAAGACGGGAGAAAAAGATTTGCTATGGGGAATTGCTATGGGGAAGGGGCTGGCAAGTCTGAAATCTCTAGGTAACCAGGCTGGCCGAGGACCCAAGGGAGAGCTGATGTTGCCAGCCAATTCTGAAGGCCCTGTAGATTAGCACCCTCTTTCCTTTTTTGGCACCTCAGACTTCCCCTTTCTATGATCCTCAGCTGACTGGATGAGACCCACACAGGTTATAGAAACTGATCTATTTTCTATAATCTACTGAGGTTAAAGACAGCTATTTGACCAAAACTTTGGTTCAAAGTCTAGATGGGGTGATGAAAAATTAACCATGACCAAAACAAATGATAAAGTTTTAAAAGTGATGAAGCTGAAGGAAGCATTGCTGGTCTGTATGCCAGACACTATCCGCTATCCACAGAGATTTGCAGGGGCTCTGGCCTGGCAGGAGTTGCCCTCTCCAAAGGGAGAGGAAAGTTGGATCAAGATGGCTGTTGCTCTCTTCCTCAGCCACTGTTCCTCTAGAGCTGCAAGATGCTGCCATGCTGTTTCAGAGTTGGAATTTTAAGAAAGCTTTTTCTACTCCTTCTGGCTTAGTAGCTAGGACTGGAGTGTGACTCGGGTGAGAACACTTCTCTTGACATCACATCGACTAAAGAAACCACAGACATGTCCTAAGAGCTCACCAGTGACAGACAGCAGGAGTGCCACCGTGGTGGGAGGTCACAGGGTTCTCATGGCTAGAAGGAAGAATAAGGTGGACATTTCTGGTTTCTTTGGAGACTCGGTTAGGTTATAATGATGTTTTGCTGGGACAGACAGGTGAAAGAATGTTTTGCTAAAGCAGACACATGAAAGAATGTTTTGCTGAAGTAGACACAAATGAAAGAATATTTTGCTATAGCAGACATGTGAAAGGACATGTGATGTTTAGAAGGAATATAAATATGACCCCACAGATAGTGGGAGCTCAAGGGTTCGTTCATTTTGCTTCACTTTGCTAGTCTTTGCTGACTTCACACATGTATTGGTTTGCCTTACGTTGCATTGCTGAGCTTTGCCTGTGGTGACTTTATAGACAGAAACTTGCCAAAGAACTTCTTGTGCGATTCCCGCAGCTTCTTGCTGCTTCTACAGATTTGGGCCTCATGGCCTTAGTGAGCCTCGTGGTGTTCTTCTGGATTGAACTGCCCTTGCTGATTTGTATGTGGTGTCTGCCGAGTGGACTGAACTGCAGATGCTTTGTGTTTGCTAGTAGACTGGACTGAGAACGACAAAGAAAGGAATCGTCCCAAAGAACTATTTCTAAACAGTTCCACTTCCCCTGTATCCCAATAACCTTTCTTTCCCACTACCTCTTGTGGGTGGTAGGCTAGAGGAGAGGTTGAAGCCTTATTAAATAAAGTAGGTTATGAAAAATATATGTGTGACCTTCCTAGTCACACCTTACTTACACCCAACCCCAAACCAGCTATATACCATCCAGAAGGTTCTGTGTTGCAAAATGCCTTCTAGTTCTGCCTCATCTCTGGAAAACCTCCCTTAGCTTCAGCATCCAGAAGGCTAGGGCCATGGTCCTGTTAAGAATATTCCCTGGGTTTGAGCTATATCAAAACTGTAGGACCCCTCCCTCCCACAGCACACTCAGGTGCCTCAGCCTGGTGTTCAGCCCTTGTGCTCTCCTTCTCTGGAGCTGTCTCTTTACTCATACGTCCATTTGTCCTCTAATAAACTGGACAATCCTAATACTCAACCCCTTCTGACCCCAAAGCAATGTCCCCAAGCCATATATCCAGCAAGGTCAGGGGTGGATAGAGGAGAGATTGTGGATATAGCTGAGGAGAGATTTTGGTTACAGCTAGGAGGACAGGCCAGAGGACACACTACTTATCCACACAACCTTGTTGCCGGGGTGATCTGTGCTTGTTTGCACTATTTAACAGATGAAGAATCTAGAGCCAAGAGAGGGGAACAATAGCTCTGTGAGTCACACAGTAAATGAGAAACATGAACGAAATTTGATTCCTGGTTTACCCAGTACCAAAGATACTCAGAGCCAAAGATATCAGTACCAAAGGTTCTCAGAGCTGCCCATGCGATGGAAGCCACTAAACACACGCATCCTTACCCGGGGTGTTTGCTCTCCTGGCATGAGGACCAAGTTCGGATTAACACTCAAGAGTCCTGGGATTATCTCCACTTGAATGGGGCACTTACAGAAGCCGTTTCCCAAACTAGGAGCTGAGGGCTGAAGTCTGTAAGCAGGAAGCCAGCGGAGAGGAAGTGAATCCCATTCATTAAACCCATTTCCAGAGAAGAAGCATGACTTCCTGTATTCTATGTCCCTCCAACTACCATGGCCTATGAGTACCACAAGCATATGATTGTGCGCACAGTTGGAACTTGGAACCATTTTCTTTTTAGATCTTCTGTGTATGATTGTTTTGCCTGCTTTTATGTACTGGCACCATGTATATACTTTCAGAGGTCATAAAGGGACATGGGATTCCCTGGAACTGGAGCTACAGATGGTTGTTAATCATCATGTTGGTGCTGGGAACCAAATCCAGGTCGCCTGCAAGAGCAAGTGTTCTTAACAGATGAGCCACTTACAATGAGACGTAATAACAAGTGCCCAAAATTCCCGTCAGTTCACTGGTTTTATCATTGAAGAATCTGCACACTGTTGACATCAACCATAAAGAGGACTTCTTGATTCTCTTATAGTGTATGGACCACATGATAGGCATCAATTTTTCAGTGTTTAGACAATGGACAAGTGAGTTGGTAGGTAAATAAGGATAAGCAGGGTGGACCCCAGGGCCTCGATGGCACTGGCAGATACATCCAAGATAGAATATATAGGGGAGAGAGAAACAGCAGGCAGAAGTGCGAGTCACCATCCTCTGCACCTGTGCAGTTATGCCCGCTCCCCCATCTCTATGCATTTCCCCCAAAAAGACTGCTTGAGGAGAAATCCAAACTTAGGTGATAGGCTGCCAAGTGAATCTCCTTGTTCCTGTTTTTATTCCTGTTCTTGTTTGTGTTCCTGTTTTGTGGGGAGCATAAAAGGGAGCTACACAGTTGAAAATATAGCATTTGGTCTTTACCAGATGACTCTTTGTCTTTCTTTCTCTCGCCCTCAGCCCTCCGCCGATCCAAGGAACTCAGTCAGCTATGCTGGCGTAGCTGACACAGAAGGGCTTAGAGCTGTCAAAATGATTTACAGAAGACAATGCTATGTATGAAATATCCCTTGAAGCTCATGTATTAAGGGACTGGTCCTCAAAGAAGCAATGCTCAGACTTTTGGAAGGTGTTTGGATCACAAGAGCCTTGACATCATCAAGGGAGTAGCCCATTGGTGGATTGGTAGACTAATGGGTTTGGGGAAGAGGCTTTGTTACAAACACATTCTTATTCTATCTGTCTATCTATCATCTATCTCTCTATCATCTATCTATCTATCTATCTATCTATCTATCTATCTATCTATCTATCATCTGTCTATCATCTATTTATCTTTCTTTCTTTCTTTCTATCTATCTCTCCCTGTCTCTGTCTGCTTGTTTCTGTCTATCTGTCTGCCTCTGTCTCTGTCTCTGTATCTCTCTTTCTCTTTCTCTCTCTTTTTCCTCTGGGACTGGAGAGATGGCTCAGAGATTAAGAGCACTGGCTGCTTTTGTAGATGACCTGAATTTAGCTCCCAGAACCCACACAACACAGCTTACAATCATATTTAACTCCAGTTGTAAGGAAGTGATGTCCTCTTCTGGTCTTCTCAGCCAGTGCATGCACATGACATTGGAGGAGGAGCCCATATGATACAGCTGCCCACTAATGTGTCAGCTCATTTGTAACCAGCAAAGTCTGTCCCTTACCTGTAGGAGGGATTCTCTGAAGCAAGCCAAAATTATAGCCTCATTCTGACCCACGTCCCTTGCCCTTAAGCCCATGGGCAAGAGGACCCATTTCCTCTAAAAACCTCTGAAACAAGAATTTAGTGTCTTCATGGGCAAGTAAAATTTATTTACTAAATAGAAATAACTCACAAAGCAGAAAGGGGGAGGTCTGATAAACTGCAATTCATAAAAACAGGCTGCAAAAGACACAGCTAATGGGATGAATTCAGTTGGAAGCTGAGAAACACTGTGGACCCCTCTGGGATCCAATCCCTAGTTTCTTATGGCAGGAGGAAGTAGAGAGAAGGTTCAGTTATATTTATTCTTAAAATGGAATTTCTGTACATTTTTATAACCACATTAAGCAATAAAACCAAAAAGAGAAACAGACTCATGAGGTATACCTAATCACCTTATGCAAACATTATTTCCCACAAATATTTGTAGTAGGATATTTGATGCCAAACATCATTAGAGAGAGGGAGGGAAGGGGGTGGGGAACTTCTGTACTATAGGCCATTAAGCAGGTTTGGAATACAAAATAGTAGACCCTGCTTCCAAGAGCAACAGGAAACAAAACAAAACAAACAAACAAACAAACAAAAACACTCCAAAACAAACAAACCAAAGAAGCAGGTATGAGCTGAGACCACTCTGTCCAGAGATTCAAATATATTAGCGTAAGTTCCCCAGGCCACAGTCTATGCATCTTGAATACCAAACTATTTCCTTCTAACTGTTTCCAAAGGTCTTTCTTGAAGGTGCTCTCTAGTTTGTATGAAACACTTGGCCCCATATATAGTCTGTCTGAGATATTCCCTTAAATCAGGTGGCACTAACCCACGTGTAATCAAATGTCAAGGTTAGGATTATGATACCTGCTATGCAAATGTCCATAGCGTATGTATACAGCTATCCTAGGTGGTAGGCAACATTCTTCCTTGCGATGATCAAAAGCATCGCATGCGAAATGTTTTGTGAATCTCTTCTTACTACTCCCTGGCACTCAAATTCTTGCTAATTTCTCAGAAAGCCCTAATAAGGATCACAGCCAGGACCATGCATTTGCACATCATAGTTGATCCAGTTCACTGCAGCTTACACTAGATGCTTCCTGCTTGCCTTTTTCCTTCCTGTTTTACATTCACAAAGTAGACTTCCTTTCCAAGGAGAGGCTGAACAAGAAATCATTTTGAGTGGTGAACGATGCTCAACTGTTTTGAAATGAAGCAATAACTTGCTTATTTTTATCAATGATGACTTAAAAAATGAATGCAGAGTTAGGAATAGGATATCTCTTTCATCATATCAAGAGGGGCCTGGGGAAGTCAGCAATGACAAGACCTCTTTCTTCAGCATCTTCTCTTCTAGGACTGTCCCAACAGTTTTGAGCTCCCAGTCACCAACCCTGGTCCAGAGCTAGAAATCTAGGGTTCTCGTCTCTCTTCTACCATCCTGCATGTATAGCTACTTAGACGATGAGGCATTTGCCCTTTCCTGACCTGCTTAGAATTCTCAGTGTCTTCCAGTAGCCTCTCCTACCAATGTTCTCTGGGGATTTCCCCAGCCTTCCATGGAAGGGACAGGGTGGCAAATGCTTGATCCATCTTTACCATAAACAAACAAACTCATTGAAGGTTTGCAAGTAGAAAAATAGCATGTTGCTCCCTAGTCCAGAAAGTTCTCTTGCACTAGAGCAAGATTAGGTTGAAGGCAAGTGTCAGATGTCATAGTTGTTGAAGTGGGTAGGAAGAGGCAGAATGAAGACTTAGTGAGAGGCAGGTTCTGTTAGATCTGATAGCAGTTAAATGTGGACCCTGCGTTCTGTAGAAGTGTCTAGAATGGCTCGCTAGAAAGAAAACAGGAAGAAAAACAATGGGCCCAATGCATGCTGGGGTTTGCCATTGCTATTGTTGTTTTTATTTGTTTGGGTTGTTTGATTACTTGGTGTTTTGGTTATTTTCTAAGCAAATGTGTATACAAATGCTCCTCCCATAGACCAGAATGGGAAGATCTGAAACCTGTTTCCATGTTCCTTCTCTCTTCCTTTAACTTTGGGTTGGCATTTAGACCAACATATTCTCTGTCCTCAAGAAATGCAAATGAGCCAACTTGAAAGCATCAGGATGTTTATTACAATTGGTCTATCTTCCATTTCTGATGGGAGACATTTCAGATGAAGCCAGCCCTCCTCTTACATTGTAAAGAAGTCATTGCAGGGGGAGGGGCAGTCTGCATGGGCTGTGTCGTGGTGCTTTTCTTTTTTATATAGTTCTCGATATCACAGAGTTATGTACTTTGGCCCAGCAGTCTCCCTTCAAGGAGTTTGTCTTGTTGATCTATTTAGCTCACGTGCAGTGATGCTGTTGGGCTATTAATTATAATAGCAAAAGACCAAATACATACGTTAACTAAGTGGTTAAATGAGATTTATTTGCATTTATGTCATTGATAACCTGTTCACAGAATTATTGGCTACTTGGGAAATAGGTGCACATGTCTTTTGAATATGTGCAGCTACTTCCCAATATGCCTGTAGTGTTCTATCTATGAGGTGAACCTTTCCCCCAGCCACGTTGGCATGTCAACTGCTGTGCTCTTCTGCAGGCAGCCATATTGTTGAGAGTTCATGGAGGCAGCACCCCATCATATCCAAGAGATACTCTTGCACAGAAGTCCTGTTTCTGTGCTCTTCCTTGGTCTTCTGTCACCCTTAAGTGTTGAGGCTGAGTTACAGATGTCTCATTTGGGGCTGGCATTCCACAGTCACTCCCGCCATTTTGGCAGATCTCTGTAATAGCTTCCATCTATTGCAAAAAGACGCTTCTTTGATGAGCAACAGGAGATATACTTATCACCAGAATGTGAGAATATGGCGCCCAAAAGGGCCTGGACATGGAAGGACAGCCTAGTACTTCATGTCAAACCCTTCTGGGTGGTATTTCAAATGTATAAACGCTTTAAAGAAAATACAAAAGCTCCTCTTCTGCTGGGTTGTTTGTAAAAGAAGCCAATAATTAGAATGTTCCTCAGCACAGTCACAGTCACTGCAGTATTTTCTTGACTTAATTTTATCACAGGTACCCACTCCATGCAAATACACCACGGACATACATAACACACATCTAACCAGCCCACGCATCACTGGCTAATGTCTAATTTGGTCTTTCAGCAACTTACGAATTCAGTTCTCCTCTCTCATTCTCTTTCACAACTAAGTAAGGGGTGATTCGTCACTCTGTATGGTGATCGTGGGTGATTTGCCTGTTAATTTAATACATGTGTATTTTCTTCTGCCAAGAGCGGGGACAAAAAACTGGGCCCAGAACCCATTTGGCTTAGACATGAAACCAAGATGGTGGTGTCCCTTACGTCAGTGGTAGAGCCGTTCGCATATTTCAAGCCACATGTTTAACTTCGTGTGGAAAATAAATAAAAACTAAAATTGAAAAAGAAAAATCCCAGAAATAAGGAGTTCACCGGGCGAAGGATGAACGCAGTTCCGGCAGGGACAGGATTGGTCAGACTCAGAGGAAGGAGTCTGCGGGCAGGAGACGCTGTTCGTTTTGCATCGCTTGCTGCAGGTTGAGGAAAGGAATAAAGAAGCTTGGCGATCTGCTGCTCTGAGTCTCTCATCTGAACTAAAATCTGTGATACATTGGGGTCTTCAGGTGACGTTCTCGCACAACAGGAAGTGCCTTTCCCAGGCGATGTTCTTCTCGTTCCCTAAGTGTGCCGCTGCTTATTCGCTTCGATATCTGAAATAATACTGGCTCAGAACACTTGACTCTCGTAGAAATGAAGGGAGAGAGGCTAAAGAGATGACTCAGTGGTTAAGAGCGCTGAGTGCTCTTCCAGAGGACCTGGGTTCAATTCCCAGCACCCACTCACAACCAGTTCTGGGGAGATCCGACCTCCTCTTCTAGCTTCTTCCTCTGGCATCAGGGAATGCATAGGGCACATTGACATTCATGTAGGCAAAACACCCATACAGATAAAAATAAATAAACATTTTTAAATTAATAAATGAAGGGTTAGTAGAGGTCTGAGATTTGGGATGTTGTTCATTCTTAGTGCCACTAGTTGGCCCCTAAATCCTGCCACATTCCGATCCTTAATGTCCCCCAAAGAACTGCCATTGAAAGAAACAGCTGCGATCTCAAAGGAATAAAATAAATACTTTATTCTGGAGCAAACATGAATGACCGTGGTCTGGGAACGTACATTTATGTTCCCACATGAAAGCAGTTTTGTGGAGTTTTATAGTCCCAGAACAAAGAAAGCCTTAAATCAGGGCAATTTTAAAATACATTAGTGGGCACATCAGAGGAGCAGTTAGAACAAGATGAAGAAATCTCCTCTAGGCTGCCTTGGTAACATTCTTCGCTTTGGGGCTGGTGGACAAGAGGGATCTGCTAAGTTAATAGATTCCAAAAGGGTGGTTTTTTTTTAAATCTATTAGTCATAGGATATAAGTTCTGACAGAGAGGTGGGTAAGCAAGAACTGTTCAGGGAGCTAAAGCCAGCCAGAGACAGGTACTTAGGCCCAGGACCTCTCCACAGCACTGAAGTTCTAATCAGTCAATCTGTCTTTGCCACATAGTGGCTTTCCAGGAATTCTTGTTCACACACCATATATTAAAACCATGGTGCCCAGCTTACTGCTTTTTGGAGAGGATACAAACTATAAGAGGCAAAGCCTATGAGGAAATCCTTTGCTCACCAGGGATGTATTCTTGAAAATGATGCTGAACCCATCTCCTCCTCTTTCTATCCCAGCATCTCAACCCCTGGGTGAACAGTCTTCCTCCACACACATTCTTACCACAATAGTCTACCTCACCTCGAGTCCAAAAGCAACAGGACCAACTAGCCGTGGAGTAAACTTCCGAAACTATGAGTCTTTCTTCTTTTTAAGTTGGTTACCTCCAGTATTTTGTTACAATAATAGAAAGCTGAAGAACGGGCTTAGGCAACAGAAAGCCAGATGGGTTTTGACAGAAATTTCTAAATACTTAACTAGACATGATAACAGAAGCTTATAAGCCCAAAACTTATGAGCTAAAGCAGGAAGATAGCAAATTCAAGGTCAACTTATATACACACACACATACACACACATACACACACATACACACACATACACACACATACACATGCACATACATACAGGGTTACACATAGAGGGTTTGAGGCCAGGCTGAGCTAAAGCAACAAGATTCTAATACCTGGGAATTCTTAGCAGTGTTCCTGATTATTCTGCTGTCATCCTCCTTATTTGACAGCCTGCTTTTTGTTATCAGCAACATCCATTTCTCTTTTCATGGCTCCCTCATTAATAGAGGCCCACTGCTGTCTGTGGGATCTCCCCAGTCCTCACCTAGAATATTCACTGAACAAAGTTTTGCAAAAGGTGTGGTCAGCGTAGCTCGGGCCGTAGATGCTGTCGGGAAAGGGAGTTGGCTGGGTTTTTAATGTTTTGCAGAGCACATGCAAGGATTTGTTAACACCACAGTTGGTCAATTGAAAACATTCCCAAATACCCCTGGCTGCTGGAATAAAAGCTAAATATAGGAATAGATTCCACATGTGCAAGAACTCAAAATAGCATCAAACAAGAGACAGAGCAGTGTCTTGGCTAGACCCTGTCTGTAAATCTTACCAAACAAGCAAGAAAATATCTCCTAGTACATCTTGGCCCAATTTAGGATTTGGATACCTTGGTGGATTGCTGTGATACATGTGTACATGTTCATTGAGAGATGTTGCAGATTTGTGGAATGAGCTGTTAATGAATGGTCCATCATCCAAAATGCTGCATGAACACTCTTCCATGGCACGATGCTAAGCAGCTACAGAGAAGGCGGCGATGAGGCTGCAGGGAAGGGACTCGCATCACTTTGGGTGATACAAACTTGTAATTCCAGTGCTTAGAAGATGAGGACGTAAGGTTGGGATTTCAAGGTCACTTTCAGTGGTTCAGTGAGTTCAAGGCCAGTCTGAGTTATATAAGACTCTGTCGTAAAACATACAAGAGGATGGAGTAGGTTCCTGGGTCAAATAACTAAGGAAAAGGGCCCTCAAAGTCAGAAAGTCACTTTGGAGTGGGAAGTGTGCCATCGCAGCCAGGAGAACCAGAGCCACCCAGTTGGCCCAGCCTCTGATGAAGGCAAGGTTGCTTCAGTGGTAAGAGGAATGATGACTTGGCAAACTGGGCACTGCCTACTGCACCGCCCAAAATCCCATCGCTGCAGCAGCAGAGCTATGAGTCCAGCACAGAGAAGTGTAGTCTAGAGACACTTTCTCAGCAGTCATCACCCCACTAGCCTTGGCTTCCTTGGGAAAAATGAGAACCTCTTGGCCAAAGTCTGAATTCTGGTACCAAGTGACCCACCGTCGGGACTATTTTGTATGGCTGTCTGATGTGATTTTTCCAATTCCAGAGTGAGTCGGGATAACTATGGGCATAACATGGCTGCTGGTGGCTGTGAGGGTTGATATTATAATTCACAGGACTGTCACTCGTACTCAAAGTTACATGCTAGGCCAGCTGCATGACCCCACCACTTCGACTCTTCAGTTTCACAGGCGAGCCACCTCGGGACCTGGGGAAAAGCCAATGACTCTTCCTGAAGCTGCATAGAGAAGTCAGGTCCTGTGTGCAGGCTCGGCTCACAGCTAATAAATCCACAGACTATGTGCACAGGAACTTGAGAAGATAGAAACTAAGGGGAAAGCATGCTTTAGAAAAGTATGGCATGCTCCCAGAAGGGCTGAGCTTGGTGTGGATGAGGCTCCTCCACTGCCTGAACTCCCCAAGCAAATGAAAGGGGAAATATTTTGAAGCCAGTGACATTCTAGAGATAATTTATGAAATCTGCAGAGGCCCAGACAGTCTCCCATTAGGAAGATGAAACTGGTAAACGTCTGGATTTGTATCTCACGATGGAGTCATAAACCTGAGTCTATGGGTCAGGATGGGTTGCAGACTGTAAGCACAACTTCTGGTGATTTGGTGAGCCAGAGCTGGCTGTGGGCACCGAGCTGTGATATGCTGTGTTTTCAGGGTTCAGCTGTGGGCAGAGAGAACAGCTGTGTGCTCTGGTCTGAGGTGAGCATGAAGTTAGCAAAAAGATTTCTCAGAGTGCATCACAGCCACTGTGAGGATTGTTTTCTGCCACTTTTACGGATTGGATGAGCCAATGCGGGGACTCGGGATCTGGCTCCTGCCTGTAGCTCTGCAGGCTAGGCTGGCTCTGCTGTGCCAAAAAAAAAAAAAAAAAAAGAAAGAAAAAGAAAAGAAAAGAAAGAAAAGAGAAAAGAAAAGAAAA
>NW_021604630.1:10450194-10482777 GCF_004785775.1 Grammomys surdaster | reverse complement strand
AAAAGAAAAGAAAAAGACACTTACTCTCTGAGCTCTCAGAAAAATACAGAAAAAGTCTGATAGGTAGCTGCCCTCTGAAGCGGAGTCTCTCCCGTCTCCCATGCCTGTTTTCCAGACTCAAGGAAAGGCCTGGTATGAAAAGTAGCCTCAGTAGTAGCAAGTCAGAAACAAGGGCCATCTTTACAAATACCAGGCCTGTCCATAGCTTTGAAGATGGCTCTTTTCACATGTCAGAGTCTCAGTTTCCCCCTCTATAAAATGGGACTAATTAGGCTTTTCCTACCTTGCCCTTCAATCCCAGGATCCCATGAGACAGAGTCACAGCAAAGCCGTTTTCATTATTTATTTCAGCGATCCATGTTCTAGGATAACATCAAGATCATAACCTTAGGGGAAGTCAATAAACGGACCACTCACATCCCTCTAGACAACTGCAAAACAAAATCCAAGTGACAGAAGCTGAAATATAAGGGTTTAATGTGGCTGCTGCGACCCCTGGGTGGAGCCCCATGGACAGTGAGAGAGGCTTCCGTAGCGCCCTAATAGTACGAGTGCCCGTATCCACTGGCAAGGCACGTCACACGGAGTAGAGGAGCCTATCAAACGAGTGGAACCTCAGAATGGGCCTGGAACAGGACAGAGGCTGCTTGCGGTCTTTACAGAAGTCCCATCCTGTGCTGGCAGCCAGGCTCCTCCCCATACTGACAGTGGGGTAGTTGGTTACTTCAGAGCTCATGTCGATTCCCCATTGGCCCAAAGGCTGTATCAAAACGCTTACTGCTACGCAATACAGGAGATCTGCACCTCGATCCGGGTCTCTGGAGACTGTTTCCCAGGTTCGTGACTCCTCCCTCTCTCCCCTCCTGGATCCGGGTCCCCACATTTTAGATCAGTTAGAAACGTAGATTCATCCTCTTTTGTCTGCAGACTAACTCGGTTTTCTTATTTGAACATTGAGCCTTTTGCTTTGATAATTTCAAGCAGGTAGATAATACGTTCTCACTATTTTCATAGCCTACCCTCCCTTGTCTCCCCCACTCCCATCCTCCCTATAAATCTCTTCCCCACATTCATGGGATTTCCATTATTTTGTGACCCACTGGGTTTAATCTGGGTGACCATGGGTTTGGAACTATCTACCGGAGCCTGGTGGGTTCCCCGTAGGAACATAACTAGAAACAATGATTATCTGCCAGTAGCAAATAGATCAGTGGGGACAGATAGGGCCCTGTGAGCCCCTACCCCATCCACGACAAACTGTTGACAGGGCCACTCTTGTGCAGGCCCAGCGCAGGTGGCCACAGATGTACCATCATGATTGCAATGGTTGTCATGCTCAGATGGTATCTGCAGCCCTTCTCGCTAGAATCTGGATCTTACCTTCCTTCTCTCCCCTCTTCATCATGTTCTCTATACCTAAGAAGGAGTTGTATTGACATCCTGTTTAGGGCTGAGCCCTCAACCAGCACTGACTCTCAGCACCTTGAGTAGCCATGAATTTGTACATCTTCCACTCCTGTCCACTACAGAAAAAAAAGAAAAAAGAAAAAAAGAAAAGACTCTTTTGACTAAAGCTGGGAGTGTGGCATTTGTCTACGGGTATAAACGTAGATATTTGGAAATTGATTTAGTGCTGTATCCGTTTTATCAAACAGCAGCAAGCTCCCCACTAGCGCCTATGACTTCCCCACCCCCGTCCATCTCAATGGTTGTGCAGCACCAAGCCTGGGTCCCCCTCCTGTGGAGCATGCCTCAAATCCAATCACACGACAAGTCAGTTGCTCCTGAAAGAGCCTTAGCCTCAGAGAAAGGCAGATTAAAACTACTTTGAAATTCTATCTCATCCCAGTTAAAATGACATCCTCCAGAATACAAACGACACAAATGGTGCTGTAGCTGTGGGGAAAGAAGGTCCCTTATTCACTGCTGGCTGAAGTGGACATCTGTACAGCCAATTCTGGTGTCCAAAAGAATTACAAATAGATCTACCATGTAGCCCAGCCACACCACTCTCTAGGCAAGTCCCCAAAGGACTCTGTATCCCCTACAGAGACACTTACACATCTTGCTTATCCCTGTTCTGTTCAATACCTAGGGTGTGAAGTTAGCTTGGATGTCCATCAACTGAAGAATAGACATAAAAACGTGGGATAGAGGCACAAAAGCATTTTATTAATCTGTAAAGAAAATGAAGTTATGACAACTTCAGGCAAATGGATGGATCTGGAAAAAACATAGCATGAATCAGCCAGGCCTCGGAGGACAAACATCACATGTTTTTCTGGTGTGTTGATCCTAGCTTTGCATCCTCATCTGCCTGTGTTTAACTTGGAGTAACTGTGGGAGCCGGGAGACTAGGAGAGGGATGTTGTGACAGGTTTTATTAAGGGAGTGGCGACAGTAAAGCACAGATAAAATTTTTGCAGAGAGAAGACATGCCAGAGATTTAAGCAGGGAGAGTCGGGGACAGGGGAGACAGTGGGGCAGGAGAAGGGTCGGGCGTAATAGAGTATAGGAAGCTGTACGCAAACCCTGCTGTCCGGTAATCTAATTAAAAATATAATTTAGAAAGAGTGAGAAGACAAATACACTGTCCATCTAAAAGTTCTCACACCAGGTGTAGGCTACTTCCATGCCAGGTGTTTGTCTCAGAGATCCCAAGGGACCCCCAAAACCAACACAGGCTCTTGCCATTCCCCTTGGTTGGCCATCAGAATCAGACCGTTAGACTCTATTGCTGAAGACACTATATAACTTGGTTAAAAGGCTTGGAGAAACCAAGCTGGAAGCTTCCTCCTTGCTGACTAGCTTCCGCCGTGCTGGGAGATGCTGTTGGTGACGAAAGACTTGGACTGTCTCACCCAGCTGTGAGTGTAATAACTTCAGTACCAACCTGCCAGGCACAGCATGTTCACACCAAATCTCTATTTTAATTTATGCTTGACTTAGGTTATGTGTACGTCAGTACAGAAGCATAGGCAGAGACTTCGTTCTACCTCTGTCATTCGCTAAACAATCTGGCTACTTCATCTGTTTGGTTACCTCAATCACAAATGTTTCTCAGAATATCTGGTGCATAGGCCTTATGGGGTTTGTGGGAATGGGGGTGGGGTCAGAGATGGAGGGGAAACCCAAGCCAATCCAGGCCATTCAAACCTTGTAGCTAGATGCTTTCTCAGAACATAATCATTGGCATGTCAGAACCCCATTGTCTATGTCATCAGTTACTGGGAGGAGTGCTAAGCCCAGGGTCAGCCAGTAGAGGATCAAATTACTGAGAAAAGACAGACGTGAATGAATAGGTATGAGAGACCCCAGCATCAAAGAGAGAGAAAAAAAACAAACAAACAACCCTCGCTCTCTGGTACTGGAGAGATGGCTCAATACATGGAATGCTTACCTCATAAGCATGAGACCTGAGTTCAGATCCTCAGAACCACTAAAAAGCCAGTAGTCAAGCCAGCCCCATGTAACTCAGACAGAATCCCCAGGGCAAGGTGGTTAGCCAGACTAGCTAAAACTGGCAATCGATGTGCCAATAAATAAAGTAAAGAATGATCAAGGAAGTCATCCAGCATCAACTTCAGGCCATGCCCACATGTGTGGGCACACACATGTAAATATACATACCCACATACTACCTCCCTCCCAGGCATGTACCCATGATAGAATGGTGGGGAGAGACATCCTTTTCTACGAGTTTTAAGATCCTGATTCCATTTCCGTTTGAAATCCCTTCAGTCTTCCTGGCCTGAGACCTTGGTTTTAACCCAACCCTCCCCTTTCCCAAGTCAGTTTCTCTTAATGGAAGCCAAGCAATCTCTGGCAACCCTCACCCACCGTGGCTTCCTGTGGCTCTACCTTGTTGGAGACTTTGCATCCTCGTTTGTAAACTTGAGTGGCCAGCTTATGTACTGCTATGGTCTGAATATGAACGGTCTCTCGGGGAGTCATGCTTTGAAGGCTTGCTTTCAGAAAGTGACATTATTTTGAGAAGATGTAGAAACTCAGGAAGGAAGAGTCTAGCTTGAGGAAGTTTGCCAGGGTGGATCTACCTTTAAAACATGTCAGAACTTTGCCGTGCCCCTCTGTTTCCTGTCCGCAATGGTATGAAGAAGCGTTTCCCTCACATTCTCTTACCATCCTGGTTCTGTACCAAGCACAGAGGCCAAGAAACCATGGGCTGAACCCTCTGTAACCATGAGCCAAATAGTCTGCCCTTTGGTTGTTTGTCAGCAAGGAAGTAACAAACGGGTGCCTGTATTCCTTCATTTCTTTCCTGGCGTTCTGATTGCATAAAAGGCTTCTACGAAACAAAGTAGGTTTTAGTCACAGTGAGTCCCTTCCTTTTCCCCCAGGTAACCAGACTTAGACCATACCAAGCCATGCCAGTCAGTGTCAACAGCATCACTAGCTGTCACCTTAGTAGAGACCTGTGCCCTCCATAAACGTGTACAGCCTGGAGAAGTGAACTTCCAGTTCTCATCCATCTGGCCTGCACTTAGTACTGCCAAAGGGAGGCAGGACGCAAGCTCACACCCACATGGCTCTTGTCTATGTGCACTGTCACTGGGGCCAAGTGTGTGTTTCTAGCTCTAGCAGGCTTGTCAGAACCAGAAGCTGGGGTTTCAACACCACCCTGGCCTCTGAGTGTTTGCTTCATGCTCTCTTTTGGATCCTTGGTGTAGGTAGAATGTGAAGCGACTTAAAAGTCAGCTCAAGACACCCCGAGACCAGGTTCTCAGTCCAAAGGAGATTTATTTACCCCAGAGAGACAAAGGGCAGAGAAAAGGGACAAAGACAGGAGATAGAGGAAGAGGAGGAAGGGGAAGGGGACAAGGGAGAGGGGAGAAAATAGACAAGGGAGAGGGGGAAGGGGTACTTTCTGTGGAGGAGGTGACGGGTGACAGGATGACGATGACAAAGGACTGTCTCTGGATAGAGAGGAGACAGACGCAGCCCATAGAAAAATGGTAGTTTATAAAAAATAACAGAGGAAACCCCAAGTTAGGATGAAGTGTTTACTTTTAATTGGGTGTGTTAAGTGAGCCAAAGGGGGCTTTTGATTGCTGGACTTCAGTACTTCGATAGCTGGACCTTGGCAGTCAGCCTGAGGAGGAGCAAGTGACCTAATAGGCATAGATCTTGGTGGCTACCTTTAGGAATGTAATCTAATGGTTTTTAGCAAGGCAGTGGGAATGAGGGATAAGCATTGGGACTGCCAGCGCCATGTTTTCCTTGCTAGGGCTGGCTAGAGTGGCTCCATAATGTTCATGATAGTTACAGTTTCCAACTGGAGTTTTCCATTTGTACAGATATCCTCAGAAAACCTATGCCAGCCTCTAATGTGTGTGGCATTTCACAAGTGCCATTGTGTCTGCCACAGAGGAATGCTGTATGGGTGGCCCGGTGGTGTCTTTTTATAGCCACTGAGACACGGAAGAAACAGAGTATACTGCAGCTGGAAGGAATTGGATCAGACCAAAACCACAGCAAAACAACAACAGAAAGTCATCCCTAGGGTGGCAAGACAGGAGTGCAGGCTACAAGGGACAATGTGTTAACAAAATCTTGATATTTTTAGAATGAGCAGACAGCTTCCTCTTGGGTACTACTAGAAATACAACCCTGCTTATAGGCTCAGGAATAGATTGGATGACATTTCAGTGTCCCTCCCATTCCTAGGACAATGACAGGGTCTCCATTAGAAGGTCCTTCTGCCTCCATTATACCAACTTCAACAATTCTTGCTCTCCTATAAACACCTGACAAGGTCCACACATTAAAATATTATCTTATTACTTTATGCGCATGGGTGTTTTGCCTGTGCATATGTCTATGCACTACTTTCAAGCATAATGCCCTTGGAAGCCAGAACTGAGTGATGGATCTCCGAGGACTTGAGTTACAGACAGTTGTGAGCTGCCATGTGGGTCCTAGAAACTGAACCAGGTCCTCTGGAACAGCAACCAGTGCTCTTAACTACTGAGCCATCTCTCTCTCCAGCCCCAAGGTCCACTTTTTAGTTAACTCTAATTTTATTCTTTGCTATCCAGCCCTCACTACCAACTCATTTCACCAGTAATCCATACCCTCACTTACGAGAACTCCTAACACTGAGACTACACACAATGAGCAGGCCGATGAATCCTTTCTGCTGTCTGAACTGCTGCCCCGTCACCAGACACGAGCATTTCCACATTCCTCACCAAGGCGTCCATGTCGCCTAACCTCTCTGCAGTGTCGATGGATCCTAAAATCTATCCTGTTAGATGCCCCACAGAGGCTTCCTGAGTATCAGTCACTCTTCCTTGACCTCCATCCACCCAAGGGCAGCGGGAAATTACTAAATGCCACAGCCAGCTGAGCAGTAGAGAAACCACCTAGGCCTCCCAGTCTGGTAATGATCAATGCTCGTGCAGCTTGGTCTTCGACCTACTCACAGAACACATTCCTCCTTGTAAGATGTTTGAATGTGAAAAAGCTTTTTTGTGAGAGGAGGGGACCCAGGACAAAGCCATTTAGGAAGTATCACCCGCATTATCACCTTGACAAGCAGAGTTTCTTTGCACAAGAATGTGTGTATCCCTAGAAGGTAGATGTCTTTCAGCTGTTCACCTTCTGTTTGTTCCCATGGTCGTTTCCCTTATCCGAAGAGAGGGAACCAAATGGCAGGAACACTACTTAGTAGCTGGCACTCTGCTTGGAAGCTAGCTCCAGCCTCTACTCTCTGTCATTTTTACCCATATACCACACACAGGTCAGCATATCTTCCTAACTCGTGTTCCTCATTGAACAACATGGCTAGCTCCTTATGGGAAGGCCCAGGGTTGGTAGGTCCATGTCAGTAGCCAGCAGATGAAACTTGTCCAGCATCTTCTCTACCTCTGTGTACCAATATGCCCCCAACAAGCTTGGAGGAAGTTGGTCACTAGGGTTGTGCCTTTCAAGCAAATCAGAACCTCAGTACGCTGCCCTCTGTCCCTGATTTCTGTCCACAGTGATATGAAGAAGTACTCTCTTGTGATCGTGATACTCTACCAAGCACATGAGGCCAAGAAACCATGGGCTGAGTCCTCTGGAGCTACCCCAGCTCAGAATGTGTTTCCATATCCAGTAGACCTTCCCTACCCCGAGCCACCTTCAAAGTCTTCCCTGACTCCTCCACCATACACACCTTCCTTCTCATTAACAAAGTCTTCTTTGTTCAATGGGTTTTGGCTTAAATGTCATCTCATCTTTCCATCTTTGCTAACGTCAAGTTAATTAACCTTTCCTCTCACCTTAGATCACTTTCTTTAAACTTCATTTATAATACAGTCCACGTTGTACTTACAATTGCGATGCGTCACACATGGTACTGTTATGACAAACAACTAAAAAACTGTGTCTGTGACTCAATAACAAACATCTATTCTTGCTCGAGTGTGAGCCATTGCAGGGGACTCTCCTCCTTGTGGTGACAAAAGGATGAAGACCGCCTCCCCTTCATACCTTTGTTGGACCTAAAACTTCAGTGTTCATCGCTCCCACTCAGACCAACCGTGAAAGTGAGCATGGAACATAGAGCAGGGGGGTTGAGGCTCCAAGCCCAGCCAAATCTCTAGACCTCAATTTCGAGACAGGTATGTCATCATATTTACTGACTGTACTCCTCATAGGACTTCAGTCTTAATATTTAATCAATCATCATTATGGTGACCTAGGAAATTAAATAATAGAGAAATCGAAAGGACCTGTCATATTTGTTATTAAATAAATGAGATGATTAATTTCTTAGAAATTTTTAAAAAGTATTTCCCTCAACTCTGTAGCACACTGTTGAAGAGAAATTGTCTCTGAGACACTAGTAGTGATTACAGAGCAAATGGCTCTGGGATATAGCTCATGGGTAGAGTACCAGCAGAGCACTTATGAGGTCCCAGGTTTGCTCCTCGGTACACACACACACACACACACACACACACACACAAACAACTAGTTTTTTCTTTTTTCCCCATCAGCCTTAGAATGATTCAAATAATACAGCTCCTAACTGTAAATTAAAAACATTAAGTTCCCAGAAACATACATCATTTGATAGTTCTCTGAAATCAAGAACACAAGAGAATATGAGAGGGAGTCCAATTTTGGCCAGATATGTACAGACAGTGCAAGTCCTTTTCTCTTATGAAATAAAACAAAAGTAAAACAAAAACTTTGTGACATGGGAAGGCTCATTTCTAATAGAGAAGATTGCTTTAAGATAGAATCTTAGCTTATGGTTTAATAGCTTGGGATTGTTTTATAATAGGCAAATACAAAAGTGATATCTAGTCATTGAAAATTCAACTTTGCATAGTATGCATGTATGTGTGAGTATGTATATGTGTGTGTATGTCTGTGTGTGAGAGAGAGAGAAAGAGAACGTGTGTGTGTGTGTGTGTGTGTGTGTGTATAAGTGTGTGAGCCCTGCTGCTTACACTGGACTGTAAGCCCAGAGTCTCTTACTGTACTGCTGAACCCCTACAATTGAATTGATCACCTGAGTTAGCAGTATGCTAGGCAGTGGTAGTGAGCCACAGCTCCCAGGAAACCCCAAACACACACATACACACACGCACACACACACACATACACACACACACAAACCTGCAGTCCCAGGGTCCTCTGCTGCTGAGCTATGTTCTTCATACAAGTAGCTTAAAAACGTTTATTTACCTTCAGGGTATTTTTAAACTAACTTATGACGTATGTATATACGTACACAACCTCATCATAAGTGGTGACAGTTAAAAACTTGGTGACTCTAAAGAATAATTTAAGCTTGGGTTTCCAAAGCCTTTATATTTCTCATACACCTTGGATATTAAGCCATAGGTCTGATGAGGAAAATAGAGAAGGGTAAAGGCGTTTGGTAACGGTCACCACAAGGCAGATCACAAGGCATGCTCCATGAACCAAGGCACATGTAGGGCCGTGAGCCTTAACATAGCTCACTTTACTTCATTCATTCCATCTGTTAACTAGTTGAGCTGATCCTTTCAATGTTGTGTATGCTTCATTGGATGGTTTCCAATGGATGGTTTCCTGTCTTCCCCCCACGTAGCCTCTGATTAGGATTTAACTATCCACGCATTCTTCTCTCTTTGACAAGTCCAAGGTCATGCTACAGGAAAGACTCTGCCTGCCTGCGAACCCAGCAAGACTTCTGCCAAATCCTCTCATGGCACTTAGTACTTCTTCCTCGTCAACCTACCAGAGCAGTTTTACATTGACTTATGAGCTTCCCTGGTTGATAACAGCATTTCCCACCAAAATACAGGCTTAATGAGGAAAGAGACCATGTTTAATTTTACCCATGGTGATAGTCACGATCACTATGATGGGCACATATTAACACTTAATAAAAAAATTCCCAGTGAATAATTATCAAAAAGTCAAATTTCAATAAAGTAATTAATCAACACAATGTATTTTCTTGTGTTCCTTCCTGTTTTGAGATGCTATTACAGAAATTCATCACATTAGATGGCCTGTCAAGTGGAGAAGTTTTCCTTTCTATTCCACTAATTTACATTGATTCATTTTATGAGACGAATTCCAGGAACAGGATGAGCCAACCTACGCTGTCTTTATTCAGGATGACAGAGTGTCTGACTATATGGCAGTGTTGTAGAAATGAGGAGAATAGAGAATGTAGCTGTAAACGAGGGTAGAGCTCTGGTAAGGTGTTTGGGTTAGAGCCAGAAGAACCAGGTACTACAGGTAGGGCTGGCTTCATCCAGCAGCTTGGTCATGAGGAAGCTGCTCTCCTCCCTGGAGCCATGCTTGATTCTCTGAGAGATGTGAGGAATGCCATAAATGGCAAGTCTTCTGCCTTGAACAAGTGGCAATGTGTCAAAAGCATGACCACCCACTACTGTCTCCCTGTAAACCTATAGTTCTCCTACAAGGCAGTTCTTCTAGAACTAAAAGCTTTTCCTTCTTAATGGCTATATTTTTTCTTGTCATTCTTAAGCTGTTACTTATAATGAAATATACCAGGAAAAATGTCAGTTTTTGTAGGGTGCACTCTTATCGAATCCTCTGACACTCATTTTCCCTGATCAGGAACGAGAAGACTGCCCATACCTTATTTCTAGAAATAAGTCAGAACGGCAGCTTTTATAAGATAAAAGCCTCTAAGTCAGGGGTCATTTACCAGCTTTGGATACAATCAATCAACTGTACTGAGCCTTGGGTCTTTAATTTAGTAAATATTTGTTTAGATGGTTCAACTTCCATAGAAGGGTCATGTGGTTGTCATAGGATAGGGTCATAGGATAGCATTCAAGAAAAATAACTGGAACTATAAAAGACAAAATAAGCATACATTTCAAATTCCTGAAAGATGTACCAAGGAATAATGACAACCACGGGCATCATGGTGCCAATTATAGGTATTAAGTCTCCTAGCAGCCTTTTAGTGACAAATCCCAGGTGATTAAGATCTCAAGTGCTCACTCCCTCTTTCTCATCCATAGTTCCACACCTAACTGTTCATGTGGTGATTCAACGATTACTTAGGGGTAAAAAAAAAGCTACTGCCTACCCTGCAAGGCAAGAAAGGACTTAAACCCACATAATAAGCACTGCCAGTAAGTAGATATCAACAGCAAAAGGGCAAGAGTGTGGTAGAGATGTTCTAATCCAGAGTATTGGGTAGATTAAAAAGACAATGTTTACTCAAGAAGACCTGTTGCCTGCTCTGGTTCAGGAGCTGTAGTCACACCATCAGAGACCCATCATTCCTCCAATCCAAATGGAACTCAAAACATGAGTTTAAAATCCTACATATATGGTGAGTCAGTTTTTTAAACAAGGGTGCCGAAACCATTCAGCAGCAGAAAGGACAGTGTCTCCAATAAATGATGTGGGAGAAACCAGATATCTGCATAAAACAGATGAGACTGGCATTTTCTTTATGACTATAGGCAGAAATTAACCCAAAAAGGAACATGGATCATAGAACTGAAAATAAAAACCTCCTGAAAGAAAGCAGGGTATCAGAGTACATTCACCTAGTGCCAGCCCTGGAAAGCTTAAGGTTGAAATTTAAGACCAGCCAGGGTGATTTGGCAAGACTCTTTCTCAATATTGCCCCCCACTTCCAAAAAAAGAAAACATAGGGTAAAGCTTCATAACACTGCATTTACCAATAATTTATCATTTTCATCTAGAGATTCTGGCAAAAAAGAAAAAGTAATTCATTGAGTGTCATCAAAATTAAAAATTCCTGTGCACCAAAGGGCCATATCTAAAACATGAAGCCAGTCTGTAGGATGGAAAAATATGCAGAAGTTGCATTTGTGACAAGGGATTAATATCCGGTGTACAAGAAAGTCTCTCATAACTCAAGAAAGTCAAACATTCCAATTCAAAAGCAATCATGAGACTTGAATAGACATATCTCCAAATATGACTGGCCGGGAAGCCATGAAAAGATATTTACTATCACAGGACTACCATCACAGGCCATTAGCAGGATACAAATCAAAACCACACAGAGAGACATTTCATGCACATTAGACCATAATTATGAAAAACAAACAAATAAACAAACAAACAAACAAAGGACAGGGTACAATGTGTTGGTAAAGATGTGACGAGGCCCAAATTTGTGAACCTTGCTAACAGAGAGCCAAAAGAGTGCTCCCATTCTAGAAAGCACTTTGGCAATGCCCCAGAAACTTAAACATAGAACCACTCTATGATCTAACTTGATGGTCTAACTCTACTTGATGGTCTCCACACCAAGAAGTGAAGAGAAAGACTCAACAGAAACTTGTGTCCATAGTGAGTAATCAAAAGATAGACACAACCCAAATGTTCATCAGAGGACTGGATAAGCATCATAGAGCAGATGTATATTTTGGAGTACTGTCATGATGTTCTCTAACATAGACAAATCTTGAAGATGCTATGCTAAGGGAAATAAGCCGGACTCCAAAAGGATAAATGTGAGATAATCTACTTCTATGATTTAAGGAAACAGATATAGAAACAGAAAGTAGAGCCAAGGTGATGGGAAGCTGGAAGGAGAAAAGAAAGTGGAGTTAATATTTAGCGATGAGGAGAGGAGCTAATATTTAATGGTGCAGAGTTTGTGTTTGGGATGATAAGAAGCTCTGCTGGTGAATGAGGATAACGAGTGTGCAGAGTTGTGAACACACTCTGTTCCATAGGTGAAATTGTTAAGATGACAAATTGAATGTAGAAGGGAGGTCTTCGGAGCCATTACAAAGTCCCCTTCAATTACTGGAGGTCAGGCCTCCATCCCCACCTTCGAAAGATTAGAATTGCCACAGCCCTTCTATACTTAGAGAAGGGAGGAGATGTCAGGGGCAGCCCTGCTTATACACTGAAGGCCTAAAATCAACCATAGCCTAAAATCAGCAATAGGCCTGCCATACATGTATACTAACACCAAGTCTTGGGTCTCTGTGGAAAAACATTGAAACAGATGGCTATAAGCCATTATAAACAGACAGTTTTGTGGAAATTTACCAGCCTGGAGTAGTCATTGACCTTGTAAATAGGTAGCCTTGGCGGATAATACCAACTTAGATAAGGACAAGTGAATCATAGACAGAGTCATATGAACCCTGAACCTTCCCTGAACCCTGTCCCCTGAACCTTCACCCAGCCGATACCATGTTCTGAAAGATATCTGTACTCTCCCTGAACACCCACGCTCCGGTGTCACCCCCTTCCCCATGGTCTGCCTTTTTGTGATAATAACCCCTGTGTGAATAAGTAAAAATTATGATTTGATTTTTAAAAAATTTTAAAAAAAGAATAATAAAAAAAGGGAGGTCTTGATGTGATAGGAAACTGGGGTCTGTCAGCTGTTACGGGTAACGGGTGTGTTCTATTTACTTACGGATCTTCAAACTCGGGAACGGAAGGCGAACTTATGGGGAAGGGCTAGCTCCTGGCTTTCCCTCTGCCCCTGCAGCCCTCGCCCACACTTGTCAATCTAAGCTTCTCAGCAGTCATTTCTCTCCCTCCCCCTTTTCAAATATTTCAAGGATAGCAGGCTCCAGCACCCACCTATTCCCCCACCCCCGCATCTCTGCATCTCTGGATAAATGAGGTGCCGTCTCAGCCTGCAGTCACTGTCCGGCTCTGCCAGCAAAGAGCAAAGTGGAAACTTAATCAGCATTCTGAGCAAGTCGGGGGTGGGGAGTGAGAAGACAGCAATCCTTGTGGGTTGGAGCAGGGGGAAGGCACACAGGCAGAGGGATGAAAATGAATCGAGAAGTCCTTTAAAAACAGCCAGAGTCCCTCTGCCCTGCATGGGAAGGATCTACAAAAGACGCCAGCTCAACCATGACAGCTGCAAAAATCCCCAGAGAGGCTCACAGGGCCAGGCGCAGTCGTTTTAGTCTTCCACTCGGGAGGACAGCTTTCATTTTCCGTGTCAGAACCATCGACAGAGCTGCTTTTACAGAGGCACGTTCCAGATGTCCACTAACAATAGGATAATTCTCAACATCTGGAACTATGACCGCAAGAGACCTGCCAGCTTCACAAAAAGCCATCTAGAGGAAGCTTTGTGTGGGTGATAGAATGTCGCAGCCCAGGATGAACCGAGTGCGACATCACTTGCCTGACTATTCCCAGTGATCTTTCTCTAACAAGCAAGAGCAGTCTTTGTTTAGCTTTCTCATCCTCTCTCCGCCATTGTGTATGAGGGGAACTGGTAGTGGAGAGGGGGAGGGGGAGGAGGAAGAAGGGAGAGGGAGGATGGCTGTCAAAGGCATTAAAGAAGAAACAGGACCTGCTATCTAACAAATCAACACAAGGAAGGAAGAGTCAAGAACAAAATAATCATTCCTTCTAGATTTCTCCATCTTCCCAGCTCCCATTGCCACAAATATATATAAAAGCATTACAACACAGATCTGCAATTCTCCCAGCAGGCTGCTCATCTTTACTATGTGAGTGTGTGTGTGTGTGTGTCTGAGTGTGTGTGTGTCTGAGTGTGTATGCGTGCGAGTATGAGTGTGTGTGAATATGTGTATGAGTGTGTGTGTGAGTGCATATGTGTGAGAGTGTATATGTGTGTGTATACATGCCTATAAGTGTGCGTGTGCATGTATGTGGTATATGAACTTGTATGTATATGTGCCTACGTGTGAATGTGCATCAGGCGTAGGCAGAGCTCAGATGCCCTGTTCTATCTCTCCCTTCCTAGTTCCTTTGAGATATCATCTTCCCCTAAAGTGGGAGCAAGGCTGGGAGCCAGCAACCCTCAACTCTTGTCCCCACCCCTCACAGTACAGGTCTGTAGGAAGCCATACCTGATTTTGTTTCTCTATTGTTTTGACTTGGGTGGCAGGATCTAAACTCGGATTCTCAAGCTCACACAGAAAATGTTCCTACCCACAGAACTACCTTTGTGTCTGTCCATCTTACTTCTAGAGACCGGTTTACTGAACCTGGAGCTCATCATTGGCTACACTTCCTGGACAGCCCCAGGGAGCCTCCTGTTTCTCCCTCCTCAGCACTGTAACCGGGAGACATGCACCACTATGCCCAGCTTTTATATGTGGGTACCGGGAATTCAAACTCAGGTTCCTGTGACTACATAGCAAGCACTTTACTAATAAGGATCCATCATTCAGTCCTGGATTGTTCATCGTGAATACACCAGTGGTGGCCTGTGCAAGAAGAAGATGACACTTTTATCTCAATCCTATTGAAATCGCCAAGGGATGTATTTTTGGCATTTATTAAAGAAGTTCTGGCCAGGCAGTGGTGTCGCAGGCCTTTAATCCCAGCACTTGGGAGGCAGAGGCAGGCGGATTTCTGAGTTCGAGGCCAGCCTGGTCTACAGAGTGAGTTCCAGGACAGCCAGGGCTACACAGAGAAACCCTGTCTCGAAAAACCAAAAAAAAAAAAAAAAAGTTCTAATTTTTTCAAATACTCATTTACTCACTGTGGGGGGAGTGGGTGGGTATGAGTATGTCATGGACTCAGATGGCAATCAGAAAGAAATTTACGGGATTCAGTTCTCTCCCCCTACCACGTAGGTTTAAAATATGAACTCGGGTGGTCAGATTTGGTGGCAAGCTCCCGTGCTCACTGACTCGGTTTGCCAGCTCTCAAGGCAATCCAAATGTTCACCTGGGAAAATAACTTTAAAAGTGTATTGATAATTACTTTTGCCAAATTAAAATTAAGAAGAAGATAGTCGCCTCAGAGGGAATAAAAAGGCAACATGAAGTTATATTAGAAAAAAAATGTTATGGTTATTTAAAAAGTTTTATCCAAGCTATTGAGATAGAACCGAGACTAGGAAATGGGGAAGGAGGCTTCGACTCCAGATATAACAACAGTGACTGGCAAAACAGGACCCGTAGGCTGAGACAAGGAAAGGGGAGGGGGCAGCTAGAAAATGCCGACAGGACAACGAGGATAGGCAAGACTGCTGCTGAACGGACTTGAGGGCAGACAGAGAGACCAGACAGCAAAGATGAGAGAGAAAGAATCTCACCATGTCCGGGATAATCAGAGTTCACTAAACTGACTTAGCAGGAGTGTTGCTAAGATGTCCCGAGAACCATAAGCCTCTGCAAACTGTGGGTCTTGTTATTTTTGGATGTGTGATTTTTTTAATTTACATATTGTATGTTTTTATAATAAAGTTTATAATTTAAAAAAAAGAGACTCATAAGACGGGGTGATATGCAGAGGTGACTCAATGGTGAAGAGCGCTTGCTCTTCCTGCAGAGGACCTGGGTTAAGTTCCCAGAACCCACATGGTGGCTCATAACCGTTTATAACGCCAGTCCCAAGGGATCTGAAGAGGACACCAGGCAGGCAAGTAGTACACATACACCCATGAAAGGCATAACACTTACAAATAAAATTAATTAATTAATTAATTTTTAAAAAGTCAGATTAGTGGCACAACCTTTAATCCCAGCACCAAGGATGAAGAAGTGGGCAGATCTCTGTGAGTTCAAGTCCAGCGTGGTCTACACAGTGAGTTCCAGGACAGCTAGAGGCACATAGTGAGACCCTGTCTCAGGGAAAGAAGGAAAAAAAAAGATTGGCAAATTTCTGACTGTGTTGCAGGTATTAGGACCAGCCCATGCCCTTGCTGGGCATACTTTCAATCCAGATGGCCAGCTCTGCTGCCCAGATGATCCTTTGGATGTTCAGCAATTTTCAGCATTACAAATTGGGTAGGGGGCAGCCCTTCCATGCCTGCTCTATTGTCTTATCACTGCACCTTTCTGTTGTGAGCACCATGAATAGGTGAACCACTTATACTCCCTACCCATCTGTAATAAAAGATACAGGAAGAAGATTCTGAGAACATCATGAAAAGCAATACAACTGGTGTGTCTTAGGGTTTTACTGCTGTGAACAGATACCACAACCAAGGCAACTCTAATAAGGACAACATTTAATTGGGGCTGGCTTACAAGTTCAGAGGTTCAGTCCATTATCATCAAGGTAGAAGCACAGCAGCATCCAGGCAGTCATGGTACAGAAGGAGCTGAGAGTTCTACATCTTCATCTGAAGGCCTCTAGGAGAAGACTGACTCCCGCATGATTAGGAGAAGGGTCTCGTTGCCCACCCCCATAGTGACACACTTCCTCCAATAAGGCCACACATACTCCAACAAGGCCACACCTCCTAATAGTGCCACTCCCTGAGCCAAGCATATTCAAACCACCACATCATTCTACATTGGAACTGCCTGAAACAAAGACCCAATGACGTAAGTGGCCAACTCTGAGGATAAAAGCCATGAGCCACGGGCTGCAAATAGATACAAATAAACAGAAGATGCTGAGATGCTGATGGTGGTGTGAACTCCACATGGAGACTCCAGTCTCTGAACAAATCTACTTAAGTCCCTCCCTCATAGTTGGGATTTCTTAAAATTACTTACAGCCAAAGACAACACCAGTTAAGATTCTTCCCTTTCCCCACAAAAGGTAGAAGTGACAGATCAGTACTCAGGTTCAATATAAGGACCTTTAATTTTTTTAAGGTACTTTTTCAAGTAGGAAAGTACTTCACACAAGGGGGAAAGCCATGGTGACAAATACTTTGTCTTTAAATTTGTTTTGCTTTCCTTTGTCTTTTTGTTTGCTTGTTTGTTTCTGTTTTGTTAAGTTCAGGATACTGCACCTAGAGAAAAAAAAAAGAGAGAATAAAACTGTAGAGTGGCCATCTTTCAGCATGGTGGCTGTCTTAGTCAGGATTTCTATTCCTGCACAGACATCATGACCAAGAAACAAGTTAGGGAGGAAAGGGTTTATTCTCCTTATGCTTCCACATTGCTGTTCATCACCAAAGGAAGCCAGGACTGGAACTCAAGCAGGTCAGGAAGCAGGGTAAGCTGGCTTGCTTCCCCTGGCTTGTTCAGCTTTCTTTCTTATAGAACCCAGGACTACCAGCCCAGGGATGGCACCAACAACAATGGGCCCTCCCACCCTTGATCACTAATTGAGAAAATGCCTTACAGCTGGATCTCATGGAGGCATTTCCTCAAAGGAGGCTTCTTTCTCTGTAATAACTCCAGCTTGTGTCAAGTTGACACACAAAACCAGCCAGTACAGTGGCCTTGGGCTCTAGAGTGCAGTGTTCAAAGAAAGTCAGTTCAGTTCCCCACTTAAAAATCTGTAGTAAGTTGTGCTGCTTCCTTGCCTCAGACATGCCAGGCTTGGCCAAGCAACATGATTTAGATGGATGCTCTGACATACTGTTAGTGAGTATCTCTGGCATGCTTGCTGGCTTGGTTTTCCTTCTCTGTGATTAGCTCTAGGAGCATGCTCTGGCCCCTTCTTAGATGTCCTTCTTGACTCAGCACCTGCCATTGTCACATATCTACCTATCGTCACCCCTGCACCAGAGTGTGGGCACTTTAATTTATTTGCTACATGCTACTCTAGAGCCAGTCAGGTGGAACAGTGACTGGTGGGTGGCAGGCTCTCACTAATTATTCATAAGGAAACAAATGGTTATAAATTAATTCAAATCTCAAAATAAAAACCTGTACAAGAAGCCATTTCATTTTAATAAAAAAATTTACATTTTGTTTATTAACAGCCTAAACTCCTCAAATGGCATTCCGTTTAAAATAAAAGCAATACAGATGGTTAAAAGAAGCTAATACAAGTTCCCTTCATTGTAATGAAAGTATTAGTTATTAATATTAACTATTAATATGATAGGCACTTAACTCTTCCTCCTCCCAAATTAACAAATGTCTTAAAGAATCATGGCAGCCATGTTGTCAAAGATTTTCTTGCAAACACATGTATTCCCACTGCTGCTGCAGATTTGTGTGTGCGTGCCTGTGTGCCTGTGTGTGTGTGTGTGGTGTATATGTGTGTGGTATGTGTGTATGTGGTGTGTGTATGTGGTGTGTGGGGGGGTATGTGTGGTGTGTGTATGTATGGTGTATGTGTGTACATGTATGTGTGTGCATATATGCTTGTGTGCATGTGTGTGCACACCACAGCTCATATATGGAGATCAGAAGACAGCTTGTGGGAGTTGGTTCTCTCCTCTCACCATGAGGGCTCTGAGAACTGAACTCAGATTGTCAGGTTAGTAGGTAAGTACTTTTTACCTTTGAGCCTTCTCACCTGCCCTCGGGTTGAAATTTGATTGTCAATGGGAGAGTTTTGAGAGTTTCAGACTTTCAGTGGTGATTAGATCATGGGGTCTTTGGCTTTAGGAACTAGTTAATGTCATTATCATGGGAATGAAGAAACCAGAACAGGTTCCTGATAGAAGGAGGAAGCAAGGTCTTGCACTTCCAGTCTGTCTTGTGAATACTCACTTGCCCTCACATCTGCTTAGGATACAGAATGAAGTCCCTCAGCAGATAACCACATTATGTTCCTGGGCTTCCTGGCATGCAGAACCATGAGGCAAATAAATTTGTATTGTTCATAAGCTATCTAGCTTAGGATGTGTCATCATAGACAGTGGCAGAAACAGACTAAGACTGAAAAGATGATGTGGGCCAAAGAAATATGGCTATCATCCAAACAGATAGCATATATCCTTCATCAACGTCATAACTCCAACATGGCTCCCATGCTTCCTCTGGTTGCTAGGTGACCTACACTAGCCCGATGTCTCACATGTCCCTTCTCTAGCTGTCACACACACACTGGCCTTGGCGGAGGCATTCACCAGTGAATGTCCCTGAGCTGAGCCCAGAATTCTGACATTCTGCTGGCTTTGGAAGAGCTGTGACTAGGAGGCGACAGATCGGACAGTTCCAGGATAGAAGGTCAAGAAGTCATAGTAGAAGTGAAGTATCTCCAGAAAAAGGCTTCAACGTTCCACATGGAAATTTCTAGAAATTTCATCATGTGGTAAAGAATCCATCCCAGAGGAAATGAAAGTGGCATATGAGACATTTTAGTAGATAAGTTCATCTCAACTCCAAGGCGATGGGACATTGAAAGCTGTCACCAACAGGGAGCCTGGGAAAACCTCATGGGTTAAAGGTTGCCACTGAGGGTCAGTCTCCGTGCCCAGCCAGAGGTACGGACATACCTGTCATAATTCTCACTGGCCACCTTGGCCCCATTCTCAAAGGCACAGTGAAGCATAAGAACATCAACCTGGGTCTACCAAGTGTAGTAGAGTTGATTCCAGCCGAGTGCACAGCAGACTCCAACATGAGCCTCCTGGCCACTAAATATGGAGAAGTCTCTTAACTTGTATGTAAATCCACTTCCTCATCTGGCTTAATAAATATGAAAATTATGGTTTAAAGTGCCTGGCATGGTGTTTACATCAAAGAAGGAACACAGAAATGGCAATGGCAAGCAGTGGTGGTATTAGTCTTGAGATAACTAAGAACGAAAGGATCCAAAGACAGGCAAGATAGTTCCTTCCTTTAAAGTCTCTAATCCGTGGACTGGAGAGACGGCTCAGCAGTTAAGAGCACCTACTGCTCTTGCAAAGGACTCAAGTTCAGTTCCTGGCACACACATAAGACAACTCATAACTACCTATATCTCCATGTCCAGGACATCTGATGCCGCTTCTAGACTCTGTGGGCACACATGTGGACTTAAGACCCACAAGTAAAATAATACAAATCTTCAAAGCCTGTAATCCAGAGAGAGAAAGACTAGGGTGACTATATGACCATCATACAAAATAAGACTATGAAGAGATGTCAGTTTCCGTGCAAATTTAAGGGAATCTTCACTAAATACAGCCCTGGTGATTGGGAATAAGTCCTGCATCAGGCAGGAAAGAAGCCCTCCAGAAAGGCTTCCTGGCAGGGAGCCGTTGAAGAGGCGTAGAGATACGATATGACCCCAGATGTTCAGGCAGGAGAGAGAAGCCAAGATCGCAAGGCAGAAAAAGAAGAAGCTGTTACAGAAGAAACTGTAGTTCTGAGCTGAGATTGAGAAGAGCTGAGGAGAGATCAGAAATGAGTCTGGGCTCTTCGAGGAAGCCCTTGACACCAAGCTAAAGAGTTTGCACTTAATTCAGTGGTCAATGGGGAGTCACTGGTGGCTGTTGGGACAGCTGTGCCAGACTAAATTAAGCATAAACAGTACTTAATAGCTGGAATGGGAAGGCCCAGAAATAGCTCTTGACCCAGGAATAGGCTGAGCACAAGGTAATGAGAAAGAGAACTCTGATCAAAGCAGAGATGTTAATTAAATTTCTAATTACCGAGAAAGGCCGTTAGAAGCCCAGTTCGCCAGAGATAACTGCCAGAGAAGGACTAGAAAGCAGAACACATTCATCCCAACCTTGGATAGGGTCAACTGAGGTAGATGCCTGCTTATTTCAGTGGAGAGAGAAAGGTTTAAGGTACTTAATAAATACATGGCAGCTCGATATGTAAGTATGCATGTTCTCTACAAGGTCACAGCCCAGGCTCCAAATGTCTATGTGGCTAAGCTGGATACACTTTGACATGATGCAGTGACTCTCCAAAGACTATTTCCACAGCCAATACTGAGTCTCTAATTTTGTTCCTTTTTTCACAGGGCAGATGCTGAGAAAAGTTAGCACTCTCTATGCTGGTAAGGTCTCCAATGGTTAAAAAGTATTCCTTTAAAAAAAAAAACTTTATTTATTTACTCACTTTGTATCTCAATATCAGCCCCCTCCTTCCAATTCCCCTCCTCAAAGCTCCTCCCCCCATTCCACCTTCCCCTTCTTTTCTGAGAAGGGAGAGTCCCCCATCACAACCACACACACACACACACACACCAGCACACCAGCACACCAGCCATTGCAGGACGAGGCAACATCTCTCAACAGAGCCCAGATAAGGTGGTACAGTTAGAGGAACAGGATCCCCAAGGAACAACAAACTCAGGGACAGCCCCTGCTCCAGTTGTTGGGGGACCCACATGAAGACCGAGGTATACATCTGCTACATATGTTGGGAGGGCTTCCTCAGAAGGGGAAATAAAATACCCACTGGAGGTGGAGGGAGGGAGGGATCTGGGCAGGAGAGGGGATAGGGAGGAGGGCAGTGTGGTGGGGGCAGGGGGCAGATCAGGGGTAGGGAGAGCAGGAGAGACAGAATGGAAATCAGCAGTGAGGGAGGGCCATCTCTAGTATATCCCAGTGATCTGGGATGACGGGGGCTGGGGAGACAGCAGGATGTCTATGGGGGTGGCTCTAGCTGAAACTCCTAGCAGTGGGGGATATGGAGCCTGAAGTGGCCACTTCCTGTAACCAGTCAAAACTCCCAGAAGAAGGATAAGGACAGCAACCCACCCACAAACTCTTCAATTTAAAATGTATCCTTGCCTCCAAGATGTGCAGGGACAAAGATAGGGCAGAGACAGGGAGAATGGCCAGTCAATGACTGGCCCGAATTGAGACCCATCCCATGAGCAAGAATCAATGGCAGACACTGTTGATGATAACCCTGTTGTGCATACAGACGGGAGCCTAACATCACTGTCCTCTGAGAGGCTCCACCCAACAGTTAACCAAACCAGATGCAGAGACCCTCAGTCAAACATTAGATGGAGCTCAGGAGTCTTATGGAAGAGTTGGGGGAAGGACTGTGGGACCTGAAGAGAACAGGAACTCTACAGGAAGACCAACAGAGTCAACTAACCCGGACCCTGGGGGCCTCTCGGGGCCTGAAACACCAACCAAAGAACAAGCATGGACTGGACCTCACCCTGCCACACACACATATGGAAAAAGTGTTCATTTATTTGAATAATTAGTAACTCACCACTGGGTCATTTGGTCAGTGACTAGAGGAGCAACACACTCAGGTTAGACAGCAACCTTCAGATATCATTGATGGAACTGGTCACTTGCTTATGACAATATATATAGTGTGATCATGGATGTTGAAGTGGAACAATGCTGTGTTAGCAATACACACTACTCTGCAGTTGACTAAAAACATTCACACACCACCTGACTCATGAGAGATACAATTTACATTCCCTACAAGCAGTTCAAAAAAACCAAGTCCTAGAAAGCCTCAAAGGTGCTCTCAGGCTCGCTCGTCAACAGGAAGAAACAGTAGAACCCAGCTCTTCTCACTCGTAACTCACTGGGGTATTTTTGCTATCCTAGAATATATTATTGGGGTTTAAAAATTATACCCTAAGGCAGAGGTTCTCAACCTTCCTAATGCTGTGACTTCCTGATACAGTTCTTCGTGTTGTCGTGACACTCTGCTCAACCACAAAACTATTTTTTGTTGCCACTTCACAATGTAGTTTTTCTTCTGCTATGAATTGTAATGTAAATGTCTGATATGCAACTCCCTGTAAAAGGGCTGTTCAAACTTCCAAAAGGGGCATGTACGACCCACAAGTTGAGAACCCTTGCCCTACGGTCTAGTATAAGGTCTCTGTCCTCCTGAGCATAACCTTGCTGTTAAGAGAAAATGAATAAGGCTATAGCTAAGAGGAAAACAATCAATACACCTCAGACTTTCATGGCGATGATGATAATTTAAGGGAGAAAATCCCCAGGGTGTCTTCTTGCAGATGTGTAGATTCATCTACAAATCTGTCACAACAGAAGCACAAGTTCCCAAAGCTTAGGCAAGCCAGCAAGTGGTTTCTCTAATCCCTACCTATAAACTTCTAGCCCCATGCTGTTGGCAAGCAAGACTCCTTCCCTCTTTGTGGCCTGCCATCTGTGTATAATTACACCTCCACGTAGCTCAGAAAGTGCACACTCCATTCACATCCCAGCCACAGAAAGGAGCAAGGAATGAACAATGAGGATGTGTGATCTTTGTCTTGGAAGCCACGTTTCCAGATAAAATACTATGGCTATAGAGAAGGGGATGATAAATACTGGAAAATAATTGTGAGGTTTGCTCCAGGAGGGGGCTGGGGGGAGGGGTCTTGAGGGATGGGTAACGGCTCTGGGACAGCAAAGGGGGAAAACAGCCATGATAAGAAGGGCGGTTTATGAGAGTATGAGTTGGGAGATACATTCAGGGCCAGCTTTCACATTCTGAGGAAAGAAGGCTGTTGGGAATGGCCGTGGAAATAAAAGAATCACATCAGGGGTTTTCACTGGAGCCTTCCGTATGATTTTATAGACTCTGCAAGTCAAGCTGAGTGGCTTAGAGCTAAGCTTCTGTGTCTAAGAACAGTGTGTGGATCAGAACTTCAAGGGTAGATGAGCTGGGTTAATGGTGTGAGCCAGCGGTGCACTGGGGGTGGGGGAGCTCTTTCAAGGGTCAGTACCTAGCTGGCAAAGGCTCTGCTTGAGAAACAAGCCCTGGCCTGAAGCAAAGATGGTGGGAGAGGTGTTTCATGGGAGAAAAACAGTCCGAGCTCTATTGACCTGCCTGGGTAAAGGTTGCTTGGGATGGGTTCTCTTCTCCCCCGGGAACCCATTTGTCCTGCCTATACAGGAAGCACGTGATACCAGCACTGTGTTAAACAATAAACAAAAGTCAAACACAAGCTGTACGAGTGCATTAGCCTGGCGCACAGGAGGTCAGCGTTTGTTGGGTGAGTGGCTAAATGCATAAATAAGCAAAATGTAGGGTGCAGAGCACAGGTAGGACTGTACCAACCGGAGGCAATTAACGTCTAGCAAAATAGGGTCGAGGAGACAGCTCGGTGAGTAGGAGCAGCTGCCGCTTCTGCAGAGGACCTGAGTCCAGTTCCCAGCATTCCACCAGGCAGCTCGCAACGGCCATTAATTCCAGTTCCAGGAGATCTGACAGTGTCTGGGCTCCACAGGCACCTGCACACGTGCGCTACACACATATATACACACGCGTGGGCATTTACACGTATGCATCAAATAAAAATAAATAAATCTTAAATTTTAAAGATCTGGTAGAAAGCCAGTTGACATATTCACAGAGAAGAAACATATTTTTTTTTCATGCCAGCTGTCACAGCAAAGCTGCGACTTGTGGTACTAAAGAGTAAGTTGACACACTGAAATATTCCCTACGCCAAACTGGTGCATGTGCGTGTATATATGAAATGGGGTGTGGGGTTTGGGGGTTCGTGCGGAAAATGCAGACACCAGGTAAGCCTGATTGTACACATTCAAATCTCTGTTTTCTTTGTCTCAACTGCCCACATTTCCTGAACAGGATATGTGTAGGTTGTTCTCGTGCGGCCATTATTTTCAGCTCTCTCTTAAATATTTCAATTTCCATTCTATGAATGAATCAAAGGGAGGTTGCCTTGGCAACCGTTCACCTTTCTCTAATCAAGCCTCCTGAACAGCCTCAAGTGGCTTCTGGAGATAAAAGCCCTCAGCACGTGCAGAGTCAAACCCTCTCACACTGCTCAAAGGCTGCCAGGCTCAGGGAGAGGAGCCACGGGGAACCGGAAGCAGGGGAAACACCACCTCTCCGCCTTTCTCCTGTAACCACAGCCATTCATGCTAGCAAATGAACACAAGGTGCAATTCTGCAAAGGACAAAGGATATTAAGAGGCTCTTTGACAATGAGCTTGTGAGCCTTCTCTTTCCCAGATAACCATGGCATTGCTCAAGGAGAAGGCAGGTTCATCAAATCCTTCCTATGTCAGTTACCCTGGGAAGTGTCATGAAGGAGGTAGAAAGCTGGGGTTTTTTGTTTGTTTGTTTGTTTGTTTTTGTTTGTTTGTTTGTTTTAAGTTCTTGGATGTTCTGTTCTCATCCAGGTCCTTATACGATTTACTTTGGATGTTCCATTCGGGGCTGTAGTAGAAAGCTAGGAGTCTCATCAGGGGCACACACACACACACATATACACACACACACACACACACACACATCAGACTCTGAGAAGGGAGGGAGGAGAATCCTTAGGGGCAGAGTGAAAGCATAGTCTGAAGCCAGTTTTGACATCTGAGTTGCTTGTCTTAGCAGGGAAAGAAATGATCACGCTAATTAAACACAAGAAGGACATTTCTAGGACTGGGGAGATGATGGCTCAACAGTTAAGGGCACTGGCTACTCTGGCAGAGATCATGGTTCAAACCCCAGCACCCACAGGTCAGCTCACAACCATCTTTAACTTCCGTTCCAGGGAGATACAACGCCCTCTTCTGGACTCTGTGGGCACTGCATGCACATAGTGCACAGATATATGAGTAGGCAAAACATCCATCTATAATATATCTTCTTTTGTTGTTGTTGTTTTAATTTTCAAAGAAGAGGAAGAAGAGTATCTCTGGCTCCCTATAGATATGAGTGGTTTGGATGTGAGAAGAAAGACCCTCATAGCAAAAGCAGGGACCTCGCAGGTTTAGATTTCCTGTATTTTTTCTTGTCTATGACTTGGGTTCCTGTTTTTAAGATTCTGATACATTTCTCCAGGATGCTGCTTCTTATAATTCTAAACCTTGATTGGAAAGGATTGTGGGAAAGGCACCAAATGCTCCTGTTCTGAGGGTGCTCTTGTATACTGCAGACAGAACACAGAGGTTAAGGGAGGGGCACAATCTATTTCCCTCTCAGAACTGGAGCCTGACAGCCCTCGACAATGGCAGCAGGTCCTTCAGCTGTGGTGTATAAAAGAGCTTAATTTTCAGGTTAGCTCTGGCTGTGAATGAAAAGATGAATTGAGTGCAGGAGAGGGGGTGTGTCAGGGACGTCTGCTTTTGTACTTGGATGAGATTTTATTTTTCCACAAGTATTTTCGCAGATAAGTCTTACCTTGGAAATTTTTAGGAGCTGTTAGAGGATCATGGAGGAAAAAATAATAATCTCAACATTAAACAGAATAATATATGAATTTAGACCAACTCGCAGTCAGATTTATGAAGCTTATAAACTGGTTTGGACTCATGAAACCTTTGGTGGGGTAGTAAAATAATTTTTCCCTAGCTTACAATATAATTTTCCCCTAACTCCTCCATGAGAGGAGATTTACCTTTTTTAAAGGTTAAATTAATGAACTATTCAATTTTGTTTGAAAGTCTGAGGTTGACTTAGTGTTAGGCTGTCGAATGTTGAGGTCACAGGCATACACACCTGTAATACCCAAGGCAATTATTTACTACAGGAAAAATGATACAGCAGGACAGTACTGTCATGTGTTTGTGACATCAGGGGATTGATGCCAGCATAGACCTCAGATCTGAAAATATTCATTTCCCTATAAAAATGGTATAGCATATGCATACAGCCTGCTAAAATCTTCAAAACTCATTTCTAGGTTATGGGTACAGCTGATACAATGTAAAGAGTTGGTGTGCTGTATTGCTCAGAGAACAGAGGCAAGGGACATAGTGTACACATATTCAAATACCCATGTAACTTTTTCCTGAATACTTTGTATCCATAGGTGGTGGAATCTATGGGCACATAATCCCTGCATAGGGAGAATTTTGATGTCAATCAAAGCTTACAGTATGACTCATAAAACACTCATGTATCCATTTAGTATAAACAGTGGCCAGTGTATAAATCAAAATTACAATATAACCAAACTACCAGAGTAGAAAGTCAACAGAAGTGTGGGGAGGGGGCTGTATGGTGTGTGTATATGTATGTCGTAGAAGCAAAGGAAAGGAAAGTTCACCTCCACTTTATAGGCTAAGAAGTAATGACAAATTACTAACAATAGAAGCACACTAAGCGCCAACCTCAATAGAGAAGATGTCCCCACCAGAATGGTCTGTGGATACGTCTGTGGTGCATTTTCTTGATTGATGATAGAGTGTAGGAGGGCCCAGTTCACTATGGATGGTCTGGCCCTGGATCTGGTGGTTCTGGGCCCACAGTAAAGCAGACTGAAGGAGTTATGAGGACAAGCTAGATATCACTATTCCCCCATGATCTCTGCTTCACTTCCTCTCTCCAGCTTCCTGCCCTGACTTCTGTCAGTAATGTTACCAGGAAACAAGATGAAATAAACCCTTTCCTTCCTAAGTTGCTTTTGGCTATAGTGTTTTATCACTGCAGTAGAAACCCTAAGACAGGGTCCTTTAGGGGAGTGGGAAGTGATATTTTTCCTAGCAAGTATCAGAACATAACTTGTGAGTGTGTGTGTATGTGTGTGCTGCACACACATGAGTATATAGATAAATAAACAGAGGCCAAAGGACACTGGTGTTTGAATCACATTGCACTGTGTTATTTTGATGCAGGATCTCTCACTAAACTGGAAGCTTGTCACAGTTAGGCTGGCTGGCCAGTAAGCTTTTGATTCACCTGTCTCCACCCACTCAATGTTCAGGTTACAGACTCACATCCCATGGCCAGCTTTCTACACCAGTGCTGGGGATTCAAACTAAGTCCTTGTGTTTGGAGAGCAAGCGCTCTTTCACACGGAGTCGTCTTCTTGCTTCTAATGCGACTTTGTAAATTCTCTAACTTCAAGAGAAGAAAAACTAAGTTCAAAGGTCACCCATGGGTAGACCATGGAGATGTGAACATCCCAAAATGAGATACACCCCATCCTCCATCTACAGCACTCCATACCAGGTCCTGAGGCACATCAGAGTCAGATCCTGCTCCTCTGACACAGGATTGTAACACAGGAAGACACAAGGTAGCTGTTTAGAACAAGATGCTAAGGAAAGAGCCGGTGGGAGAAAGTCCAGGAAGAAAGCGCTTGGCCCAGAGCTGCTTCTGACAGAAAAGGTGTCACTTTGGAGACCAAGCTTGGCAGCTATACCCACCTTAGTTCACATGCCAGCTTCTAAGTCAGACACTGTGACAGGACCCAAATAGATCTCTTCTCTCATATGACATCTCTTCCAGGTATGGAAGATCAAGTGTCCTCATACTGGGGACAGACCACCATCTGAGGAAGGTACAAATAGGACAAATGCCCAGAGAAAGCCTGGACACCAAGTCTTCCTGACACTCAACCATTACAAAGGCAGCCCAGCCGCTGGGCTCGGAGCGTCTGTGATTTCCTTTCTAAGACATGACTGTTTAGTCCCTCAGTCATCACAGAGGAGGAAGAGGAGGAGGGTGAGGGAGATGGTAAGGGAGAGGAAGAAGCAGTGACAGCTGATTTATAAGATGCTTCTCATATATCATCTCTCCTAGACCACAAAGGTACAAACCCATAACCCTTGGGCCATCTGTCCCCATTGCCTGACAAATCCCACTCACCAGCTACCTAGGACAAAGGTCATCTATGAGCTTCAGATAAAACAAGTCTTTCAAAACATCCTGGTCCTTATCCATCAGTGACATCATCACACAGTCATCCAAACTCTTCAAACATAATGATACTAGCAGAAAATCAATACAGTGTGATGCTCCTGGGTACAGACTCGACAGAATCTATGTCAGAGTACAGTAGAGACAGCTCCTTGTCCACATTCACTGTGGCACTGTTCACGATAACTAAGTTATGAAACCAGCCTAGGCGGCCATCAACAGAATGAGAAATAAAAACACTGTACACCCACGGGAGTGTATTCAGCCATAAAAAAAACAAACCATCCATGGTATTTGCTGGAAAATGAGTGAAACCAGAAATGATGGTGTTAAATAAAATCAGCCTGACTCAGAGAAAAAACACTCTATTTTTTCTTTCATGCAGAATCGACAGTTAAGAAGCACATCAGGCATGAAAGCAAAAGGCAGGCTCTTTGGGAAGAGACAAGGTACCTGCAAGGAAGCAGGACAAGAAGAAAGGGCAGCAGAGGAACAGGGGTGGTGGGAGTCTGTGATGTAGGTGCCTTGGATGCGTATCCAAATGGGAAGTAAGGAACTTCACTCCTGTGCAATATTCCATTCAAATAAGATCTAGAGAAGGGGTGGGGGAGCTGTGGAAGCCACTGGAAGTTGTGACCCAGCAACTGAGCAGTGAACCATGGCTGATCCGTAGTCATCTGAACAGCAGAAATCACCAGCATTTTCCCCATTGGTTGTAGAAGATTTACTTGACTAAACGGAACTAAAAATTCTCTCTTCTGATTTAGTCTTATTCTAAATGTCAGGAGTTTTTTTTTTTTTTTTTTAATCTCTCTCCACTTGCCTGCTTGCTTGTCTGTTTCTAACTGGAGACTAAAACTGTTAGGAATATCTGTTTGATTCAGTCCAGGGGATATTTTGGTGTTCAGAGTTTGCTTTCAAAAAAAAAAACAGGGAACCAATTCTAGTTCTAACTAGTTCAAAAAGTGGTTTGTTTTATTTTTGAAGTGCACACATTTGGTTCTTGGTTTCTAAGTTTGGTTTCCTTTTTGCTTTTTGCTTTTTTTTTTTTTTTTAATGTAACTTGGGAGTTGAGTGCCTGGTTCGGCTTATTCGGGCTCTTGGCACTTAATTCCGGTTGAGTCCTGGCTCTGGACTCACGTTGGCTGACGCTGACAATGCAGCTTGCTTGGCTCGCCTTTGCAGGCGCTGGCACTGGGAAGCAGGACAGGTGCTGTGTTCTTAAACCGGGTGTGCATAGCCAAGGAGAAGCCCGATAATGGCACACAAAATGCTGGCAATAGAAGGGCCCTCTGAGGCCAGGTACCCTAGTGTTCCTCTTTAGAGAGACTAGGGACATAGGGCAGGGAGCCATCTGAGCCAAGATGGCCCCATTAAACAGTTGGGAGTCAAAGTACTGATGTCCTGACTCCTCTACACCTCACTGGACTGTTCAGAAGTAAGCCTTCAAAGTCACATCTAGACTCTAAAATTGACAATCCAGGGAGCCAAGCAAAATGTTGAAAGGCTGTTCCTCTGTATTCCCTGAGCCTTGCCAGGACTTGGAGTGGGAGGGAGAGACGCCCAAAGCTCTGCACAGTGATTCAGAGATGCAGTGGGTGTACAGAAAAGCCAGCAGGTATTTAAAAGACCCAAGGCACTCACGTAGGAACAAGCCTATAAATTCTACCCCATCACTGTTGCCAAGGCGATGCAGGTGGGCCTGGAGCTGGCTCTCTGGCAGGAAACTCCCACCTTCTCACACACACACTGTTCATGCTGCACACAGCTTCTTATGATATCCCTCCTTCCCAACCTGATGACCAGAGATCTACTCCTTTTCCTGGATAATGTGGCTCATGTATCCAAATGTCAGCTGGACGGATCGACATGCTCTGGGGGCTGCAAAGAGCCCAAAATGCTATTTCCCCTGAGCCCAGAGATGCTCAGCAAGGAGGAGCCTCGTGTGGGTAGAAACTCCGAGATGTCCACAATTCAATGCAGGAACTACAATGCAGTTCATATTGAGCCCTTATCACTGATTCAGCCCTTCCTGGCTCATCAAACAAGTACAGGGCTGAGAATGTTTCTCTCAACAGCCTACGTTCCAGTCAGTAAAAATGTTGTGTGAGGCATGAGAACTGAATCCATGTCTTTAATTGCATGGCAGTGTGGCCAGATTCACAAAGGAGAGAACAAACAGCTGTGAGAGCCCACCTTCTGACTTCAGCAGGAGAGTGCGGGGAAGAAAGGGTTAAGCCACATTTTGGCTCCGTTTCTTTCCCTACCTCCACAAAGGAGTCTACAGTGGATTTCAAATCTGCTCCCTGACTTCGAGATATACTGAGACACCTTTTTATTCCGAACGCAGCTGCTGTTATTAATGATGGCAGCTTGGCCATATGGCACCCGTCACCCAGCCCCACCAGGCAGCATCAGGCCCATCGTCCATAGACGATTCAGCCCACTCTTCCTTCCTCTGACAGTCAAACTTGGCTGCACCCAGAGTGATCTTTCTATTCCTGTGGCCATTCATGGTGCTTCACGAATGTGGAAGATGGATCTAGGTGTGTGACCGTTGAAAACCAAGGCGTTAGTCTCTCTAAATTAGCTCAATAAGGCAATGAAAACAGAGATGATCTGTCCCAAATGTTATTGACTGCAGTGCTGGGGCCAAATTAATCACTGTATGCACCAACTAACGGGGGCTGAGAGTCACGTGTGTGGTTTGATCTAGGTGCGTGCCGTAGTAGGATGGGTAGAGGAGGGATGAATGAGACAGAGAGCCAGCCTCACAGAGCAGCAAGTCCTGGGAGGGACCTGGAGAAAACAGCATCCACCCCTTAGTCCTCCCCATCCTAGAAGAGAGTTGTGTCCCTGGGTGTCTTGATCTCACCCCCATCTTCCTTACTCCTGTAGAAAGCTCTGAAGCAAAGTTTTGCTCTTCTGTCTGAACTCTGAGGAAGGAGGTAAGAGTCTGCATGTCCTGACCATGGTAGGCCTGGGGTAACTCTACTTCTACCTAGCTGTCAGAATTCTCAGCAACATGAGAATGGGATGAGGGACAAATAATGTGGCCCAGTGGTAGACTGCTTTGCTTTGGTAGCATGTGCAAGGTACTAGAAAGACCTCCAGCATTACAAAAGCAAAAAGCAACAATAAAAAGGGAATAAGGTAGATTCCCAGATAGAGCTAAGAATCGATAAATAGGTCTTCAAAGCTTGCTTGAGTGCTGTGTGCTTCTTTCAGTACTTTTAGGGTATGACACATAAACGGTCCTGAGAAAATGCCTTTCAACTGGATAGCAACTTACATCCATGATTAGTATACACAAATGAAAAAAACTACATTAACGTTCCATTCGAAGCTTTCCTTCTTAGACCACATGAGGTTCTGGCTAGCACTTGGGGTTTGAGTCCATGCACACCCAGGTCTGTCCCTGATGGGAGCTATTCCCACGGCTGGAGAGTGGAAACATGTCATCACATCCTCCACTGTGGGCAGATGGAGGACAGTGACACTTGTGCTTCTTGATCATCCCAGGCACTGAGTAAATGCTCATTCTCTCGTTTCTCTTCCTTCTCCCGAAACGGTGGGCAGCATTGGTGTCTGTACTGCCCTCGTCACAATGGAAAGAGTTACACAGAGCAGCAAGAGCCCATGAAGAGATAGTCTCCCCGAAGGACATGGGTTGAGGCCCACCCAGAAAACTGATATGGAGGGATTGTAAAGAAATTAAGATCAACACGAACTGACACCTATCTAAATGGAGAGCAGCCGGTTTTCAAATGTCAGCCAGTTAACAAAATGCCAATTGTGTTAGCATGGCTAACATGCATGGCTATCCTTCCCACCCATTCTTGAAGAAAAAAAAGAAGAAAAAGAGAAAGGTAGGAAAGAGGGTGGGGAGAAGAAAGAAAGAAGGGGAAGGAGAGGGAAAAGGGGAGGGAGAGGGAGAGGGGGAGGGGAAGGGGAGGGGGAGGGGGAGGGGGAG
>NW_021604630.1:10446720-10449794 GCF_004785775.1 Grammomys surdaster | reverse complement strand
CCCCCCCCCCCCCCCCCCCCCGGCCCCCCCCGTGTTGATCTTAATTTCTTTACACTCCGTCCATGGAGAGGGAGAGGGAGAGGGAGGCCACAACAATTCTAGACAGAGTCCATGGAAATTCTTTATATCCTGTCTCTGTGAGTTCATGCACACTGCTCAGTGTCCAGTGAGTGCTATTTTACAGATACACGGACATCTAGTTCCAACTGTCAAAACAAGGCGCCGTCCCCCAGGACTTACAGCATGCATGCTCTGTGCTTGTTGAAGAAGGATGTTTTCAGAATTATAAGCTGTTTCCATCAGGCCTGTGTGGTCTGTGAGCAGGGTGGCAAAAGGGAAACGTCTCAGTCATAGCCCTCTGCAAGAGTCCTTCTGGACAGTAAACTCAGGAAGTACACAGGGAGACCTCCAGGCAGGGGGTTTCACTCTGCCTTCCAACGCTCTCTCAGCACCAGGGACTGGACATCGGAACTCCACGCATGGAACTGTGGGAATCCTCAGTTCACTGGGAGACAGAGAACTATATGAGAATCTGTATGAGAGAGTTTCAATGTGACTCACTCTTCCAAGAAGATCTGCAACTCTGCTGGGGTTGTATGTCAGGATGCCTTCCTTGCTAGGCAAAATAATAATTACCAGCCTCAGATGCAGAAGGAATCTCTGCCAAGGCCAGGGAAGCTTCTCTGTCTGCTCCCTCCCTCGCTCCACCATCTCCAATTTTCTCACTCAACTGCAGGAAGCCTCCACTGCTACCAATCTCAGCCACCCAAACCCATGGTGGATTGGATCACAAAAATCTCCTTTATAAATGACTAAATTCCAATGTGTTATGGTTGGTTGTACCTGTAATCCCAGGACTCAGGAGGCTAAGGCAGGAGGATCGTGACTTTAAGGCAGGCTTGAGATACACAGCAAGTTCCAGGCTAGCCTGAGGTACATACTGAGACTCCGTCTTGAAGAAGAAACAAGGAGAAACATAATCCAGGCTTGGTGTTACATCACCTATACTCTCAGCATTGGGAGGCAGAGCCAGGAGAGTAGAGAGCTCAAAGCTATTGGAATACATAATAACTTATTAAAGAAGCTGAATTAAATAGGAAGTCCTAAGCCAACCTTGGTGACATATCAGAACCCTGACTAAAAGGTGGGGTGGGCTGGAGTGAAGCTTAGAATTTGCCTTGTAAGCAGAAGAACCTGAGTTTGTTTCCCAGAATCCACATTAAAAACCAACCAGGCTTGTTAGTACCTACTTGGCAAGCCTAGAAAGTGTGGGGAAGAAACAGGTGGATCCCTGGGACTTTCTGGTTGGCAAGCCTAGCCTACTTGATGAGTTCCAGGCCAATGACAGACCCTGTCTCAAAACAAACAAACAAAACAACAAAACAACGTGCCCAGGCTCTGTGGAAAATGGTGCTTGCTGCCAAACCTGGCAAGTTGGGTTGATCCCTGGGACAAACATGACAGAGGGAGAGAACCAACTCCTGCATGTTATCCTCTGGCCTCCATATGTGTGTGTGTGTGTGTGTGTGTGTACACACACACACACACACACATATATGTACATGCATATACACACACAAGTAAATAAATGCAATGATACTTTAAGAACAACAGCCAAGATTGTACTTTTTGGGCCTCCACATGCACACAAGCATGCCGTGGACCATACCTACATACATGCATCTGCACACACACATGCACACACACATACGCACACGTACACACATACAAGCACATCTACAGGGCTCTGCTTCCTGTTCTGCTCTCTTCTATTCTCTCTCAGAATTCCAACCGTACAGACTGCAGCCCCTTCCAGCACAGAGCCGTCAGCACTGGCACGGCATTCGCCATATTTGGACAATGAATTTACAAAGCATATGGGGTGACAATGTCCTTTAATGAGGCACAATCCTGCAGGGACCAGTTCAGTATCACGGCGAAATTAATATGCAGATTAGAACGTGTGAAAGCTCGCTCTTTGCACGCAGTAGCTAGGACCCATAAGGCACCAGACATTAAATGGGTGCCAGGACTGTTTCAACAGAAAAGCCCAAGTGACGATCTAGACCACAAAGTGGAGAAAACATTAAAATTACTGAGAAGTGGGCAAACTATAAGGCTGCAAAGCGGTCCACTATGGTAGTGGAGTGTCTGCAATATTCAAGACAAGACCTTACCAGACATCTGCAGCAAGAAAGGCCATTCTCTCACACTGAGCAGGAGAGTGCAGAGTAAGAAACACAGCAGCCATGTGTGGTACCCAGGGGACAGTCAGGGTTCATGAGGAAGAATCCAGTCTCTGGTGATACTATTTGAGAGAAGTAGTGAGGGAGAGATAAATCAAGGTGGGGAAACAAGGAAACTTGTTCCCAAATACAAATCCAGGGGTGGGCCGTTCTTTAACGGGGCAAGTTATTTATCCCAGTTAAGAATTTGTTATAGTCATTCAGGAAAGAGGAAAGCCCACTACAGACAGCCTTTGATGGAGGATGTATGGCCCAAGGAAGTAACTGAATCTGTCACCAGAAGGTCACCATTTTACATTTTATGGTTTGTAACAACCAATAGGTATAGCTTGTGCTGTACTGCGGGACTTCAAGCTCCAAATAGAGGGTAATAAATGACGGAGACAATAAAATTTTATAAGTGCAAACCTAAGAATATCTTTTTAATGGCTGGTGTGAAATGTGCTGGATTGAGACCAGAGTAATGAAACAGAATCCTGGCCGGTTCACCAGGGTTTGGTTCCGGAGAGCCGGCACACACGCCAGCCTGCTTCAAGCCTCATGCACCACCATAAACAAATTTCAAATCAGTGAAATCAACACCAGCCCGTCCCTTCACATACAAAGGTGGGAGGTTTGAGGTCAACAAGATGGCTCTGTGGACACAACAGCTTGCTGCTCAGGCCTAATGATCTAAGGTCAGAGAGCACCGACTCCCAAATGTTCCCCTTTGACCTCTCCAACTACATGGAGGCATGCTTGCACACACACTCACACACACATAAACACACAAGTAATAATTAAGAAGAAGAAGAAGAAGAAGAAGAAGAAGAAGAAGAAGAAGAAGAA
>NW_021604630.1:10436395-10446710 GCF_004785775.1 Grammomys surdaster | reverse complement strand
AAGAAGAAGAAGAAGAAGAAGAAGAAGAAGAAGAAGAAGAAGAAGAAGAATTTTAAACGTTTTAAAGAAAAAAAAAAGATGAGAAATTTAAGTCACTCAGAGTTTGCTACCAAAAAGTCAAACTAAACAAAATAGCAAAATCAAGGCAGAAATGACTTCATAAAGGTTCAACAGTCTCTTTGGGACAAGGAAGCCAAGCTGGAATTCTTATGACAGAAACAGACCACAGTTCTATTATCTTATAGGAGATCTAGGCTGAAAGACTTATTTGAAAGTTCTGTCAGTGTGTGTGCTATATATGTATGTATGCATGTATGTGTGTGTATGCTATGTGTATGCATGTACATATGTAGGTATGTGTGTATGTGCATATGTATGTACATATTATACACAAGTAATAATAATAATTAATAATAATAAGTGGAATTTTAAACATTTTAAAGAAAAAAAGATGAGAAATTTAAGTCACTCAGAGTTTGCTACTAGAAAGACAAACCAGACAAGCTAGCAAAAACAATGAGAAACAATATGTATTGTGTGTATACTATGTGTATGCACATGTATGTGTGTATGTGTGTATGTACATATGTGTATATGTATGTATATATATGCTATCTGTATATTCATGCATATATGTTTGTATGTGTGTACATGTGTATATATGTATATATGTATTGTCCATGTGCACATGTACATATGTGTATATATGTATGTGTATATGTACATGTGTGTGTATATATGTATATACAATGCTATAAAGGAGTAGACTCAACTGCTGTAATGCTCTCTTCAATTCCTCCCTGATGTGCAGACATCATCTGCCTTGCAACTCTGAGTAAAACACCAGGAATTATAGAAATAATTGACATCGCCCAACTGATAAGCCAATCCCAGAACCTGTTACCATATTCTGAAGTCTTCCTAATAACAAGCGTGCCTCATGTGCTCAGAGCTCTGTGGGGTGGCCAGCCAAGTGCCTTCCAACCTACATTTCCCAAGGACTCCTACAACTCCAGTAACCCAGAGCCTTAGCTGCTCTCCTGTCCCTGATGACATGGAGACTCTCTTGCATTGGTTAGCATCCTTGTTCCTGCAGCAGTCACCCCCTGTTCCTGGTAACATGATACTCAGCCCTCTGAGGGCTCTTTTTCCTGGTCCCTTTGGCACTGGCAAGAGTACGGGGGTGGCACAAGGATAAGCGTCCCTGTTTGCACTGTTCTCTCCAGCTCTGGGGGCTTTCTGGAGGTCCTGTGGGAGCAGACGCTTACTTCTCAGTCTCTCCATGGGAACCAGCCTGCTGCAGGGCACATCCATGCAGGAGAGAACCGCAGAATGTGGGGCTGGAATCCCTGTCCCAGAGCCACTCCAACCCTGCCATCCGATTGGACAACGGAGCTGGACAAAGGACCCAGTTGAGTCACATACGGATATATTATGAGAGCCGGGGGAATGGGCTGTCGGCTCCTCAATGAGCAGAGTTTCTGCTCTACCTCATTGTCTAAAAGAAAGTGCCAATTACAGACACAAAAGTCACCAAGCTGGTGATGACGGTAATGGATGATTGCGTCTTTTCAAAGGGTGAAAGAGAGCCAAGGAGAGGCTTGTGTGAAGGAACGCCTTAAGTGTGTAATTAACTGCTGGCTCCTTTGGGCTGCTTCAGTAATGAACTTGGCAAAGAGCTACAGAGCAAGCTAGCCGGAGGCAGGGGCAAGCGAGGCCTGCATAGGTCATCCAGAAGGTTGCTGGGGTTGGGGTCCTGGGCGGGTTCTGTATCCCTGTCACCAGGAGAGAGTGCCCACTTTGTCACATTCTGATGAGACAGTGGCGGTGGCATTACAGGGATTTCTTACAGCAAGCACTAGTCAAGCAGAGATCATCACGGCTAGCCATTCTTAGGTTCCCCACATCCCTGCCCTCGAGAGCCCAGGAAGGGTGCCCAGGGCCTTGCTGAGACTAGATGCCTCCTCTCTCTGAAGGCCTGAGGAATATCTAAGCTCCCCTAAGTAATAAACCTTGGGGACTTAGGTAAGACTCTACCTCCAAAACTGAATGCCATAAAAAAAAAAAAAGAGGATCAAGGGGAGATTGTAGACTTTGTCACAAGTTATAAGTGTACAATGTGCATACAAAAGGAGCCCTGGAGATGAGTAATCCACTCTATTTTTAAAATGGGAATTGAGAGCCCAGAGAGGGGAAGTGACACACCTGACACCACACAGAGAGTAGATGATAAAACTGTCAGATGTTCTCCCTCAGGAGCCTCTGGGAAACACACTTGGATGGTCACACTTCCTGGGCCTCAGATCTCCATAGCAGAAGAGATCTCTCAGAGCTCTGTGAAGGCTCGAGGCTGCTTACTGGACAAGTATGTGAATCTGTAATAAGGGTGAGGCAAAGCCAATTGTTACCTTTCTTTATTAATCAAAGTATGGGGGCCAACAATCATCGTTCAAAGACATAGGAACATCTATTTTCCTGAAAAAAAGAATAATGTAAAAAAGCAGATTCAGGGCCGGGGATGTACCTCAGTGGTAAAGAGCTTGCCTGGTGTGCAGGAGACTTGGGTTTCATCCCCAGCACACACACAGATAAAATCAGCATTAATTCAATTTAATTTAAAAGCAGCTTCATATATAGTGACTGGGTATTTACAACACTGGTAGCCCTCACTAAAACACAAGACAGAAGTGACTCCCAGTGCGCACACGGACTCTAAATAAATGTCACCGGTCTTGGAAGTTCACACTTCTGTGGCCTGCCTGGTGTTCCAGCCCTTTGAGGTCATTCTCACTATGCTGTGCAGTTCCAGGGACTGAGGAGCATGTCTATGTGACAGTGGACCATGCCAGGAAACTTGGTAAGGTAGAGCAGGTCTGAGACCCCAATACCCAGGTACCTGCCTGAGACAGTCGGCGCCTCCCTGCTCCCTGCCAGATTCCTGGCCTGGAGCATGTGCCACACTTCCCACAATAGGAAATGCGACCTATGGTCATGAAGCGCCAAGACAGAGTTCTCCATGCTAATGAGGTATCTAGAGGCCCTGAGGGTTTAGCCAATAAGCTTCCATTCCCAGGACATCCTACCCTGCAAAAGATATTTACTCTCTGGTTCACCCTAAGGAGTTGGTATATGCATCCATTTTCCATGATGAACAATCAATAAATAGTATGGATAAACATATACTGTCTGTTCCATTGAAACCATGGGAACATGGAGAAAAAGCCTTCTCCTACAGAGCCACAGCCTAAGTTTCCAGTAGAAGGCCTGTCTATGCTTCCAGACAACCACTGGCAAGCTAAGGACAATCACCAGTGAGTTGAGCCAAAGCTCCCATTTCCTTGGCCTCTGGCTAGTCACAGTCCTCAGTTCTCAGGCCCCCCAACAGTCCGGGCCTCATGGCGGGCTGTGGATCCCCATCCTTCGTTCCCCACTCCTCTATGCGACACCTCAGCCATGACTGGATTTCTGGGAGTCAGGGAACCCCAACTTCGGCCTCCCCCATCTTAGATTGCATTCTCCCACCCTCTGAGAGGTGTCTCGGTGCTTCCCTGAACCAGAACCCGACGACCCAATGATGATGCTCGCAACACGCAGTCAAGCACTCCCAGCGTCCTGCCTCCCATGGCAGGGTGGAACGAGGATCCTTGCAGCCTCTGACATCGCATGGTCCCACCTCTACCATCTCTTCTTCTCCCTGCCATCAATCAGCTGCCTCTTCGTCTTGCATCCCTGGCGGACCATCCTCTTCTCCCGACTCTACAGTTCACACAGCCCTCTGCCTCAGCAGTAACTGGGTTACTTAGGCTAGTTCAAGACAGGATGGGGTGAAGAGGAATCAGTATCTACCCAAAAGATAGTAAGAGATTAACAGCAGGACATGAGGACAGCCGCTCCACCCTGGGCTCCCAGCACCAGAACTGTTGGATAGACATCTCAGCATCGACGCAGATCCGGGTCCCAAACAGCAGCCTCGGAGGTTGCTATTCGTAGGGAGTAACTATCCTCCATGAGCCATGGTGGTCTACCACTGTTGTTATGGTTTGGATATGGTCCCCTCCCACACACCTCAAGGACTCATTTGCTGGAGACTTGGTCTGAAGTGTGGTATTGTTAAGATCCTGAAATGTTATAGGTATGGCCAATCCAGGGACCCTGGGCCATGCTCACTGCCGGATAGCTGTGAATGGAGCTAAACACAAAACCATAAACTTATTTAGAACTTGAGGGGCTTTGTGGCGACCTTGTTTTTAAACTCAATTGCATGTTTCTCAAGCATTAAATTTTTCAGATGATATCACGTGGCATTGCATGTGGTAATGAGGTCACTGTAGGCATCGTGCTCAGAAGAAACTATAGCTGGTTTCGAAAGTGAGTTGGTTCTCACTTCTCTGGCTTCCTAGCTTACGGTTGTGATTTCTTTCACTCACACACTTCTGCTATGATGTCATCAACCAGGTTGTGACACAGTTTAGGGTGATCTCAGCAGAGCTGAGGGGACAGGATGGCCCATCTTAGACTCTCAATATCCAAAATTGTAACCTGCATAAACATCTTCTCTTTATCAAGTGCCCAGCCTCAGGTATCTTGTTAGAGCAGCAGCAGAAAAGAGACTGGTTAAACAAGCCTAACCAGGCACACTACATTGGTCTGGTGGCTGATGGGAGACATCCTAGAAGCTGATAGGTCGGTCACCAACCAAACAACAACTGAGGCCTCAAGATGGCCCTTACAAGCATCTCATGCCTGAGGGGGGCACAGCATTAAATAGCAGAGTAAAGGTCTTCATTATAGGTAGAAAACAGAAGTCAGGAAAAAGATAATGTTTTATATTACAGACTCTTCTAGTTCCTAAATTAGGAGTCTACAGTCTCCTTTTGTTCTGCAGCCTGTGAAATACACATGGGGACCTGCCTCAGTTGTACCAGAGGCTATGGAGCCTGTCTCATATGCTTTAAGGAGTTTAAAGACCTCCTGACTTTCAAACACTGACTTTCAAGTAACAGAAAGTGAAATTCTGGTAGATCCTGACATTTTAAACTGCGTGAAAGCCAAAGTACTTGTAGAAAGAATAATCTGTAGGCTATTTTTAATTTACTCATAGACTACTGATGAAAGAAAAACAGTCCCCACTTGACAATAGTCGTAACTATTAGATTGTGTGGTGCCCTTGCCTGTAGCTGCCCTTGAGGCTGGTTGTAGTCTGGACTATTCCCACTATACTCTGCTGCCCTTGCAGGTAACAAGCGCCTGCAGGCATAGCCCAAATCCCAAACTCCAGCTCTGGCATCTCTCTTTCCAGCATATCTCTCTCTTTTCCTCTGGAGATGAAATGTTGGCTCATTATATATATTTTTAATAAAAAAGGCAAATTTAAGCTTTCCTCTGTATTTTCACATAAATTCTTCTAGAACATGGACTCACCGGGGAACTAGTTACAAGTGACTTTTAGTAGCACGCATTTAATGAATTTAACCAAAGATAGAGAATTGCTGCTAGGTCTAATTTCCTTTTTCTCTCTTATTATTTTTTTCTTTTACTCCAGAGCACTGTAAATCCAACTTGTCATTTCTTTTTAACTACATTTGCCATAAAACCTCTTATTTTACGCGGCTGTGACACGTGCGCCGCCGGTTCACCTTCTGATTAATAAAGCCATTAGCAGCAGCGGGCCTGACGCTCTCCGCACAAAGGCTGGGCTTCAGATGTCTCTGTAGCACTAATGGCTTCTCGAAGGTGATGTGGCACACGGAAGGCTGCCTGCTGGGGCCCGAGGAATGCATTTCCTAATGTACATCGTCGAGATGAATTGATAAATTACGTCAGTCTGGGTTAGTCATCATACAGAAAAATACCGTTAGAGATGAGGAGGGAATGAAAGGCTGGGGGCGGGAGTAATTTGTTTTTCATCACTGATTTATGTTATAGATCTATTCTTGTAGTCAATTACCAAAGCAGAAAATGTCAGGGAAAAAAATATAAAACTCCCAGAAAAGAAGAGCGTTTTACAAAGAGTGATGTGGTAAACAGGCAAGACTGACAGCTCTTTTGAAACCGGCACCCCATGTAGCCAACTGGAACTCACATTTCTGTCTGTATGCCCAGTGTCCTTGGAACTGTGCCAAGTGCAGAATGGGACCCATGGCCCTGTTACTTCTTTCCTCCTTAAATGTATTTCCTTACCGTGTGTTTGAGGAAAACTCAAGGGTGCTGTTCACAATGAGGGTGGGCTAGGAAGAAAGCCACCAGGGACCATGGGGCTTATTCACAAAGGTGAACCCAGGGCCCTTTGTGATTGCAAAAATAAAAAATAAAACTCATATCTATGCACAGAAATTGAAAACAAATAAACATACACACACTAAAAAACAAAACAAAACCCAGAAACCAGACTGTTTGGATTTTAATGCTTGTCTTGGAAATCTGCTAAAGGAATTTGATTCTCAGGGCAGGATACAGGTTTCCTGACAATTCTTACAATACCTGACCTCAGTGCCCTTCCATAATTCATCCATCCATTTATCCAGTGAGCATCCTTGCTACATCAGGCTTGGGCCAGGGAGGCAAAGATTCCTGTTTGGGGATGCTGGAGCATCTTAGAGTCTGGGCTCCAGAGTTAGACGAGCATGCTCATATCAGCTAAGTGATTTCCCTTAAACTACTTGTGAAGCTAGGTTTAAAGTGAGAATGGTCCTACCTACCTCATGGAACTGTTGTCGGGGCAACATGAAGTAATGGCCATCAAGGAGCTAACGATGGTGTCTTCCACTTGATTGCCAGCTATCAGAAGCTGTGCAGACCACCCCTCTGCAGTAGTAAACTTTGATCTGCTTCTCTGATGCTGAGAATGAGAACATTCTTTCTCCCTTCCTCTCTCCCTCCCTCCTTCCCACTCACTGCCATCCCCTGTATCCCTGGGATTCTTAGCATTTACCTGCAAATCATTTTTTTTTCAAATAAGCAGTTGATAGAGATTGATAAGACAGCAACATCAGTCAATCAAACAATCAATCAAACTGCCCATCCAACCCAGACAAATCTCATTCGGAATTCTGGATGCTTGTTCTCCCTCTGCCCCTCCTCTCACTCCCTCCTTCCCTCACTCCTCTTTTCATTTTTTCCCTTCTTGTCACCTTCCTTCTCCCCGCCTCTCTCACATACCAAATCCTTGATCTCTTCCATGATCTGAATATTTGTCTCTCTTCAAAACTCCTATATGGAGACTCCCACTCTCAAGGAAACGGTATTAGGAAGTATCTTTATCCTCTGATTGGGTCATAAGGGCAGAGCCCTCATGAAGGGGATTAACACCCTTATAAAAGGGTCCCAAGAGGGACCTTGTGGTAGTTTGAATAAGAATGGCCCCCGTAAGCTCACATATTTGAATGCTTAGTCATCAGAAAGTGGCACTACTTGAGAGGGAGTAGGAGGCGTGGCCTTGTTGGAGGAAGTGTACCACTGTGGGTGGGCTTTGAAGTTTCAAAAGCCCAAGCCAGTCTCAGTGTCTCTGTCTTCTTGCTGTCTGTGGATCCTGATCTAGAACTTTCAACATGTCTGCCTATGTGTTGTAGGCTCTCTGCCATAATGACAATAGACTGAAACTCTTACACAGTACGAAAGTTCCAATAAATGCTTTCTTTTATAAGAGCTGCTGTGGTCATAGTGTTTCTTCACAGGAAAAACAACAACAAAAACAAACAAACAAACAAAACTACTGACTAAGACCTCTTCCTTACATATGAAATATAGCAAAAGGTACCTACACACCAGAAACTAAGCCCTTGATCTTGGTTCCCTGGGTCCAATGGTGAGAAATGATTTTCTATAGTTTATGAGCCACCCAGTTGATAGTATTTTGTTATAGCAGTCTGGGAAGCAGGCATGTGGGTGCTGAAAAAAAAAGGCTTCCATTGTCCACAGAGAGAGGGCAACGAATCATACAGCTATGAACAATCCTTGCCATCCTAATCAAAATGAAACAAGAGTCAAAAGAAAAGTGAGTGTAATCTATGAGCCCTGATTTCACAGAGCTTGTAGAAGACTCAAGCTACTGCTTAGCTCTTTGTCTTAGGAGGTCTGTGTCCTTAACCAGGTGAGCCCAAGAAGGGTGGGATAGTCTACCCCACATAGCAGGCAGTACAGAGGCTGGGAAAGAGATTGGCTGAGAGTCAGCCTTTCCTCCATGGCTCTGGCTTCACCTGCATCCTACATCTCATAGTGACAAAGATGAGAACTCACCCCTTACTCACAGCTGCATCAGATGTACCGGTACCTTCTCCTGATCATGAAGATGCTCTGGGAAGAGGCTTCAGGTTAAGTTGTTCAGCATCTTCTCAGGACCAGCTTCACTGTGCACACGTGGCTTTGCTTTCTTTTCTTCCAAAAGTCAACCAACTCCTAACACAGCCATGTCTTCCTTTATCACCCATTCACCGGGCTCTGAAATGGTATTTGTTGTTTAATTATGCTGACTTGATCATTATGTACACGCATGAAGTCATTACCCTGTGCTCTATAAATATGCATAACTATTAGATGCCAATTCAAAATTCTTTTTTTTAAAAAAAATAGGATGGCAGGCAGAGATCCTCAGTTACAAAAGCTTGACTTCACACAGTCGTTTGCTGCTCTTAAAATACATGCATGTGCATCCATGGGCGTGTGAGCACACATGCCCCTACACACACACACACACACACTCCTTACACACACACACACACATGCACGCACGCACGCACGCACGCACACATACTCCTTTCCCAGTCCACCCAGAGTGCAATCACAATGTATTAATGTCCAGAATCAGAAACAACAGCTATTTCCACTAACATCAGTAGCTAACCAAATGTTCTCCTGTCACCTGGAAGGAGGCTGAATCTTTCCTACCCTCATCTTCCTTTAAAGGGCAAAAGCAGCCCCTTCTGGAATATTCTCTGTCTAAGCTTCACTGAATTCTGGCATACCCCAGAGGGCAAGAACTCATGCAATCCTGCTGGTTACACAGCTGCTGTGGTCATTAATCGTTCTGCCGTCTGCCTCTCCTACACAGCCTACCCTGTGGTGTATGCTGCACATGCTGGAAGATCCAACAGGACAGAGACTGCCCCATACTTTCCATCCCCAAAGCCTCATCCGGGTCCTAGAAAGTCAGCAAGGCCGAAGTCAGTGTGCTCCATCAACAGCAATGGCCTAGGCAGCATCTCCTCACTCGGGCCCCAGCTGTGCGGGCAGATCTCTAAGGACCCCACTTCCAAGCCCTCTCATGGCTCACTCCTCACACACTCTTCCTGAACCGCTGTTCTTCCCTGCCCCCGCCTCTAGTTGCCTGTGTTAATTGTGCAAAGGTTGATGGGAAATTAACCGGAAATTCCAGATCTAAACATTCTTGTCAGACAAATGTATATAGTTTTCTATATACATATACAGAGATGTGTGGAGTTTTCTGCCCATCCCTCCAGCCCTGAGGTTCACCCCACTCCTAGCTATGCAGGTCTTACAATCTCAGACTGACCTCAGTCTCTCTGGGAAACCAAATCATTGATTCCTAAGGGAACCAAAGCCCAAAGAATCCTTCCATGTCACCTATACCTATACATACCCCATATATGCACATCTATGTATACAAAACACAAGCACAACAGACATGTACCACACGCCACACACATTCATGCCACACGAAACACATATACCTCAGATATGGCATACCCATTTCACAGACCACACATACATACCACAGACGTACCAAGCACACCACATGACACATATCACACATACAAACACACATATAAAATGGCATTCACACAAGAAAATCCTTCTTCTGGTTCTCCTTCAAGGACCAAGTCAAATGACTGTCACCTGCATCCTTCCCTGCTTTTTTTACTCCACTGAATCTCTTTTCTTGACTCTCTTCCCACCATCCTTCCTTCCTAGCCACTTCCAGAATTGTGTGGCCAGCTTCTGAGCTCCCTAAGATACACTCAGAGATTGTTCACTATGACACTTAGCTCACAGTCAATTCTCTCATACACCCTGGCTTTAATTCTATTCAATGTATTAAATCATAACTCTTTAAGGACCGTATTCTTCTGGTATAGGAATTAATTCTGTACCTTTAATTTTAATTTAGATTATGATAGGTTTTTGCTTTCCTAAAGGATGAATGGACCCTACCCTATATGTTAGATGACAGTAAAAATAATATCCAAGTCTTCCTCTGCATTAGGACAGTGTGAAAGCCGGCCTAGGGATCAGAGGCTTGACTTTCTTTCCTTTCTTTCTTTCTTTCTTTCTTTCTTTCTTTCTTTCTTTCTTTCTTTCT
>NW_021604630.1:10413709-10436385 GCF_004785775.1 Grammomys surdaster | reverse complement strand
TCTTTCTTTCTTTCTTTCTTTCTTTCTTTCTTTCTTTCTTTCTTTCTGTCTCTCTCTTTCTTTCTTTCTTTTTTTAAATATTATTTATTTAATGTAAATGAGTACACTGTAGCTGTCTTCAGATACACAAGAAGAGGGCATCAGATCCCATTACAGATGGTTGTGAGCCACCATGTGGTTGCTGGGAATTGAACTCAGGACCTCTGGAAGAGCAGTCAGTGCTCTTAACCGCTGAGCCATCTCTCCAGCCCTTGGCTTTCTTTTCTACTTACCTATTTTGTGACCTTGAAAATGTCAAGTCTCTAAGCCTCAGCTTTTTACATTAAAAAAAAATGAAAGTATTGCATCCCTACCCTCACAGCTGCCTGGTTTCTAATCTCCTCACCCTATCAAAGTGTAGACACTAGGAACCATGGGAGGTGGAAGACAAGAGGGCTCCCATGTTGAGGCTAGCCTGGACAAACCCACAAAAGCCTATCTCAAACTGAACAGTAAGAGACAATGGGAGGAGAGATAGGTACCATATCCATGTCCCTGGCGTAGCTGAAGCTCTGTCTTCATTGTTTGGACAGGGAAAGGGCCCAGCTGAATCAAGAAGTAGTCTCAGAGTGAGGCAACAGTCACAGAGAAGGATCCAAGGACAAGAGGCTGAGCCGGCACCCCCCATTACCCTCAAGAAGTCACAGCTCCTCGTCCAGAGCATCACTGTACTTCTAGGCAGCTGGTTGGCCAACCTCAGTTTTAATACATATGTAGCTTGCTATCCTTACATAATTTGGTGCTGGGGCATCACTCTATTTATATACAGAATCCAAGGTTTTCAAAAGAACTTAATTACAACAAATTCCATTGAGATGTAATCTGGGGAAAACACGGGCCTGTCTGCATTGCATAATGAGATGGAGGCTGCTGGTGTGCACACCTCACTCCAGGCTCAGAACCAGCAGTATCAGATCCCTTTTCCTCTAGCCCTCCCCAGCCCTCCACCCACCACCACCACCACCACCCACCCACCCACCCCCTACCCCTACCCTGGACACTTGCTTTCTCCATAACAGCAGGAACTCTGGCCCAGTTCACCTCCCTAACCGTTTGCCCTCTAACTTCCATATCTCCCCGGGCCCCCAGCAGCCCTGTACGTAGGCTGAGTTTTCCTACATGCTATGTTCTTAAACTGTCAGCTGCCAGGCTTCTAATACTAATGCTGTTAAAATAGACGGCATTAGGGATGTGCTAGCTATGGCTTTGCCCATTTCCGGACTTCATCTTGCTCACTCTGGCCTGTTTCCACACTGCAAATGTTGCTGTATATTGTGCAAATTCATCCCCGTGTATGCCTGTCATAGGGATGGTACGCCTCTCACCCTACCCTGGAGGAACAACCAGAAAGGTTGAATTTGAGCGGAAATGGACCCTGCCTGGGTCCACTTTGAATCTTAGTTTCCTCATTATAACAACAACAACAACAACAACAACAACAGGAGATTAAACCATCCCCACTGGTCCTTCCTTCGGTAAGAAAAAGTCTGGTCCCAAGATAGCAATGGCAATGCACTATCACAGTGGAAGTTGAAGCTGGGCCCAGTGGCTCTTCTCCGTGATGCCTCTGTGCCTCGAGTATCTGGCGACTGTTTTATTGATCGGCATTCCCAGAGGTCTGAAAGCCCCATCCACAGGAATGGGCAAAAAAGAAGTGACAATCATGCTCTATTTTTTAAAAAAGAAACCCAGTGCTTCAGAACCCAGACACTTGACTGTGCACCAGGGTATCTTAGATAAGATGTAATCTGCTAGAAATTCAATTATCTAGTAAGAAAAGGACATTATTGTCCCCTAGACGTAGTGGCCACAGATGGATCCAGCTATACCGTGTGAGTCTAGAAGGCCAGATGGGAAGAGAGGGGATGTAAGAGTCACTGTGAACAGATACATCTCAGGAGTCTCCAAGGTCAGCATCCGCCATGGCTGCACTTGTGTGTGCTAGATGACCAGAGTTCGAAAGTGACGTAATTCTATTTCACACGGTACCTGCATGCAGCTTCCGTCCCCACTCCATGCTGTGTGGATATGCAGTCACAACGAGGTTTACTTGATTAATTACCCATTAATTAACTCGTGTTAATGAGTACATGTCAGCATCTACTGGGTTCCAGGCACCAGAGCTATGAAAATGAAGGTGACCTGCCACGCTTTGTCGTAAGGCACCTACCTACCTATCAGCGAGTGGGAAAAGAGATCCCCAAGAGGAAAGCTCAGGCTAAGTGAAACACATGCCACATCTGGAGTTGTGCTCTCTAACCGAGGAAGGAAAGCATAACGTCCCAAACTGTTGAGTGATACAGACCCAGTAATACAACCAGATCCTAAAAACATGTGTCAAGGGCAGAGGCATGTTGCAGGTATTGATTAAGGATGGAGATGGTTGAGGGGAATATCAATTAAAGGCCTTATGTGAAAGCGTCCCTTAAACCATGATTAGAAATAAGGTGGTGGTCGGGAGTTCTCAAAAAGACTCTTGTCTCAAACTGTCACATCCAGGCAAAGAGCCTCTGTGCTAAACACAGCTGAGGAGTCCCGAACCTGATGCGCAGGTTGAACTATTTAAATGTCTCACACAATTCATTCATAAACAATTTTAATATTTTTCATAGCATAGCGTTTTTATGTTTGTTTGTTTGTTTGTTGTGGATCAAACACAGCAGAGTTTATTACTCCAATGATTTGCACAGCAGAGTTGCAAGTCTAAGGGTGGCTGCCTGCCTTCCTGAAGGAACTTAAACCACCTCCCCTTCTGGGGGAACTCCACTTGGCCATGGACCCCATAAACCTCTGAACGCATTTATTTAGACTTTTGGACATCTTCGAGTTTCCCTCTGAAAATGTTAAGAACCGTGTCCTGCCCACCCCAGGGCCTGCCAATCCAGCCTGCAGAGAGCGATTCCCACTGCCTTGTAATTCCGAAATAAACAGAATTGGTGGCAAGTGTGAGTGCTAAGTGATGTCCGGGTGGCCCCAGCAACCTCCAGAGGGGCACTGTGGGCACAATCTCAAGGTGTCTTCTGATGGGTGCAGCGTGTGGCAGTACCAGGCTGCCTTAAGTTCATCCAGGAAGTTGTCCAGCGCTGGGATGCCTTCCTTCAGGCCTTTGGGCTATCAGGTCTCAGCTACCACTTGGGTGGGGCAGCTGCTGTTGTCAAAGGAGTCCCCAGGCAAGATCTGCCAGTGGTCAAACATGCACTGGGGGAAGGCCTGGCCACCAGTGTTGGATCGAAGTTTGGCAGTGAAGCCAAAGGACTCATTGACAGGCAGGTACACCTTGACCATGAACATGGGGGTACCAGCCACCTGGGACTCCTCAAATACATTGCCATGCTTCCTGTTCAGGACACCGTAGATGGCACCCACCACTTGCTCAGGACACTGGATCTACACCAGATTGATAGGTTCCATGAGGCGGGGCTGTGCGGTCAGCACAGTGGCATAGAGGCAGTGACGTGCTGTGGGGATGATCTGGCCACCTTCCTGGTGGATGGGATCAGCATGCAGGGTCACATCATGGACATCAAATTGCACACCATGAATGTTCTCCTCACAAAGAGTGCCCTCCTTCCTAGTCCACTGGGAGCCGGCCACCACTATCCTTGATCTCATTCAGGTACTGCACACCCTTGGTGATATCAGTGAGAATGTTTGGGGCCAGTGCCGTCAGGGCTGAAGCACCAGATCATGCAAGCTTCAGCAACATCCCACTCACACTTTTCAGCCAGGTAGCGGGCACGGGTTTTGAGCTCCTGGCAGGCAGACACCTCACTCTTATCGATGTCCTCTGCCAGGCCATCAGGGAAGGGCCTGGCCTTCATGTATAGCCGGTTGTGCTTGTTTGGGGACTTGGACAGACATAGCACATTGGACTCCTCACTGACTATCTCGTGGTATGACACAACAGGGTCAGATTTCTTGATGGGGATGCAGTCACGATCCTCTTCCAGGTCCTTAAGGCAGATCTCCAAGCGCACCTCACCAATGCCAGCAATGATGTGCTCTCCAGACTCCTCAAGGATGGACTGCACCATAGCATCAGACTTAACCAGCCGCTTCAGCTCCTCCACCAGCTTGGGCAGGTCAGCTGGGTTCTTGACCTCCACTGCCAGCCCTGATGACAGGGCTGATGCTGAACTTCATCACACACATATTGGGAGTGTGCTCAAGGGTGGTGATGGTCCCGGTCTTCACAAGGAACTGGTCCATTCCAACCAGCCCCACAATGTTCCCACAGCACACATCTTCAATCAGCCCATCATCAGAATGCTTCTCTAGATAGGCTTCAGGTACAGGTCCTCTTTCTTCTCAGACGTGTAGTTGGGGCCCATAATCCGGACCTACAAGCCTGTGGACACCACCCCAGAGAGCAGTCTACCAAAGGCATAGAAGCGGCCTTTGTCAGAGGTTGGTACCATCTTGGAAATGTACATCATAAGGGGGCCTTTGGGGGCTCATCGTCAGGTGACCTGTCGTACAGCAGCTCACAACAGTACTTCTGTGCAGTGACAGGATGGCAAGTGGATGGTGATCATCTGGAGCAGGGCGTCCCCCACGGGCAGCCAGCAGCGCATCACAGCCTTGAGCAATGGTTTGCCCTCCTTGTCCTTATCCTCGCTGTCCGGCTTGATGTCCAGCTATTCAGTCAGCTTGGCTGTCTCCTTCCTGAAGTTCGCTATGGCATCGAACACCTTGAAGACGGGGTCCAAGACGAGCTGGCAGAAGGTTTGAGAACGTTTCTTCCCATCTGGGTTATTGGCTGACTTGCTGAACTTGCCATTGGCTGAGTCAAAGTGCCAGTCTCCCCATAGCTTCATCAAGTCCCCAACTTTCTTGGCACGGTCAGCTGCCCCCAGCTGGCCCTCACCCTTGGCTGCAAACTTAGCCATGTACATCTCTGCAAACTACTTTAGAGTGAAGGCCCAGGCATGCAGGCCAGAACCAAAGCCCAGGACAGGGTCAATCCTGACATTGCCCAAGGGCCCACTCTCACCCTAACCATAGGTAGAGATGATGACGTTGACATTCTCCACAATGTGCTGGAAGGTCTGGTAGAGCTCCTCAGCCTCCAGCAGGGGCTGGTCCATCTTATTCATCATCAGCACAGGTTTGATGTGCTCAGCAATAGCCTGTTCACACCACTGTTTCTGTCAGCACACATACCAGACACACAGTCCACCACCACCAGAGCTCCATCTGTGACATGCAAGGCAGCTGTCACCTCTGAAGAGAAGTCCATGTGGCCTGGAGAGCCAATGAGGTTGATGAGGAAGCCCGAGCCATCCTTGCTCTGCTTAAAGAAGTTCAGGTCGTTTGCAGAGAGCTCATAGAAGAGGGAGATGGCAGTGGGCTTGATTGTGATGCAGTGTTCCTGTTCATCCTTACGCGTGTCAGTGAAGCGTGTCTCCCCGCTCGAGCAGAGGCGAGGATGCCCGCCTTGCCATAGTCCACATGAGCAATGGGTGACATGTTCTGGATGTTAGCTTTCCTGTCCATGATGGCATGGATCTGATCTACTGTGATGTCCACCACAGTGGCAGATGGCGACAGATTCCCAGAGTCAGAGGTGAACAGGTAGGTGCTCCGATGATGGCCGCAGCTGCAAGGGAAGAGCGCAGCATAGTATTTTTATAGCTCAATAACAACTCCATGAGTAGGGAATTGATAGGAAGAGGAGGGAAGCTGAGAGGGAAGGTAGAGAGGGGGCAGGAAAGTCTGGAGCTCAGAGGCTTTAGGTAAGTGGGCTACAGGCCCATTCCCTGAGAGGGCAGGGTTACTTGGCCTGGTGGCATACGATTCTAAACTGACCTACTCAAGAAGCTGAGGCTGGAGGATTGAAAATTCAAGGCCAGCCTAGGCTACAGAGTAAATACGGAACCATCTTGGGCAATTTAGCAAAAAAATTTCCCTCAAATATAAAGAGGGGTGGGGAGTACATGACTCGGTACCAGTGTGCTTTCTCAGCATGAACGAGACCCTATCACTTCAAAAACATAAGGGGTCCAGCTCAGGCCCTGGTGGAGTCCGCTGCTCCTCCCAGCTGGTCACAATGACGTGAAAATGGAAGGATCGTTAGCTGAGCAGAAGAGGACTCACACTAACCCCCAGGGGATGCAGAACAAATGTCAAAGGAAATTCGGGAAGAGGGACATTCAGTGTTGTGACCTGCTTCAAAGGGCTAAGCTGTTAGGCCAGGATATCTCCCCTACCTACCAGCATACCTAAGAGGGAAAGCTTTCTGAGCAGGCTTAGAGTAGGGCCAATCATAGTCCAGGGAGAAGATTTCTATTGGAGGGTGCTGGGATTCCACAAGAAACCTTCCTATTCTGGGGGATCCCGGAGCCTGCTCAGCAGGAGGTGGGACAGGATACTCTTTTATGTATCGCCCCTCTACTAGAAGGTGTGCTCCCACTGTCCTCCACCGCAGCCATACTGTTGCTCGGAAGGCTGCCCGTTGTCTCCTGGGCCACAGAATAGCAAGCACTTTCTGCCCACAAAGAAACGTGATTTACAGGCCACATTCTCTTTAATCCACAAGAAAAAGGCAGGATGATGAGTCTGTGGGCAGAAATCCAACGTTACAAGGATTTCAACGGATGCAAATTGTTTCCTGGATAAAGGCTAATGACAGCTAATAGGCCGGTGCCTGGGGGCTAGGCAGATGACCTAGCACGAGCTTCCTAGTTCTGTCGGCCAAAATCGCAACGTCCATTTGCTATTTTCATCCTCCTCCCATGTTATTGGCACTATGGCCACAGTTTCACCCTCCTCCTCCTCCTCCTCCTCCTCCTCCTCCTCCTCCTCCTCCTCCTCCTCGTCCACCTCCACCTCCTCACAAAGGACGTGGGCACGCTATTTTACAAAGCAATACAAAAGCACGCCCCTTCCCTCCAAGCTACTGGGAAATGAGTCAGCACATGCCTGAGCTTCCTAGCCTGCCTGATTGGTCACGTGAGTGCGTGCGTGCGTGTGCGTACTTGCGTGCGTGCATGCCCAATTTGGTTTGTTCGAAATGGAGTTGCTTTGAGTGTATGAACTGGTTATCCACTGAGTAATGGTGAATCACTGCTGCATGTTTTACCTAGGCCTCAGACAGGGAGCTGGCTCCCGTTGTTGCTTTTTTTGGGGGGTCATCTAAATCCATCAGAGGATTGCGCAGCCCTAACCCCTGCACTGAAGATGAAGAGCAAGATCAGCTGTGCACGTAAAGACTGCCAAGCATCAAAAAGGTGTTTCTGAGAGCTGACATTTTCTATGACCTCGGAGGGGGTGTTCCGAGGATATAGAAAAGACGCTAAAAATCCTTGTTTGACAAAGCAGGCTTGCGACATGGCAGCAGAACACCACAGCCACACTGTCTTGGGCTAACTTAAGCTTTGTGTTTTTCCCCATTATTCTGTTGTTGCTCTCCCCAGATGCTCGCCCACCCCCAGCCCTGCATATCTCAAGCCTGTCTCTCATTAACCTGCACAGCATACCTTTCTTGGGCTTCCTGACTCAATTTCCCCAGCATCATTCAGTCTGAGTCATAGGTTTTAATCACAAAGGCATTATGAAGTTTGCTTCTATTTCTATTCCTTCCGCTACGCTGTGACCATCTCAGAAGTAATGGGTTCTCGCCCATCTTTCTACCTGCTGTTACCCACAGAGAGCTTAATGAATACTTTCTGTATAAATAAGGAGCGGTGAGGGACCAAAGGGAGAAGGAGAAATGGAAAAGGGGAAGGGAGGGAGAAAGCAAAGAAACAGGGAGGGCTTAGCTTTTAGCTTAGCAAGATAATTGCAGAAACCGTGTGATACAGGCTGGCTCGTACAGGGAGAGAGCAAAGAGCAATTAACATTTTAATCTTCCTTGAATACTATTGATAAGGTTCTACACATGTGATTGACAAGGAAACCACAAAAGACTTGCTAAGAGACTCAAAAAATGGGTTTTGAATGGAGTGATCTTGTTGCAGATAATAAGCTGTTTGCTGGCCCAGCTGCCTGCCTGCTTTAAGGTGTTGTCTTCTCCCTGCTAGTTTTAGTGAATCTAGGTAGAAAGAAAATGGCCGAGCTGCTTACCTTTCCCATCCCCTCCCCGAGGGGAGTAGGAAGACTTCCCCAGCAAAAGGCTTCTGAAGGATGCTGACAGGATTTCAAGAAGAGGCCACCTCACCACTGTCCCCAGGACCTTCTCAGACCATTTTAGAGAGATGCCAGGAAGAAAGGGGCAGACAGGCAAAGGCAGAGGAGGCCCTACATGGGGGGAGTAGGGTATCCTTCCCTAGCTTGTCGAATTTGCCTCTCCTCCCAACATCTATGAATCCTGCCACAAGCATGCAGATGCTCTGAAGAGGCTGTTAAAGTCTGAGGAGAAGAAAGATTTCCTACTTCGTTGTTGATAACCAGGAAGCAAGAGTGTGACTGCTTCCAGGTGGGAGCAGTCACTAGAGAAGATTCACAACTCAACTGCCAACTCACACGTGTCTAGGGAAGTGGGGGACATGATGAGCCAATTTATTTGTCAACTTGGCCTGGGCCATGGGGGTGTCCAGATAGTTACTCAAACATTATTCTGGAAGATAATGGAATAATATTGCTGTGAGGATTCATTAATTAATTAAATTCATTCATTAATTAAATTAGGTGGATGAGAATAACATCTAACTCACTGTATTTGTTTTGCATGAGGGAATGGTTTATATGTTTTGGAGTAAATACATTGAGAAAAGTGAGGATGAAGAAAACATTGAGGGCTCTCTCTGCTCCCCACTCTCTCTCTCTCACCCCTCTCTCTTTCTCCCTCTCCCTCTCACACGCTTTTAAAACGTCTTTAGGGTTTAAAAACATTCCCAAATAAACGAATGGCAGAAAATATAAACAATAAAATTTATAGTATTTGCTAATGGAAAAAGATTGGAATTTGGAGATAGCTCAATGAGTAAAATGCTTTCCTTGCAAGCAAGAGGGCTCAAGTCTAATTTCAAGAATCGATATTTAAAAAAAAAAAAAAATCCAGGGTAGTGTCATCTTCTCATGAGCCCAACCTTGAGGAGATAGAGACAGGCAGGTTCCTAGAGCTGACCTGCTAGTCATCCTAATGAGTAACACCCAAGGCTACCTTCTGACTTTCATACCTATATATATATGTACACACATGCACACACAGTTGCATACACACAAGCATATGTGTGCATGTGCGTACATATGAGGAAAAAGAAAGAAAAACATGAGCAATGACAACGTGGGGATCACAATTTTGATGATGTTTCTGCCTTGCCTGTGACATAGAGAGAGAGATGTGTCAGATGCCACCCTTTCAAAACAACTGGTGTCTGTACCATCTGGAGAATGAGCTATCTTAGCCATACCTTTTAGCTTTGAATGAATGAGTTTATTAAGTATATACCAACCCTAAGTGAAGGAATAAATACTAAGAGATAGATTATAGGTAGGTAGCTAAGTAGATGGTAGATAGATGATAGATAAAATAATAGATAGATATAATGATATAGATTACTGGTAGATGATAGATAGATAGATAGATGACTGATAGAAGATTGATAGACAGATGATAGACAGATAATAAACGTTAGCGAGAGAGAAAGAAGAAAGACAGACCATCAAATCCAGTACTTAAAACACACAGTAGAAATCTACTGAGGAAGTCCTGCTGAGAGAGTCAGCCGAGTTCCCAATACAATGAGTCTCAGGCAAAGCACAGTGTCATCTTAGGCAGGTTTCCAAGTAAAGAGACAAACAGCAACAGATCAGGGGCTTGCAAACACCCAGCAGAAACTGTCAGGGGAAGTTGAGGCAGGCAGTGGGGGGCCCCCCACTGAGCATTCTCTCTGGAGCTGAGCTCCGCATGGCTGAATTTCTGCCTTCTTTCTCACTCAGGTACTTCTACATCAGGAGATCTAGATATTCTCAAGAGCACAATACTTTTACCCTTGGATTGCTTTGCTGTATTCTTCACTCCATGTTACAGAGTTACTCGGGGAGGCTCATACCAGACAAGGGGTGGGAGAAAATGAGAGACAAGTTGGCTTTCAGAGCCAGCTTCATGGTAAGGTCAAGCAGCATGTGACAGTTTCCAGTATCATGTGCATCCAGCCAGCAGCACAGGAAAACGTCTGTCCTGATGTTATACAAAGCTTAGCTTTACAAGCTCCTACATTTCGTTAAACCTCCCCCTTCTCCCGTGGAAGTGCTGAGCCTCAGCCAGGCCTACAGCTCATCCACCGCACTCAGAAAATGGTTTATTTCTTCTTGTACCCTCCCGGTGACCAAAGCAAGACATCCCTGGCCACCCACCTATTTATCCCACAAGATTCTGTCCCACCTCACTAGTGGAGGGCCACATAGGAGGACAGGTTTACAAAAATAAAAATCAAGTAGGCCTTCCGAGAGCCAGTGCTGAGACAAAGCTGCTTGATTTTTTTGAGCGTGATGCTTCAGCCTAGAGACATACCCAGGGCACATGTATACTTGACTTTGAAAAGAAAGAAAGTGCCCTGACATTCAGTAGCAGATCTACTGCTATTACAAGACATTGGTGAACATGCACCATCTCACCAAACCCAAACATACACCATTGTACTGCCATGTTGGATCAAGACCAAGAGCTCTCTGTGCTCTTATCAAAACACAGGTAAGACCCAAGCCTTGTTCAAGATGAAAACGTTCTCTCCCTGTATCCTGTTCTGGTTCCTGTGACTGTGGCTGGTCCACCAGTTTAGATTCTCATCTCCCTGAGCATACTCTGAGCATACCCTCTTTAGGAAGGTAGATAATCATTACTTCTCAACTGCCTCTCCAGAGCAAACTTTCTCAACTTCTCTCAATGGTTAAAGTCAAGCCCACACCCTGGTCCCTTCTAAGACCTTCTCTGGTGTGTGTTTCTCATAAGCCCAACTGGTTTATAGGTGTGTTCCTGGCAAGCTTCGGCTGATGGTACTGGTAATCGGTTTGTCCTAGGCACACACAGAAAACAACTTGGTAAATAGTAAGTCAATCAACAGTGCTGGCTTTCTCCGTTGCCAGGTCATGATCCATAACATGTTATGACCCCTGCAAGCAATTTGCACATTAGAGTTTCTCACTGTGCAAGAATCCCCAAGTTAGCCAGCTGATGACAGAGAAACTATGGCTGATTATAAAGCAAGTGGGTAGCTAATTTCATGGGCAAATTATGAATTACTATAATATGTTGGACAGAACCCAAAAGTTGGAACGTGTGGGGCCTATAAAGGGTGCAAATACTCTGGATGGTGGAGGGAATGTGATAGGTTTGTTTGGAAACAGGGGTGGCTGAGAGAGAGAGAGAGAGAGAGAGGGAAAGAGAGGGGGGGGGGAGAGAGAGAGAGAGAGAGAGAGAGAGAGAGAGAGAGAGAGAGAGAAAGAGAGAGAGAGCAACAAATGCCACCGGCCAGTGGGTCACCAAATTAGGCAGCTCAGGGTCAACCATGAGACATCAGACATGTTTCTTCCTATAACCGAAAATAAGCTGGGCCAGGAGAAAGCATCTACTGCCCCCTCCACTCCACTTTTGGCTGTGTTCCATATATCTTCTGCCAACTCATAGAGAAGAACACACACACACCCATGATGTGGGCTGTCTCCCAAAGAAACGGGGCAGCCATAGTGGTCAGCACTTTGCCTACCTCATCAGTATCACAGCCTGGTCCTTGGTACCCAGCCAGCCTCCTCTTATGAGAGCTTCCAGTTCTTGCCAGCTGACCTGACTTCCTCTTCTCCACCACGTTCTTTAGGAGTGCTTGGTTCTGTTGACGCCTGCGTCTGACCTCAGTTTCTCAACACATGACCACATGTACTCCTCTCCGACTCTATTCTTCGCTTCTGTCAGATGCCAGCAGGGGATCCTTTGCTAGGTCCATCCTTCCTTATGTGGCACTCCATCCTCCCATCTTATCTCCATAGCACCTGGGGGGGTGGGGGGGAGTCGGTTCTTCAGAGAACTCCTTTGGATAGAAGCCATTTGCAAACTTTCTTCCAAAGGAGTTCTCTGAAGGAAGGCCCTGTGTGAACTTCCTTCTCCATTCAGTAGTCACTTCTGAGGAAAAAATAAGTAAACCCTACAACTTTGGGGAGGTCAGAACTGAACCTGGAGATGGTGGCTGTCGTCCCTGGCATTATTATTTTTTTTTTTAATCATGAGAAAACTGGTGCACGTGGTCGATGTTTGCTCTCAAGTCTAGGAAGTTTGACCTTACCTTTTCTACTTAAGTATATTAATTTTATAATCTTGCAAGAAAAAAAGTGTGCTTTGTCCTTTCCATGGTCAAACTTTAAAAAAGCAAGCAAGCAAGCAAGCAAGCAAGCAAATAACAACAAACAACTGTGAAATACATAGATCCGGTGTGAGGCTTCCATGAAAGGCAGTTCACTGTGAACTACATCCTTGTCAGTATGGGTTTTGAAATTTCTCTGGGGATCCATCTCTATGGAGATTGGCAGTATATCAAACTATAACTCAGTGGGATGCAACTGTACACTGAACTCCCAGAATGCAAGTGACGGGGGCAGGGGGGGGGAAGGAGCATCATAAATCACCTTCTCATTGTCCACAGATAAAGTCTGTGCTTCCTTCATCATCTCAACTCACATACAAACCAAACAAAGGTAAATCAGTCTCCCGAACCCGGTGGTCCCATTTGTCTGCTTGCTTTTTTTACGATCACATAGTCCATGCCGTCCGATACAGTTATTCCATCAGCAAATTGTGCCTGGCCTTGGTGACGTAGTAGGACTCTGTCTCCTATTTCCCTCCAGCTCACTGGAATTTCAGTCTTTGTTCAGGTGGATCATTTGTTTGGGACGATGACGGAAGCATAAGAATCGAGCTTTGCAGAGAAAGAGTGTCCAGCTGGGTTTTGATGTCATATCTGGACAATTTTAGGGTTGAGCAGCAGATTCCTTTGTCCTTCCTTTGTAACAACTTGAGCAAAATGAGAACCAGGAAGCAAAAGGATGAAAAAGGAGGGAAGCAGGAGAGAAAAAAAGGATGGGAGAGGGGCAGGAGTAACTTCTCCATGATGACCAGAATAAAGGATGAGGGGAGGGGCTATAACTCACTGAGACAGGTGAAAAGCAAATGATCAGAGTTCATTTGCGCGATTTCTCTCAGCTCTGAGAACTACTGCCTCAGCTCCCTCAGACACAATTGAGGTTTGTTGGCATGGCAAAAGCAGAAAACAAAATAGCATAGGCTGCCCTAAGTTCTGAGTCACTATGATATCTCAGCCCTGAGAAAGTTGGCCCCAAACCCAATCACAGTGTCACAGTGATATGGCAATTTGGACACCCTTCAGACCACTAACAGGTCCCCATGAAGTAGAAACTTCTAAGTGAGGAACCAGGAGGGTGGTGACAGCTTGGCCTGAAGAAAGTCCACTCTCTTTGAAACAGGACTTCTGGCAGTGGAGAAAGAGATGGGGTCACGTCTAGATTTCTAGGACAAGAACGCTAAAATCCTAGTAAGAGGATTAGGGTGGACCTGCCGAGTGCCTTCGAGTTGATTCCATAATCAAGGCAAGATTGAGAGACTGGAATCCAAGCAGAGAGCCAACAGGAGATAAGGGTGGGATGCCAAGAGCTTACTACTACTCCAGACCTCAAAACTTAGGGATTGCATACTGCTTTTAACTCTGTCTACCTAAAGGGATTGGACCTGCCAGCATGCAATTCAGGGACAAAATAGGTCACTGAAATGTGGTCAATCTTGATGCATCAACTAAGAGACACATCTCTACATGTGTCTTTGAGGGTATTTCCAGAAAGGATCAATGGAGGGACTTGCCCTCAGAGTGGGTGGTACCCTCCAACAGGTGACTCATAAACAGAGAGGACCAAGGAAAGAGCGTTTTTCCTTGTCTACCTTTGCCTCTTGCTAATGGTATTATCTATCCCTGTGAGTGGTGGTGATATTGGTGGTGGTGGTGATATTGGTGGTGGTAGTAGTGGTGGTGATATTGGTGGTGGTGGTGGTGGTGATATTGGTGGTGGTGGTGGTGGTGATATTGGTGGTGGCAGTGGTGGTGGTGATATTGGTGGTGGTGGTGATGGTGATATTGGTGGTGGTGGTGGTGGTGATATTGGTGGTGGTGGTGATATTGGTGGTGGTGGTGGTGGTGATGGTAGTGGTGGGTGTAGGTGGTAATATTGGTGGTAGTAATGAATGGGGCAGTGATATTGATGGTGGTGGTGGTGATGGTGGTGATGACGGGTGGGGTGGTGATATTGGTGGTGGTGATGGTGGTGATGATGGGTGAGACGGTGCTATTGGTGGTGGTAGGAGGGTGGCAGTCCTGCTGTTACTACCATCATTCTTCACTGGCATCAGACTCCATCTTCTTTGGCTTCCAGCATGGGCCCTGTGACTTCCAGGAATCTTCCAGATCTTCAGCGCCAGACTGGGCTTTTGAGTGAAGCATTTAGTTTTGCGAACCGAGCAGCATTTCTCAGCCTCTCCAATGTACAGCCAGCTATTGTTGGACTATTTAGATTCTACCATGTAGCCAGTCTAGCACATCTCTTTCCAACACGTGCACATACTAACCATTCTGCTCCCCTAGAGAACCCTGCCCAATGCAGCAGGGCTCCATTCCCAGGCAGGATCTGACCCGACAACATAAATCTTATGGTATGAATACATGCACTTCCATCTCCTCTGTGAGTCAGAAAAAAAAAAAAAAGCAGAACAGGAAGCTGGGATTATTTCTGAACTCGTAGCTGGATCCCAACAGTGTGTTGGGTTGGGAAATGACATTTAAGGTATTTATACTCTCTGCCAATTGGAAACTCTAGCTCCCGTGTTTCTTGTTCACTGACAATTCTCTGCCTCTCCTGGCTTTTGTTCTTACCAAGTGAAGTTTTAATTCAGGAGTCCAAAGCTTTGATCTTTAGGAGAGGAGTTTCAAACTGACATCGGGTATTGGAGAAATGAAGTCTATGACAACAGAACTAGGAGATGGGCCGGTTGATGATGGCAAAGATGAGGAGGTAAGTTGAGCTGAGGTGAGTGGGCTCAAGCACCCTTCAAAATAACGCTAAGTGGCATTCCAATGCACTGACTCTTTCTTGTGAAGGCTCCAAGTGCAGGTGCGAATCCATCTTTTACTTCAACTAGCTGGTTTTCTTCCAAATCCCACTGGCAAAATGAGGACTGTTGTTTCTGTCTCCTAAGAAGGTCACATCCACTCTAAGTGGCAGGGCTCATGGCTAACTTCTGACAGTGACTGTAACAGGGCATACTTGTTCAATGGGGTATCTTTAGATTGATAACATAGATATACAGGGTAAAAGAAGATTTTCCATTACCATTATATAAATAACATGGATGAAGAGGTAAAAGTCAGTCATTGTTTTCCATTATTCGTTCAACAAGTATCTACAGAAGGGCTCATGCAATCTAGAAAGAATCTTCCCATGCTGGTTAGGCACAATAAAATTCAGTCTTCTCTCAAACAGCCAGAATCCAGGAAGGAGCAGAAGAGACGCTGAACTAGTTTTACACAATATGAGGCAGCTTCTGTCAGTCAGTAATTGCCAGATGACCTCACAGGAAGTGAGGAAAGACAATTTATTTTACTGAAATAAGAGTAGACGTCGTAAGGTAGACAGCGAGACTCCCCCCTTTCCTTTCACAGCTTTATGGGGGCTCTTTGGATAGATGAGAGAAGCCAATTAATAAGAGAAGTGATTAATGATAGAAAAGCATAAATGTTTATAAAATGCCCGTGTATGTGGGAATCTTCACAAGCAAATGAAGGGCGAAGTGTGAGGAAATAATCAAAGCGTGATGTCTCTATTCTATTTAGACAAAAAAAAAATGGACTCATGGGGCAACAGCATGATTTCAGCTTGAAATAATCAATATACCAATATGATGCATTTTACACCGTACATTTTAATTCCTTCAAATGCATTAAGGAAAAAAAAGGAAGGGCTGTGGATATAGCTCAGTGGTAGAGGGTTCACATAGCATGAACCAGGGCTCCAGGCTGCACACCCCGTATTGTCAGCAAAGAGGACCAGCACAATACATGGACAGGTGCCTGGGGCAGGATAAGCCTGGAGCTCTGATAAGGCCAAAACCTTCATTCACTATTCCATTTCACCAGGTCAGCCTTTGATATATGACTGTCCCATTCATTTGAATTCTCTGGCTGATAAATTAACTTATCTACTTACATTGTAGCTCTTGGCTGGTTTCTATCCTTTGTGTAGATGGAGCGGGGATTTTGCTTTTGTGTTTTTGGTTTTGTTCGATTCAGAGAATGAGCTGTCTGTATCAGGAGAGCCTCTTCTCTCAGCCCTCTCTAGCAGATAGCTCTGCTATCCTGAGGGAAAGGGTAGGGTAAAAATGAGCCGTTTTACATCCCTGAGATCACGTACATGAGAATGACTTTCTATGGTAACCTGTAGGATTCTGGCACCGGAAAAATATCAAATTATCAATTCTTTAGTTACCGCAGCTCGAGTGAGATGACCACAGAGAACTTGGTGGGACTAGCAATGGCCGGGGAAATCTACTCAGGTGGTTAGTATCAATGCTGAAGGGATAGCTTCAGGTGGCATGCATTAGCAATGCACTGCCTCCAAATTAAACTGAAGTAGGGGTGTGTGTGTGTTTCTGCATGTGTGTGTGCATGTGTATGTGTGTGTGCATGTGTATGTGTGCATATGTGTGTGTGCATATGTGTGTATGTATGTATGTGTGTATATGTGTGTGTTTGTGCATGTGTGCATATGTGTGCATGTGTGCATGTATGTATATGTATGTGTTTGTGTGTGTACTGTGTGTTTGTGCATCTATGTGCATATATGTGTGTATGTGTATGTATGTGTATGCTTGTGCATGTGTGTATGTGTGTGTGTGTGTGCATGTATGTGTTTGTGCATGTGGGCATATGTGTGTGTGTGTGTGTGCATGTGTGTATGTATATGTGTGTATTTGTGTATGTGTGAGTGTGTGTGTGTGTGTGTCTGTGTATAAGCCATCCTGGGTCTGTTTTTCATATTTTATTCCTCCACCCCTCAGGGCCTTTAAAAAAACTCTAGTGTTAAATAAGCTTCCAGGATACCAAGATGCTAGGATAGTCATTGCCTGCACTTATGTCACACTTCTCTGTTCGTTTCTGCCCTGGGGCTCCTTTGGTAAGTATTCACATGCTAAATGTTCATGATTTTTTAACAAGCAACATATTCTAGAGTTATTTTTATCCTCCCACATGGTAGAAATAAAACACTTCTCTCCTACCCACTCCAAGCAAATGGAAAGCGATGGTAGTTGAATTTCAGTTCAGACCCTTAAACTTGTGAAAGGATGAAGGCTGCCTTGGATGGTGGGTTCAGGCACGCAGAGAGCTTAGGGTAGAGAAGCAAATGGATGGGAAGGGGGTACTGGGATCCCAGATAGCATTCTTGATTTCTGGGTCAGAAGAAGATGAAGAATTAATGGATAGGAAGCTAACAACCCAAAACAGTCAGTCTCATAACTGAGTGTCACATGACAACTCTGTCACATCCTGTGTGTCCAAGGTGTGGATCAGATGGTAATTTTATCTTAATGTGTCTCGAAGACAGTGACTCAGTCTTATGTTTTAGCAAGCACTTTTGTCTTCCTGTTGTCTCTTTAAGCTACCACTGCCATGGCCTACCTCTCCCACATCTTGATCCACTGGAGGATTTCTAACACTCCCCACTGACTCTTCAGCATCTGTACCACCTCCATATCATTTGGCATGGGCAAGCTGCACGATCCTGTAGGCATTCTCAAGTCCAGGTTTCAGCAACCTCAACCAGAGCTCCCGCTCTGTGTCCACGATCTATGTGAGCTTGGGCAAAGCACTTTTATTTTATCCATGTTTTCTTCACCATTCATAATCCCTGTTAAGTCAGGGCTTCATAAGGACAGGGAGACTTTTCTTTCCAAATGGCTTAGCCCAAGGACCAGAAAAAAGCAGTTTAATGTGTGTGAGCTAGCATTTCTACTATTGTTTTGCAGTAGTGTTTTTGCTTCATCTATAATGATGAACTTTTCCTTCTTGGCTCTGGTGGTTTGGCAGAGGCAGCAACTGAAAACTGACCATGATGTATGGGGATCTCTGAAAACACTATGGCCAAGACAACATTGATCAGCATGAGGCAAGAAGGAAGTCCTGTTCAACACGATTCAGTAGCCCACCAGCTACTTTGGGTCAGAATTCAAGAGTTGGTCAACAGGTAGTTTATTATAGACATATTGAAGCACAGCACAATTTGGAAAAAAAGTTTCCTGATGATAGTTAACTCAACCCCATGTACACAATAAAGCTTATGTAATGATTACATTGAACCTCTTTGTAAAGTACACATGATATCTTCCATAAAGATAGTATGGTGGTATGGTCCCCATAGACCCATGTGTTTGAATGCTTGGCCCATAGGGAGAGGCAGTAGTAGGAGGTGTGGTCTTGTTGGAGAAAGCATGATGTTATTGGAGGAAGTGTGTCACTTTGGGGTGTGTTTTGAGGTCTCTTATGCTCAAGCTATGCCCAGTGTGGCACACAGTCTCCTTCTGCTGCCTGCAGATCAAGATGTAGAACTCTTGGCTCCTCCAGCACCATGTCTGTCATGCTTCCCGCCATGACGTTAATGGAATGAACTTCTGAAACTGTGAGCCAGCTCAGTTAAATGTTTTCCTTTATAAGAGTTGCTATGGTCATAGCATCTCTTCACAGGAATAGAACCCAAATTAAGACAGATAGGCTCTATAGATTCATATATAAACATCTTGAGGGGCTGGGGGAAGATCTGGTGTGGTCTCAGTCACAGAGCTCACTCAAAGGTCAACAGGCTATAAGCTACCTCTGCTCCCAGCCTTCTGGGGAGAAAACAGGTTATACATCTTCTCCTTTGAAGAGTCAACCCTGCATGTTTAGCATTCCTGGTTCCTCTGGTGAGCACAAGCACCTCTGTGCCTCCTACAACTGTGCTTTAGAACTCTGCTTGACTGACTGACTCAAGTACCAAGTCGTCCTGACTGCACCAGCCACTTCCAAGTGGAAAAGGCAAGAAGCATCATTTTAAGGTGGGTGAAAGAATCCAATGTACATTCTTTAGAGACTAACAAATAGAAAAGACACAGCAATAGTTGAACTGGCCCCAGAAAATAAGATCTGGATGTTCTAGTATGCTTTGTGTTCAGATGATAAAACATCAAAATCAAGTTGGGGAGGAACAGGTATATTTGGTTTATAGGTTATAGTCCATCATCAAGAGAAGCCAGAGCAGGAGTCTGAAGTGTGAACCTGGAGTAGAAACTGAAGCAGAGACCATGGAGGAACACTGCTTATTGGCTTGCCTTCAGCCTCACATTCAGCTGCCTTTCTTATATAGCCCAGGCCTACTGGCCTAGGGAAGGCATCGCTCACAGTGGGTTAGTCCCTCCTACAGAGTAGTAACCAGGAAAATACCCCCACAAACATGTCCACAGACCAGTCCGATGGAGGCAGTTCCTCAAGTGTGGTTCCCTCTCCCCAGGTGTATCAAGCTTACAACGGAAGCTAACCATTACATTGGAATCATTCCCAACATACCAAAACAGACGAGACACAGCAAAGCCTGTGGCAATCAACAGTGGAGTAAGTTCAAGAACAGAGAAAAGGAATGGGATCACTCTGCCCAGTGGCAATGATGGTCTCAGGCAAGCAAGCCAAGCAGCCAGAAATCTTGGAATGGTCTGTTAAAAGCCCTCAGGAGTTCTGAACTGTCAGGCAGCTGTGGTTCCACAGATTTAGCTAGACATCCAACCTATCTCAGTGCATAGAATCCTGAGTTTCACCCTGAGTTTCCCTTCCCGGGTGTTTCTGGGATACCTCCCATCTCCCCCAAAGAATGCACAGGTACTCTGAAGTTCAGTTTCCATGTAGCTCAACCCCAAGACCCCCGAAACCAGCAGACTGACTGTAGACTGCACCCTCCTCTTCATCTCTGGTACAGTAGCCTCACCGTGCCAACTAGGGTCACCCTCCCCTACATACCCCATCCCTGCCCATGATCCTGTAGATACACTTAGACTTTCAACTCCCCAGAGGGGATCAGTGAAACCGGAAATAGGATTTCTTAGATAAGACTTGATTGACAGTGTTGAAGATAAAAGAGATACAGGAGACACAACCACAATCAGGTGCCTTCTGTGGGATTCCTCCCTGCTGAATTTCCAGTCTGGTGTCATCCTCCAAGAAGATAAGGATGTTCTTCCTTTTCCTGTATCTCCCTCCATTTCCTTTTGCTATATAGCATAAAACCGGGGTCTGGGTATTTAATAAGCAAATAAGTTCTATTTGGTTCACAGTTCTGAAGGTCCAGGGAGGATGATTCCGACAGCTGCCGAGCTTCTGATAAATTTGCTTGTTGTGGAAAATCAAAAGACATTACATGGGAGGAAGCTCACTCCTTCCAGATGGCTCCAATATTACCCATGAAGCCTCCTCAGTCCTGAAGACCTAAACACTTCCCATTAAAGCCGTACTTCCCAGTCCTGCAGCTATGAGGGAAAAATACGCTTTGACAAATCTCTTGGTGGGGGCATGCCATATCCAAATCTTAACAGTCTCCTGCCAAAATTCCACAGAGAAAAGTCCAGATTTGCCCCAGCCACACCTCAAGAGAAGACAATTACCCCGTTGAGACTGCCTCCAGGTCAGCCCTCAGCAGAAGCTACCCGCCAGAGCATACACTTAACTTGAGGCCCACCCAAGGCTTCAGAAGCAATCTCATGCCCATCACAAGGAAACTGATGCTTTCACAGGGAAAAAGAAAACGGCTAGGGTCTTTTAAAACATTCTCCAAATTCCTGCTCATCAAAATTTCAAAGTCTTGGAGCCTGGCTTTGTGCTGGACACAGTTTGAGAGAGAGAGAGAGAGAGAGAGAGAGAGAGAGAGAGAGAGAGAGAGCTCTGTAACTAAACTCACTTTAAAAAGAAAGAACTTCAAAAGACGCAGATCTCCATCAGCAAGCTCGTGATTACCGTCCTACGCAGGGCAGTCAGCCAGGCAGGCACAAGCCCCACGCCAGAGTGCCCTATTCTTTGTTTCTAGACTTTCCCCCTCCATGGCGGGGCCGATCTGTTCTCGTGGATGCTTTGTGCCCTGCATAATTGCCTCTGAGAGCTGATGACTCAGTCAGCCCCATGTCTTCTTTCCCTTCTTTCCTTGCGTCAGCTGAAGTTAGTCAATAGAATGTGACACTATAATGTTTGGGACATCGGAAAGAAAAAGCTTTCATTTTATTGTTTTTTTTTTTTTTTTTTCTTAACCTTAGAAAGGAACTGGGATATATGAGTGTTTTCTGCAGTTTCAAGATCATTCTAGAACCTATGTATGAGTGCTTTCTGCAGTTTCAAGATCATTCTAGAACCTAGAGCCTAAATGTTTCCTGTGTTTCAACCCTGTTAGTAAGCAGCACAGTTCTCAACAACTATATGAAAAAAACTGATGGAGAAAATGTAGATATAGATTTGTGTGTGTGTGTGTGTGTGTGTGTGTGTGTTGGTCAAGGTCAGCATTAGGAGTCTTCCTCTATCCCTCCCCACCTTATTTTCTTGAGACAAGGTCTCTCATGGAACTTGAAGCTCACCAAGTTGGCCAGGCTGGGTGAGCAGTGAGCCCCTGGGATCTGCCTTTATCTCATCTCAAGGCTGGTTTTACAAACCATGTGTTGTCATGCCCAACTTTTATGTGGATGCTGGAAATCCAACCACAGGCTCTCAGGTCCAAGCAACAAGTACTTTGCCATCTCTCCAGTTCATCTACGAAGATGTTCTGTCCCAGAAGCTGACCGTGAAGCAGGCCAAACATCACTCACAGGTAGTCCCCTAGAGTTCACTCTAGTCTGTGGACTAGCTGTGATGACACCTATCTTAGCATGGCCTACCCCTCTCTCTGCCTGTAGGGCTTTGGTGTTCTCCGATGAAGGAAGACAGCGTTTTCCCAGGAGCACACAGAGCCCTCAGGACTAAAGTGGGGAATGGGAAGGAGAATTCCAGAGCTCCTGGAGTCCTGGAATCCTGAAAGATGAACAGGTCCAGGTATTAGACTAGTAGCTAGTGGCTGCTTATGAGCTGGATGCCAGGCAGTAAGAGGGACCAGCTTGAGTTACTGGCAGTACACAGAGATCAGGTAAAAGGCATTGCCCACCCAGGACAAAGAGGGTGCTGTGAGCTCACTGAGAGAAGGAACAGGGTAAGCCAGAGTCACTAACGTCTCTCACTGGCTCCTGCCTACATGCCCCTCCCCCAAACCCAGCTCCCATCCAGCAAGCTCTTTGAACAATAGAATTTTATAAACCAGCTTGGTAACAAAACTACCCCCCACACTGTGATGTCTATGGACACATGAGCAGACAATGCCCCAAAATATAGATTTGAGGATTCTGGGAGAAGCTAGGCAGGAACCAGCCACTGAGAGCCAGTGTGGGAGCATCGCCTGCCCTCTGGCTCACTGCCTACCTCTGCTTCTGCAGCCCAGCATCCTCTTATCCACATAGAAACACCACGTGTGAGCAAGTGCACACACACACACACACACACACACACACAGAGAGAGAGAGAGAGAGAGAGAGAGAGAGAGAGAGAGAGAGAGAGAGA
>NW_021604630.1:10393282-10413699 GCF_004785775.1 Grammomys surdaster | reverse complement strand
AGAGAGAGAGAGAGAGAGAGAGAGAGAGAGAGAGAGAGAGAGAGAGAACAGATCTGGAGGGGCCAGCACTTAATTCATTTTGTTCCACAGCAAGTAAGCAAGCCAATCTAATCCTGGATGCATACATCCGGGTGGTGAGTGGGCTTCTATGAAAGCCTACCCATCCCCTTCCACCTCCACCACACCAATGCCTGCATTCAGCCAGAGCTCTGGGCAAAAGGTAGCGAAACTAATAAAAGACTGATCAGCAGGCCCAAGAGCAGGGGGCAGTGTGGCCCATAATTGGGAAAAACGAACAGTAAAGCCATGTTTGCCAAGGAGCAGAAGTCTCCTTTGTTCTAAAATAGCACTCCGTGTTTAGTTAAAAGATAGACCTGTGACCCTTAATAATACCTAGTGGGTCGCTTTGTGCCTCTAATAGGACCCATGGCTCTTTGGCTCATTTTAAATTACTACCAAGCAGCGAGTAGGTTGGGACTTCATCAAGGAAAGAAAATCAATCTGAGAGGAAAAGCTATTCCTTAGCAGCAAAGGGAAAAGGAAGGAGGCAGTTCTTTTAACGTAATCAGAGATAGGATCTGGCTCAGCAGAGATGGAGCAAAAATAGGTTCTCCTCTGGTCCAGGTGCCTGAGTTCTACTTTACAGCAAGTCCACAGGGCTCAACCTCAGGATACCTGGGATACACGTGACATCTCAGTTTGGGACACCCCTTGCAGTACTAGAAGGGTGCGGACATTAAAAGATATCAAATAAGGGTACAGCCAGGACATCAGGGATCATGGTCATTTGGTTGGTGTGTTTTTAATCACACTCTTTCCCTGGTAATAATAAAGCTACAGAAAGGCGTGCTGTTAGTCTGGGTTACAATGTTGACAGGGTAACTGTCCACTATGACATTGCCTGTCACACCTCCATGGCCGAAACTGGATGGCAGACAGTTATAGAAAGATGAGTGGGGCTGGGGAGATGGCTCAGTGGCTAAGAGCACGGACTGCTCTTCCAGAGGTCCTGAGTTCAATTCCCAGCAACCACATGGTAACATGTGACCATCTGTAATGGGATCTGATGCCCTCTTCTGATGTGTCTGAGGAGAGTGACAGTGTACTCACATAAATTAAATGAATAAATCTTTAAAAAACAAACAAAACAAGAAACACACATGTAAAAAGATGACTGTATCAAAGCTACCCCACGTTATAAGGGTTTATGAAGCTCTGTTGTACATCCGTGCATAAACACACTAAACAAGACTCTCCAGATCGTCAGTTATCTCTTTAGTGGTCCACCTGCAGTTCCCAGCTTAGTACAATGCTCAGAAACTTTCCCACATGCCAACAAAAACCACTCCACAAGAGTGGAATGTACAGTTTGGTAAAGACCTCACAGGGAATCCAGGAGAACTTTCTATCAGATACAACACAGGAAACATTTTTAATCTAGTTTGAATATTTGATTTCTATCCAGTTTCCCATTCAAGGCCCTTGTCTTGAAGCCTTTGTCCCCTGATTCCAGTCTTTCTGCCCCCAAATCCAACTCTGAGCCTTTCTTTCACATGCTACTTACGAAGAACTCTTTGCCTGTAGGTTCTCAATCTGTGGGTTGAGACTTGTGTGAGTGACCCTTTCACAGGGATTACCAAAGACCATCAGAAAACACAGATATTTACATTAAAATTCATAACAGTAGAAAAATTACAGTAATGAAGCAGCAATAGAATAATTTTATGGTTGGGGGTCACCACAACGTGAAGAACTGGGTTAAAGGGACACAGCATTAGGAGGGCTGAGAATCACTGCTGTAGAGCAACAAAGCAAATTCCTAGACGTGGGATCTGCTCACTGTTGGAAACAAGGACAATACACAACAACTTGTGCTTTCAAACTTCTCAAGGACTTTGAAATAGAAATCAAGAATAACATCAAATAAAAACAACAGCTCACAGGACCAGAGACGGCTCAACCATTAAGAACATTTGCTGCCTTTTCAGAAGATATGAGTTCAGTTCCCAGAAAACAAATCATTTAGCCACGGCAGACATACATACACACAGATCATTTAAAACAATAATAACAAATTACTTTTTTAAAAGCCCAGCTCATAGCTAACCCTGTATCTTGCTCGCCACAGTGTATGTCACAGATGCAGGGCACGGTCTGGAGAGCATTTTGTGATGCTACACAGTCCAGGACTACACCCATGTGTGTCTCTAGATGGCTAGCATTGCTACAAAAATATCTAGGACTATTATTCTCTGTGTTCTTGTTCCCTGTACAAAATTCAACCCAGAATCTTAAGGGTTTTGTTTTGCTTTGTTCAGTAAGTTCATGCTCACTTTGGCCTATTCGAATCCCAACAAGATATAAAATGTGATAGGACTTTCTTTTTTTTTTTTTGCCTATAAAATTCTTAATACTAGTCGAAAGTGCTAACTAATTCAAGCTTAAGAGATGAAATGGCCTGACTGCCCAGTGTTCCTCAATTTATCCATGAATCAATGGGCTGACTCATTTCTAATTGATTCCCATGCATCCTCCCTGTTCTGTTACTAACACTTGCTCTACAGTTTTGGTTTTAATGAAGGCTGCAGTTAGCCTCTGGCCAATAACAGCATCTACTCAGCAGAGAGCCCTCAGAACTGCACTGCCACCGCATCAGTTACAAGGTTCGTGTCTCTCCTGTGCTCACCAGTAAGGCAGAACTTCAGAGTTCAGGCAGAAATCACAATATCAGAGATGAGGAGAATCCCCAAGTCAATCCAGATGATCCTTGGGGTTAGAATGAAGGCATCTCAGAGCATCGAGGATCTTGTTGCTTGATCTAATTAGACATCATAGAGTTACCGAAGAGACGTGGGGAGAAGCAATGACTTGGTCAAGATCGTGTGGCTTCCATGGCCAGAGAAATATCTGAGCCCAGAGGGCAGCTTGGGGTAGGAAACTCACTTGCCGTTTGATGCATGAACACCTGACAGATGGTGTATCTGGGGAAGCCTGGGAGCCAGAAAGACCCACTCTGATGAGTTAGAAGCCAGAATACATGACCTTCCCATCCAAGATCATTGAATAACCAACAAATCTGTTTTACCCAAACCACTCTTCTCCGGTTTGCTACAAATAATACCTGTGGAACTACAGAAACTATGGGGAAAGAGGCGAGGCCTGTGGGAAAGCCCCTGTGTGCTTTCAGCCTTTAAAATTGGCAAGACTTTAAAAAATGTAAAGTTTCACTAGCGCGAAAACCGGAAGTGAGGTAATAAAGAAGCGGTACTCCTTGGGCTTGGGACATAAAACACAGCTGACACTGCACAAGGTGTCCTGTAATTTGGCTCATTTAATTCACAAAACTCAAGGAACCCTTTTTATCTGCCCACAAACCTTTCCTCCAAGGTGGAACATGAGTTCCACAGCCCGTCTCCAGGAGACATCGTAACCCCTTCATGTTCTACATTACCTGGAGTGGGGAACTCTAAAGTCTGTGAGGTATGGAAGATAGCTTAGGCTGCCAGCTTTCTTGTCTGGTTTGGCATGTGTAGAAGAAAGGTCCAGAACTTGACCTCAAGCGTATCTTGCCTCCTTAGCTCATTTCAGACATGTTACATGCTGGAATCACAGCTACACACACATGGCCATCAAGTCAAACATCAGACTCACTGCTGTCCAGAATAGCAGGAATCCTCTCTTTTCTCTGACAGAAGCTTTAAAAGAATCAAGGCTGAACTTAGCCTTCCCTCACGATAGGGTTCTGAGAGATTTCCATGTAAACTGAAATTCCAACAAAAGGATTAAACTGTGAAAACATGGGAGGACCTACACTTTGACAGACATCATGACGCAGACAACTGGTATTTTTGGACCTGCAGGAAAAATCCATCTCATCCTTCCCTCTGGCCGACAAACTACTTCCTTGAAATGTGTCCCTGGAGTGGAAATCTTGGCTATGAATGGAATGGTTCTTGGCCTCTCCATGGAGTTAGCCTTGCCTCCCAGAGATGCCAATCACCCAACTGAAGAAAGCAAATCTGGGGTCTTGGCCCTAACCTCAATGACAGGACTGAAGAACAACCAACAAACATTGCTTTGCCTTTCTTAGGATTCTAATGGAACTTGGTGTGTGTGTGCATGTGTGTGTGTGTGTGTGTGTGTGTGTGTGTGTGTGTATAAGTAGGCATTCCACTGAACTGTTTCTGCTGAGATCTGCTGTTCACACTCACCCACAGAGGGCACTAGACAAGAACTCTTGCCTTTTGCCTGATTTATTTATTTATTTATTTATTTATTTATTTTGCCAGAAGTATACAATATGTCTGGGTATTTTACTCTCAAATAGATCACCTCCATCCATGAGATGCTGACTCTCTTTCCCACTTTTAGAAAAAGAAGCAAAACCAAAAACAAGACAGCAACTAACTCTACAAAGATCAGAGGTGTTGAAGTAATTAGTTAAAATCGGCCACTGTTCAAACCGACTATCTAAACTGCGGCAGCTTTGCCTAGCTCAGCTGCCTTGTTTCTCGGCCAGAGGCCACGTGTGCTCCGCAGCTAGAAACGGCCAGCCAGAAACACCAGCCCTGCCACCCACGAGACGTCAGCATGGGAGATGGCTCTACCATTCTTCCATGCTGTCTTCACAAGGCTGGGCATTGCCCAGACCATCCCGCCATCCACGTGGGCCCAGTAGGAAAATGAGACTCTAATGCTTAAATTATCCAAAAGCTTATATATTTGATAATGATCAGTAACAAGATGTCCATAAAATCAGAAGTGTAATCCAATACCCAACCTAGATATACCAACTACCTTTGACTGCTACAGACACGTGAATATCCGCCTCCATGTTCCCCTCTCTCTTGTTCCTCTCTCCTAGCTTCTTCTCTTCCTTCTCCTCCTCTCCTCCTTACTCCTCCTCTTCCTCTCCTTACTCCACCCACCTTAGCTCTTCCTACACAGAAGTATCCCATTTTGTCTTCACAGACAGCCAGAGGAAGAACTTAGTTCTTGCCTTCTGACTTACTTTCCTTTCCCATCCCTTCTTTTCTTCATCTTCCATCTCTTAAAGAAAACAGTTTTGGAACTCCAGTCAAGAGCTAGGAAAGTGCACGCACATGATCAAGGGAACAGCCTTCAACCCCTTCCTCAGCTGTTTAATTTAAAGCTGTCCTTTCCTCGATGGGGCTGAGTTCACCCTACCTTCTTCTCTTCCTTTCCCAGAACTCAACCAGACAACAGAGCCATCCTTTGTCCACCCTTCCTTACCATCTGTTTTCCAGTCACACAAATCTGGGAGGTGAGCAATCAGCCATCAACGGGATTGAGAGCTCCAAAACTGGGTCTAGGGGTGCAGGTTTACCATAGGGAGTAAAGCTAGACTGCATATAGTGTATATCCACAGCCTGGGAGGGCGATTGCATCTGAGAGCCTGTGTCCTTTCTGGAAAAGACCTTGTGGATGTAATTAAGAAACCCAAGGTGAATTCATACTGCTATCCAGGTTGGCTGTATACTCATCAGCACTTCCTTACAGACGTAGGACAAAAGGAGAGGATACAGACAAGAGAAAGCCACAAAAGGAAGAGACAGAAACTGGAGTGAAATGGTCACAGGTCACGGAATACTGGAAGCCATCATTAGCTAGATTACAATGCCCACCAGCTTGAGATGGAGCAGTGTCCTGCTCACTTCAAAGACAGACTTCTGTCTTCCAGGACTGTGAGAAGGCACATTTTGATGTTCTAATCCAGGGAGCTTGCAGCAATAACTTTAGCAAAACTACAACATGAATGTAATCAAACTCCATTTCCACTGCTTTTCTGATGTATGTTAGAATCCATTCTGTGGAATGAGGACCACTGATGTCATTGAAGGTAGAGATGAAGCATCTAAGGCCTCAGGCTTTAGCCACACCTGGCCTACCCCCCCCCCTACAAATCCCCCAAAAGCCACCTCTCTTGTGTAGAGGTCTTGGTGCCATAGAATACCTGAAGAGGTTATGGAAAACACTATACAATCCCTTCTCTCCATCCACCTTTATGCAGAGTCCAGGGTTTGAACTCCTATCGCTAGGTTTGTACTGCAAGCTCCTTTTCCCAGTGAACCATTTCAATGTCCCAACTACCAGGCCATGATCTCTAAAGAAGTCATTCACCAGTTGTTCTCCAAAGACTTCCTCAACACTATATCAAACACTATGTCAAGCCTGCTCTTCCTAAGACTTAAAGACCAGAATCCTCTTCTGCCCTTTCATATCTGTCCTATCCTGCTTTCTTAGTATGCCTCCAGTTTAAGTGCAACTTTAAAACAGTAATAATCATCCTGACTGATACCTGCTCCTTCTCGCCTGTTCGATCTTCCTAGAAATAACAAGAGCTAGTCTGCCCTCTGGATGCTGCTACCATCCCATGCTAACAATTCCAAACTGCGTCAGTCTTTGAACGTTTTCTCGACTTGTTCTATGGCCAAGTCATCATCATTTGCTTCCCTTTATATACAGGAACCCCAAATGTCACCACTCCAGAGGTGTCTATCATGACTAAGCCATCTAAAATACCACCCTCAGCCCTACAGCTGCTCCCTCAGATGTTGTGTCTTCTTTGTGTTATTATCACTCTCTGATGCATATTACCTGTTCATCACGTGTGTCTCCTCCTTTCTCACAAGACAGAAGTTCTGAAGTGCCGATCTGTGTGTTCCTAGGAACCACTACCCCCTTATCTATAACTGAACTTTCCAAATCAATCATGGCTCAGTTCCGGTAGGAGAATAGGAAGTGGAAGTTGCCAGGAATAAACAATCTGTGAATTGCAAATTGCAAACCATTCGTAGGAGCAGGATGAACTCCTGCATCACCTTGCTCCATCCCAGGAAGGATGTCATCCAAAATGTGAATAATTCCTTAGTCCAGTGTATCCGCACTACCTGTTTGTCACTACTACCCAAGGGTGTTACCAAACTGCTGATAGATGCAAATAGGTTCCAGAGCTCAGCAGAGTCTTGTGATGCAAGCCGGATAGGTAAGAATAATCGCAATGGTTTTTCAGAATAGTCATTAAATAAAACTTCACTGAATGCATGCCAAATGACAATTTGTAAGTAATCAAATCAATATGCTAGACACCCCCTTGATCCGTGCCTTCCAGGTTGGTAACCACAGCCAGACACGGCTATTGAGCACCTAAAATCACGTTAGTCTAATTGTGCTGTGCTGTAAATAACAAATACACACCAGATTTAGATGACTTAGAGGAAAAAAGAATGCCAGAGATCTTATAAATAATTTCTGCATTACCTGGGCTTGGTGATACATGCCTATATGCTAGTACTTTGGAAATAAAGGTATAAATTATATAGGCATGCCTTTCACTAGAGACATAGAACCGGCAATTCAGTTGGTGGCAAGCCATCCCCCACCATCAAGAAAACACACAGAAATAGACTGACTGCTTCCTAATAAGTCTGCATAAAACTGTGAGCCAGTGCTGCTGTTGGCTTTATTTCTGCTCCTATAATTGATCTTTGGCTTAATTAGCCAGCACATTATAAACTACCCTGGCAAGAGTATTGTGCTTTCATCTTCCTGTATCCATGGCCAGGTCTAGAGTCCTGTCACATTCCTTACCACCTTTTAGAACAAATGACAAATCAACCAGCAGCCTTAGCCTCTGTCATAGCAGTTTCAAGGCAAAGACAAAGAGAATTGACTCAGCCTTAAAATGTCAAATGAATCATGATGCCAGGATGATTTATATCTACTTCAGAAAGCTGTGAATTGGTCCTCCTCAGCTGGCCTGTCGCTGACCTTCCTAGCATCTGAAGCTATATAATTAACTTGAGATGGGAACCCATCTTCCTGGTCAGTAGTCTGCTGGGATGGAAGGGTCTTTGAAACCTAAAGAGAGCCTCCAACTTCTTAACCAGGAAATGTCCAAGAAAGGTTAGAGAAACCTGGTCAAAGAGTATCTGGGGGGAATCTCTTGATGATGGAGGTGAGGAAGAAGGCTGGATTTACCCAAAGAGCAGGTGAGTATATGAACACTGCCTGTGCCCATCATAGCTCCGCACATGCTTAACTTCTACCAAGGTGAGAAGTTCAGTAGAGAAGGGCTATTTAAGAGACCCAAGTCTGTATGACGAGTGCCCTTGGGAGGTGACGGGATGTTAAAGAGGTGAGGCCCACTAGAGGGAAGTTAGACAACTGGGGGCATGCACTCAGGTGGTTTCTGGGAGTTCAGTTCCTGTTCCTTGTCTCTTAGTTTAAATCTGGGGGTAAAGGCATCCTCCACCACACATCCCGCTTTTGTGAAATATACTGCTGCCACAGGCCCCAAAGCAACCAGTGCAAGTGTCCTGTACCAAAACCTTTCTTCATTTTTAGTTAGTTTTCTCAAGTATTTTTATCACAGTATCATCAACTGACTAATAAACTCACCTCAGTGAGGGAAGCCGAGGACACACACTCATTAAAAGGCTGCATCTACTAATAATCATAAGGACATGAACTGCTTCCCTTCTGGTCCTCCCACCCTACCACCACATCAACGGGAGCTCCTATAACGACAGGGTGTATGGTGGAAAGACCTGCCTACCTCAGGATTTATTTAATACATCTCTAGGGAAACCAAAAAAAACGGGTGGGGGAATACAGGACATCAGAGCTCTGATACCCATAGCTTTAGGAAACAGGACCACCTGACCCCTAGCCAGGTAAACAAAAAGCCTCATGGTTATCAACCTCAGTTCCTTCCAACACAAATGCATCAGAGGCAGCTACCAAGAAAAACAACATGGAACCAAAGGAAACAAAAAATACAAACAGAACGATCATAGCAAACGCTTACATTCAGACGCAGTGTGGTAGGCATTCAGATTATGACTGTGAATTTTAAAAAGTTTAGTTAATATGCTAAGGGGAAAACGAACAGCATACAGGAATGGTTAAGTAAAAAAACACAAGGGGAAAAATCTGAATTATTTGTTTTTCAAGACAGGATTTCCTGTGTAGCTCTGGATGTCCTAGAACTTTTTCTATAGACCAGGATAGCCTTGAACTCAGGGATCTACCTGTGTCTGCCTCCTGAGTGCTGGGATTAAAGGCATGAGCCACCATCACCTGGTTAAAAAAAAAAAAATCTAACTATTTAAGGTGTCTTGGGGTTTTGCTGCTGTGAACAGACACCATGACTAAGGACAACATTTAGTTGGAACTGCTTTACAGGTTCAGAGGTTCAGTCCATTATCATCAAGACAGGAACATGGCAGCATCCAGGCAGGCGTGGGATGCTGGAGGAGCTGAGAGTTCTACATCTTCATCTGAAGGCTTCTAGCAGGATACTCACTTCCAGGCAGCTAGGAGTAGGGTCTTAAAGCCCAAGCCCACAGTGACACACCTACACCAACAAGGCCACACCTCCTAATAGTGCCACGCTCTGGGCCAAGCATATGGAAACCATCACATAAGGAAAAAGCCAGAATTAAAAAATATTTGAACAAGAATAATGCATATGGCACGGTTTAAATGAGACCTCCCCCCGCCCCCACAGTCTCAGGCGTTTGAAGACTTGGTTCCTACTAGGTGACTCTGTTTGGAGAGGCTTAGGAAGTGTGGCCCTGCTGAGAAAATATGCTACTAGGGGTGGCTTTGAGAGCAAAATGCCAAACATACTGGCAGTTCTCTTTCTCTGCTCCCATTGTTGTTAAAGATGTGAGTCCTCCACTTCCTGCCCTGCCACCTCGCGAGCTCTCCACTTCCTGTCCCCGCCACCATGCCTGCTCTTGTTACCATGCCTCCATTACACCATACGGGCTTTTATCCCTCCATAACCATAAGCCCAAATAAACGCTTCTTCTATAAACTGCCTTGGCAATGATGCTTTGTCACAGCAAATGACTAGTAACTCATATAAATACCCTCAAAGGTCTTATCTATAAAACAAAGACAGCTAAGACAAGAATCCCTGAGCTTGAAGAAATGACAATGGAAACGCCCAAACTGAAAGCCAAAAGAAAAACATTACAAAAGTGACAGCAAGCTATCTGACGTCTGTGGAGACAGAAGAGAATTTAAAATATAGGGAGTGCAGAGAAAAGAGAAGATGCCAAGCAATAAGGGCTGACAAGGATACCAAACCACAGGTCCAAGAAGCTCAGGGAACAACCAGGCAGTGTAAATACCAAAATACCTATGTCTAGGCATAACATATTCAAATTGCAAAATGGAATAAACCGAGAACATTATGAAGGAAGTTATGTGGGTAGGATATAGTTATATATGAAGGAAAAGTGGCAGGAACACGCGCAGACTTCTCTTCAGAAACTATACAAACAAAGATAAAAGTGGAGCAAAATATTTGTAATGTGAAAAGGAAAACATTACCAACCTAGACTTCTATATCCAGCAAAACTATCAAAACATCATATGGCACTCCACAGTTGAGCACAGTTTTGCACTACTGGGAATTGAATCCAGAGTCTTCACACATGCTAAGCAAGTACTTTACCATCAAGCTACCACCTCACCCCAACATGCACAATATGTGTGTGAGTGAGTATATAGATATATATGTGTGTGAATCATATATAAATGTGTATATGTGTATATATACATATATGTATACATATGTATGTACATATCCATTAAGATGAATTTAATTTTAAAAAATTAGTTAGTGGGTGGTTGGCGAGATGGCTCAGCAGTTAAGAACATTGGCTGCTCTTCCAGAGGATCCAGGTTCAATTCCCAGCACCTAGCTGGCAGCTCACAACTGTCTGTGACTCTAGTTCCAGGGGATCTGATACCCTTACACAGACAGACATACAGACAAAATACCAATGCACATAAAATAAGCATAAGTAAGTTATTAAAATGTTTTAAGTAATAGGAAGGAATAAACAAACTTATACCTTGTTAATGTTAATTAAAATACATCTAGAGTACTATTTTTAACTTTAGACAGAGGAGACTTCAGAACAAAAATAACCATCAGAGACACGTAAGCACTATATTAATAACAAAGGGGCTGCTTCTACAAAAAGACAAAAATCCTTAATTCCTGCACCTAAAATCAAAGTGTCAGAATATGGTAGAACTGAAACAAAGGCAAAGCTGGGATAACAGATGAGCCAACTCTGACAGTTGGAGACTTCAAGACCCCACTATCAGGAATTGGCAAGTCCAGTAAGCAGGAAATCATTAAGGACATAATTGAAATGAGTAGCGCCATCAATCAACTGGCTATAATTGACATCTTCAGACTCTTCGTCCAACAACAGAATACACACTCTTCTCAGGCTCACTCGAAATGGGTCATTGATCAAGAGAAATCATATTTTGAGCTGCAAATACACCTTAAAGTGTAGACTAGAAACCACATAAAGTATGATATCAGGTCACAATTGCTGTAGCATCTTAGCAACTGGAAAACACACTTCTGAGAAACACATAAACCAAGATAGTCTTTAAGTCCTTGTCATATTACCTTTTTCAAAATGAGAGACTCTAAAATCAAAATTAAAACAGGGAACATCATGCTAGAGCACATGATAATTGAAATACATAGATATATTACATTTATAATACATTAATGTACATTTACATATAATATATAAATTATACATACATATATACATACATAAACTTAAGCACAGTTAAGCACAATTTTGCACAATTTTGAATTGAATCCAGAGCCTTTACACATGTGAAACATGTATTCTACCAATGAGCTATGTCCCCACCCCAATAAGTACAATATGTATGTATGTGTGAGCATACGCATATATGTGTATATGTATATATACCAAAAAAAAGAACTTTACTTGATAGCCTAGGTGAACCTTGAAGGATATGATCTGACAAAGCTTACATGAAGACAGAGAATCTGAATTTAATTGCATATGTACTAAGTTGAATTAACAATCCTTTGTTTTCCAAAACAGAAATTTCAGAATCAGATGGGTTTTCCTAGGGCATAGCTTACCCATTGCCATCCGAGTATGCTGACCCCTGCGATTTCTCCAAATATTGGAAACACAACTGCATTTTTGCTCTTCCCCATGCATGAAATTTCTATCTATTAACAAGTTGAATTCAGTAGAGAGTCAAAAAAATTGCTCAGCATGTCCATGTGGATTGAGCCCAGGGATGTAAGGCTGGCTCATTGTTCAAATATCAATTAAATATCAATACACTAAAGGAGAGAGAAATCATATGATTGTGTTAACAGATGCAGAAAAGGCATTCAATACAAAATAACACCTATTCATAATAAAAGCTCTCACAAAATTATGAATAAACAGGAAGTTTCTCAACTTGGCTTTTTAAAAAAACCACTAAGAATTAAAGCCAACATCTAACACGATAATAACAGTAATAAACTAGAAACTTTCCCATTCAAATTAAGAACATGGAAGGCTGTTCACGCCCACCATTCAACATCACCCTGGAAGTCCTCACTAATGCAGAAAGACTAGAAGGAAAGCCAGGAGAATGTATACTAAGAAGTAATAAGTAAAAGTCTCTGTGTTCAAATGCCATAGATTATACAGCAATTCCCCAAACAAAGAGTAAAATCATGGAAATGCAGATTGCTAGGCAGCCGCACGTGTGGCTAATGTAAAAGTTGGTCACCTTCCTATGTACCAGCAGGGGACAAACCAAACCAAACATAGTGTGATGTTTGCAAGAACCAAGCAAGCAAGCAGGAGAATTGGTGATGAATGTAGTCAAATACGCCCAAGATCTTTATGAGGAATACTGAAACATTCTGATGGAAGAATTCTAGGATCTAACAACCAGAAGAAATTCCACACACAAACACAGAAAGTCGGAGATGTAAGTTCTCCCTGAGTGTGTGTATATAGTCGGTGCAACACCAGTAAAAATACTACCAAGCTATTTCACAAATCAACATATAAACTCTAAAATTTATATGGAGAGGCAAAGGCTCAGAATAGCCAACATAGCATTGAAAGTAAAGAACACAGCAGAACTGGCATTAACAGCCTCAATACTTGCTACAAAGCTCTAGCCATCAACAGTGTGGAGCAATGAAGGGACAAACATACAAATCAACAGAGCAGAATGGAAAACCCAGAAGTAGACCCACACAACCATGACCAATTATCTTCGACCAAGGAACAAAGGTTTAGTGAAGAAAGCATAGCTATTGTTTTCTTTTCTTTTTTTTGTGACAAATGTTGCTGGATCAATTGGAAATCTAATATACATACAAAAACTAAATACTGACATTATACAACTCATAAAAGTGACCCAACCCATGCACCTATATCTAAAACTGCACAAAAGCATAAGAGAAGATGGAGGTGACCTTGGGTTTCCTAATAAATTTTTAGTTGTGCCATATAATTATGTTTAAAAACAAGTAAGTTGGCCTCTCTTCAAACCTGCTCTGTAGACACATTCCCAGGAAAATGACTCTGAGAAACTAAACACTGAGAAAATTATTCCAAAACAAATACTTGATTAAGGAGTCATCAAAAAATATATAGATATTTCTTAAAAGATGAGAATAAGAGAATAACAACTGTGGTGGCTTGAATAGGAGCGGTCTCCACAGGCTCACAGATTTGAATGCCTGGTCACTGGGGAGTAGCACTATTTGAGAGGGATCTAGAGGTGTGACCTTGTTGGCATCAAGGTGTCCCTGGGGATGGGTTTTGGGTTTTCAAAAGCTTAAGCCAGGCCTGGTGTCTCTCTCATTTCCTACTACCTGCAAATCTGGATATAGGACTCTTCTCCAGCACACCATAATGTCTGTCTGCATGCTGCCGTGTTCCTCACCATGATGATAAGGGACTAAACCTTTGAACTGTAAGCCAGCCCCACTTAAATGTTTTCCTTTATAAGAGTTACTATAGTCATGGTGTCACTTCACAGCAATAGAACACAAACTAAGACAACAATCTAGTGTAAAAATAAGCAAAAGATCTAAACGGAGAGTACACACACACACATACACACACACACACACACACACACCATCCAGGCAGCAAATAAGCCCGTAAAGAGAAATCCCATATGACTTATTATAAAACAATACACACCTACAGAGTAGTCAAAAGCCAAAGCATAAATAGCAGTAAGTTCTTGTGAGCATGTGGCATCAAAGAACCCTTTGAGTGCTGTTGAGAATGCAAAACAGTAGTCTGTGGATGTTTTACAAAATGGACTCCTCCGTAGCAGACAGATAAAAAGAGTGTAAGTGCCAGAAGTTAGGGAGGAGTACTATAGAAAGCTATCTTCCAAGCATGACATGGCTGTTACACCCTTGAATTCACAGCAGCTGTGGTTACCTGCATAACATTGAACCCACCAATAGTCCATCATGGAAGGGGGAGGAGCTTGTGAAGTCCCACCCCTCCCTGAGGAACTATTGACTATTAATAGTTGTGCAGGAATGGAGAGTGGTATAGTCAGTGGTAAGATGTCCATGTTCTATTAAATACTCTATATCCATATCGTGCAGCAACCCTAATTCAACTGAGTGGGACACACACGCACACGCACACACTCACACACAATATGGAAATATAAGAAAGACTACTTGAGAAGAAGAAGGGATTCATCAAGAGGGGGATGGGATATGAGAAAGTAATTGAGATGAATATTATCAAAATTCATTATATATTGTATTAGCCAGGTTGACAACCAGGAATAGCCACTACATACATATATATGAAATTGTCAAAAAGTAATTAATAAAAAAACTTATGCAATCCAGTAGTCAAGCTCTTTGGAATTCATTCAAGTGAGCTGAAACTATATCCACACTAAAACCCACACACAAATATTTATAGCATCTTTATTCGTAATTGGCAAAACTTAGAAGCAACCAAGATATTCTTCAACAGCTGAATCAACAGTATGACACATCCATACAATATGTGAATTTTAAGGACTTCTTTTCTTGGTGCACCAAACAGACTCTAAGTACCAGGTGGCCATGTGTACCAGGTTGATAAGGTCAGCCCCTGACACAAATTATTTTTCTTTTCCCCATCTGTGACACAATGACATTCAAATATACCAGGGAATTTTCTTCACACTTGGCCCCCAAGAAAAGCACTTGCATATGACCCAGGTCTCTACCCTCCCTCTCTCTCTCCCCCTAACATCCCTCTCTGACTCTTCTTTAACTTCTCTCCTTTCTCCCTCCCCTCTCTCACTCTTCCCTCTGTGTTCATGTCTCCCCCTCCCTCTCCATCTTCTCTCCTTCCCCTCCTTTTGTTTTTCCTTCCTTCCTCTATCTTTCTCTCCCTCTCTCTTCAACTCCCTCTCCTCTCCTGACCTTTCTCCCTCCACATCTGCTTGGGTAAGCCTATTCATTAGCAGTTCCTCCTCTATGCTTCCTCTGGACCATGACATACCTCCCTCTGCAGAATCTGCTATTAATAACAATCCTTTACTTTCACAGAACATCAGTAGAAGTGGTCCTTAAAGACTCCATAGGGAATATGTACTGTATTAGCCATATGCAATAATAAGGAATATTATTCAGTAATAAAAAATGATCAGACAAAAAGATACAAAGAAACCTTAACTTCATATTGCTAAGTCTGAGAAGTCAACATACTGTGTTAATTCAACTATACAACATTCAGGAGAAAGGTAACTATGGAGACAAAGGATGAGTCATGGCAAGAAGTTTAGAAAAGGAGGGTGAATGTGTGAAGTGGGGGAATTGGGGGGCAATAAAACAGTGACACCACACTGGTAGCTACATAACATTTATCAAACTTGATAGCACATACAGTAGCAAGAGCGATTCCTAATGTAAAGATAGCCTTTAGCCAATAATAATGTGTGAATATTGGTTCCTTCATAGAAAAGAATGTGTCCAGTAAACAGACCACATTAATACAAGGTATTTAAAATGCAGAAATTTGGGGTAGAGGTAAATTTGCAAGTTCACAGTTATAAGGAAAAATACAAAAAGGCCCAACTATATATTAGTCATAAGAGACATATCTTGAATGGAACTAAAAACATCTCATCCCCAAAACTGTGGCTATACTAAGATGAGACAAAGTGGACTCAAAGCAAGTAATGTCCTCAGAAATAATCACTGTCATTCTAAATGACAGTTCATCAAGAACACCAAACAACCATGAATCACGTGTTCCTCATGACAGAGCTTTAGATACACAAACATAATGAAGAGAACTCATGGGAGAAGTACCCAATCCATAAACCCAGTGTCTTCTCTCTCTGTGGATTGATAGGACCACATGACAAAATGCATCAAGAATTCAGAGGATCAGAACAGCTACATCAAGCACAATAGCCCAACAACTGCATCATGCAAATTCTTCTCAGGCATACAGAGAGCATTCACTAAGCTAGACCATATACCAGATCAGAAAGCAAGCCTTGAAACACTTAAAATGTTCCAAGGATGTACTCACACTATGTACTGACTGCTTTAAGTTAGAAAACAACAGAAACAGGGCTAGACCTCCAATTAAAACACTTCTAAATAATCATGGGTCCAAGGAGATATCACTCATGATATTAGAAAACAAAATCTATTTGATTGATAATCATTTTAAAAATGAATTCAAAGGGAAATTAGAGGTTTATGTGTTTATAGTGAAAAAATAAATTTTAAAAAGTACGTACATGCGTTTCCATTTTAAGAAGAACAACAAAAAAGAATTGGTGTGTTGGTTCACACCAGCAAGGAGATCTCTGTGAGTTCAAGGCCAGCCTGGTCTACACAGTGAATTCCAGACTAACCAGGACTATATAGTAAGACCCTGTCTCAAAACAAAACAAAGGAAGCTCAAAAAAATTAATTAAGAATGAATTAAATTCAATATCAGAAGTAATAATGAAGAACGGAAATCAACTAAATAAAAACATAGTAGACAAAGAGGTAGTTGAGAATCTGCTACTGTCTTTGGGAGCCTGAGGGAAAAAGGTGGAGAGTGACAGGGAATGACAGTGGACATCTTCCTCTGGTTTCCACATGTGCACAATGGGTACACCTGTGTGACTGCATGCATGGTGCACACACAAATACCACATGTCCCACACATAATCATAAAGTACTTATGGGCTGTGGAGATGGCTCACCGAGGAAGAATACCTGGTAAGTAAACATGAGAACTCATCCAAGTTTGAATCTGCAACACCCACATTAAAAGACTTCATGTATCAGCACACATGCCTGTGACACCCAGTGCTGTCTTAGGTGAAAGACAAGAGAATCCCTATAGCTTGTGGACTGCCAGGCCAGCTGAAGGTCTGCTGAGAGACCTGTCTCCAGAGAATAAGGCAAAGGATGATACAGGAGGGCCTAAGTCTGCTTCTGGCCTCTGTTCAGGCTTTCAGAGGTAGTTAAGTGAGTAAGGCAAAGATCACCAGAGTAAGCAAGTGTGGGTTTTCTTCTATAAACTACATGCCTTCACTTGCTCTTGCTTTAGGTCTTTGAGCAGAGGATAATATAGAGAATATTCTACAATCAACATCACCAGCCCCACAGCTTGGAAATATGTCCAGGTGGCCTGGGTATTCATGGTTACAAAGCCATAGACAATGAAAAAGACCAATCTTAAAGCTACAGGGACCATCTCTAAGAATGGGGCCCAGGAAGTTAAACCAAGTGAGTAAAAGCTATCTCTTCCAACTATGGAATAGGGTTCCATCCTCCATCGGCCCATGGAAAGCTAACTCGAAGAGAAAAGAACCAAAAATTAGAATCATTGTTGTGCTCAACAACTAAGTCAGAAATATCCTAAAATGAAGCTCTGCCCCAGACAATGGTAACCAAGGACGTGACTACTGAAAAGAGGGGAGGGAACAGTTAAAAGAGGCTTCAAGGAACAGATGGTCTTCTCTACTGTATCCCTCCTCCTTTTCTCTCTTTCCTACACTCACCCACCACACACACACACACACACACACTTCATGGGCTCCCTTCACTCTATCAGCACTGACAGCTAATCCACCGATAGAAAAATCTGTCTACTTTTCATTTCAGGTTGCTCATTGATAATCCACCCACTAGCATAAGTAGAAGTAGACACATAAGTTAATAATGATCTCAGTACAACAGACGAGATGTGGCTCATAGTCTGGCGATGGTGAGTTGTGGTAACAGGTAAGCCTGGAAGCAGCCCAGGAGATGGGCTTCAGAGCCAGGATGCTCCTCCCCAAAGGCAAAGCTCCCGGCCAGCCAGGAGAGTAGAGTCAGGTCCATCTGGGAAGTGAAGCATCTTGCTCTTGGGTGACTGCCTCTACCTCTTTAGAGTAGCAAAGACAAGACATGGCAGACTAGAAACAGGCAAAGGCTAATCTACACAAAGACTCAGAATGTTAGCCCCAGAGGAAAACAAAGATTCTGAGATGACAGGCTGACCTAGCTTGCAAGGAAATGCCCAGGTTCCAGAAATTCTTCAGTCCAAAGCAAACAGGACAGTTGGCCACCAAAGTTTGGGATTCCCCTTGAATACCAGGAATGGACAATAAAGAGGTAGACAACAGGATCTACTTTAATATGTATGCATTGCAGAACCTCAGCCCCTGAACCTGTCCATCTCCCTGAATCAGAAGAAAAGGCCTCCTGGAGCCCACTGCCATGGCAGAGAGCTCTGAGAGAATGTTATCACGGGATCGATAAGTGATGGGGATTTTTCCCTGCCAGTAGACCAGTAGTACTTCAGGCCTTGTGGCTCCTTGGCCCCCAGTTCTCTCTCTTGGTTCTTGTGTTTCCTTTCTTCAAAGAGAAGATACAACAGAGCCAAACACAGGGAAGTAAAATTATCATCCTGGCTTTGGTTCCCAAAAGCTGATGTCCTGAAGGAAAAGGAAAGCAAGTTTTGACCCTGGCTCTTGATGAGTCAAGACATCAGAGGGAAAGTGCCTCTGTAGATTGGTTTGATTATCAAGAGCAGAAGCAGCGAACCAGAGGCTCCCATGACCCAACTTGGCATAGTAATAGAATCTCTAGGGCTGAAGTGGACATGGTAAATGTCTCTGAACTACCCTTTTGGTTTGTGGGGTTGATCTATCTACATGTGATGAATGAGGTGATTTTCTTTTTAAAGATTTATTTATTTTTAATACACACACACACACACACACACACACACACACACACACACACACATATATATATATATATATATATATGGGTGTTTTAACTGCATGTATGTTGTACCCATGGGTGGCCCATGGAGGCCAGAAACTGGAATTAAAGGATGTTGTTAGCTACCGTGTATATGCTGGAAATCAAACCTGGGTCCTCTGGAAAAGTAGCCAGTGCTCTTAACCACTGAGTCATCCCTCTAGTTCCAGGGAGTAGATTCTTTTAAGACTCCTCTCACACACTAACAATAACAAAGATGTTTTAGTGTGATACTCTTGCACGTGACTAAGGCAGTAAATACACTGCAAGATGATGACTACAGGTCACATCTATTGAGTAATTGGCATACCCTTGTCTGCAACTATGATTGACAGCTCTGTCTACAACCTTATAATAATTACATGAGAGTATTTTTAATGGCTGGCATACCAAAATACCACAAATGTCTGCTGTCTAAAAACAACAAACATTCATTAATTCATGATTCTAGAGAGAATCAGAGACAGAGATGTTTACACAAATATGAGTGCTGGTGTGATGTGATGTTGGAAACACGAAGTCTAGAGGCCAGGTGTCCTTCCCTAGGACCCTGCCTCATTCTGTGTAGGCAGCTTTCTCCCTGAACCTGAAGCTCATGGGTTTTGGTTAGGCTAGCAGCCAGCAAGCCCCAGAGATCTCCTTAACTGGCCCACTCCCAACCCCTTGCCAGCACTGAGGTTATAGACACATGGGAGATCACACTCTTGTTACATGAGTGCTGGGGTCTGAACTCAGGTCCTCCAGGCTGTGTGCAAACACTCCCCAAGGTAACCTTCTGAAGGGCTCTGAGGAGGAGTACCCTGCTTCCCTCCAAGCTTCTGGTAATTGTTAGACATCCTAGGCATCCGTCAGCTTGCAGAGGCAAGCACTTCATGTCTTCACATCATTTTGTCTATACCTAAGCCTTTTGCAACTCTTTTGTGTGTGTGTGTGTGTGTGTGTGTGTGTGTGTGACTATTTAGTCTAGCTTAAGCTATACTAGACTTTTATTTAAGTAATTGTGACCTGCACTGAAACTATTAATATTTTCAAATAACAGTTATTTTCTGAAGTTTGGTGAAGGCCATGAATTTTAGTTGGGGGAACAGAACTCAACACAGTATGTTACCTAGAAAGCATTTTAGGGTTTACTCCTTAGGCCAGTATCAGTAACCTCAATCCCCAGCCTTTGGAGCTCCTTAGAGATCTCTGGTAATTCTTATTTGTAGGCAAATTTGAGGACCATTCTGAGGACATTAGACACACTGTCCCCATTCATCCTCAGCGTAAATTCTCTTTTTTT
>NW_021604630.1:10383562-10393182 GCF_004785775.1 Grammomys surdaster | reverse complement strand
TTTTTTTTCAATTTGTAATTTATACTCATTCACACAGGGGTTATAAACACAAAAAGGCAGGACATGGGGAAGGGGATGACACTGGAGCGTGGGTATTCAAGGGGAATACAGATATTTTTCAGAACAGAGTATCGGCTTGGGTGAGGGTTCAGGGGATAGGTCACTATGACTCTGCATATGATTCACTTGTCCTTATCTAAGTTGGTATTATCTGCCGAGGCTACCTATTTACAAGGTCTATGACTACTCAGGCTTGTAAATTTCCACAAAAGCTGCCTGTTTACAATAGCTTATAGCCATTTGTTTCAATGTTTTTCCACAGAGACCCAAGACTTGGTGTTAGTATACAGGTATGACAGGCCTATTGCTGATTTTAGGCTATAGCTGATTTTAGGTCTTCAGTGTATAAGCAGGGATGCCCCTGACATCTCCTCCCTTCTCTAAGTATAGACGGGCTGTGGCGAATCTAATCTTGCGAAGGCGGGGATAGAGGCCTGACCTCCAGTAATTGAAGGAGACCTTGTAATGGCTCCGGTCCCCCTGTCGTTGTCCAGTGAGGCATGAGGGCCATACCCATCTCGACGTCTTTTTCCTGGAGAGGGGATACATTTGACATCAACCCCTATGCAGTCAGGCTTGTCCCTCAGGGAACCCAGAGAGATATTTTTAACTTTTATTTATATTCCCTTGCAGTGCTTAGCCTCACAGCCTAAGCAATAATTCAGGTCACCTGTCAGAGGGGGTTCTGGGTGGCCCCTCTCTGCCTGGTCTAGGGGCAGAAGTACCCTCTTTTAGATTGGGTGGAGATGGGTTTTGGGAACACCCTGGATAAAGTAACAACCTCATCTTGAGTCTTGTGGTCCTCCATAGCTAACTTATGATAATGTATCTGAATAGGTTTTGCTACCAAATTATTTATCTGTTGTTTCACAGAGTTAGTCCACCTATTTGAGGCCCAGGGACCAGAAGAAATAAGTAAAAAGAACCCAAATAATGGTCCCAAGATGAGAGGAGGTAGGGTTGACAACCCTGGAGAGGTTGAAAACCAATTCTTGTACCAGCACTCATCTTTCTCTCTCTGACTTTTCTCAGGGTCTTCTCTGACCTTTCTCATGCTCTCTTTAACCATCCGTGTCTTGTCTATGTAAAGGCAATATTCTTCTTTAAGGGCTGTACACAATCAAGAGTGTAAATTCTTAACCTGCCATTAGCAACCCTATTTCGGAGATAAGAGCTGTAAGACCTGAAAAAGTCAAACAAACTTGGCTAGTTTGCATAGGTAGTTTGTTAGTTTCTTATAGCTGTGACCAAAACACTAGAGAAAACAAGTAAAAGAGAATTATTTTGCCTCATGGTTCCTAAGATTTCAGCCCATTATGGCCAGTATGGTGTGTCAAAATGGCTGGCATCATGGTAGACAAGACACAGAATGGCATCATAGAAAGAAAGAACAAGAAGTAGCCCTCAAGTGCAAGCCCCCAGTGATATATTTCCTCCTGTCAGACTTTACCTCTTACATTTCCACCACCTCCTAACACTCTATAGAATTTTAATCCACTACAGAGTAAATCTTTCATTGGGTAGAACTCTCAAAACCTAACTGTCTCTAGAAACATCCCCATAGATACTTTCAGGGTTGTGCTTTACAAATGCCTTAGGTACTTCTCCATCAGTCAAGTTGAGACCAGCCATTACTGGTAATGGTCATAGGGTAGGAAGCAGGGTTGGATTGAGACATTTGGACACAAAGCCCACAGCTTGACCCATAGCTGAGCTTCTATAGCTCTGATGGAAGGCCCCCGTACCCCCTCAGCAACTGGCTTGGGTTTTTCTCTGGGAAGCCACCTTTTTTATGGCATTGATCCTAGTCATACCACCACCACCACCACCACCACCACCACCACCACCACCACCCCTGTCTACATTCCCAGCTCAGCTCCTCCATCTGGCTCTGTTCTTGGGAATCAGAAGACAAAATTTTCTTTGTGTTGTCACTTCCAGCCCTCCATTCAGCTGGGGCTTTCAATAGTAATTTCTGTGCTTGGACTAGAGATGGGGGGGGGGGGGGGGGGGGGAGAGGGAGGGAGTGAAGGGGAGGGAGAGGGAGAGACAGAGAGAAAGAGAGAGAGAGCTCACTGCATCCCCAGTGGTAAAAGTAGCTCAAATCCAAAGACACTTCCACAGTCCTGACTTATAGACAAGAAAACCTCTGGGAGGGACCTGGGCCATCCAAAGACCTGACAGCATGTGGGTTGGTTGCAACTCCCAGGGGTGTCTTTTGTCTGGCTCCCAGTACCACACCACTGCTAGGGGGTCAGACACCAGGCTAGCCAGCAGGATCCTGCTGTTTTTGAATGGTTCAGACAGCTCAGCTGCTATTTTCAGAATCAGAGCAGCACCACCTAGGGTATGCCAACAAAGGTAAGTTCACAGTTATGTCACACTGTCCCTTAAAATATATGCAGAGAGAAAAGGAAACACTCATGCATTGTTGGTGGGGAGAAAAAGATTCTGCAGCAACTTAAAAGACACAGCTTCCTGTGATGGTTGAATCTTGGCTGTCAGCTTGACTGCCTCTGGAGTCAACTAAATCCAAGCTGCTGGGCACTCCTGTGAGGGAATTTCATAATCAATTATTTGAAGCAGGAAAATTCATCCTAAATCTGGGCCACAAAGTCCTGCCATGGTACTCTGTCCATGAGCACAGGACCAGGCAACGATAAACTAAGACCTGCAGAGCTGAAAGCATTGTCTAAGGAGTAGAGCTGGAAGTTTGAAGGAAGGAGAATGAGGTTATTTTGCTCGTAAATCTTTTAATTCCATGACTCTGTACCCACTGTGTGTCTGTCTCTGTGACTTCAAGGTAAATTTTTTTTTAACTGAATCAAAACTTTGTAGCTCACAAGGATGCCATGTGAGTGTACACAGAGCAGAGCGTGATCCTCATCGAGGGTCTGAACCCCCATGAAGATCAAGGTCTTTGAACTCATAGTTTCCACAGTGATGAAATTCTATAGCCCTTAGTTCTCATACTTCTCAGTAAAATATCATAGAGAAGCACCTTCAGGAAAGAAAGGGTTATTCCAGCTCATGATGTAAGAAGAGAGACAGACCATCGTGGCAGTGAAGGCATGGCGGAAGTGTGAGTTGGTAGATCGCATGGCAGTGGAGTATGAGTTGGTAGATCATGTCGTATCTGCAGTGGAGATGGCAGTTGGGGTCTACTCATTTACTCTAGGACAATCTCACCACCTCAAGTTCTTAACCCAAATCATTCTGACAAAAGCCCTGGTTTTTTCCTTTAAGCTTCAACGTGGGTTCCAAGAACTGGGACTCATAGTGTCTTGGAGGCCGTTATTCAGCCAACTACATACAGCAGCCTCTCAACATCATTTCATGCCTGGACCACGGCTCTCCTGGGTTCCAGGTGACTCTGTGATCAGTGGATGGAGGGATCCCATCCGTACCGTTTTCATCCCATCCCCCACTCTCAGTTTATACCAAGGTCCCTCTTAGCATTGAATTAGAGCCAGTTCCACCTGCAAGGAGCCTGGGCAAGTCTCTGCTGGCTCCATTCAAATGAGAAGGCACTTGAAGCATATGAGGTAAAGGCCCTTAACTGGGACCACACGGCCTGTCTGTGATGGTTCAGAGAAAGCTCAGATTTCTCCACAGAAGCCATTTTCACGATGCCACACCAACCCTCGCAATGCTGTCCTATCTCTCCACCCCTCACAATGCTGTCCTATCTCTCCACCCCTGCTTCCCTCCCAGCAAAGCCTCCAGACATCTCCACTCTTCTTTGTCTGTGTAGGAGTCAGTACTTTGTCTTCAAATCTAATGCCCCCATTGTCACTTTCAGAGACAGTCTTCTGGCTGAGTTTAACGCTAATCCTTCTTTTCTTCATATTCTCTCAGAATGCCTATATTTAAGTTGAAACTGCTTAAACCCACTTGTCTTTCTGTAACCTTTGAACTATATAAATATTGTATTGCATCTGTGAATATAATCTCAAAGTTTTTATATCTTTAATATCCTATATACCCTATTCCAGGCTATTTTTTGTATTGTGTCCAGTCCATATAATGTATGTTTTCAGTCTGTATAATGTATGTTTGCAGGGCTGACTGGCACCACAGTCTAATCTTTAAATATCACAACCTAATTATTGCTCCTGCCATTCTTTTTGCACTCATTCTGAAAAAATTTTTTGCTGTTTTCAGTCACACAGACATCTCTGGGTGCCTTGTGCAACCTAAGGTGACATCAACATATTCAGAAACTCAGGAGAAGCACACATGAATGATGCTCTCTGCCTAGCTAGATCATAGACTGTATTATAGTTCACAGAATGCACTCATCAACAGCATTTAGAAAACATCAGTGGTGTGTGTATGTGTGTGTGTGTGTGTGTGTGTGTGTGTGTGTGTGAGAGAGAGAGAGAGAGAGAGAGAGAGAGAGAGAGAGAAAGGGGGGTATATAGATGCAGGTAACAACAATTAGTGAGAAAAGAGGCCATGAATTTGAGGGTGAGCAGAGAGGCATATATGGGAAGGTTGAAGGGAGGGAAGGGAGAAAGGCTGTAATTCAATGATAATGTTAAAAATTTTAAAAAGAAACCTGGACATATGCCACAAAACATTACCCTTGAAGCCAGGCAATTGTCCTGGACTTACAATTCTAGCTGGGTATGGTAGCACCTGCTGTACTCCAATACTCTGAAAGCGGAGGCAGGATGCGTACAAGCTCATGGCCATCCTGGGCTATGCAGTGAGACTTTGTCCAAAACAAGCACTATCTTGACCTCTTCTGTCTTCTTCTTCCCTTCAGTCCTCAAGGATTGCTTGAGTAGGAGTTAACAACAGAGCACGTCCCAGAACCACTCAGGACTGAAGACAGACAGCCCCGATACACGAAAATCCTACCAACACTCAGACTGCAGGCCCTGCTAGACGGCTTTCTACTCCTCTGACAAAATGCCTGAGCTAAGTAGCTCAAAAGTTTGTTTTACTTCATGGGTATGTATGGTTCAGACTGTGGTCAGTTGGTCTCATTGTCACCCAGCTACCATGAGGCAGAACATCATGACACATAGCACATACTAGAGTAGACTGCTCCCCTCACAAGAGAAGAGAGAGAGAACGGGACTGTTTCCTCAATGTCCCCTCAAGTACATTTCTCCAGTGACATAACTTCTCACCAATTCCACCTTTTAAAGGTCCACCCTCTTCCAACAGTGCTGTAGGCTAGCAACACATGATCTTTGAGAGACTTTTAAATCATACAACATGCCCCCTCCATTGAAGCAGGAAGGTCCGTGGAAAAAGCAGCCCGTTATATAGGGAGTCAAAGGCAGTCTCCTCTCTCCCCACCTTGGATGACTGTGGGAAAACTATAGGGAAAAAAAAGGGAGCCTCATTGAGGCATGCCTTCATCTCCATCCCTGAGTTTTGCAATAGGCCTAGCCAAGTAGAGGAAGACATTATCTCTGCTACCTACAGAGACTTCTAGAAAAGGACGGCTGCCATATACCAACCCCCAGGCTAATCAGCTCGGCAAAGCAGAAAAAAAGAGATGGACAGATACCCTGTGCTTTCTCTTTTCTAAGGAACCTCCTCACCTGGCACTGATGGTGAAAATCTGGGACCTGTCCAGACCAGCAGGGACAGTGTCCAACAACCATGGCCACAGAGATCCAGAAGTCAGGCAAGAGAGTCAAATGCTACTGGGCCCAGGATAGTAATCCAACTCCTGAGGTAGGGAATGAGGGATCAGCCTGAGGCCACAGCGCTTGTACCATGAGGTCCAGAGCCACAGTCCCCACTCCCCGGCCTAGGATGCCTCCATATAACAGATGTCACTGACAAAGAGACACAGAGAGAGGAGGCAATCTGAGATTCAAGGCATTTTTTTCCCTAGAAGTCTGAGCCTTCCTCGAAGGCTCCGTTTAAAGGATCAAATCAAACATTCAACTCAAACCAAATTAGACATTTAGATTTTTTTTTTCATTCCACTGGGGGTGGGGTGTTGTACAGCAAATCATGAATTAAACTGAAACAGTTATAAACAAAAATACAGAAATCACGTTTTCTTTTCATGTCCAAGCTACAGTGGGAATCGAGGTTTTCAAGAATTCTCTCTACCATCGTGCCCTTTCTGGAGAAGCCAACAGCTCAGGGTTAATTTCAGAATTTACAAAATACCCAGATAACAATGAGAACAGGAATTCTCTCCCCGGACTACAGAGAAGTGGGCTACCTTGCAGTGTGTTACTGATTGCTCATGCCAAGCTGTATGTAAATTACATTTCAGAACTCAAATTGATTTTGTTTCCAGTCACTAAATATCCAGGTAGCTTGCGGCATTAATTAGAATTGACGATATGGAGTTTAATAATTCCACTGTCTGACTTGCACGTCTTCAGAATCCCACGCCTTGATAGTCCCGCTGATAGGCTGTGAAGTGGGGGTGGGGGTGGGGGCTGGAAATGAATCAGGAAGCAGGGATGATGAATCATCCAGGAGATGAATCTTTCAAGGCATCCTTCCCTCACGCCCGAGCAGGTTATACCACTAGGTTGGCAGCTGGTGCGCCTGAGCGAGACAGACAACCTAGGTGAGGATCCACGGAGCCCCATCACATGCACAGGGAGGGGCTTCTCTCTCCTCAGCACCCCAGGATTTCCCGGGACCAGTGAGCTAAGAGCTGCCCATCTCCCCTCCCCCAGAAGCTCTAACAAAACAAAGCACCAACCACGATCTAGCCCAGGAGGTGGTTGGTAGCTTTGCAGCGGGGAGCCGGGAAGTGAGAGGTTGGGGTGTTGATGGCGCTTGACATCAACTGTTAGTGGCCCCCACTGACTTCGGATGCTTCCAAGACAGACGAATCATCAGAGAACGCCTGGCATATCCCAGGCTGGTCTCAGCTGCCACCCAAATGCTCCTCTAAACAGAACATACGGGGTTAACTGCATGCCTTCCTTCAGCTCCTCTAAGGACTCAGCTGTGTTTGACAAGGAGTCTGAAGGTGAGGTTACCCAGAAACCACTTAGAAAAATTAGGCAAAAAAGCATCTCCCTGCACCAGCTGCCTGGTGCCGTTGAATCCACTCCAAACATTCTCTTTTGAGCTAATTACCAGGTATTAGACTGAAATTCCCCTCTGAAACCATACATGCTTTGCAGATAACCTCCTGGATGTGGATATAAACGTTGAAGGTGGAGGTCACAGCCACACAGCTCCATGAGAACTGGCTTAGTTCAAACTCCTTGACTTGGGCCGATTTCAAAGTATTCACTCTAACAAGCAACTATAAGGCAGACGTTCCCTCTTGAAAGAGCCCTGCTCTGTGGTGTTAAGAATCCAGCAAGCCTCACGGATCCGCCTGTCTCTGCCTCCTCAGTAATGGGCACACGGCTATGCCAAGATTCTTACAAGGATACTCTGACTCAGTACCTGGCTCCTCAACCTTGCAGTGAACACTTCTGCCCACACAGCCATCTCTCCAGAAATTGAAGTGCCAAGGGTATCTTTTCCCAGGCTCTGGAGTCTAAGGTCTAGTTGTGCCTTGCTAGGCTCCTCTCGGGCAAATCTCTCCCAATAGGATGACTAGAGATAACAACTACAAACTGCGTCTATCAAAAGGCTGGCCATGAAGAAATGAGAGAGCATTAAGAAGATGGGTAATTAACCTTACTTAAATTACATAACATATACATTTCTATATTGAAACAGCAGAAGGTACACCAACTCTTAGATACAGTTTGTGTGTTCTTTTTGTGACTGAGGCTGAGGTCTCTACCCAGGATAAACGTGACTACTTAAGGGAGGATTTACAGTAAGACCTGTGGGTACCATCCTCTGCAGTAACCTATGGACTGGCAGGAAAAGAAAGACAAAAAGGACTTTATGGGGGTATGGACTTAGCATTTCTTGCAGTAAGGGTATGCATAGAAAATAGAGTACAAACTAAATCCTTGCAAAAATGGCTCCAAAATTTAGAGTCCGTGGAAAGAAGCAGTGAGGAAGGAAAGAGTAGGGTAGACATGTCGTAAGATAACCTTTTGGGTCCCATCTTTAAGACAGAGGAATGCAGTGTGGGGGTGAGACCCTTAATAATGAATGATCCTGTATAGGATGCTATCATCAGGACACGCTGTGCCATTGAACTGCTTGAATTAGAAAATACTTTTACACAAGCGATGAGACCTGTCTCTTGTCCAGTCCACGAGGCTGTGGGACAGGTCAGACAAAGTCAATGTGAGTGCTATAGCAACAGAAAAACTGAGTAATAGAACTGTCCACCTCCTTGTGACAATGGCATTGGGGGGGGGCGGTGTGAACCAGTTTCTGGTGGACCGGATCAAATTACAGACATGGGGATTTGTTCTTCCAGCTGGGCTGCCTTGTCTAGCCTCTCAAAGACTTGAAGTGCCAGGGTTGGGGTGGATACCCAGGGGACCCCCATCCACTGAGAGGAGAGGGGAAGTGATAAGGGGAAAGGTTGTGGGAGGCGGTGACCAGGAAGGGAGGAGTAATGAGCAGATGTAAAGTGAATAAGTTAAAAATAAAATAAAATGAAATAAAATAAAATAAAAAGTAGAGATAGGATTGGATTACCAGAGGCTGGGAGACAATAGAGGAAAGACAGAGTGACTTAAGGAGGTGGGCGTGAAAGAGGCCATGTTTGATGCCCGAGGCTGCAGGTCCCATAGGATTATATTACAGAGAGTTAAAATAGGGCGATTCTCTGGGACTGGTGTGGGACCTCAGGGGCTTTATACAGCCCACGCTGGTGCATCATCTTCAGGCGATAGGAAGGGCTTTGGTGAATCGGAAGGATTGAGCCTGCCATGTAAATCAGATTCATGGAGAGCTAAGGCAGCTAAAAGGAGTAGGAGAGACACCATAAATAAGCTGACGAAAGTGCCTGGGTCATAAAAGCAAAATTCCCATCAAGCAGAGTTTGCCTGACAGAAGGCATGTGCTGGGGGCTATGGGAAGACTTCAAAGCCAGAGTAAAGTTCATCGAAGGCACAAAAGATAGGGCAATGCAGGTGTGTGAGGCTTAGTTTGTCCCAAAAGGCATCCGAGCACATTTCTTCCCTGTAAGAAAGTATACTGGAGGTAGAGAATTGCTCACCCAGCCTGCAGTCCTCTGAGCAGCCAGCTACGGCTGACAGAAAGGTGGCAGGCCCAGCTGCAGCACTGGCCTAGAGCCTCTCATACACTAGGAGACAGCCCAGGCTGAAGGTGCAGCAGGCTCAGCAGACAGGTGTGTATCCTGGCTCCCTTTGGCCCTGGGTTGGCCACACAGTTTAAGCCTGACCCAAACCCATTGGAGGCCGAGGATGTGTAGTATCCTAGCAACAGTGCCCTAGGATGAAGAAGTGGGAGGGCTCATCAAGGGTGACTGTGGATTACAGAGGACTAAAGTAATGTCTCCCACCCACACGATTGCACCTAATGCTCATCTGTTGAGAAAATAATTCATACAAATAATGACTCTTCAAGCTATATTGGATCTTGCAAACATCGTGTGTGTGTGTGTGTGTGCATGTCTCTGTGTATGTATGTGTGTGTGCATGTGTGCATGTCTGTGTGTGTGTGTGTGCATGTGT
>NW_021604630.1:10365429-10383552 GCF_004785775.1 Grammomys surdaster | reverse complement strand
TGTGTGTGTGTGTGTGTGTGTGTGTGTGATGTGCCTCTAGAGAACGTTCCCACCCTTTGTGAATGGTTTCGGGTCATAGATGGTATAATATTAACTAACCACCATGTTTTGCAGATGTAGAACCACATCTGAGAGACGTCTGGGCATCTTAGCTCCCAAAGGAGCAAGGATGAAAATTTAGTTCACACAACAGCCCTGAATCTTCAAGGAACAGCACCAACAACGGATGCAGACCCTTACACAGAAGGAAGGGGTAAGCAAGGACACAGCAGTAGAGCGAGGAGAGCTCCAAGCAGATCTGAGGAGTAAGCTGCTCACACAAAGGGAACCGTTGAGCAGAGGCTTGGAGCTAGACCTGCATGTAGCATGTGTCTGAAACAACACTAACAAATGAGACTGGAGAGATGCCTCAGCAGGCAAATGTATTTGCCAGCAAGACTAACTCAGAACCCAAGTCAATCCCTGAGACCCATAGGATGGACGGAGAGACCTGTCCCTGTCAACTGTGCTCCTGTCTCCCCCCCCCACCCCCCTGTGCACACATATACAGAAAATAAACACAAGTGAATAAAATCTAAGCTTAAAAGAATTATATGCTAAAGACCCCAAGCAACTGGAGTAAGGGAATCGTGGTGAGGAGAAAAGTTGAAGAAACAGAATGCAGTAGGCTTTGTCCACTAGGCTAAGAATCTGGGCCTTATACATAGCCAGTATTGGTCACCGTAGAGAGCCCATGAATTGTCTGTGTCACAATAATCCAGAGTATTGGACAGAGAAGCAGGAGGCTGATCTGGACCCCAGACTTACTGAAGCACAGCTTTGAGGAGGATCCTGATGTATAGATACTTCACAAGCTCCCTGGGTGGGTGGTTTCCATCCACACTAGAGTTTGAAGCCATTGCTATAGAGCATTCAATGCTAAGGCATTGAAGGCAGTAACCAGTTTTAGATTACAGTAAAACTGATTCAGAAATGCAACAGCCGACTGGGTCTGTAGATAAGAGGTAAATGGGACAGACTGTAAAGCACAGGTTTGGCCAATATTTGAAGTATTAGACTTAGAAGAGGGCACTGGGATACAAAGGTAAACTGCCTGTGGTTGGAAGGGTTCTGAAAATTTCTCATCCTTCCTGGAGGAACAGAGAGAATCAACGCACTGGTCGCTGTTGCACTGCCGTGACCAAGCACCCAACAGAAACATCTTAATGGAAGAAAGTTCTATTTGGCTCAGAGTTTCCAGTTGGTCAGTCTCTGGTCATTTAGCCCCATGTGCCTGGGACTATGTGGTAGCAGATATTCTTACAGCTTAGTGGACAGGAAACAAGAGAGGAACAGGAAGGACCAAGAGACAAGATACTCTGTAAAACCCATAGTCTCCAGAAACCTACTTTTCCTAGCTAAGTTCCATCTCTTTAAATTCCCCAAACCCTCTAAAATAACACCAGCAGATGGGACCTAGCAGTCAAACAATGAACCTATGAGGGACACTGAAACCATAACAAACATTAAACAGGAACATACAATCCAGGGACAGTGTTTCAAGGGCAGCCAAGAAATCCTAGATTTCTTGCTGAATTACGTGTGGACAGGTGACTGATGCTATCTTTTGAGAGGTGGAAGCTGCCAACGGCTGTTCTGCTTTCTTAATTTGGCCTTAAGAGAACCCACTACCTACCAGCAAGGTCAACAGACCAAACAATAAAAGAAAAATCAATATGTTCCCCACTTTCTGACCTAGGACAAAAAGCTTGTTCATCCATAAGTCAAGGTAAAGCTTCTCTGCCCAATAACATTATTAGTTCTAGGAATTACTGGGCATTTCTATAGGAAAACTAATAAAGAGCAATAAAGCCAGTCTCACTAAAGACAAGCAGGCTAAAAGTCAACACTGAACAATGGACAGAACAGCCTTTCATTTCCTCTCCATTCTTCTGGAGTCCTCACCGATTTTTCCAACCACCCGGCTCTGTACATGTTATTTCATTAGAATATGAATGAGAAGCTCTTTGGGAAAATTTTATGCTGTCATGGCAACAGTCACCATGACAACTGTTAATTAATTGGATACTCATGAAGTGGAGGAAGAAGAAGAAAAGAAAAAAAAAAGCCAACCAGAACGGATACAACTCTAGAGGAAGTCACGGTGTGTAGTAATTATATGAATTTCATTCAGCGAAGGCATGCAGCAGGTCAGAAATGCAAATAGTTCCCCCTCAGCCACCACCTACGCAGAGGCCTGCCCTCGGATCAGACAAATGTGACTGAGTGGTTCCAGTCTTGCCCATTCAAGCTCACACATATGATTGCTCCAGCATAGGCAGAGACACCCCAAGATTTTAAAAAACAAAACAAAAACAAAAAACCCTCATTCCAATATAGGGAACTAGATAGGTGGCCATGATGAAGCTATAACTCATAAAAATCATCACCCCCACCCCCACAGAGCAAACGGAATTGTCGAGGGAGGAGAGCCACACTTGGGTGGGCAGAACCTTTTGCATCGGAAGTATCTTCAGATGCAGGCAGGGGAAGTTTGGCTTGTCACCGACATCCCGAGATGACAGGTTGGCTCCTACACACACAGATGGCTCACAGTTCAAAAAGGACACCAGTCGAGGGGTAGGGGAGGAAGGTCTTGAGGGATGGAGAGGAGCCTTCCCAGGCTGCCCTTCTTCACTGAAAGCTGAGTGGGAAGGAACAAGGGACTTGCTGAGGTATTTTTCTATAATGCTCTCCTGCCACATTGGAAGCCCTGGTTTTCACTGGCCTTCAGCAGCTTGCTGTTATCGCTGGTTTTAGAGGCCACATAGGCAAGCAGTATATTCCTCTTACGATTGCCATGGGTACACGCTGATGCATGGTCTGTATGGAAGCCATCCCTTTACATGTTTTTCAGAAACTTAGAAACACTTTTGTCCACCTCAGACTAGCTGATATACCGGCCCTTCACTTGGCTCTGAGTAGGTGTCAGACGAGAAGTGACCAGAGCTAGATAGCCAAAATCACCCTCTACGCAGTAAACCGCCATTTTCTGAATCTGTATCCCAGGCAAAGCCATGATGTCTCTGCGTGCCTAGGTCATCCATCACACCTCTAGTTACTTTCTGGTTGTTTTGAGACAGGACCTTGTCACCTAGAAACTTACTATGTAGACCAGGCTATTCTTCAAATAGCTGAGATCCTCCTGCCTCTGTCTCCCGAGTGTTGGGATTGCAGGTGTGTGACTTTAGTTCCCCGTTTCTGCTTCTGCTTCTCCTTCTCCTCCATCTCGGGCAACCGCTTCTCTGTCTCATAAATGCCCCTAAATGCTGTTCCCACAGGGGTGGATTTGAGATTGGAGGTTCTTACTTCCTTGTGGTGGTCACCACGTAAACAGACTCCCCTTCATAAAACTCATCTTTTGAGTGACTGGTACTTTGTGCAGTAGGCAAAAAATGGGCACTGCCTTCAACCGACTCTACTCATTTCTCTAGCTATCCAAATGATAGTCATACTCCCTTGGCGAATTGGGAGTTTGGCTTCTTGCATGTTTTCTCAAAATTTGTTTCACTTGCCTGCCAATTGAGATTAAAGTGGAGAAAGTATTTGGGAAGTGGTTAGCACAGTTAACCAAGACCTCTCCTGTCAAGCTCTACCCCCCCCAAAAAAAAAAAAAAAAAAGTTTTTTCAATGACTCTGACTTTCTTTCATGCCTGCAAACACACTCCAGACTCTGTTGGACTCTGTTGAACCACACCTGCCTCACACCCACTGTTTACAACTGTTGTAAATGAAAGAGATTTGGAAGGATGGAAGTCACACAAACCCTACGGATGGCGGTATGTGGGGGCGATGGACCGTCACCTCCTGGAACATCCACTTTTGGTCTTGATAATCTGAAAACTCCATGCCCTTCTTACAACTGTGTAAGTGGTCCCAAAGTACCTCCAGTAATTTCTTTTATACATATTATTTAGAAAGACTTCATCTCAGAGACTTGCTGAGTAACTGTTCCTTCAAACAGGCCTTTTACTTCCCGCCTTTGAGAATTTGACAGTCTGAGAACCTCAATGTGACCTGGTCAACATATACTTTTAGATTTGCAATATATATTTTTTTCAAAAAGAGTTTTTTTTTTTCTGATTTTTTTTTTCAGATCCCTGGTCTACCTACACCTCCTTCTTGGAGAGACATGTTAAACCAACAGAATATATCCAAATCCGCATCTAAGAAATTCCCTTGTAGACTCACGGTGACCCATCCCACTTTGCCCTAAAGTTAATATTTCCAATATGAACCTCTAACAAAGCCCACATCTGCTCATCGAGGGAGGAGGAGCCCTTGTCTTTTATTCAGTCGGCCATTTGAAAAGAGTCAACTTCCCCCTTTTCCCCAGATAGTCAATTACTGTTTTTCCTGATAGACCCAAAGACAGAGAGTGGAGGAAGGGAGGGGGGAAGCATGTCTAAATTAATGATCTGCTTCCAATAATAAGCCATCTGGTCTCTTTCCTGCCTTCCTGATGAACACCCAAAGCACCTACAAGAAGAAACGTGCATATGGGGAAAAAAAGATTTCTTCATGATAATATGCATAATATATGTAGCTTGTTGCTTAAATGATTGACTGGAACAGTCAGTTCTGTCTGTGATAGAGGAAATGATAAGCTTCCCCCTTGACCTCTGAAATACTTTAAATTATTGTGAAGATTACCTCATTCTTGTCTAAGAACTCATTAAGGGTTCACCGTACAATTTTCAGGAGAGCAGGTTTTTTCTAAGTGGTAATAAGTGGTCTGGTCGATTCAGGAAGAGGGTTGAGCTGGACTTCGAGTGTGGCTTCGGACTTCCCTGCTCCCTCAGCTTATAAACCGCTTCCCCACAAACATTCAGAACCAAGAGGTCAGGTCCGCAGAGCAGAAGATTTCAACGCCATTTTGAGAGGCTGCCCGGCAGAACCTTCCCTTTCACTAACACCCATGTGATTTGTTCAGACTGAGCCATCTTGGCATGCCAGAATACAGCAGCATCCCCATGAATCCAGTGATGAAGGCTGCAGAGCGAGCATGCCCACCATTTATTACATCCCTTGGTCAGTAAGATCATGCAGGTCAGGGAGAACTGATGCCTTCGCTTCCTCCCAGTCAAGTATGTCTCTCCACAGAGACATCTATAGAAGGGGAGAATGTGGGCTGATGGCTTGATTTTCCATTTTAACTACTTTAAAGTATGTTTGCAGCACATGCTTAAAAGAATCAGCAGATTAAAAGAACCTATCCCCATGAAATAGATCATGCTGAAAAGACATAGAGAAACAGGTTCAGATATGCACTCCACATTTTTCAATACAGGCCCTGACCTCACCAACTACCCCCATCATCACATAAAACACTTAGCCTAATTAAGACTCTAGTGTCCTTTGTCTCTGAAGTAGGCACACTCTTGAGATTTATGAGAGTTGGAAATTCAAGGGAGGTCATAAATGCATTTATATGTGTATAATACATACAGATGTGGCCATATGTGTGTGCCTATACATGCACATACACACAGACTTGTGTTCATATATATAGATAGGTATATGCCCCCTGCCCCCCTCTCTCCAGATGCTACTATAGGCAGAGAGCTCAGAGAATGCAGTGCTCCTCCTGGGACTTCACTATCCAACCTGATCCCGCTTGTGGAAACCCTTTCTCTTGCCTACCACTTTGAACTGCATGCTATCATTGGCTCTCAGAAGTCCTAGTGCCTTCATGAGTGCTACGTGTCAGCACGTTGTGGATTTCTTCTCGGAAATTCTAGTAGGCAATGATCCCTTAAATTCATCCTCCTCTTTCTTCTGAAAGCCTTCATTCTACATAGCATTGGAGTGTATACATTATTGCTTTCTTAGCCTGCAGATCTTCAAGAGGCTGGCCGTCTTCCTTGCATTCTAGAATATGTCCTGTCCTGAAAAACCTGTTCCTCCATTCTGTCGACGATGCTTCTGTAGTAGAGGGCCCAAAGCCTCACTTCTCACTTCTTTCAGGGCCTAACCTACTCACTCCCCTTTGGCTATATCATTTTGTAAGACAACTCTCATCTGACTGACCATCCCCCCAGAAAACTCCTTCAATATTTGTCAGCATATGACTAACACGGATCTTCATTGTTTGTCAACACTGTGGGGAAATGCCCAACATCAAGAATATAAGGTAGAGGGCTGGAGAGATGGCTCAGTGGTGAAGAACACTGACTGTTCTTCCAGAGGCCCCAGGTTCAATTCCCAGCACCTACAGAATGGCTCACAACTAGCTGAAACTCCAATTCTAGGGCATATGGCATCTTATTCTGGCCTCCATGGGCTATACATGCATGTGGTACACAGACATACATGCAGGAAAAATACCCATAAATAAAAATAAAGGTATAAAGCTGTTGACTAATACATGAGAGGAAAGACTTGATTTGGATCAGTCCCTGAGGTTTTAGTTCATGGTAGTGGAGTAGTCAGGGCAGATCTGCCTCATCCTGGCAGCAGGAAGCAGAGAATGCTGTGCTAGTGAGTTTTCTTCCTTCCTTTTTCACTCAGCCTATTGAATGGTGCCAACTACCTTCAAAGCTCATCTGCTTCTGACATTCTGGGGTCTACTCTGCCGCTATGGATGTTCCTCAGTCCAACCAGGTTGTCAAGCAAGATTAACTACTGCCTGGCCACACATGGTATTATACACCTCTCATTTCAAAACCTCTCGAACTCAGGGCCAGACTGAACCACATAGGGAGACTCTGTCTCATCATCCTCCATACACCTAAGAACAAGATTAACTATGATATACATCCATTCTCATTTCTTCCGGAGTGGGAAGGTAGATCATCTATTGATTTACTCAGATGCTTGATAAATTCTCTTCTCATCTGGGAATTTATGTCATAAGCTAAGTCTGGTCTCACTCCTATTACTGACTTCCATCATTCCATCATATCCATCCTTCTTACCAAGGCCCCGCTTCGACTTGAGTTTCCTTTCTGCTGCCCCATCTCTCCAACGCAGACCATCTGAAGGTCTCAAAAGATCTGCCTATCCCTCCTCCTTCCTTCCCTAGTTTTTATTCATTGAACTTATTACAATGGCTTAGGCATACACTTCATGCTGGTGTCTATAGTCACCTAACACTGAAGCTTCTGAGTTAGATTTTAGCATTTCCCAGCTGGAGTAGACCAGGCCCAATAGTTTGTTCTTTAATGTTTTCCATGTTAAATGCATGCTCCATGAACAGCACATGAGGGAACCAGTTGTAGCACTCTATACCAGCCATTAGTATTTCCTGTGCATCTCCATTCAGTCATATGTTCTAGAATTACACTACAGTATCAGTTGGCCCTCCTCAAATGGTTGGCTGAGTTGGCTAGTTCACACTTCCTTATTTCCTCTTAGGCATCTTCTTTCTGTAGTTTCTATTAAAGACATTTGCTCACTCTTCTGTTGAATTTCTATCTTTTATAAGGTGTATGAGTTCTTTAAATATTTTAGATTTGAGTCCTTTATAGAATATAGATGATTGATAGATAGACATAGATATTTTATAGATAGGTAGATAGATGAAATATGGTTGATAAATTGATAGATGATGATGATGGATAGAAGGATAGAAAATAGATAATAAAAGATAGATAATAGATATATGAATGGATGGATAGATAGATAGATAGATATAGATAGATGATAGGTAGATAAATATAAGATAGATAAAAAGATAGATATAAGATAGACAGATATAAGATAGATAGATATTAGATAGATAGATATTAGATAGGTAGATTGATGGATAGATAGATATAGATGGATGGATGGATAGATGGATGGATGGATAGATAGATAGATAGATAGATAGATAGATAGATAGATAGATAGAAGATAGAGTGAATCTCCCCCATTTTTTCTCTCTTTCTAATGTCTTTTGATGAACACTTGTCCTAATCTTAATGCAGTACAATCATTTTTTTTGTTCATTACTTGTTCTTTTTAAGAGGCACTTAAAAAGAAAATCTTTGTCTATTCCAAGGTCATGAAATGGTCAACTGTATTCACAAAGCTTTATTCATTTACCTTTAAAATGAGATTGAGTTAGATCTGAAATCAATTTGTGCCTACAATGGAAAGTAGGATATTAATCCGTTGTGAATACCTCTCACCTGGCCCGGTATCTGAAGTTCAGTTCATTCTTAAAATTGTCAGAATTACTCCATGAGCCAGCACAGGAGAGCTAAGGCAAGGAAACTCGAATCTTGGAGAGCTGTGTTACCATCACAAACCTTCCCTGAATACATCCCCGTGCCCCACCACCACCAGTTACTGTTCACCAGCTCCACAGATGGTTTCTAGCAGTTCCTCATCCAGCTCTTCATCTTGAAGCAGATACCAAAACCTCAGAATTTTCTGTTGGACTATTATGGCAAAAGATGTTACGTTTTTGGGAACCTGCGGCTCTTTTGTGATTTGACATGCATTTCTGTAACTGCCGTTTCTTTTGTAACGGCCGTCAGGTTCTGCTACTTTGTAAAGGCCGGCCGGTTCTGCTGCTCGGGTCCACAGGTCAGGGTCTAGCAAGAGAGAGAGTGGGGACGGAGGAAGGGGGAAAAAGGGGCAAGAGACACAAAAGATAGATACAAGACAGAGTCCGGTGGAGTCTCTTCAAGTCTCTTCTTTATTCTCCTCTCTTCTATATATATTCTCCTACTTTCTTCCACCTTTCACCTTCCACTCCTTCCACCTTCTACCTTCTACCTTCTACCTTCTACCTTCTACCTCCCACACATAGAAAAGAAGTCCTGGGTATTTATACCCTTTACCACGTGACTTGCCCTCGTGGACAAGCTCAACTGAAGCCACTACATCACATGCCTTGTAGCCATGGATACCAGGAGCACCTTGCAGCTGGGGGCACTAAACAGTGTAACAAGATGTTTATCAGAGTGCGCTCAGCTATTGCAGGCTGTTGAAAACAAGTCTCTTGTCAGGGTATATGGCTCGAGATGGCTATAAAGATGATAGCCACTTTCGGCTAAGAGTCAGCTCCCAACACATTTCTGGAAGCTCAGAAAGCTTCCAAAGATAACAAACCCTGGTAAACCACAAAAACATGATGTGAAATGTCTTTGTAAACAAGCCATTTTTATCAGAGGAAAGATGATGAAGTGTTAGAAACAGAAAAGCAACCTGCCTCTTGCTTCCCCGGGCTCTCTGTTAAGAGGTGTCACTTAAGAAAATGCAATTAGTTCCCAAACAGAGAAGAAATGAGCCAGCCATGTGAGTTAGGCCTGCTTACGTACTAACCCACATTTATTCCCTATCTGTCCAAGGAGAGACCATATATCAATTATCTCTAGGACTGGAAGACTGACAGAGACTGTGATAACATTTTAGGCTTGCCCCAGAGACAGTGGAGAGCCTCATTCCAGCCTAAAGGGTAGAGAGCAGTGGTCAGGTGAGCAACAGGGAAAGTCACGTTCTTGGTGTCCAGAGAAGTTTCAGGAAAAACAGTGGGTCCCTGGCCTAAGACAATGGCTTGAGGACTAGAAAAAAGGATAATGGCTTTGTATCCTTAAAGTTGTTCCTATGAATGACACAGAAAGAACAAACATCACTGTAAGTTCTCTGGCTTATAGCTCCGAGTAAGCGGTGTTTCTGGCCTCCGGGTGGGTAACCTTGGGCCCAGATGACAGGGGTGAGGTAAACAAGCTCTTCTCTCCCTGTTGCCTCTCTGAGAAGTATAACTTTTATTTTTTTCTAAGCCTACTTTTAAGGATTTTTTTTTTAATCTCCCCTCTAGCCCACCACCACCAGAGGTAGTGGAAAAGAAAGGATACAAGGGAAGTGGACCTGTTTAGAAATGATTCTTGGGAGCAGATCCCATCTTCATTGTCAGGAAATTGGCAGTTCAGTTCACAGATCAGCAATGGCATTTTAATCCACTTGCAAACACTTCACTGATACACCAGTAGTCCAGCTTTGGTAGTGTCAGGAGAGCAGTAGTGGTGGCACAACCTGGCAGGAACAGCCAGGTCTCAGCTGAATCAGCACAAGTCAGCAGGAGAGACCAGGAGGGACACTAGGAGTTCTTTGCCATGTCTCTCTCAGTAAATCAAAGATCTGAGAAGATGCCAGACCAAGAAGCTGCATGGCAAGCCAAGCCTCGCCAAGCCTCGCCAAGCCTCGCCAAGCCTCAAGCTCCTCTCCCAGGCTGTTGGGTCCTATCTGTATTCTCTCCAAACATCAAATGTCCATCATGTGTCTTGTCTCACCACCTGTCTTGCCTTAGCATATGTGTCTGCCTCAGTTGACATCACTCCAGTTGGCCCAAGTCCACCGAATTGGTAAGAAGCTGCAGCACACCACCAGAAGTTTTTTGGTATATTTCTGTGGAATCCTGACAAAGGCAGCTCAACTACACCAATACAAGCATGTCATTAACAAAGAATCTTTCATCATGTGCCTTTTCACATGCTTGCTTTAGCAGAACATCCTCTTTCCTGTGTCTGCTTCAGCAAAGCATGCCTTCGCATGTGTGCTTTAGCAAAACACCATCCAACACAACTGACTTTCCAAAGAGCCCTTAAGTTTCCACTCCAGAGCAGAAGGCTGGGTGCACAGTGGTGATGTGTTAGGCACATAGAACCAATATAAAGTAGTCATCGTGGACACTGGGAGCTTTGAGAGCCAAGAGATGCATCACCAGGCTCAGAGTGTCACTGTGCCTTAAGAAGAAAACATGACAGTATCGTGGTTTGACTTAGAATGGCCCTGTGCTGGCTAGTCTTGCTTGTCACCTTGTCCACATCTGGAATTAACTAAAACCTAAGCAGTTGGGTACACCTGTGAAGGATATTTTTTTTTCTTTAATCACGTCATTTGAAATGATAAGACCCACTTTTAATCCAGGTCTTCTGAGGTTGGAAGATCCACCTTTAATCTGGGCCGTGTCTTCCACTGGTGGCCTACACAAAGGACGAGGAAGGAGGAATCCTGCGCTCTCTGCCTGCTCACTCTCATTCATGTTGGCAGAGCCCCTTCTTTGTTGGCATTAGCACACACGTCTTCAGGATTTGGGTGTGTACTGAAGACCAGTTGAGACATCCAGCTTCATGGACTGAACAATTACTGGATTCTTGGAACCTCCTTTGGTAGATAGCCATAGTTCAATTAGCTGGATCATAGCCTATAAGCCATTCTAATAAATCCCATAGATAGATAGAAAGATAGATGATAGATAGATAGATAGATAGATAGATAGATAGATAGATAGATAATAGAAGATAGACAGATAATAGAAGATAGACAGATAATAGAAGATAAATAATAGATAAATAGATGGATGGATGGATAGATAGACAGACAGACAGACAGACAGACAGACAGACAGATAGATGGTTCTGCTCCTTTAGAGAACCCTGACTAATACAGTACCCCTTTCCCTCATAGTCTCAAATTATTTGAATAGTTGATCCCCAGTAGGTGGTGCTATTTGGGGAGGTTTAAGTGGTATAGCCTTGTTAGAGGAAATATTTTACTGGGGCAGGCTTTGAGAATTCAAAGTCTTATAGCATTTCTAATTCACTCTTTCTGCCTCACATTCTCAGTCTAAGATGTGAGCTCTCAGCTTCCTGCTCATGCCAGCGTGTCTGCCACTTGCTGCCTCATCTCCCTGACATGATAGACTCTTATCCCTCTAGAACTGTAACCCTAAATAAACTCTTTTTGCTATAAGTTGCCTTGGTCATAATATCTTATCAGAGCATTAGGAAAGTAACTGATACAGAGGCTATTTGTGGGTGTTTGCTGTGCTACGGCGATCCCCAAATGCCCAACAGAGTAACTCAGATAACACAAGATCATGCATTCCTGTAGCTTGATAAATATTTATTAAGCACTTATTTTGGGCAGATCTGTCAGTGAGGTGCACACTGTGATATATCAAGTTGCCTCAAGCTTTCCAGTAATCAGTTCTGAATTCAGGTTGAAACCCAGTCTCTTATTCGCTGCAGAGACCTCTGCCAGATTCTTTATTCCTCCAAGCCTTCCTTTTGTCATCTGTACAGATGAACATCTGGATTAAACGCCTGAACTCCCTCCAGCTCTGAAATTCCCTAATATATTCTTTAAAGACATTTAGCTCCCAAAGGGACCAAAGTTAATCAACCACACCATCCATCACTCCTCCGTCTGAAGTTTTATTTGTCTAATCAGATTCAGACAAATTTTCAACTTCTCTCTGTCTCTGACTTGTAATCCAATAAAACTATATGGATTTGTTTTGTATTCCACTTAATGCTGTTATTCATTCTGGCCATCACCGCCTAACCATTTTCCTGCCTGCAATGTAATCAGCTTTTAAAGACCTATGATGGTGTGGTTTCCAGACTTGTGTCCCCTTTTTCCAAAGTAGATCACTTCTAAGCCGATTAAAACATCTCCAAATTTCAAATATTGTTTTAAAAAATACAACAGATTCTCAAGACTCCCCTAAGACCACACCATGCCAAGACTTGTAAACTCTTGCAGACTGACCATAAAAAATAAATATATTAAAAAAATAGACAAATGAATAATCCTGACCATGGTTTTGAAAGGAGACATAGATGCCCAGTTCTTTGCGTGACTGTGTTACTCACTCACAGACTTTGAGGCTACAGGACCAATATCTCAAGTTTCTCCCAGGATAGCATTTTGTCTGGGACTAGACTTATCAATAGACAGAAATTAGGGACTGGAGAAATGGCTCAGTTAGTGAAATGCTTTCTGTCTGTGCAAGATGACTTGAGTTTGCATCCCCAGCACCCACACAAAGAGCTGGACATGGTGCTGAATGTCTGAAACCCCAACACGGAGGAGGTGGAGACAAGACAATCTCATGGCTTCAATGGCCAACCAGCCTAGCCTAAGTTGGCAAGCCCTAGGTTCAGTGAGTGACCCGACCTCAAAATATAAGATGAGAAGCAACAGAGTAAGTAGCCAATATCAACTTCCGGCCTCCCCATACACATGTGTGCACACATGCCACATGCACATACACTTTACTTCCTGTTTATGGTCCCTTAAAAGGGTCATGTTTTAAAGCTTTGATTGTTAGAAGATGGACTTTTAGAATGAAACTGGACATGAGGTTTGATCCTCAGCAGTGGATTAATCCATTTATGGGTTCATAATTTGACGGTAGTATTGGAGGGTAGTAGAAGCCAGGAAGTACGGTTGACTTGGAGAATGTACGTAACTATGGGCATGCCCTGGAAGGAATAGCTCATCCTCAGCCTCTTCCCCTTCTCTTAGCTTCCTGAACACCATGAGGTGAGCAGCCTCCTGCTCCACATGCTCCCTGACTACCTCACCACAGCCCAGAAACCATGAAGCTCACTGACGACGGACTGACACTCTGAACGCTGAAATGAATTTCTTCTTCCCAAGTTCTCCCAGACTACACATGAGAAACCGGTATGATAGCCATCACTGATGCCCATTGTGCCTCCCAAATCCCAGATACCATCTCAACAACTTCTACTTCAAACTCTTAGATGCACCTATAATTGTCAATAAAGCCAGTCACATGATTTTTTTTTTTTTAATTTGAGGGGCTGAAGAGATGGCTCCGTGCTAAAAAGCACTGGCTGCTCTTCCAGAGGATGAAGGTCCAGTTCCCAGCACCCACATGGCAGCTCACAACATCTGTAATTCCAGTTCCAAGAGATCCAGTGCCCTCTTCTGTCCTTCAAAAGCACCAGATACACAGACGGTGCCCAACAGACGTACAGGCAAGATACCCATACACATAAAAATACCTAAGTAAATAAAAATTTAAAAATAAATAAAAAACAATAGAGTTGAAGTATTGACCTTATTTTGATCACTTTGGTGTTCTCTCCAGTACTCCCTATGGGTGTAACATCATCAAAGGCCCAGATGGAGACGATCCTGGGACTGGGAACACCTACTGTCTCCAGTGACTATCTGGTACAGCCCAGAGCTTGAGTGTTGAATATGTGGGCTCTGTCTCTGTTCTTTGTTTTCACTCCTTTGAGATTTTTGTTTTTCTCACTTTTCCTATGAATCCTAAAACTCTTAGGCTAAAAAGCACACACGTACATCAGTGCCGTCAGTGTAGTAGACTCTTCAGAGGATGAACTCAGAAAGAGAAAATCCTTCCTACACTCACAGTTTCAGGATTTTGGTCTGTGATTTATTGATCTTCTGACTTCTCACCTCATATCAAAAGAGCAAGAGAAGAATCTGGGGGTCCCACTGCCTGCTTTGTGGGCACATCCCCATGACCTCTAGGCTCCCCATCATCATCTTTTGGGGTTTGCACAGTCTCCCAGTATGACCTCACTAGAAACCAAGCCTTACACTACGAAAGTCAGAGACATTTAAGATCCAAACCATAACATCATTCCATAATGGAATTAACATCTCTCATGACATATCAAATGCTGTAACTCCATAGTCACAACATAAATTGAAACAAAGGCTGCCAAATCCCACTGGGATGAACTGCACCTTATGATCTCAACACTCAAAGTCTCATCTGTTAACCAGCTGGGTCCTGCCTTCATTGCCCATCCTCTTCAGCTGAACACCAGGTAAAAGGCTCTGTTTGGTTGGTATAATGGTCTTCCTGCTAACACTGTGTAAGTCAGGCTGGTGACAAAGATTCCTAGGACAAGAATTGTCACTACAGATCTTTGAGCCCATGTTTCTGTTGGGAAGCAAACCCTCCTCTTTTCTCCCCCAACCCACATAAAATTTTCCAACTTATTTCTATGCTAGAAGAAAATAATTCAAAAGCAAAACTTTTTGACCCCCCACCCTCGCAATGCACACATTCCTTGTCTACAATCAATGAGAAAAAGTATGAAGCTTTTCCACTATTTCCCATTATACCCATGATGAGAATCCTGTTAAGAACACATCCAGAAAAATCAGAACTGAATTCTCTCACCTTGTATCAAGTGGTTCCTGTTGGGCTGGGAGGATAGCTCAGCAGATAAAGGCATCCAAGCCAAGCCATCTGAGTTCAGTCCCTGGGAGGTCACATGTAGAAGGTAAGAACTCACTCCTGCACATTGAACTCTGACCTCCACATGCACACGGCATGATACACATATGCTGAAATACGTACACATTGGTAGGGGTCCGCCCCAGCCTATTGGGGTTCAGAACAGAAGTGGAATGCAAAGTTGTATGAAAAGACTGATAATCTCCAGCCTTGTAACTCTCTCTAACTGTACTGGGGGCTAGAAGCTGATGGCTTCTGGGAACTTAACACTCTCCTGCTTATTCTGTGGATAAAAACAACTGCCTTCTCTTTTCTTTAACTCTGTGCTTAAATAAGCACTGGGAGAACTTAACTCTTTGTTCCTAAATAAGCACTGGGGGAACTTAACTCTTTGTGCTTAAATAAGCACTGGGGGAACTTAACTCTTTGTTCCTAAATAAGCACTGGGGGAACTTAACTCTTTGTGCTTAAATAAGCACTGGGTGAACTTAACTCTTTGTGCTTAAATATGCACTGGGGGAACTTAACTCTTTGTTCCTAAATAAGAACTGGGGGAACTTAACTCTTTGTCCTTAAATAAGTGTTAGGGGAACTTAACTCTTTGTACTTGACTAAGTGCTAGTTTCTGGCTATTTAACATGTACTGTTTAGGACTGAGGAACTGATTAAAAGGATTTATTGCTAGTACTCCTTTCTCTGGCCAGTCAGCCAGGAGCCCCTCACTGGCCAGGTAACTCTTGGCTTGTTAACTCTTTCTGAACCAGAGAGAAAAGAAAGGAAAGGGAAGAAGTCACTCACATAGACAGCACACACACACTGGGTGAAACAGAAAATAGCCACACCGCTTTTTTTTACTGCTTTCAGCCTTTGTATAGCTTTTAGACAAAAAGTTCTCTATGTAAGAAAGAATTACCACATAGCTAAAATGTTACATAAAAGGGGAGTAACAGAAAAATAACAATAACAAGTTGAAAGCAGTGCTTCATTCCGTAAACTCATTAAGTTCAAGGCGACAGTTTTTACATAGCCCTACCTTATCATAGCGTACACCTGTGGCTTCATCCTTGAACCTGAATGTTTTTTCTTAAACACAAATTTGTCCCAAAAGTATTTCTCTTTTTAGTGTAATTATGAAAGCCCATTGTGTTTCTTATTACACGGCCTCTTATTATACACGGCCTTATGAGGAGTGGACACATTCTGTTCTTGATTCTAACTTTTATTACATCTTTGTAGCAAAACAACTAAGCCTACCTCTTAAAACCTTCTTCCTAAAATTATCTGAATCAAATCAGGAACTCTGTAAAATCATTAATTCATCTAAACAGCATTAGTTCATAAAAGTTCATCTTTATGTCGATCTGCAGGACGTCTGCTCACTAGGGTGGGCTATAGCCCAGGAATCCTTAGGATATGTAATGGTGACAGTAAAAGCAAATCAGCCACAAGAAGCAATCCTAGGATGAAGTCTCTTGGGTCTTTGCTTGTCAGAGCTCACTCACTGCAGATGGTGGGCCACCTCCAGGAAGGTCACCTGTTAGTCATAGCCTTTCCTAGATGGCTCCTGACAACACATGTGCAAAAAAAAAAAAAATAAGAAAATCAGTAAAATGTAATAAAAGTACAATTGTCCTATTCAGTGAACAAGCCATTGGTGAAAAATGAATGTGATACATTATGCTCTCTGAGGGACTGTGAGAGCCCGGGAAGTTCACAGGCAAGCAAGAGTGATTGCTTCTTACCATTTTTTAATGCACCGCACATGACACAATGCTGTGGGTAGTCAGTAAATGTTGAATTGATAAATTAAATAACTGATGGGGTACCAGATATGATATTGTATCTCTCCTCGTTGTGGTTGTACTGTATCTCTCCTCTTCGTGGTTCCTCACTGTAGTGGGTAGCGCTAGGATTTCCTGAAGAAAGGCTTTACAGAGAGAGCAAAGGTTGCGGTGGGAGAGCAACGGGAGACCATAAGACCACCATTGTGTAGTGACTGCAATAATATATGCAATAATATATAAATATGTATATATGTAAATATGTATATATGTATATATAAAATTTATATATAATACATATATATTATACATGTATATATTATATATAAAATGTATATATAATTATATATATGTATATATTACATATTATACATATATGATATATAATGTGTACATATTAGAGAGAGAGAGAGAGAGAGAGAGAGAGAGAGAGAGAGGAAGTCCTTTCTGAATTGTTGGACATCCAAATCCTGACCCACACAAGAGCCCAAGTGGAAGGCTCCTTGCCAGAGGGCCTGCAGCAGAGCCAATCCTTCAAGAATGATATTTGAGAAACCATTGCAAAGCAAAACACGAGGGTGGTAAATTACCATCGCAGCTAAACAAACTGATCATCTGGAATGTGTAACTGCGTGTAAGACTGGATCTAGGGGAGAGGGAAGGGGGTGGGTAGCATGTTTGGCTCAGCTGTCTATAATTTTAAGCGCTTAATGGGATGATAATTTGATGTTCAGTATGTTCATTTTGAAAAGCTTCCCTCACTCGGAGGGGAAAAATGAATAAAGCCAAGCCTTTTTGCTCCAAATCTGTATGGAAACATCAATGTCCTTCCACCAAAGAAATGGGTGGTTAAGAGGGCTAGGAGCCTGGAAGAGACAGCCTCCATCACAAAGAAAACCTTCCATCTCTTGGGAGCTAAAAATTCTACTATTTTACCAGGTATGTTCAACCTGAAGGCACCTGGATTGCCTTCATCAAGGCTAGCTATGAAATCAGAAAGCCACACTGGTAGATAACAACATGCCACAGTGTGAAAAGGTTGGACACCTTCCACCGAGTCTTTAACAGCCTCCCAAGAGATTCCATAGAGCCAAGACCCAAGTGAACAATATGGGTGTACACGTGAGGGGGGGTACATTTGAATGTGTGTGTGTGTGTGTACCTGTATGTATGTGTGTGTACATGTGTGTGTACGTGTGTATATGTGTGTATGTGTATGTCCATGTGTGTGTGTGTGAATGTGTGTGCATGTGCATGTGTATGTGTGTGTATGTACCTGTATGTGTGTACATGTGTGTGTATGTGTGTATATATGTGTATGTGTGTGTGCATGTGTAT
>NW_021604630.1:10360523-10365419 GCF_004785775.1 Grammomys surdaster | reverse complement strand
TGTATATGTATGTGTATGTGTGTATGTGCGTGTGTGTGCATGTGTGTATGTATATATGAGTGTGTGTATGTGCATGTATGTGTGTGTGCATGTGCATGTGCATGTGTACATGTGTGTGCATATGTGTGCGCGTGTATGTGTTTATCCCACATTCATGTGTCACGAGATTGGAACTGAGATTTCCTGGCAAGATTTTATGTGAAATATTTTCCACTCGTATCAAACACTAACTGTTCTGGCGACATTAGTTTAATTGATGTCTTTATCTCATGCCTTCATTTCTGTCCTTGCTTTCACATCTGAAATTCTAAAGCAATCGAGTTGGTCTGTACATGCGTGTGTGCGGTCCTCAAGGTATATCCTATTTCCACACTTCATATCTACCAAGTCTGCAGACGCCGAAGCATGGGCTCCTTACAGGAGATTGGTAGAAGGACATGAGCATCATTAGGCGTAAAGAGGGGGAAGTGACAAAACCAGAGAAAAACAAATGTGCTCGGTGAGGAGACCATTGCCTTTGTCCTCAGCGCAGCAAACACAGGCAGAACCTCCACTGGAGGCGAAGGGCAATCACTACTGTCTCCCAAAAATCCAGGATGGAAAATGTATGGTGGTACTCTGACCAGGAATGTATACCCCAGGAGCTTGTCTCCTCAAAATGATGGCTCATTGTGTGTTTGTTGTCATAAAGGAAAAAAAGTAGAAGGCAAAACAATAAGAAGATGAAGAATTTTTAACTGTATCTGTGATGTTTCATTTTTTTCATAAAGCCCAATAAAAAGAATATTGACTTTTGATAAAATCAGACGTCAAGATGTATGGAAATTTGTTGTGCTGTTTTTCTACTTTTATTGTGTGTAGCAGTAAGTTAAGTGTTTTGAAAATGGAAAATGACAATGATGGTGATGATGATGAAGAGGCAGATGGTGATGATGATGCAGGTGGTGATGATGATGAAGATGCAGGTGGTGGTGGTGCTGATGCTTATCATAGCTATGATAGCAATGATTACTGTAATGACAATGGTCATAACAAGGAGGAGATGGTAGTGACTGTGATACAGATGCCCATGATGATGATGATGACAAAAATTCATACATATTCAAGCAACATTCATAACCGGCAGACTCTCATGAGAATTCATAGAAGGAGATTGTGATCCTGTCTGAGAAGGGCGAGCCTCACGGCCTCTGCAGGACACATGGAGCTGACACACTCTCCCCGGTGTCAGAACTGAAGGCTTTCTTATAACCCTCCAACTGAGAAAGTGAGCAAGACACACAGGTTGAACAGCAAGGCCATCCATGCCGACGTCTGTAATTAAGGTCCCGAGAACCGTGTCACTTACAAAGGGTAGACATACACACAGGTTGAGCAGCAAGGCTGTCCATTCCGACGGCCATAATAAAGATCCTGAGAACTGTGTCATTTACAGAGGAGACATACATTTTCTCAAGTCTAGAAGTAGAAAGCCCAAGCTATCCACCACCCTGTATAGATCTGGTGTCTGGAGAGGGTTGTTTCTCATGAGTTTTTACACAGTAGGAATATAATGCTGTGTTCTCCTCTAGCAGAATGACCAGGGGCAGGGCAGGGGGAGGTCTAACCCCTGGATTTGGAGGGAATGAGAAAACATTCAAGCCAAGCTACCCACAAGCATACATCTTAGCTCTGTTGATTGGAACCCTAGGGAGGTCTCTATGCACATCAGATTGTCCGCCAGCCTCTCCAGTGGATGCTAGTACAACTATCCAGTTCCTAGTTCTTAGTGGATTCTAATTCCTTCCTGGGAGTCAGAATCTTTCTGAAAGCACACCAATCTGGTTTACAGCTGCCTCCCTGGCGTAGAGTCCTGCTCATCCCAGAACCTTGACTCGTTTGTCATTCAGCTGTTCCTTTTCTTTGTCATTTCCCCTTGAGTCAAGAACAACTTAGCAATTGAAAATTTCAATTTTACACTACAGAACCCGGAGGCTGTGTCTACCAGCTACTCACTCAATCCTGAGCTATACATCCTTATCAACGTGAACCTCTAATCCATCTGGGCTTCCTCTCCTCCATCCTCCTTCTCTTCTATCTACTGTCAAGTTCTAGACTGGTCCATAAGCTAAGCCATAAAAGAAAGAGCATTGTCAGTACCTGATACAGCATTCATTTTGAGGAGCCATTGTGAGCCAGCATACCCCTGGACAGTGGTTCTCCACCTTCTCCAGGGAACAGACTTGTAGACTCACCCATTTGCTGTGAATAGCAACAACTTGGTTTCAGTGAAGAAGATCAGAGGAAGGCACATATAGGCCACCAAGTTAGAATACATTTCCTGCCTCAGTCCCAACTGCTATGGGGGATTGGGCAAGCCACACACACACACCTGGTCACAATGTGGATCTTCAACTAATAATTACTTCTGGCTTGTTGACAAGCTTTGATCCAGATAGTAACCAAGGCAAAGGGCATCCCTAGCAACCCATCCAGGAAGACATGCGAGCTCAAGCTAAGAGAAAGCCTGGCACCGAGTAAACTGAGAACTCAAACCCTGCTTTCAAAGGCTTTCCCCGTTGCCAAACACAGTTGCTGCACCTGTGAAGAACACAGGAACTGTTTGGGGAGCTTAACAATAAAGGATGAGAGAGGGGTTGAGCTCTACTTCAATGCAAACTGTAGACTGCCAATCATACATTCAATAGTAGAATGAATTAATCCTTACTTTGGTATCTCGTGCTGCTGGTTGATTGTATCTGGGGTAGTGAGAAACATTTTGAGCCGGAGCTACATTGAAGGTTAAGATGTTCTTATAAATCGGGTTCTACTCTACTAAGTTCAAGTTGCAGGTAAAAAAGAAATAAATTAAGTATATTAATAAGTTAAGTACATGCATGCATGAGATTGACTACAGCTTTGCTCCTAGTCAGACAACTGGAAATCCTACCAAGACTTGTTTTTAAACTTTGGAATTCTTTTTTTTGTTTTGTTTTTTTTGCACAAAAAGAAATTATATAGCTAAAAATAAAATAAAGGACTAGAAAATAGATTCTGTTCATTCTAGCCAATATGTAAAGAGCTCTGAGAAACTAATTTGTAAAATTCATTAACCCAAGAGACACAGAACTATCACCAGTAACAAAAATGAAAAGAAAATGGCTACTTGTTATATTAAAAAAAGTTGAAAGGAAAACTATATTAATACTACAAAATCACATTGTATTACTATGGTTAATACCCAGTCTGACAAGTGCTCTCTCAAAAGTGACCTCTTATACATGGTTTTTGGTCATTTATAGCAATACAAACCTTTGTAGAAAACAATGTTGCAATCAACTTCAAGGCTTAAAGATATTCATTCTCTTGACTCAGTCTTGGGGGGGTCACTAAAGGAAGATGCTCAAAAGAGGAAAGAAAGCTATACAAAACATACTCAGTGCAATTTTTAATAGTAAACACGGGACACATTTAACAACAAAGGGGAGTTGACTTCCCCATGGGACACCGCTCTGAAATAATACGACAACTATAAAATGGTATTCATGAAGAGAGATGAGGTACAAACATGTTCATCATGAACTCTGAGAAGAAACCTATGCTGTACAGAACTCTCTCCTCAATGCTCTGATTCCAGTCACACTCAGTTCAGTTGGAAGGTGAGTGGAAACCAAGGTAAAAATAGGCACCTTTTGACAGTTCCATACATGGTCATTTTCCGTGTCCATCAACCCATCTCTTGCTCTGTTCTACTGAAACCCTCCTTCCCAGCAAGTCTCCCTCCCACTCTCATGCCATGGTGTGTGTGTGTGTGTGTGTGTGTGTGTGTGTGTGTGTGTGTGTGTGTACACGTGCATGGAGAGTTATTTATTAAAACATGGAACATAGACACTGCTAAAGAAGATGACACTCTCTCCTGCAGTGACTGCCAATAGTCTCTGGGGGAGGGGCGAGGTGAAGGGGCGGGGCATCACGAGCACCAAAAGGAAAATGTGAATGTAAGAATAGCTGTGCTTACAGTGGGCTCATAAGATTTTCATCACAATTTCTTTTCCTTAGTATTTGGTACCCTAAATTCAGTAAGCTGTGGGAACACAGACCAGACTTGGCATTGTGCCTATCAGTTTGCCAACTGCAGCCCTGCACACCTCCCTCGCCATGTGGAGATTCGAAACACAGATGACTTTGAGCACCGCCTCAGGAACACTATCCTTAGCTTCCGTGTGGCAAAAATGTTCCAGTCACCCTCAAGTCTCATCCTTCATGTCTGAGGAAGCCAAGCACAGCTACCAGACAAGGTGCCGACAGCTGTCCAGGCGAGGAGCAGTTCTTATGCCAGAGCTGGCAGATGAAAACCAGATCCACCCCCTTCCCCGGGTGGTGTGGGTCTTGTTCCTGCTTCTGTTGCTATGACAGCCAAGTGCCAATTATCTCCCAAGCGTGAACGCAAATATTATGATAGCCTAAGAAGCCTACCAACGTCAGAAGACTCTGGCGGCTGCTGGGCCAGCTGCCCATGTGTCTTTATTATGGTAACGGTTCTCAGGAAAGGGGCCCTACTAGGTGTAAGGCTCTGTGCTGACCCCTTCAGAAATTTATAGTCTTCACTTTCCTCTCTCTGTCTCTGTCTCTGTCTCTGTCTCTGTCTCTGTCTCTGTCTCTCTCTCTCTCTCACTCTCTCTCTCTCAGCATTCTTTTAGATGTGGAAGTTTGCTTCTCTTTGTCTAGAACAAGTCCCAGCAAACCCTCCACCTAGTCTCGGGACCCAATTTAACATATAGTTGTAGGAAGACTCTGTAATTTTGAAAGCTTTACATATTCTAAGTATAAATACTCAGGTTTTTGAGAGAAACATGACCAGTAGGGGATGGATAGATAGATAGATAGATAGATAGATAGATAGATAGATAGATAGAT
>NW_021604630.1:10354559-10360513 GCF_004785775.1 Grammomys surdaster | reverse complement strand
GATAGATAGATAGATAGATAGATAGATAGATAGATAGATAGATAGATAGATAGATAGATATCATACATTCATACATACATAGTACATACATACATACATAGTACATACATATATACATACATACATAGTACATACATAGTACATACATACATCATGAAAATAATGATGACAAACAACTGGTTGTTGATTGAATGATTAATAGACAGAGGTGAGGGACAAGGAGTTAGACAGACTCCCTGGTAGGAGGACAGATAAGGAGAGGAGCCGTGATTAGGTAATAAAGGTGGCAAGTTTTCAAAATGGCTGGCTTCTTCCACACCTGCCTGACATAAGAGAAAAGCCTGGTAGACTAAATCAAAGGCCTTATAGGTTCTTTCCCCTCCCCCACAGACCCCTGGCCACTAAGCTCCCTGATGCTGGAACTAGCTCAACAAGTCCAAGACCCCATCAGGATGTGTTACACAGTACTGTGGACCAATCAGCCATCCTATCTTTCTTCAAACTGACCATCCATAAATTAGAGGCAAAAAACTCTTCAGAGACTTTTAAACAACAAAACCAAAAGCATCCTTCCAGAAGAAACTGGATTTTTTTCAGCTTTCCAAGTTCTCCTCTACAGCCCTTGCTTCACAGAGGGTCTTTTTCCTGTGTGCCTGCCACACGTATGTGTTTCTTCAGCCCCAATAAACACCTTTCTTCAGCTGTCGCTTCTGTTTGCTGCTGTCTGCAGTGCCTGAGATTTCTCTACTGCCACCTGTCACGCTTGAGATTTTTTTTCCTGCTTTTTAACTTTTTAACTGTTAGAGAAAACAAAGACTCCTAGACAATGAAGGCTCCCAACCAAAACTCTGAGACAGTAACAGATGAGGAAATCATTGATAGATACATAGAAGATAGGTAGATTGATGATAGATGAGTCATACAGACTTACGATCATAGATGATAGATATATAAATGAGAATAGATTATTGAAAGATGATGATTTATTGATGAAGAGATAGATGACTACATTGATAGATACATAGAGGACAGAGGTAGTTTGATGATAGATACACAGATCATGAATAAATTGATGATAAATGATGATTGAAAGAAAGAGATTGATTACATAGATAGATAGAAGATGGCTAGATTAATAATATATAGTAGATAGATGATAGATAGATAGATAGATAGATAGATAGATAGACAAATGTTTTAAGGAATTGGCTCATACATTTATAGAGACTAGAAAGACTCAAAGCTGCAGGTTAGACCAACAAGCTGGAGCCCTGCCTAAAGAGGAGCTAACACGGCAGCCGGAGTGTAAAGACAGGCTAAAGGCAGAATTCCTTTTTCCTCCAGAAACCTGGGCCTGCGTTTTCTTAAATCCTTCCATTTAGTGAATGAAACCCGTTCACGTTGTAAAAGCTAGTGTGCTTTCCTCCAAATTCACCAGCTTAAAAGTGAACCTCATTCACAAATACCTTCATAGCCACTTCCCAACTAGAGTTTGACCAAATAGCTAAGCACCATGGCTACACTCACTACATTTGTGGCACTGGACAAAATATGTAGCAGAAACAACGAAAGGTAGGAGGGTTTATTTTGCCTCACAGTTTGCGGAGATTTCAATCCATGATGGTGCAGAAGACATTATGAAACAACCCTGCCAATGGCAGAAGGGGCCTTAGAGGGAAGGCCCATCATACCACAACACACAAGAAAGTAGAAAGTAGTACCAGAACTAGGGACTCAGTATATATAGCATTCAAAGGCCTGCCCTCTGTGAACAACTTCTACCAGCTAGGCTCCACCACAGCCTCCTAAGACACAAGGGTTCACAACATGAACCTGTGAGGGAAATATGCATATTCAAACCATAACAATGGCCTAGTCATCTGCAAGAATTAGGTCAAGGAGTAGATATTAGAGGCATGTGTATTTCACCCTATGACAGGGTTGTTCAAATAGCTAAACTTGCCCACTTATGAAGACAGTATGACCTCAGTTCCAAGAATTCTCAAATTAATATTGGATTGCCTGCTATTAGTGATATTGCCAAGAAGGTAACTTTAACTGAGTAAGAAGTTAGAGCTACATATCATCTATCTGTCATCACTGTTAACCTAACTATCCATAAGTTATATACTATCTGCCTCATCAGCCTATCTCTGCATCAGCTATCTGTCAGTCACCCACCACCAAGCTCTCAGCTGTGAACCCAGCATTCTACATGTCTATCTATCATCTATGTAAGAGTCTAATCATTACTGTATGGGTAATATAAAAACTTATGTGAATTAGTTTAACTCCAATAAATGCAAAATATTTTAAAGCGACCTCTCACCTCAAATCGAACGAATAAAGAACCTGAGATTTGAGAGATGCAGGGATGTTCGAGGGCTATAATCTGGGTTTGCCCATCCAAGTCCTTTCCACTACAAAGCAGAAGACATGCTTACAAAATGTTCTAGACAATCACTAGCAACACCTGTCAGTCAGCTTCCCAGTGTGGTAGATAAATCAGCCTGGGAAAAAGAAGGCTTTCCTTCACCTCACAGACCCAGAGATTCCAGTCAACTATCTCTTGGCCTCACAGCAGCCATGAATCATTGGAGACAGAGCACATCATGGAGGGAGGCCCATGAAGATGCTTGCCTATGATATCCAGGAAGCAAACAGAGAAGGGAGGAGCCCAGGGTCTCACAATCCCTTCAAGAACAAACCCATGTGGCTTAACTTTCTCTGACTAAGCCCTACTCTTAAGGGCCCACCTGCACCAATCACGAACAGATAGATTTGCAAACTCTTGACATGTAGGCCTTTGTGGGACAGTCAAGATCCCCCAGAGTCACTGTCACTTCTTGAGTGGTTCCAAATCTTGCCTCCACCCTGTTCATTAATCTATCTACCTTCAAGGAAGAGCAGTTCCTACATTAGCGAAGCATCCCACAGTCTCCTAGATCAGAAGACAGATTTGCTATAAACAAAGAGTGACATTTTCATTGGATTTGTGCTGACCAGAATCTTGTCCCCAATCTGGAAGCCCAGGAAGGGAGGACATGAGACAAAACCCGGATCACCAGAGAGGAAAATTAGGCAGAACCTAGAAATGAGATTTCAACCTTTCAGCATACAGGATAAGCATTCCTGATGTGAAGAATCCAAAATCTAAAAGGATTCAAACTCCAAAGCACTAAGCATCAGCCACTACAGGGGAGAGCTCCTCACCTGCCCATGAGAGGTTGTAGTCAAAACCCAGGGGGACTAACTATATTGCCGAATGGATTATTAGAATTCCTTCAGGCTGTGGGAGATAGTGTGTGAGGCACAAATAAATGTTGTTCAGATTTGGGGCCTAGCCTCTTACTATGTCATCTTCTTGTATTTACAAAAATATTTCAGGATTGAAAGTCATCTCGGAAATATTTCTGGTTCTAAGCATTTCAGATAAGGATCATTCAAACTTGTGTGTGATAATTTTGTTTTTAATTTTTATTCTTTATATACATTACATCCTGACCACGGTTTCCCCTACCTCTACCCCCTCCCCGCCCCCAGCCACCTCTCTTCTCCAGACCCTTTCTTCCTCCATCTTTCTCTAAAAAGAAAAAAAAAAGCAGCCTTCCCAAGGATATCAGCATAACAAATGACAATAAGACTGGTCACAAACTCTCATATCAAGGCTGGCTGAGGTAACCCGGTAGGAGGAAGGGGTCTCAAACACAGGCAAAAGTGTCAGAGATGCCTTGCGCTCCACTGTTAAGAGTCCCACAAGAACACCAAGCTTTACAACCACAAGGGACCTACCACAGACCCATGTGGGGTCTGTGATGCTTGCTTCAGTCTCCCTGAGTCCATATGAGCCCTGCTTAGTTGATTCTACAGGTTGTGCTCTCCTGGTGTCCTAGACCCTTTAGGTTTCTAGAATCCTTCCTCCCCTCTTCTGAGTATGTAGTAATTTTTATAAAGCTATATCCCTGCATCAGTAAAACACCCACAAGACAGACTTGTTCCCGCTCCTGCTGGCCGTCTCTCACCAGCTCTAGGCATTCCTCCCTTTATTTCATCTAGGGAGGAAATTGAAAAGGGAAGAAGCAATAATGGGGGGCAAGAGTCCATCTTCCTGGGACTTTATCACTTTCTCACAGGAGCCCAATATAGTAAAAAAAAAAGTGTCACGTGGTAATCTCGGAACACACAGCACTTTATAACAAGGATGACTCCAGCAATGATGTCCCTGGTATCTTGGATTAAATGTCAGCCTTCGGACATGTTAATGCCCTCCAATGTTTCACCATAAAAAGGTGCAAATATCGCCATACCTTGGCAGGCCCAATGTCCTTCTGTGTATCCTCTCCTCCTGGCACAATCATACATCCCAGATCACCTCATGCAATGCGTCGGCAACACATCAGAATTTTCACTGGTGTTTCTTTAATAACACGTTTGTTCTCAGCCTTTTGCTGTTGTTGGAGAGCCCCCACCCCCAGCCCGCTTTGTGCTTCATGGTGTCTTTAGCCCATTGAGAGCCTCTCTGATACGTTTCCCATTGTGGTTTTTAAAAAAGGAAATAATTGTGTAACGGCTGACTTCTTTTGGTTTACGCGGAAAACCAGCATCTTGGTGGTTGTTTCAGACACGCTTAATAAGAAAGCCATTAGAAAGGCAGAAGAGAACCCTATCATTATTTTCTGGTTTCCTCCTTAATTATAGACAATCGCTCTTGAAGGAAGGGGGACAGCTTCTCTGACAAAAGTTGTGTAGCATTTAGCAGAACAATTTGGAACCGGATTGAATGGATCAATGCTGTGTCAACTCGCAGATGCGCAACAAAAACTGCTCAGATGGAACGAGAGGCTAATTCAGCTGTTTTTCCCTCCTCTCAGGAAGTGGAAAGTGTGCTTTTTTAATGGTTGCCCATTCTTCTTCTTCTTCTTCTTCTTTTTTTAATGTTGGAGCATTTCATACATGCCTATGTTTTGGTCAACTCTGCCTCCCCTCCTCTCCAACTGTTCCCCTGACACTCCCTTTTACCACTTTCTCTTCCCAACTTCATGTGTTTTCTTTGGCAAACCCACCGAGTCTACCTAGTGGTGCCTGCATGTGTGTGGGTATAGGACCATCTACTGGAGCAGGGGTAGCCACGTTAACAGCTCTGGCCATTGCTCTTCATTACTCTCCAAACCATGATGGTTTAATTAACTCTAGTCCTGAAGACATCATATTCCGAACACACACGATGCAGAAAAATCAAGCTGGTTTCAACACAGACGTTTCATCCCAGGATCTAGATTCTATAGTACTTGGAGATGCTCTGCACATAGACAGGGGAGAAAAATCATCAACAGTCCTACCTTGCTGTGAACCTTGTACGTAATAACAATGACTGCCCTAGAAAGGTATGTTTGCCGGTGCGGTAGTAGCACGAACATTATGGGAGTAACCAATAACTTTCTGATTAGATTTAAAGCTATTCAACAAGATGAAACTCATGCCTGTTAGTGTTAACTGGGCCAAAAACCAATGGTTGGCTAGGTCCTAGGTCCTAAGGGAGAGCCTAGTATCATTATCCTGCTAAACCAATATAGTGCTAGACTGTTCTCTAAGTTCCTTATTCCTGTGCTGGTTTGAATGAAAATGTCCTCCACTGACTCATATGTTTGAGTCCTGGTCCCTATTGAGTGGAACTGTTTGAAAAGGATCAGGTAAGGCCTTGTTGGAAGACATGTGTCTTTTAACGCATTTTATTAATTTCATTTTTAAAATGTTAAAAAAATCTATAAATGCAGTAATCTTCTATCTGTCTCAAACTACAACCTATTGATTTGTACCAACAGAGTCTACTGCAAAGAGCCTGCTTCAAGTATGGATACTCAAATACTATGTTGCAACTTGTTTTCTAGTTTAGTAGGTTAGTCATTTTCTCTCTCTCTCTCTCTCTCTCTCTCTCTCTCTCTCTCTCTCTCTCT
>NW_021604630.1:10352043-10354549 GCF_004785775.1 Grammomys surdaster | reverse complement strand
TCTCTCTCTCTCTCTCTCTCTCTCTCTCTCTCTCTCTCTCTCTCTCTCTTTCTCTGTGTGTGTGTGTATGTCTGTGTGTGTGTGTGTGTGTGTGTGTGTGTATGCATGTGTACTAACATTCCTTGGTAAATGCTTACTGTGGGTGGACATTTAGGCTTCTGTAATGTCTCCTTATTGCTCTTCTTGCTATTAGGAAGCAGCTAGGAACAGCTTGTACACCCGGCTTTGGAAATGTGTGCACATTTATCTACAAAATAAATTCAGAAAAGCAGAAAGAATGAATCAAAGAATCGAACAGTTTAAATCACTACAGCCTAAAGTGTGTTATGCCATACTTTGCCAAATGTAGCTTAAATGCTCATGCCAATGTGTCCTCCCAGGAGACACAGTGCACAGGGTATTGGGAAGGATCTTAGCCAGTTGTGGAGGCAGGGTGGAAATCATCAAATTTTAATCTTTGTCAGTCCTGTGGGAGTCGACACAAATGAGTCTCTGAGCCGTCTTTGACCATCAGTGAGCATGATTCTTGTTTATGATCTAGACGTGCTTTCTACACATGGCCTCTGTCTCTGTCCTCTCTTTGCCTGGCCTCCCTCTGTATGAAGCTTCCTTCTTTCTGTCTTATGCAGTTTGCTCTGAAATATTAGTCTTTTTCCTTTCTGTTTCAGGAGCTCTTGGTTAGTGTGGGGAATATGGGCCTTTTTGTTACAAGTGTTGCTATATTTTCTTCCCAGGCCATCTTACCTCATGTTTCAAACAGATTTTTTTTTTCCTGTAGGTAAATCTGCTTTCCCTCCATTTACTATTCTATTCCTCACACTGTGCTTAACAGAACTGTACCTGTTCTAAGATGTTTTTCTTAATTCCTGAGAATGTCCTTCTCATGGTTTTTTGTTTTGTTTTGTTTTGTTGTGTTTGTTTGTTTGTTTGGGGGGTTGTTTTTGGTTTTGTTTTTTTGGAGTTTTGGTTTTTCGAGACAGGGTTTCTCTGTGTGGCCCTGGCTGTCCTGGAACTTACTCTGTAGACCAGGCTGGTCTCGAACTGAGAAATCCACCTGCCTCTGCCTCCCAAGTGCTGGGATTAAAGGCATGCCCACCACTGCCCGGCCACTCTCATGTTTTTAGAGATCCACATGTTTTACATTGAAACATTTGGTCCTTCTGGGATTTATTTGGTGCAAGGAAGAAAATACAAATCAAAGCTTTCCTCGGTGAGGCAGTTACTCACTCCAGGAAAGCACACTGAGTTCAACCAAAACCTTGATGGTGCATGGAAAGTACGTGTTCGCTGTATCAAGACTAAACAGCACACCGCCATGTTCACCATCCCCCTCAGCCTCCACCATCTGGCTGCCTTGTGATGACCTCATGGTCTGTGCAGCTGGCTGGTGTGCCAACATCAATCACTGAATGCTTCTTCATTATTCTTCTAGTTTAGGAATTCTTAGCTTTTTTAAAAAAAAAACTTATCACATATATGTTATGTTTCTATCCTTGTTCTCACTCTTTCACGCCCACCTGAATCAATCCCAATCTTTCTTACCCTCCTGCTAACTGTCAAAGCATCCACTCATTTATAAGCACATAGCACAGTCTTGGAGCAATCTGCAAAAAGAATATCGGCATATGTTCTTGTATGTGTCTATCATGAATTCAGTTGTTTGTCCCTGCATTAGATGTTTCTTTCCCTGTGTCACCATGTTAACAGTTCTTCTGACTCCTTCCTTGAGAGATGAGTCGACATCAGAAAGTTGTCTATGAAGACGTACTCACTGACAGTAGTTTGAGAGCAGGAAGAAAATGGTAACGGTGGATTTGTGTAATAAGAAGAGCCTTGGTGAATGACAGCACCACACAAAGACGAATGACAGCACCACACAAAGATAGTATCTTACCCTGGAGACGCCAGGAAGTCTGACGGTCGGCTCCATACCATTCACCTGTGATGTGTAACACTATTAGATCATTAGCCTCTTGCCCTTTGCCAGACGCCAGCTCTTGCATCTGAGCCAACAATGTCAGCACCCTTAAAGGCCTCAGCATTCCAGTCTCTGGAGCCCCTGTGCAGGAACACCTCTGACCAAGGGACAGAAAAAAATCATTAAGCAACTTCTTGGTTGTTCAGTGGCTGTAGAATACATAGGTCCAAACCAATTTATCTATCTATCTATCTATCTATCTATCTATCTATCTATCTATCATCTATATCTCTCATTTGTTCTCTCTAGTTCTTCTCCCCAATCTCTTTTCTTCTCTATTCTATGCTGAAGTAGTACCTGAAAGAAAATGAAATGTCAAGCAAAAACAAATATATTGACCATATATTGACAAATTATTGATAATATATAACAAATATATTGACAAAAGCCAAACTTAGAAACTGAAAGCAGGTGGCTCCTCTGTTGCTGTCACCACTGCTCTCTTGCAGTGTAACAACCCAATAAGCTTGTCCGAGGAAGGGAGAGAAGGAGGGAGGGAGGGAGGGAGGGAGGGAGGGAGGGAGGGAG
>NW_021604630.1:10348871-10351943 GCF_004785775.1 Grammomys surdaster | reverse complement strand
CATTACTCTTAAATGGGCCTTCTAGACTATGTAAATGCAGATAAAAAGGGGGTGGGGACATACTTAAATTATAAGCAACAAAAATGTCACAAATCTACCAAATTAAGAAGGCTGTTAACTTGAAAACACATTTCTTTTAGAAATTCAACAGCTAGAATATAAAGGTATAATTACTATCGACAACATTAGTAGTTTCCTTCACTGAGCCTGGCTCGGTATCATAAAAAACTCAAGTTATGAATCTTGAGAAATTTATTTTAGCTCTCTTACTGTCTGGCGTATGTTTGTTCATCCCTGCTTGCTCGCCATGAGGCCAGGATGAGCTCACTAGAAGCCATTGAGCTTAACCTCCTCCAAAGATGACGAAGCGGGAGTATCAGGAAGCTTGATTGAAGAATGCAGGGTCACAGTGAGTCAGCCAAGAACTGCTGCAAACCTCAGATCCACCTTTGTGGCACTTGGAGATTCATGTCATCTCCCACAAGCAACTTGACAAAGTCATGTGTTACAAAACCCTCAGGGCTGGCTCGTTGTGCCCCCTGGCATCTTCCATGGAGTGTTCCCCAATTCTCTCTTAGAAGGCTGACTGACATGGGCTCACCTGACTTCTGGCTCATACTTCTAGTTGAGTTTAATCCAGGGAGAGCCAGGGCAAGTCTGTGATGAACTGAGGATGCTTCCCTGACTTTTCTCTCAGGCCAGTGTCCTCCTGAAACTAGAGCACCTCGTAGGTGATTTTCTTTTCTTTGCGTTGCCATTTCAGACCTTAAATGTGTATTTATGTCTGTTAGTGAGAGTTCTCTAGAAGAACAAAACAAATTGTATTAAAATAGAGATTAAAAAGGGAGAAGACAGAGAAGGAGAGAGGGGCAGGGAAATGGAAGGAGAGGGAAAGAGGGAAAAAAGAAAGGCAGAGAGAAAGTGAGGGAGAGGGGGAGAGAGAATGGAGAGAAAAAAGGAAAGGGGAGAGAAAGGATGGAGAGAAGGGGAGAGAAGAGAGAAGGAGAGAGGAAGGGAGACAGACAGACAGACAGACAGACACAGACAGTCATAGACAGAGACAGAGAGAGCTTATTAAACCAGCTTACTTTTAAATAGTAACAATAGCTACCTCTCACCTGAAAGATTAAGAGTCCTGTAGTTACTTAAGCCTTAAGTCTTCCTCCCAATCTAGTGCCAAAGCTTGGGAGGCTCTGAGAGACCTGCTGGTTCTTGGTCAATGATGGAAAGCAGGAAATGCTGGTTCTCATTCAAGCAAAGAAGCCAACGGCAGGAGCTAGGACACACAACTCTGTGGCAAGAGGAAAGGCCAAGTGAATGAAAAGCAAATGTTCTGTCTGCCCTGTCCCTTTTGTCTGGGATGCCACTAGGAAGTGCTACCCATGTTTGGGCTGGGTCTTGTTCCATCCCTTAAAGCAATCAGAACAGTTCCCCCCTCCCCCCACCACCGTGAGGCTCCAACTGAGTTGGTTTTAATCTGTGGCAAGTGGACCTTAAAGCCAGCCATCATCATGTTCTCCCAGAGCTCCTGAAACAAATGTCAGAGCACTGTGTTACATCCTTCTAGGGACTGGAAGTTTATAATTAAGGGGCCAGCAGAGCCAGCCTCTCTCTCTCTCTTTCTCTCTCTCTCTCACCTCAGAGAGGCTTTCTTAGCCATTGTCATGGCAGCTAACAATCCTTGGCATTCTTGTGCTGCCTCATCGCTCCCTTCATCACCACCCAGTGTCTTCCAGTGTCTGCCATGTCTCTTCTCCTCTTATGAGAATACTACATACTGGATGAGAGTCCACCCTGCTATGTCTGTAAGCATCATCCCTCCAAGACCATACATTTGGGAACTGTAGAGAGATGATAACTTCAGTGTACCTGACAGACAGACAGACAGACAGACAGACACACACACACACACACACACACACACACACATACATACATATGCAGGCAGTTAGACAGACTAGATTAGACTAGAGAGATACTCGCTGGCTGAGAGCACACGTAGCTCCTGCATAGAACCAGGGATTGGCTCACAGTACTTGCATGGCAGCTCACAACTACCTATAACTCCAGAGGATCCCGCACACTTTTCTGGTCTTTGTGAGCACTCGACACACATGGTACATAGACATACAAACAAATACATAGACAAGCAAACATACACTAAATTAAAAATAAATAAACCTCTAAATATATATAAACACTCTTTATTAAATTCAAGAATGTTCTACAAGCATACAATGAATGTATTTTATCTTATTCAACCTTCACTTCTCCCTCTAACTCCTCCCAACTTCATATCCTCTTTTTGTTTTTTTAAAGTAACTCACCAAGTCCAATTACTGCTATCCACATACTCACAGGTATTAAGTCATCCACAGGACATGGTCAACCTACCGGGGACTACTTAAAGAAAACTGGCGTTCTGTCCCCCAGTAGCCATCAACTGTCAGTAGTTCCTCGGCTGGGGCGGGTGCTTGTGAACCCTCTTGGGCTGGCTAGTCTTATGTCAACTTGACACACAAACTAGATACATCTGAAAGGAAGGAGCCTTAATCGGAAGATGCCTACATAAGATCCAACTGTAAAGCATTGTAGGCAGGGCCATCCCTGGGCTGGTGGTCCTGGGTTCTATAAGAGAGCAGGCTGAGCAACCCAGGGGAAGCAAGTCATTAAGCAGCACCCCTCCATGGCCTCTGCATAAGCTTCTGCCTCAAAAAGCCAAATAGATTGCATAGCTGTACCTTTTCCTGAGCCCATCAGAAGTCTGAGAGCATAAAACAACCAAGTCCACTTTTAAAAATTATAAGCCCCTCAAGAAGAGATGGTCCCCACAAAGTATCTTCCTTTCGGCAGAATACAAAATGAAAAGGCATGTGTTGTACAAGTGACTTCAGGGGAAAAAGCTGGTGTCTTAACAAATTCTTAAGACTCAGTAGTAAGCTAACAAAACAATATAGAGTCCCTGGGACCCAATAACAAGCAGAAGGTGACCCCACACAGCAGTTCCTGCCCAGAATCATCACCACCTTCTCCTTCTCCTTCTCCTTCTCCTTCTCCTTCTCCTTCTCCTTC
>NW_021604630.1:10337950-10348861 GCF_004785775.1 Grammomys surdaster | reverse complement strand
CCTTCTCCTTCTCCTTCTCCTTCTCCTTCTCCTTCTCCTTCTCCTTCGTCTTCTTCTTCTTCATCATCTTCTCCTCCTCCTCCTCCTCCTCCTCCTCCTCCTCCTCCTCCTCCTCCTCCTTCCTCTTTTTGAAACAGAGGAAAGAGTTTATTTCATCTTATATCTTACAGGACATTATGAATGGTAGTCAGAACAGGAAATCAACCATGAACTTGGAGGCAGGCACTGAAGAAGAGGTGATGTAGGAATAGAATTACTATCTTGTGCAGACTTATTTCTTATTCCAGCTGTTCAGGGATAGCACTTGCAATAGTAAATCATCAGTCAAGAAAATACTCAGTGATCTTTTGCCTACTGGATAATCTGATGGAGACATTTTCTCAACTGAAGTTTCCCTTTTCAGTTTGTCTCCTGTTAGACTATATTTGATTTTAAAAGAAAGAAAGAAAGAAGAAAGAAAGGAAGAGGGAAAGAAGGAAGGAAGGAGAAGGAAGGAAGGAAAGAAAGAAAGAAAGAAAGAAAGAAAGAAAGAAAGAAAGAAAGAAAGGAAGGAAGGAAGGAAGGAAGGAAGGAAGGAAGGAAGGAAGAAAGAAAGACTTTCTTTAAAAAAAAAAAACAGCTCCTGGTTTTGTTGATTCTTTGTATAGTTCTTTTTGTTTCTACTTGGTTGATTTCAGCCTGAGTTTGATTATTTCCTGCTGTCTACTCCTCTTGGATGCATTTGCTTCTTTTTGTTCTAGAGCTTTCAGGTGTGCTGTCAAGCTGCTAGTGTATGCTCTCTCCAGTTTCTTTTTGGAGTCACTCAGAGCTATGAGTTTTCCTCTTAGCACTGCTTTCATTGTGTTCCATAAGTTTGGGCATGCTGTGCCTTCATTTTCATTAAATTCATTTCATTAAAGCCTTTAATTTCTTCTTTGACCAAGTTATCACTGAGTAGAGCATTGTTCAGTTTCCACGTATATGTGGGCTTTCCATTATTTTTGTTGTTATTGAAGACCAGCCTTAGTCTGTGGTAATCTGATAGGATGCGTGGGATTATTTCAATCTTCTTGTATCTGTAGAGGCCTGTTTTGTGACTGATTATATGGTCAATTTTGGACAAGGTACCATGAGGTGCTGAGAAGAAAGTATATTATTTTGTTTTAGGATGAAATGTTCTATAGATATCTGTTAAATCCATCACTTCTATTAGTTTTACTGTGTCAAGTTCTCTAAGAAAGACTGAGGCAGGTGATGCCCTTGGGTGGCACTGGTACTCTTGTGGAGACTTGATGTGCTGGTACAAAAGTGAAGTCTCACCTACTTAGCAGAATCCTTGAGATGAAGTAAACATCTATAGTTGCTAGGAAACAGAGGCATCCCTGCCTCCCACTCTCAAGCCCAGGCAGACTCTTGCTGCTGCTGAGAAACAAAAGTTAAAGTTCTCTACCACTGTCCTAAGAAAGCCTCTCCAAGCAAGAGAAACTTCACTGGCTCAGAATTCTGTACTGATCAAGCAGTATCTTGCAACCCTTGAAAGCTGAAAAATGTGACCATGTAAAGATACACCAGATAGAAAGTAGTCTTTGGATGAAGTAGGAGCAAGGGAAATGTTGAGAAAATACTACCACTGGGTCCCAGAGAAAATGAAGCCAGGTAATGAAATCCTTCCTTGTACAATCCTGGGGGGCATATGAAGTAGGAGGCAAAACAGTGAGCTGCAGGTTTGGAGAGACCCTGTCTCAAAGAATAAGATGAAGAGTGAATGAGGAAGACATTGGAAGTGAATCTCTGTCCTCTATATACACACATATGTGTGCACATGTACACACATATACCATACACACACACACACACAAAGACTATTTTGAGAAAAAAACAAACCATGAGAGGCTCAGTTGTCAGTACACTGGCAGTAAATACATATTTGCAACTAAAAGAAATTCTTCAAACAAAAATAGTGAGATAAAAGAGATGGAAAAGTTACCCACACATAGATATAAGAAAACAATGAAGGTAGTAAACTTGGAAAATTCACAAAGGCATTTTGGTTATAAGTCTTTTTAAAAGAAATTCACTAATGTAAAATACTAATGCATTATAGAGTTTATGTCGTGTAGAGGAGAGACTATATGATTAAAACAGCATAAAAGACAAGAAAAAAATAGTTGTAAAGACTATGCAACAGAAGAAATGATTTATCATCTTAAAGCAAACTGGTATTTTGTAAATTCTATATCAACCACTAAACACTAAGAAAGAGATATATATATAATAATCCAATAAGAGGACATCTTAAAGATCAAACAATCCAAAATAAGTAGAAAAGGCAAAATAAAAGAAAAAGTAAAATGACAAATAGAAAAATAGCACATTTAAATCCAACTATGGTTATTATCACATCAAATAAAATAGGATCTAACTGTTCCCGTTAACAGGCAGAAACAGGAAGTCAGAAAATAGCAAGACCTTACTATGTATATTTTATACATATATAAATAAAGAGAGGGTAAGTGGAAAAGGGATAAAAAAGATATATCAAATTAGCATTAATCAAAAGAAAGCTGGATCATAAAGGATGTAATTTAAAACAATATAAGATCTAAAAAAGAGTATCATATATGATTTTAAAATTACAATAAGAGTGATTTTACACCATGATAATATAATCTACCAGGAAGATATCAGTGCTAAATGTATATGTGCATAACACAGGCTTTAAAGTACATGATGGAAAAGCTAATTTATTCAGATGAAGAAATAGACAAATCCACAACACAACATCAGCACTGGAGAATTCAGCATTAGTGTCTCAGTAATTGATTGAACAACTGTCTAAGAAGGGTACAGAGCGTCTAAATACCACAGACCAGCTTGATCCAATGGCCATCTTACCCAGTGACAGTAAAGACCCATTCTTTCAAGTACACACAAAGTATTCACCACCAGATTAAGTTCTCAGCTAAAATTCAACAAATTTTAAAAGAATGAATTAGGCGTAAGAGATAGGCTATGACCAGCATGGGATCAAGCTAGAAACCAGTAACAGCAGGGTATCTGGGAAATTACCAAATGTTGAAAAATTAAGCACGTTTAAATAAAACCAGAGTAGTTTTTTTTAAAAAAAAACACACATTTTGGATAAAATTGAAACTACAATAGGATCCAAGCCGAACTGTGTTTCGAGGGAATCCGATAGCCTTTAAATGATTGTATTAGAAACTAAGAAAAACCCTACACCAGTTTATTTCTACTTTATGGGCCTAGGAGGAAAAAGGAGCAAATTACAACCAAAGCAGACAGAAGAAGAAAAATAATAAAGGCAAAAAGAGAAATCAATAAAACAGATAAAACCAAACTATGTCTCTAGACTCCCAAAGGTAGCAGAGCGTGTAAGGTAATACGTGTCCAGTTACTAAGTGACTGGGGCTGAGGACAAGCAACCTCTCGTTGATGGACACTCTCTCCACACGCACTTGTCTCTGTGTGTGCAGCACAGCAGGATTTATCATTATTATTCATAAGTAGGTAACATTTACAGGTCAAACGCCCACTTAAATGGCGGGCCAAAGACTGAGCCAAGAGTTCACGATGTCAGGGCTCGTGCTTCCAAACCCCATCATCTCTTCACAGCCTCTCCTGATTCTTTATTTTGAAAGCTGGACTCTGTCTAGAAGGTCCAGGCATCTTTCTCCCACCTTCTGAATGAGCCTGGACTGAAGTAAACCACAAGCAAAATCGGAAATGTTTGCCCACGGCTGAGCTCTCAAAACACCGAGTTCCCACGATTACTTGAAGAAAATTCTTGCATCACTTTTTACATGTTTCATAGAGATCATTCATTAAAATTCTTAGAATAAGGGGCTGGATAGATGGCTAAGCAGTTAAGAACACTGACTGCTCTTCCAAAAATCCTGAGTTCAATTCCCAGCACCCACATGGTGGCTCACAACCTTCTGTAAAGGGATCTGATGCCCTCTTCTGATATGTCTGAAGACAGCTACAGTGTACTCATATACATAAACCTTTTTTTTTATTCTTAAAATACTATCCTTTGGGTGAAAAAATGACATTTTTATATACCATAAAGACCTTTACAGTAGTTAAAAGTTACATCTTTGAGGAATCAATAAATCTCAAATAATCTAAGAAACAACTTAGCTAGGAAGTAATTTGGATGAACTCTCATTTGGGGTGAGTGATTGCCCCCTGTGTCCTTAAACGTTCAGCTGAGACTTGCTTGGGGTGCTGTGCTTTCAGAAAATAGAAATGATGAGAAATCTCTGCTACGTTCTGTCCGCACCCATCTCCTACATGGTGTGCCAATAAGGATAGTACAGATGAACATTTATTGGAAATACTCATTCACATTTACTGAATATGGAAAACCACAGGGTGTCATTATCAGGTTGTCCTTATAGTGAAAATAATAGCAGGCAAATGACTCCTGTTTATAGAGCCACGTCTTAGTTAGGGTTTCCGAGGCTGTGATAAACACCATGGCCAAAAGGAACTTAGAGAGGAAAGGGTTCACTTACTCATTGTTCCATAGAACACTCCATCATCAAAAGCAGTGAGGGCAGGAACTGAATCAGGGCAGTAACCTGAGGGCGGGAGCTGATGCAGAAGCCGTGGAGATGTGCTACTCACTGGCTTGCTCCTCAGGACTTGCTCAACCTACTTCCTTATGGCACCCAGAAGTACTAGGCCAGGAATGACCCCACCCACAATGGGCTGGGCCTTCCATCAATCACTAATTAAGAAAATGCCCTACAGGCTTACCTACAGCCTGATCTTCTGGAGGCATTTTCTCATTTGAGGCTCCCTCCTCTCTGATGACTGCAACTTGTGTCAAATTGACATAAAACTAGCTTTAAGCGACCAGGACACAGCGCTTGAGGGGCTAGAGGGATGAAAGTGGTTATGAACTCTGGCTGCTCTTCCAGAGAATGTGGGTTCAATTCCCAGCACCCACATGGCAGATCACAACTGTCTATAATTCTAGTTCTTGGGGATCCAATGTCCTTTTCTAGCTTCCATAGATAGTGCATGAATGTGGTACACAGACATTTATGCAGGCAGAATACCCACACACATAAAATTATATATATACCTGACTAAGTAGCAATCCTAAAAACAAAGCAAGAAGCTGACTTCATATATAAATTCTTTCACAGAAAGCATGGGTCTATGGAGGAATCCAAGTCTCTAAGCCTTGATATTTGTCCTTTGGAGCACGTATGTATCATTTACAATATGACTTAGGTGCCATGCTAGGTGCCAAGATGTTCTAATTTAACTCTTTCAATGACCCTCACTGAAATAGTATCACTCCTTATTTTATGACTAAAGGTTCAAAGAGGTTACATGGTCTGGGGCTATGAAATTCACAAGAAAAAACTCGGAGCCTTGAAACTCATCTGAGTAAAAGCTGGTCTTACATAGCTTAGTACGGTGGCTCATCAACACAGGATCCTGCAGGTTCCTTGTTCTGGGCTCAGTGGAACCAAAGCAAAGGGTCCCTGAATTCTAGAGGAAGCCAAAGTAAATCAGATCCAAAATCCAAAATGTTTAGCCCTGGAATGGCTAAATGAGAAATGGGCAAATTTATTAACAGCCTACACTTCCTCTGCGGCCCACCTCACGCCACACTGGCGCTGTGTTGTGTGTCAGAACCAGCCAGCTCCCACAAGCACCGCCTGGGCTGAGCTGTTTTCCTGAGAACTCCCTGTTCCAGCTTAAGTCCTCAGTTTGGCATCCTTCCTTTTCATTTAGCTTCTTCACACCACAGCTTGTAGGCTCTGCAAACATCACCCATGCCTACCCCAGAGCCTGCTGGGAAGGCATTTAAGAGTCTTAGTGTAACAAGAATGTTGGTTTCTTTAAATACACAGAAGTGTTGTGTGAATATGTTTTTTTCTTGTTTAATCCCAGATATGGAATATGGGGCTGCTTCAGATTGTCCACAGCAGGTAACTATGACTTGTGCTCTGGCAGGGGCATAATTTTGCCAGCTGAAAATAGTTTACGTTTGGAATTCTGGGGACTCCTCAGAGAGTATAAAAGAGCTGAGCTGTGGTGGTTGCTGCCCCCTGTCCTGTTCCCACCCACCTATCCATGCCCCCTCTCCTGCTCCTGCTGGATTGTTGCTGGATTGTTGGATTTCTGGTTGGAGATAGTCTGACAAGCAAGATCAAACTTGCCCTAAGGAACGTGGCGCCCTTAATCGTCAGGAAGTACTCTGAAGAGATTGACGCTAACTTTCACCTCTGACCTGCTTTCTCTACTAGCTAGTGTTGGGGGTTGGAAGGGTGGAGACGGTGGTAAGAAGAAGAACCGAATAAAGCAGATGAAAGGACGGAAGATCGAAGATCGCTGTGACATACTGAGGGTCTGTTAGCTCTTCTTACCCCTGGGGCAAAATCCCTAATAGGAACAACCCAAAGGAGGAAGGATTTGTGTATATATATATATATATATATATATATGTGTGTGTGTGTGTGTGTGTGTGTGTGTACATATATATAATTAGTATTAATACTAATAATATTAGTATTATTAGTATTAATTAGTATTAGTAAAATTAGTATTAATTAGTATTAGTATATATAAAATTAGTATTAATTACTTTATTTACTTACATTTCAAATTCTGTCCCCCTTCCTGGTCTCCTCTCCACAAACCCCCCACCCCATCCCCCTCACCTTTGCCTCTAAGAGGGTGCTCCCCCACCCCCCCACCCCCCACCACACCACAATGGAAGAGTTAGGGGAAGGAATGAAAGAGCTGAAGGAGACAGTAACCCCATAGGAAGAACAACAATATCATCCAACCAGACCCCCCCATAGCTCCCACAGACTAAACCACCAACCAAAAAGTATGCCTGAGTCGGTCCACGGCTCCTGCTATATATGTAGCAGAGGACTGCCTTATCTGGCATCAGTGGGAGGGGTGGGGCTTGGTCCTGTGAAGGATTTCTTTTGTTCCTGGCTCCTGAGGTTTCAGCTCATCCTGACAGGGAAGGTAGAGTGGGACCGCTTATAGTGGGCAGGGAGGAGAGGGGGACAAAGAGGGGGAAAGGGGAAGAGAGGAAGGGAGAAAGAAAGAAAGAGGGACAGAGGGGAAAGGCGGAGAGAAAAAGAGTACCTACACTAGCTAACTTCCTACTTTTATTCCACGGGGTCACCCGCCGATGGAATGACACCCACATGCAGGATGAATCTTTCTCGGCTTCATTCACCGTCTGGAAACTTGAGCATGTGCACTCCAGCACTCACTCACGGACACGCCCACCAGTGTGCCTCACTAATCCCTTAGGCGCTTCTCAATCAGATCAAGTTGGCAACCAAATTTAACCATCACGGAAGTTAACTAGACATTAGAAATTTGAACCCTGAAGTCTACAGCACCATTATTGATCTGGCCCAATCCCACACCAAGACCATTTCCACCGCCCCACGGCTGATGCCTGCAGGTGTTCATGCTCTTCTGAGGGCAACAGAGCACAGCCCGACTCACCCCAAACCCTAATACAATTCCAAGCATCAACAGGGGCTCGATAGCCCTTTGGGCAAAAATGAGATACACAGGAGACTATGAGATTAAACGGAGAAGCCACGAGTGGCAGCTGAACCAACTCAACTAAGTTATCACCCTGGCTGCTATGCTGAAGAGACAGAGACATTAACCATAACAAAAAGAGGCACCACCATGTCTCCTTCACTGAAAAACAATCTGAATAAACAGAATAGGAAATCGAGTCTTACGGACAGGAATGAGAGAAGCAATTTAATTATACCCAGCTGCTCAGGAATTCTGGACATTAATTCTTAAGTAAATGCTCATACAGACTCCTGAGGAGACAAAACTCAAAGCCATGTCCTGTGTTATTTTGACTCAGGACTGGACCACAGGCATGGCTGCTTCTGTGAACTCAGGAAACAAAATGACTGACTATAAGTCACTGTTTTCCTAATTGTGTTTCAAGCCTCTTCTTGCTACTAACCCAACCTTGAGAGAGAACTATGGAAATCTGCAGGTTTCCCTCCCAGTCATCAGAGGACTGAACCCTGTGTGTAGATGAATAAACTGCTCCAGATTCAAAGGACCTGCAAAAGGTCCAGAGGCAGCTCCTACACAGAGCCAAGAAGGACTGTTCCACCAATGCTGGGCCTTAAGCAGGTATTTCAGACTGTCTTAGGCCCTAGATGGAGTATTGAAGACCATCTTGGGCATCTTGGGTGGATAGTGTATACCACCTTGGACCTTAAATGAAAGCTACAGATAGTCATGGGCCTTAAGTAGATACTGAAGACCATCTTGGCTCAGTGGGGTGGATAATTAGACCTAAAATTTTATTCTGCTTCATGGTTGTTCTTCAAGAACAGGATTTTCTTCAGTTGATTTGTGTATAAATTCATATCCTGGCTTTGAGAACTGTAAAATTTTCTTTTTGTTCATTGATATGAGTTCTGTCTTTAAAACCCTAATGCTTAAGTGTGGAGATTGTATGCCGTTTGTTTGACAGATGGTAGATTTGTGATGCTAAGAGGGTTCCTGTTTGTTTTGTTTGGCCATGCCTTGTTTTTTGTTATTTTATCTCTTTCATATTCTCCTTCTTTGTCTACTGTCTACAATGTGATTCCCTCTCCCATTTCACCCTTTCTCACTCAAGCTTTCTTCCTCATAAATCACCCTTTGAAATCGGGTTTCCCACCAACAGAGCAGCCGTGCTGGTGGAGCCGTCACCATGCCTCTGACTAGAGACCTCTTACACTCTTCCTTGGAAGATGACAAGCAACCACACCCCGGAGAGTAACCATAGCAATGATTCATTTTGACCATTTACGTACTTACATTATGTGGATGAAATCATATGGTGTATATCCCTGTGTCTAGCTCCTTTCATCTTACCATATGACTCATCCTCGGAATGTCGTTTGTTCTCTCTCCTGCTGAATTCCTCTCTACGTGGATATGCCACAAATGATGCTCTTGAAATCACTTCACCTTTGGGTCTAATTTGAATAGTGTTGGTATGAGCCTTCTTGCGTACGTCTTGGTAACTGTCTGAATACAATATGCCTGGGGCTAAAATTGCTTGTTCATAGAGAAGGATTGTGCTGGCTAGTTTTATGGCAACTTGACATAAGCTAGAGTTATCTAAAAGGAAACAATCTCAATTGAGAAAATGCCTCCATAAGATCCAGCTGTAAGGTATTTTCTTAATTAGTGGTTGATAGGAAAGAGATCAGCCCATTGTGGGGGGTGTCACTCCTGGGCTGGTGGTCCTGGGTTCTATAAGAAAGCAGTCTGAGCAAGCCATGGGGAGCAAGCCAGTAAGCAGCATTCCTCCATGGCCTCTGCTTCAGCTCCTGCATCCAGGTTTCTGTCTTGACTGAGTTCCTGTCCTGACTTCCTTTAGTGATGGCTACAAAAGCATAAGCCAAGTAAACCCTTCCTGCCTGAGCTTGCTGTTGGCCATGGTATTTCATCACAGCAATAGTAACCCAGAGTAAGAAAGGGGTGTATGAAAACTCTTGTTACTGCACATACTTGTCAAAATGTGATATTGCCTTTTCTGCTTAATCTGCTTTAGTAATACATGGCAATAGTTCACCACAATAAAGTACTAATTTATTTTGTCACTAAGCCATTGGTTGTCTTCTTTTAGAAGTGTATTTTGGTCATTTCTCTCGCACTTCATTTTGGAGCAAAAAGACCTTTTCCCTGATGACTAATGAAGTTACCATGCTCACAAACCAAATGAGTCACGGAGCTAAAGCGAGACTTAGAACAACTGCCTGAAGCCTCCAGGCTTTTGCTGCCTCCAGAATAGGGAGTTCAGGGTCAGCTGTAGTTAATAACTGTAGCCAAGAAAAGCCAAGAGTGCTAGCCAATGAAAAAAAATCTTAAAGTTCCTTAAACCATGATGAGACTCCGTGTGTGTGTGTGTGTGTGTGTGTGTGTGTGTGTGTAGTTTCTTTTGTAACTCATTGCATAGTTCTCCAACATGAACTTTATACATAACAGTGTCGTGTCAAAAGATGGTGGGTGAACTAAATAATGACATGGCCATTTATGAGTTACAGGGACTGACCTAAAAATTGTGGGGGGGATAGATGGTAGAAAGTGAAACTGTGTGTGAGTAAAAATAGTTGGAAGGAAAGTGGGACAGGAAGAGAGGCAACAAACCCGGAAAACCAAGACAAATCAGAGCAACTGGAAAGGAAAATTTACAAGAACCAATCCTTGAATTTCTTTTTTTAAGTCCAAAGGCAGAAAAAAAAATTTTTTTTTCTGATGACAGATGGACACAGTAGGCCAGAAGAAAAGGCAGTTTTTGAAAAGTATGTACTCTGTGTAAAATCCAATGATTTTTGGCATGTCAGTATTATCCAGGAAAAAAAATACCTCGTCCTGAAAAATGGGAATTTTAGTTCAAGAAATATAAGGCTAAAGATAAAGTTGAGTGAATCAGTTGAAAAGAGACCTAGAAGTGAAGATACTTTAGAGAAAGTTCAGAGAAATAGGAAGTGAAAGGTCGCCTGCATCAGTAACTCAAGGACAAAATCAGAGCAGTAGGGCCTAGAGCAGCAGGTGTAGAGCAGCAGGTGTAGAGCAGTGGGGACTAGAGCAGCAGGTGTAGTACAGCAGGTGTAGAGCAGCAGGTTAGAGCAGTGGGGTCTAGAGCAGCAGGTGTAGAGCAGCAGGTGTAGAGCAGCAGGTGTAGAGCAGTGGGGTCTAGAGCAGCAGGTGTAGAGCAGCAGGTTAGAGCAGCAGGTTAGAGCAGTGGGGTCTAGAGCAGCAGGTGTAGAGCAGTGGGGTCTAGAGCAGCAGGTGTAGAGCAGCAGGTGTAGAGCAGTGGGGTCTAGAGCAGCAAGTGTAGAGCAGCAGGTGTAGAGCAGCAGGTTAGAGCAGTGGGGTCTAGAG
>NW_021604630.1:10337409-10337940 GCF_004785775.1 Grammomys surdaster | reverse complement strand
TGTAGAGCAGCAGGTTAGAGCAGTGGGGTCTAGAGCAGCAGGTGTAGTACAGCAGGTGTAGAGCAGCAGGTGTAGAGCAGCAGGTGTAGAGCAGCAGGTGTAGAGCAGCAGGTGTAGAGCAGTGGGGTCTAGAGCAGCAGGTGTAGAGCAGCAGGTGTAGAGCAGTGGGGTCTAGAGCAGCAGGTCTAGAGCATCAGGTGTAGAGCAGCAGGTGTAGAGCAGCAGGTTAGAGCAGTGGGGTCTAGAGCAGCAGGTATAGAGCAGTGGGGTCTAGAGCAGCAGGTATAGAGCAGTGGGGTCTAGAGCAGCAGGTGTAGAGCAGCAGGTTAGAGCAGTGGGGTCTAGAGCAGCAGGTGTAGAGCAGTGGGGTCTAGAGCAGCAGATGTAGAGCAGCAGGTGTAGAGCAGTGGGGTCTAGAACAGCAGGTGTAGAGCAGCAGGATAGAGCAGTGGGGTCTAGAGCAGCAGATGTAGAGCAGTGGGGTCTAGAGCAGCAGGTGTAGAGCAGTGGGGTCTAGAGCAGCAGGTGTAG
>NW_021604630.1:10334380-10337399 GCF_004785775.1 Grammomys surdaster | reverse complement strand
GTGTAGAGCAGTGGGGTCTAGAGCAGCAGGTGTAGAGCAGTGGGGCCCAGAGCAGCAGGTATAGAGCAGTGGGGTCTAGAGTAGCAGGTGTAGAGCAGTGGGGTCTAGAGTAGCAGGTGTAGAGCAGTGGGGTCTAGAGTAGCAGGTGTAGAGCAGTGAGGTCTAGAGCAGGAGGTCTAGAGCAGCAGGTGCAGAGCAGTGGGGTCTAGAGCAGCAGGTGTAGAGAAGCAGGTGTAGAGCAGTGGGGCCTAGAGCAGCAGGTGCAGAGCAGTGGGGTCTAGAGTAGCAGGTGCAGAGCAGTGGGGTCTAGAGTAGCAGGTGTAGAGCAGTGGGGTCTAGAGTAGCAGGTGTAGAGCAGTGAGGTCTAGATCAGGAGGTCTAGAGCAGCAGGTGCAGAGCAGTGGGGTCTAGAGCAGCAGGTGTAGAGAAGCAGGTGTAGAGCAGTGGGGCCTAGAGCAGCAGGTGCAGAGCAGTGGGGTCTAGAGCAGCAGGTGCAGAGCAGTGGGGCCTAGAGCAGCAGGTGCAGAGCAGTGGGGTCTAGAGTAGCAGGTGTAGAGCAGTGGGGTCTAGAGTAGCATATTAATAGAACACTCTAGCAATGTGAAAAGCAGGAGAATTAGGTCAGGAGTAATAAAGCATAGAGTTGAGTGAAAACATTTTCCACTATCTTAATTAGGGTTTACTATTCTGTGGTTAAACACCATGGCCAAAAGCAAGCTGGGGAGAAAAGGGTTTATGTCACTCACAGTCTTGTCTAACAGTTCATCATCAAAAGCCAATAGGGCCAGAACTCAAGTAGGACAGAAACCTGGAGTCAGGAGCGGATGCAAAGGCCATGGAGGGATGTTGCTTACTGGCTTGCCCCCCATAGCTTGCTCAGCCTGCTTTCTTATAGAACCCAGGATGCTTGAATCTCACTCAGAAGGGGAAAAAAATAGACATCAGAGGTTGATGGAGGGAAGGAACTGGGTGGGGGAGAGAATGAGGAAGGGAAGGAGGGTAGAAATCAGGTGTGGGGAGAGGGGAGGTGGGAGAGAGAACAGAAACAGTGGGGGGGGGAACACCCCTGGGATGAGCAGGAGACGTGGGATGAGGAGGCTACTGGGAGTCTATGGGGTGACCCTAGCTGAAACTTCTAGCAGCTGTGGATGTGGAGACTGAAGTGGCCACTTCTTGTAGCCAGGAAGAACTTCCAGTAGTGGGAGGGGACACTAACCTACCCACAAGACCTTCAACCCAAAGTTTTGTCCTGCCTACAAGATGCACAGGGATGAAGATGGAGCAGAGATTGAGGGAATGGCTGGCCAAACTTGAGACCCATTCCATGGGAGAGAGCCAATCCCTGACACTACTTATGATACTCTGCTATGCTTGCAGACAGGAGTCTAGCATAATTGTCTCCTGAGGGGCTTCATCTAGCAGCAGATGGAAACACATGCAAAGACCTATACCCAAGCATTAGGTAGAGTTTGGGGGAGTCTTGTGGAAGAGTGAAGATAGAACTGAGGGAGCTGGAGGGGTCAAGGACACCACAAGAAAACCTACAGTCAACTAACCTGGGCCCATAGGGTCTCATCCTATGGAAGACAGAATCACCAACTAAAGAGTGTGAAAGATCTGTACCTAGGCCCCTACACACTTGTGGCAGATGTGCAGCTTGGTCTTTGTGTGGGTCTCCTAACAACTGGAGAGGGATTTGTCTCTGACTTTGATCCCTGTCATTGGATCCCCTTCCTCTACTAGGACTGCCTGGTTGGGCCTCAGCGGAAGAGGATGGGCACAGTCCTGCTGTGACATGGTATCCCAGAGCAGCAGGTTGGTACCCATGGAGGTGGCGAGGGGACATCCCCTCCTCTGAGGAGAAGGGGAAGGGATAATGGGAGGAGGGTTTTGTGAAGGTGGGACTTGGAGGAGAAGAGGGAAGGGGCTGCAATTGGGATGTAAAGTGAATAGATGGATGGATAGATAGATAGATAGATAGATAGATAGATGATAGATAGATAGATAGATAGATAGATGATAGATAGATAGATAGATGATAGATAGATAGATAGATAGATAGATAGATAGACAGATACATAGATACATAGATAGATACATGTATACATACATACATAGATGATAGATAGATAGATGATAGATAGATAGATAGATAGATAGATAGACAGATAGATGATAGATAGATAGATGATAGATAGATGATAGATAGATAGATGATAGATAGATAGATGATAGATAGATAGATGATAGATAGATAGATAGATAGATAGATAGATAGATGAAAAAAGGAGAGAGAGAGGGAGAGAGACAGAGAGACAGATAGAGACAGAGAGGAGGGAAAGAATGCCCCACAGGCTTGCCTACAGCCCCATCTTATGGAAGGACTGTCTTTTTTTTTTTTAGATTTATTTACTTATTTTATTTATGAATATACTGCAGCTGTCTTCAGACACACCAGAAGGGGGCATCCAATCTCATTACGGATGGTTGTGAGCCACCATGTGGTTGCTGGGATTTGAACTCAGGACCTCTGGAAGAGCAGTCAGTGCTCTTAACTGCTGAGCCATCTCTCCAGCCCAGGACTTTCTTAATAGAGGTGCCCTGCTGACTCCTCTCAGATAACTCTAGTTTGTGTCAAGTTGACATAATATTACCCAGGATACCTACAAAAGAGAGATGCATTGAAAAGAGGCCATGTAGAGAGAAACTCCACCCCCACAGTTATGTGGCAGCAGCCAGGTACGCTCCTCCCCACAGTTACCTGGCAACAGCCAGATAGGCCTGGCCCACTATCAAAGGGGATGCTTGCCCCCTCCTCGCTCCCTTACCCTCTTGCTCTCTTGATCTCTTGATCTCTTGATCCCTCTGTTCCCTAGCCCCTTCCCCCTTCCCTTCCCTCTCTCCACTTGCTCATGGCCAGCCTCTACTTTCTCTTCTCTTCTCTTCTCCTCTCCTCTCCTCTCCTCTCCTCTCCCCTCCCCTCCCCTCCCCCCTCCCTCACTCTCTCTCCTCTCTCTCT
>NW_021604630.1:10325524-10334280 GCF_004785775.1 Grammomys surdaster | reverse complement strand
TCTTCCTCCTCCTCCTCTTCTTCTTCTTCTTCCTCTCTCTCTGTCTCTCTGTCTCTCTGTCTCTGTCTCTCTCTCTGTCTCTCTCTCTCTCTCTCTCTCTCTCTCTCTCTCTCTCTCTCTCTCTGCCTTTCTCTGCCTCTACTATCCTCTTAACTTCCCTCCCCATCCCCTGAATAAACTCTCTTCTATACTATACCATCATGAGTGGCTGGTCCCTCAGGGGGAAGGGATGCCACTGCATGGGCCCACTAAGACATCCCCTTCCCCCATACTTCACCACAGACCCATAGAACATATTCTCTACCTCTTTATCGTTTTATAAACACATCAGAAGACACTGCTTCTTGATGGGACACGCCCTGAAAACCTTTTCTATCTATAATTTTGGAGGAAGTATAACAGCTTCTCTTTGAGAGCATAAGCAAATGTTCAGGACAGTAAATTCTCAAGTTCCTGAAACAAGGTTCTGAAAACTGTAGAGGTAGCCTTTGAACAAGCCTTTCCGGGAAGGCAGGGAGAACAGGTGGGCATTGTTTTGGGGTATCCTTTGGAGGGTCGAATGACCTCACAGGGGTCACCTAAGACCATCAGGAAATACGGATATTTACATTATGGCTCATAACAGTAGCAAAATTACAATCATTAAGTAACAACAAAAGTAATTTTATGGTTGGGGTCACGACAACATGAGGAACTGTGTTAAAGGGTCACAGCATTAGGAAGGTTGAGAACAGCTGGTGCAGAGATTAGGACTCAAGCTGCTGTTTAAAAATAAGAGCCTTTAAAATCCACCTGTGGGAAAGAGTGGCTGGGTAGGGTAGGTAGACTAACTGCCATGAACAGGCATGGTGGTACACACCTTATAGTCCCACTTCTGGTAGGCAGAGGCAGGCAGCTCTCTGAGTTCGAGGCCAGCCTGGTCTACAGAGTGAGTTCCAGGACAACTAAGGCTACACTGAGAAACCCTGTCTCAGTAATAATAACAATAATAATAAAACCTGCCAAGACAGTGTGCCATCAAAAAATTTACTATTATAATTGTCTCAAGCCTAGCCTTCAGGGAAGAAAAATATTCTCCTCTAGGAATAAATAAAAATTAATATTTAGATCATAGAGAAATGTGTGCTATAGATAAAGGACACATCACCCGGTCCAACCCTCATGAGAATTTTTTTTTTTTAGTTTATAATAACCATGCTATCTAAAAATTCTACATAAATCTTATCCAAAACTCAACATAAAAATTCATCCCAGGCTTTTCCTTTCTGCCACCACCATGCCATTCAGTCTGAGAAAGACCCGGAAATTCTGGGGCCACCTGAGTCACGGCCACAGCCACTTCAGTAAGCACTGCAAGCACCCAGGAGGCATGCATCACCACAGGATCAACTTTGACAAATATCATGCAGGTTACTTTGGAAAAGTTGGTACGAGGCATTACCACTTGAAGAGGAACCAGAGATCTGCCCAACTGTCAACCTGGATAAATTATGCACGTTGGTCAGAGAGCAGATGTGGGTCAATGCAGCCAAAACCAAGACTGGAGCTGCTTTCATCATTGGTGTTGTTTGATTGGGCTACTACAAAGTTCAGCAGAAGAGAAGATTAAGGGTGTTGGAGGCTAATTAAATGCTAACATTAAAGAAAAAATCATCCCAGGCTGTTAATAGACTGTTAATGTAAAACAACTCAAAAAGGTGATCTTGCAGCCCACACAGGACTCTCACAGAGAACATGTCAATGAAGGTAAACTCTACATTCAATGACAAAACGCATAAGCAATGTCCTGCCCTGTGAAAACACTAGGAATCTATCCACCACAGTAGGATACACCTCAGAATCTGATCTTCAGTAAACCCAGGTGATTAAACAATCCAAGTGAGACCATAAGATAATTAAGTCCAAAGCCATTAAGGATGCAAAGGAAGCTATGAGGGGAAAAAAGAATCGTAAGAGCTGTACACTGTTCAAAAGTTACAATCGGGAAAGAAAAAAAAAAAGACACACTGAAAACTTCCACAAGCAAAATGCATAGATGGAGATTATAATAACACAAGCATGTTAAACAGCAGAGTAAACGTGGGGAAAGAGAAGCTACTTACACACAGAAAATCAGAGGGAAATCACAGAGACGGACAGAAAGGGGATGGGCCACTAGGCAGAGATTTGAGACAGAATAAAATGAAAAGGGCAGACACGCGTCTAAAAGGAGCTCGGCCACAGGGATGAAAAGCGGTTGGCTTTTGACAACTCAGATGCAGAAAGCTTGGGCTTTAAGTGGCTCGAGGTGGCACAGTTATTCAGACGCTTCTGCTCTGATCATTGAGATTCTCAGTCTACTCTCTCCCATCTCCCGGTTCCTTAGCAACTCCAACCTGCATCCCAGTGCACCTCCAGATAATACTCCCTTGCCTGAAGCAATGAAGGCTTTGCACTTGCCTGTAAAGATCTCCAACTGAGGCAAACATTCCAAAAGAGGGAGTCATGTCTTATATTCCTGCCACTATCTGATACTGCTTCATCTAAATCAGACTTTAAAAATTACACAGAACAGAATTAAAGCTGAAAAGCCTCTGTGTTAAGCCTTCAGACTGCAATATTCTATTGTTACAAAGGCATCATTCTTAAAGCACTGGAGACTGAACTCTGAGCCCCACACATGCTAAGCAAACGCCCTGCCACTCAGCTGCATATGACCTTTGTCTTCTTTGATTGACAGATATACCCAATTCAAGATCGTGCACATTGACAATCAAGCCTGGCCAAACAGCTTGGTCTTCAGCTGAACACTCCTTTAAGTATTCATCCCTTCATCTGCACCCCGCAAGTTTGCACGCTGAGCATATTTTGTAAATCGAACTATAAATAACCACAATAAATGTCATATGTAAATTGATCTATTTTCAGGGTTTCGGAGTACAACAGGAAATCTGAATAATTTTTTGAATGGCTGACAGATATTTCTTCTCATCTCGCACTTGGATATTGCCCGAACAACTGAGCAAAATTTCCTAAGACTTCATCTACAATTCTCCAGAAGGTTAAAAAGTAGACATTAAGAAGGTTCACTTCTCAAAAAGGTGTCCGGTGAGGAGGATCAGCGGTAATGAAGATCAGTAGCTTGAACTGGCTATATAATGCCTCAGTCCCCAGGACTCTGATCCAGAGACAACAGTGGGTCTCAACCTTCCTAATGCTGTGTCCCTTTAATACAGGTCTTCGTGTTGTGGTGACCCTCAACCATCCAATTATTTCTGTTGCTACTTCATAACTGTAATTTTGCTACTACCTTGAAGCATAATATGAATATTGTTGAAAATAGAGGTTTGTCAAAAGGGTCGCAGTCCACAAGTTGAAAACCAGTGTATTATACAAAAAAAAAAAAAAAAGAACGCATAGTGGCAGCTGCTGTGGTCTCAATGTGAATGTCCCCAACAGGCTCCTGTTCTAACCACTGTTCTCCAGCAGGTGGCAGTGTTGTGGGAGGCTGTGGAAAGTAACCAGCTTGAGGCGAGCTTTTGAAAGCTGTACTTTTGAAAGCAGGACCAGAACCCTGCTCTCTTCCTACGATCTGAAGAGTCTCCCTGCTTCACACCCTGCCACCATAGAGGGACCCCCTCAACCTTGTCTTCCCTGACAAAATGGACTGGATTCCCTTTAAAACTTCCAGACAAACCAAACCGTGCCGTTTTCTGTCAGGTACTTGGAACGTTAACAGTTAACGTGCACCAGGTTAGCAGTGCAGAGCTCTCTGTCAGTGTCAGATTCATCGTTAGGACTGAGGCTGAAAGCATCCCAAGAAATAGCTCTTTCCCCCTAACCTCTAAAACGAAGGCAAGTCGGATCTTAAAAATGGTTTCTGCACCATTAAAATAGCTGGATTCTGGGCGCTGAGGAGATAGATGGCTGGGGGGGGGGGGCGCTCGCTCCTCGCTGCATAAGCATGGGGTCCTGAGGTAAGGTCCTAGATCCTACAGAAAAGCCAGGCCTGGTGGCGCCCACTATAGTCCTAGCACTGGGGAAATAGTGACCGGAAGATCCTTACGGCTTTCTGAAAAGCTAGTCTTATTGAATCAGTGAGCTCCAGGTTCAGTGAGAAACCCTGTCTAAGAAAAGAACAGGAAAGGCTGCCATGGCCGACGAACCGAGTCCATGGAGTGGAAGGGGAGAACCAATTCCCATAAATTGTCCTCTGACCTCCGTGTGCTTACCCTGGCACATGTACACACACGCGCGCGCGCACACACACACTTTAAAGTAATTCATCAATTAACATAAAAACAACAGAGAGCAAGAGAGAAAAACATAGACATCGGCCTCTGGCTGCTAACGCGCCCAAGACCTTAACACAGGTGACACTATTAAAAGCACCAGACCTGAGACCCCAACACATTGACTCCAACGCCTGCCAAAACTAAAACAAAAGCCTAATCCATCACAATCCACAGTTCTAGAACAGACCCTAAATGTACTAACCTTGCTTGTTTGACTTCTGAAGCTCTGTTTATTGCTGTTTTTGCCGAGGTTTGGCAACCAGAATGTGGTTTCTGTGCATAAAAAGCCAAGAGCAATAAGGCTCGTGGCTGCATGACTCGGACAAGTTCCCTGTGCAGTCACCAGCATGAGAGTAAAGACTTTCTATTCTGCTCTAAGCTCATCTGTGTGTATTCTCTTGTGGAGTTAGCTTACAACACATCCTCACATGTGTCAACACTTGGGCACAAACACATAAAAATACATACAACACATGTAACAAAAATAATCAACTCAATAGAAAATAATTAGGTTCTGTGGTGGTTTGAGTAGGAATGACTCCCAGAGGCTCATGTGTTTGAATGCTTGGCCCACGGTGAGTGGCACCATTAGGGGTGTGATATTTTTGAAGTAAGTGTGGCCACTTGTTGAGGATGGGCTTTGAGAAATTCAAGTGAGGCCCAGTTTCACTTTCTTTTCCTCCTGCCTACAGATCTGGATGTAACACTCTCAGCTCCTCCAGCCCCATTTCTGTATGCATGCTGTCATGCTTCTCTCCATAATAATAATGCACTAAACCTCTAAAACTGTAAGCCAGCCCCAATTGGATGCTTTCCCTTATAAGAGTTGCCATGGTCATGGTGTCTTTTCACAGCAACAGAAACCCTAACTAAGACAGAAATTGGTACCAGTGTACTGGGGTATCGCTGTGGCAAACCTGACCATATTAGGGAAGTATTGTTGAAAAGGACTTTGGAATTTTGGGCTAGAAGAGTCATTGTGTGTTAAGAGCTCAGTGGGGTGTTCTTTAGGAGCTTGGAAGAGAAGAAACTTGAGGGCAATGCAGAAGATGAAGGCTTAGCTTTTGCCGTTTCAGAGGGAAATTTGACGTTTAGAGGGATTCTATCAGGGCTATTTGCTACTTTGAATTGAAATTCTGTCATTCTGGTTAGCTGGAGACATGATATTACACTAACATAAAGCCAGCTAGACTTAGTCTACAGTGTCCTGTCAAGAGCTCTGTAGAGTGCTCTGTACAGAGCACTGTAGAAAAGTCCATGAAGCACTCAGGTTCCCCTGCAAGGAGAGAGGTAAACGGCAGAATCAAGCAGTACACATGAAATTGACTTGTTCCCTGCCATCTCCAGACTCCCAGACCTGCAGACCGTCCACTGAGTAAGGATTGGTACCGTGAAACTTTCCAACTAAAATCTACCAGACTTCCAATTAACTGGAGCGCCTCACCAACCTCTCCCTGGAGTTCTCAGGACTTAATTCAGTCTTCTCCATCTGTTCATGGTTGTAATCTATCTCGACAGAAGTCTAATTAGCAGAAGAAATTCAAGGATTCGTTCGAGGGGCTTGAGACCTTGAGTGTACAACAGGGAGAAGGGCCCCCCCAAGTCCTCCTCCATGTGCCCCTCTAAGAAAAGCAACAATTAAGTACTTCAAGGTCTCTGAACAAGAGAAGCCGGTGCTTGTATTGCTTTAGTCAGAAGAATTACTAAATATCTCATGTTTCTATCAACCTAAGAAACACTGGGGAAATCTACCATGTAACATGACACTGCAGGCATGTACAGGGACAGAAGCAAACCTTCCTATCCTAAGAAACATATACCTGTACGTGCAAACTGTCAAAGAAGGAACAGCTCTTGGTTAAATCATGATTCCCAAAAGTACTTGAGGGGAAAACTCATCTTTTACGTCAGTCATCTCAGGATCGACTCTAGTTTTTCCAATCTGGCCATCTTTTAGTCAACCATGGCATTCAGTGATACCTCAATCCAGAAAACCCCGTGTGGAAATTTCCCATCTCATTTCTTGTTCCTAAGGTATTCTGCCATCATCACTTTGAGACAGAATAGAGTGGAGCAGAGTCTCCCACCTAAGAATCAATTCTGCAGAATTATTTTTTATATGAAAGCAGATATGTCTGTCTTTCTTGGTATTTTTTTTTCTGTGTTCAGACGATCAGTCAGAAATGGCTTACGAAAAATTAGGTTACCCTAACCCCACACCTCATCCACTCCAGGGTCTCATCAGCCAACAGCTTCTCCATTCTTGAGGAAAAAAAAAAGTGCTCGGCAGTGAAGAACACTGGCTGCTCTTCCAGAGGACCAGGGTTCAAGTCCTAGTACCCATATGGCAACTCACAACTGTCTGTAACTCCAGTTTCAGGGGACCCAACACCCTCACACAGGCATACCTGCAAGCAAAACACCAATGCATGGAAAAGTAAAATTAAATAAATAAATAAGCAAGCAAGCAAATAATTTTGAGAAAAGAATGCTTGCAAAGTGTTTTACAGATTTCTTGCAGAACAAGGATCCGATGTAACAAGCTCTTTATCCAGAAAAAAAAAAAAAAATGATGTTTGTGTGGTGTTTTACAGCTCAAAGGGCTGCTCCCTAAACAGACTCTGTGGTTGCTGCTTCAGTCTTTGCGAGCCCCCATGAGCCCTGCTTAGTTGATTCAGTGGGCTCCTGAGGTCTGATTTATCAACATTTCTTTCTGTCCCTGCAGTATTGGACCTATGAATTTGTCACCTCCACACAGGTTTCAGAGAATTCCACTAGTTTCCTGAGTTTCATACAATTTTTTTTTCATTTTACATTTTACATTTTTTACATTTAAATTCATGATCCATCTTGAGTTAGCGTTTCAGTGGGAGGTTTGAGTCAAGGTCATTCTTCCCTCTATAGATGCTCACTCAATTGCCCCTTGTTCCAATTGCCACAAAAACTAGCTTTTCCCTCATTGGACCGCTTTATCATCTTCAGCCAAGGTAGGCAGAAAAGGTTCTAGAGATCTGTATCACGATAATCTGGATGCTCTTTGACACTAACAGTACTATCTACTTAACATGGTGACGATGATCAATTTCAGCCAGACATAGTGACTGTAATTCTACTTCTTTGGGAGATTAAGGCGCGACAATTACAAATACAATACGTGCTTGAGGTAAAAAGTGAGTTCAAGGACAGCTTGGAAAACCGAGTGAGACTTTGTCTCAGACAGAACGGGGGCTTAGGGCACTAGGTCAGTGATGCAGCACTTGCTCCCGTCTTCAAAATCCTGTGTCCAATCATCAGCACTACACAGTTTTTAAAATTCTTAAACACTTCTTTAAGAACTATTTGGGTTCTCTGTGATGTTCCATGGATCTGCATAGCCATCCCTATAGTATCACGCTGCCTTGATCTCTGTAGAGAGTTGATATTTGTTAAAATAAGTACAGTGATTCACACACACACACATTATCTTTTTCAAAACAGTTCTAGCTAGTCTGCATCCATGTTGACACCTATACTTCACCCTACAAAAATTGTAAGATAGATAGATAGATAGATAGATAGATAGATAGATAGATACATACATATATACATACATACATACATACATAGATACATACATAGATAGATACATAGATACATAGATAGATACATAGATATATAGTTACATAGATAGTTACATAAATACAGATACATAGATATATAGATTTAACAGAAGGAAAAGAGTCATTGATCGATGTTTAGTCATCAAACATTCATTCAGCAAAAAAAGAACCATTGACTGAGCATCTACCATCCATCAGCCTGTTATACAGAGATTCTAACTCAGTCTTCATAAAACCCTGTGCTATATGTCATCCTCCTTCCTGGAGGCAAGGTTGCTGAGAAGAGATAGGTTAGCAGTTCTCCCAAGGACAAACAGGTGATGAACAAGAGATCCAAGATAGGAACACAGTTCTATTGGAGTCAAAGACCATGACTCTCTGCCATAGCATCCTGCACATCTATCACAATGTCTGTCATCTGCTTGATAACCTGCTAGTCTCAGTGACACAAAGATGAACATAATCGAAAACGTCTGAGAATCTCTTAGATTACATTCACTGACTCAACCATCAAGTGAAGACTTGGTTCAACTAGGGCACATTCCACCCTCCCCCCTTTCCAAAGTTATCCATCTCACCCCAGTTTTTTTTTAAACAATGACTAGCCTCTTGGCCCAACTAGAATTTTTAAACTAAGAGATAATAATCATTATCTCTTACTAAACTTACCTTTAAGTCTCAGTAATAGTCCTATATAGCATATGGCTTTTGTCTTCCCATACTCTTCCCAGTACTGGAGAGTGACCCCAAAGGCCTAAGCATATGAAGCAAACCCTATCCCATTGACACACATCTCCACTCTATCCCATTGAAACACATCTCCACTCTATCCATTCACACACATCTCCACTCTATCCATTGACACACATCTCCACTCTATCCA
>NW_021604630.1:10325364-10325514 GCF_004785775.1 Grammomys surdaster | reverse complement strand
ACACACATCTCCACTCTATCCATTGACACACATCTCCACTCTATCCATTGACACACATCTCCACTCTATCCATTCACACACATCTCCACCTATCCATTCACACACATCTCCACTCTATCCATTCACACACATCTCCACTCTATCCACTGA
>NW_021604630.1:10318768-10325264 GCF_004785775.1 Grammomys surdaster | reverse complement strand
TTGACACACATCTCCACTCTATCCATTGACACACATCTCCACTCTATCCATTCACACACATCTCCACTCTATCCATTGACACACATCTCCACTCTACCCCACTGACACACATCTCCACTCTCCCCCACTGACACACATCTCCACTCTATCCATTGACACACATCTCCACTCTATCCATTCACACACCTCTCCACTCTATCCATTGACACACATCTCCACTCTATCCATTGACACACTTCTCCACTCTATCCATTCACACACATCTCCACTCTATCCATTGACACACATCTCCACTCTACCCCACTGACACACATCTCCACTCTACCCCACTGACACACATCTCCACTCTATCCATTCACACACATCTCCACTCTACCCCACTGACACACATCTCCACTCTATCCACTGACACACATCTCCATCCATAAATGCCTATGCGTAGTAGACACCATCTTTCCTGTCTGTTGCAGGCCCACTGGTGGCTGGAAATCCTCCTGTGATAAGGTCTATTAGAGTCTGCACAGCTGAGAAGCTACTTAGCAGTCACAGCACAATAGTGCACAACTATTTTAAAACATGATGCTGGTATCTATTAATATCTGGTTCTGAGTTATCAATCAAGAGAGAAAAGGGCAACATGGGATTATCTGTTCCATTACACATGACTTCATTAATATTGTTGTAAATTCCTCTTGTAAGCAATAAATTTTCTTAGCTTCCAAGATTATTAAAGAAGGTCAAATCTGATTGCCATTGTCTATCAAAAGATAACTATTGGATTCTATAATGGGATCTCATGTATATGGTAATGTTACAAAAAAAAAAGGAAAGTTCCAGAATAAATTGATCGCTGGGGGGAGGTCACAGCTCTGTACAGCATATGTTCAAATATTGTGTAAAGTCTCAGGCTTACACAGATGGGAAAAGATGAGTAACCTTGAGGATCTTATGATGGCAAATAGCTGTAATAAATTCTAAAATAAAGGTTTCCATAAAGGTCTATTGAAAGAAGAAAAATTTTGTTCAATTAGAAGACATCGAGAAAAGCTGAATTAAGACTAAAATATTCAAGTTTATCTTGAAAGGTTTAATATCAAATTGAGGACAAGAAAATGACCATCTTGAGAAAAAGTAATTCCCCAAGAAGCTTGATTTGAGATGTCCTCTTTGACAGAGCTTCTGTCTGTTTGTTAACCTATAAATCAGAGCTGACAGCACTGCCTCCCTACACACAGAGACTGAGAAATGAAGTGACATTGTTGATGCAATGGGAATCCTTCATCAGACAAGGGGGCAGATGTTCTGTGTGTTCCCTGAGTCACGCCCACTCCAGAGACAGTGCTTTAGAGCAAAGTCAGAGAACACACATTCTTATAAGACAACTATACTCCCTCCAATGACCTCCCCTCCTCCCTCCCCCATCCTCCACACCATCCTCAGTCATCAGGAAGGATCCACCAACTGAATAGTGGGAGACCCTGGAATAATCAGAAAAATGTTCCACAAGCCAGCCAGCCTCTCTATGAATGTCACAAAGACCATGACACTTGTGAGTCCTCCTCTGAGATTCATAGTTCCAAAAAGAGGATATTAGTGACTGTCAAAGCCAACAAGAAGGAAGGGCAACTGTGATGGTTTGAATATGCTTGGCCCATAGCGGGTGATATTGTTAGGAGGAGCGGCCTTGTTGAGTGGCTGTGTCACTGTAGGGGTGGGCTTTGAAGCTCTGTCCAGTTCGGAGGAGTCAGTTTTCTTCTGGATGCAGACAGATCATGATGCAGAACTCTCAGCTTTTTCCATACCATGCTTGCCTGGACGCTGCCATGCTCCTGCCTTGATGATAATGGACTGAAACGCTGAACCCGTAAGCCAGCCCCATTAAATGTTGTCCTTTATAAGAGTTGCCTTGGTCCTGGTGTCTGTTCACAACAATGAAACTCAAACCAAGACAGCGGCCAACAGACAAACCCTTTCAAATGCCTCGGCCACATATCAGTGGCTTCACAACCCTGAACAGCTGTCCGACAAGGCAAGATTCAGAATCAACCTCCCTGTCGACAGATGAGTGGATAAAGAAACGTGGGAGATATGCTCAGCAGGATACGAGTCAGCATTAACAAAGAAGGAAATCCTGTCCTCTGTGACGTCACACATGAGCCTGGAGGGCATTGGGTAAGACAAAATATCGGGCACGAGAAGACAGACACTGCAGGACCTCTGGACATCAGAATCTCAGGACGTTGGGACCTCAGGACTTTGGGATTCGTGGAATTTCAGGAAGCTGCGCTCAGAGAAGCGAGAGTAGCGTGGTTCCGAGGCTAGAGACGGAGAATAACGGAGAGCTGTTGGTCAAAGAGCACATTTCAGCAGGCCAGGAGGAACGTTCAAGGGCTCTATTGTACACCACTGTGGCAATGGTTAGTTAACAATGTATTATGTGATAGTTCTTAACTATGTATTATGTGGCAATGTACTGTGGCAATGGTTAGTTAACAATGTATTATGTGGCAGTTCTTAACTGCCAGCATGAGGGCGTTTAGAATCGCTACAGAAACAGACCTCTGACTCTATAAGGGCATTTCCGGAAAGGTTTAACAGAGGAAAGAGGACTCACCATGGATGTGGGTGACACCATCCATGGCTAGAGTCCTGGATGAATGAAAAAGAAAAGAATAGAATACTTCCAAATTCTGTGCATGAGAAATACCTACTTGCCGGTTCCCAATCCCACTGATCAGAGTTCCCAGCTCCAGTGTTACTGTCCCAGCTTGTACCTGTTGTGCACCGCCGGGTTTCTATTGCATTCATGCTGCAACACGGACAGAAAGGCCTATGGAGATGGGATGCTGGAGGTGTTAGCAAGCGACCAGCAGCCCCTGCAAGACAAAGGCCAAGTGCCTCATGCAGCTCAATGTCTGCAGTGTCTCAGTTATTCCTAAGGACTTACAGCAATCAAGTAAAAGAAAACACTATAAGTCATTTCTTTCTCTTCTTTCTTGTCTTCCTCTTTTTCTTCCTTTCCTCTCCCTCCTCTTCCTTCTATCTATAATCCTTTTAGACTTCAAAGAAAGGGGAAATATTTGCTCAAAAAAAATCTGTTCAGGGTGGAAATAAAAAGCATCTAAAAAGAAATATTCCACTTGCCTGACAAAAGTATTAAATTAAGATACACATACACACACACACATATAATCTTGACAAAGCATGTCAATAAGAGAAATTATATGGAGCTGGAGAGATGGCTCAGCAATTAAGAGCACTGGCTGTTCTTCCAGAAGTGCTAAGTTCAATTCCCAGCAACCACATGGTGGCTCACAACCATCTGTAATGGGATCTTATGCCCTCTTCTGGTGTGTCTGAAGACAGTGACAATATAATCATATACATAAAGTCCTGATCTGAAGGAAGGGCCACCCCACTCTCAGTCTAAACACTATGGACTCGGTGTTGTTAAAGTCTCCGCAACAGTTTGGGTCAGTTAGGGTCTTAGCTAGACTCGCAGCACACACTTGTAGTCCCAGCACATAGAAGACTGAGATGGGAGAATTGCAGTAAGGCTGAAATTAGCCTGGTCTACAGAGTGAGTCCAGAGTTCCCCAAAGTCCCAGGCGTTAAAGGCTTCGTCTGCAGCACTGAGATATTGAGAGGTGTTAAAACCATCAAGGCATGGAGCCCAAGAAGAATAATTAAGGGTATATACTTGAAGAGGATAGTGAGATACCCCCCCCCTCTCTCCATATCCCCTCTTCCCATAACTGTCATGAGGTAAGTGGATTTCCTTTGCTAAATGCTTTCCTGACATGACAGATATTTCCTCATCACAAATCTAAAAGCAACTGAGCCAATCAACCACAGACTGAAGCCTCAAAACCGTGAACCAAACAAACCCTTTTCTCTTTTTAAATTGGTTGCCTCGGACGTTTTGTTACAGCAACAGAAAGCTGACTGACATAATCTGTCTCCCAGCTAAACAGTTAAAGGAAGTGGGCAGCAGGTATTTGAATAGAAAGTTGGCTCTCCTACATTTGATGAACAGCCAGAAACTTTGGCAGACAAGACTATCAGAATACAGCATTTCAGTTTGAATTTTCAGCATTTAACTCCAGCAACAGAAATTAAAGTTAGTTTTAATTTCTGTAAATAAGACTCATGGCCTTTTATACATTAAATAAATGAGAAGTAGTTAAATGTTTCCTTAAAGCAACATACATTTTGAATGCATTATTAAAATTCATAGTGAAAATAAATAATCTCTATGAAAGGAGAAATTTATCATGATAAGGGTTTTCACAATAAGGGCTATCACAATAACGGTTATCTTTTATTCTAAATTTTATATTACTTATTTATAATTACTCATTAAATTTTTATATAGAGAAAAGATAAGGAGTACATTTTTATGGGGATCTGCCGCCGTTTCACTTTAGGGAACTGTGTCAGACAACATTTCACACAGTAGACGGCATGCTAGTCTGTGGGTCTCTGTGAGAGGACAGTTCTGTGGGACGGTGTGCTTAGGAAACTACATGAAACTAACCAACCTGGTCCCTTCTCTGAAGTAATGTCACTTTGCTAGACATTGAAAATACAGAGGGTAGGGCTGGAAGGGGGTGGCTCAGTAGTTCAGAGCCCTGGCTGTCCTTGCAGAGGACCCCAGTGTCACATTCCTGACACACATACCGGTTGGCTCACAACTCCTTGTGACTCCATCCCCACAGGATCTGACACTTCTAGCCTCTGAAGGTTCCTGCAGTTGTGTGTTCACACACCCACAGATAGAAGAGACATAGAAACAGAGATAGAGTTAGAGAGCAGAGCCAGGGAGACTAAATAATTATCTAAATAAACAAAGATGGCAAGAGGTTACACAGTGTCCTGGTTCCCCAGACTAAGTGGTGTCAGTGTCAGGGACAGTGTACAGAGCACCCATGTGGGAACCTGACCACAGCCAGAGTTTGCAAACTGAATACCCAGAGTCTGAGGTGTGCTTCAAATCATCCAAGAAGGGGGGGGAAAGGGTGCAAGCAGGGGACTCCTGAACGCACACAGTTCTGAGCCTATCAATCCTGTAGCCAGAGTCCTCTTCTGTTTCTGTGTCTTAACTGCTCCCAGGTAAGAAGGCAGTTACCTAAAACCTTAGCTATCTTTTTCACAGTGTTGTAAACAGCTCATTGAGAGCTGAGTACCCTCCCAGTCCTAAGTCTAAGGCTGCACCACTGTTTATTGAGTTGTAGAACAGAGCCACATTCCTAATAGAGCCAGACGTCAGCCACGCATACAGATGAAAGCCTGAATATGTCCCACATGTACACAACTAAAAACTACATGCCCAGTTAAAATCATTAGTAAATGTATTCATAGCTCTGTCCTGACAGATATACCTGATTTTGGAAATCTCACGCTTCCCCAAATCCATGCCATAGAAATGTTGGTCCTACCCTTCTCTTCCACTGCTAGCTCCTTTCTGCACTGTAAGTACCCTAGCATCCTGTGGTCATTTGAATAAAAATAGTTCCTATAGGTTCATAGGAAATGACACTACTAGGAAGGGTGGCCTTTTTAGAGTAGGTGTGGCTCTGTGGGAATAAATGTGTCACTAAGGCTTTGAGGTCTCCAAAGCCGAAGCCAAGCCTTGCGGTTCACTCTCTCTTCCTGCTGCCTTGCAGATCCAGATATAGAATTCTCAGCTGCATCTCCAGCAGGATGTCAATGTACATGCCACCATGCTTGCCACCATGGCAATAACCTCTAACCTCTGACCTGTAAGCCACCCCCATTTAAACCTTCTCCAGTATAAGACTTGCTGTAGTCATGGCATCTCTTCATAGCATCAAAACCCTAACTAGGACACGCACGCACAGAGAGACAGTGCAGGCCACACAAAGCTCCACTCATGGTCCTTGAAACAATCAATACATTGGCTGTTTCCTGACCCAGCTATGTATATACAGCCACCAGTACGTTCTACTCCAAAAGGCTCTGGAACCAGGCCCATGGAACTAGAAAATTATGGGGATGCTGAGGTCTTAAACATTGCAATTCATTCTAAAATTAAGAAATATAGGGGGTGGCTGGAAAGATAGCTCAGTGGTTAAGAGCACTGACTGCTCTTCCAGAGGTCCTGAGTTCAATTCCCAGCAACCACATGGTGGCCCACAACCATCTGTAATGGGATCTGATACTCTCTTCTGGTGTGTCTGAAAACAGCTACAATGTACTCATATAAATAAAATGAATAAATCTTTAAAAAAATAAAGAAATATAGGGTGAGGAAGAAAATGGTCAAAAATATATTGTATTAAGAAATCAATAATGCTGGACAGTGGTGGCATACACCTTTAATCCCAGCACTTGGGAGGCAGAGGCCGGCAGATTTCTGAGTTCGAAGCCAGCCTGGTCTACAGAGTGAGTTCCAGGACAGCCAGGGCTATACAGAGAAACCTTGTCTCAAAAAACCAAAAAAAAAAAAGAAAGAAAGAAAGAAAGAAAGAAAGAA
>NW_021604630.1:10307990-10318668 GCF_004785775.1 Grammomys surdaster | reverse complement strand
GAAGGAAAGAAGGAAGGGAGGGAGGGAGGGAGGAAGGAAGGAAGGAAAGAAGGAAGGAAGGAAGAAATTAATAAAAACACGCATATAAAATATGGGCTCCAACTAGTTACATGCTTTTAATCTCAAGAACCTGAGACATGGGAAAATCTAAGGATGGTCAGAGAGGGGACTTAAAGCACAGCCCCAGGACCAGAGTCCCTCCTGCCAAAGCTTAGGGCAGGACTAATGGAGCCCAAAACTGCAAGGCATGAAGTAGGGATGGGAAGGCAGAGATGTGCTGTAGATCAGCCTGAGTGACCCAGGTGACAGTAACTTAGCAAAACCTATGAGGTTGCCTTGGTGCACAGGGACTTCCCTTTCTCTCATGAAAAACAAAAACAAAAAAACTAAATTACTTGTATTTAACTTGCCAAGGGAGTTCTATAAGAAAAAAATTATCCTAACTTCAATTAACAGGTTTTTGTTTTGTTTTGTTGTTTTGTTTTAGGAAAAAGCTTTTAAATAAATACAGTTGGAACTGAACTCATAAACAAATATGATAACATCAAACTAGCTTGTTGGAGTTCATGAAAAGATGAGTTATGAAGGAAGGGCTCCAAGCAGGCATTAATTCAATTACTCAACAAGTATTGTTAGCACCTCTATTAAAGTCATCACGTGAACACCCACACAAAAGTCTTGCCCTCTAGAATTTTCTATTCTTTTAGGCCCCGAGTATTGAATGGTGTCTTAGTCATGGTCCTTTTGCTAAGAATAGACAACACCATGACAAGGCAGCCCTTTTAAAGGAAAGCATTTAACTGGGGGCTTGCTTAAAGTTTCAGAGGCTTAGTCCATTCTCATCATGGCAGGGAGCGCAGCAGCACGCACGGCAAGCATGATACTGGAGCAGTAGCTGAGAGCTTCATCCTGATCTGCAGGCAGAGACAGAGAAACTGAGTCTAGCATGGGCTTTGGAATCTCAAAGCCTACTCTCAGCGAAACTCCTCCAACAAGGCCACGCACCCTACTCCCTCTCGAATTGTGCTACTCCCCAACGACTAAGCATTCAAGTACATAAGCCTGTGGGGGCCATTCTTCTTCAAAGCACCACAAATGAGATAAATTCTATGGCAATATACAAATGAGCTAACGTGTTGGTTACTATTCTCACCACTGTGAGCAAATATCTAACAGAAACCACAGACTTAATCTGGTTCGTAGCCTTTGAGATTTCACGCTGTGACATAGACTCCACTGATTCTGGGCACAGAGAGACTTGGTAGTGGGAGGAGACGGCAGAAGAAGCAGTCCACTTCAAGACAGACAGGAAGCAGAAAATAAAGGCTGAGGGCCAGTTATAACCTTCACCCCAGTGACCTACTTTCCCCCAGCTGGACTCCACTTCCTCAAGTTTCCAGACTCCCTGATTAAGCCAAAGGCTGAAAACCACGTGATCCGCAGAGGAGAGCCTCTGGACAACCATCATATCCAATCATAACAGAATGGAAGTGATAAGTGACAGTCTCTTCAAAACGGTGACAAATAAGCAGAGATCACAGAAAAGGGACGACCTTGTATAGCTCTCAGAGAAAAGCGTTCCGTACAGAAGGGACAGTGAGTGCAAAGGCTTCAGGGTGGCAATAAGCCAAGTATGATCTATAATATGGTCTATATGTGGTCTCTATATGGCCTAAATCTCTATATATGGTCTATAGTAGACAGTAGAGTTAGATGATGCTGAGCAAGGGGAAAACAGCAGTCACTGAAAACGGGAAAGTAGGCACCAGTCCGAGTGAGCCGGGTGCCACGTGAATCCGGACTCGAGGTGAATATTCATGAGTCACTGTCTCCTCCCTCCTGCCCAGGATCGTTGGCCACTGGCCCAGGAGGACAAAGGGAGCAGAGTCGATGAACAGGGTTTCAGATGTCCCATGAGCATAACGGAAATAACAGACGTATCCCCGGGATCAGCTTTGGGGTGACAGGTCAACTTTATTTAGGGTGAATCAAGGCTTATATAGTTTTGGACATATCCAGAGTGGGCAAATGTCATTGGCTGAAGGCTAAGGCACTGGGATGCCTCATTAGCATGGGGAGGCGCTCCAGGAATCTCAGGTGCTTGCTGAATGGGTTTCTTATGGGGAGAACGGAAGCTGAACCTACAATCTCACCAAGGCTAGGTGACGCTCCACAGGCAGAGAGTAGGAGGGTTTCGAGCTCCCCAGACAAAGTCAGAGAAGAAGCCCTGCTGGTAAAGTGAGTCCCCCATTTTACGGTAAGGTCAGAAGGCTATCCTGACAATGGTAGACTTGGACCTTAATTAGCAGGGTTTCTCCACAAGTGACCAATACCAGGTGACAGATCTCTAAGAAAAACAACTCAAGTAAGGAAAACATATTAAAAGTATTAGTCCGGAGAAAGAAGCCCTGGGAAGCATTAATAGAGACCACAGGAAAGGAAGCCAGTGATGAAGCCTGGAAGTAACTGGAGTATGGTATGTAGGTCCCAAGACACCTCTGCGATTGAGGGATTGGTCCACAAGGTGGCATTTGGACATTTGGGAGTGTGGCCTAATTAGGAGGTCATTTGGGGTGTGTCCTTAGAAGGGACTGTAAGATGCTGTCTCTATTCCTGATGCTCATACGACTGTTCCCACTCATATGTATTCCCATCGTGAAATGTGGCATCTGCCTCCCACACCACACAACACATCAGTGGAGCCTTGAGTCTTGGACTATTAACCTCCACTACCGCAATCCTGTTCTCTGTATTATTGGCCTGAATCACATATTTTATTACTGTGGTCAAAAGCTGGCTAATACATAAAGGATCCTTCCTAAAGAGATGGAGCAGCCAAGAGGATTAAATACTAAAAATAAATAATAATCAGGTCAAATTACTACTTACATAGTCTTATTGGCTTTGACAAGTCACTAGTGACCACAGTCAAAGCAATTTCTGCACAATGACGGCAGCGGAAGTCAATGTCCACTGACATGAGGGATGTGGGGGGGATGATAAAGCAGATTCTGCAGACTGATTTTTTTTAATGCATCTTGGCTGTGAATGGAAAGGAAAAGACAGGAAATTTCATCCTGACTGGAGGGTGCAGTGTGTGGGGGTGCCTAAGTATGTGCATGCATGCGTGTGTTGTGATATGCATACACATGTATATAGTGACATGTACCCACAAATGCTCAGAGACCAGAGAAGAACATTAGATGTCATCCGCTGCCTTATTCTCTTGAGACAGAATCTCTAGTTGAGCCTGAGGTTAGCCTGGTGGCCAGCAAGCTCAGCACTCTTCCTGTCGCCACTACCATGCCCCTTCAGAGCACTGCAGTTACACATGTAAACAAAGGCCACACCCAGCTTTTTACACGGTTCTGGGGATTTGAACTCAAACCCTCATGTTTGTACAAGCATCACTCTTATCCCCAGGAACTCATTGGTTGCTTTGTTTCTTTGTTTGTTTGTTTGTTTGTTTGTTTTTATAGAAGGAAGGGTTTCTTTGGGGCCTATAATTGCAGAGGGTTAGGAGTCCATGCCCATCATGGCGGAAAGCACGGACAAAGGCAGGTGGGCAAGATGCTGGAGCAGCGGCTGAGGGCTCACATCCTGATTCACAAAGAGCAAGCGGAGAGAGAGCGGGAATTGTTTTTATTATAATGCAAACAACTAATTGCCTAAGAAAGAGACACTAATGAAAAAGAAAAGCACTGATGTACACATGAAAGGAGTCCCTGGATTGGACCGGGCTTGTCCATTTCAAACTCTGCCCTCTTAAGAGGACACCTCAGTTAACTGCAAGTACACTTCAGCCTGCTGGATCACTCCAGCTCTACAGAAAGCAGTGGTTTATTTGATGAGTAAGCTTGGAGGGAAAAACAGCACCTGCCGCTGATCTCCTCCCTTCATCGTGTCAGGAATGGTTTTCCTTCTCATCTTCATGCAGTAACTGTATTTTCCCATCCCCAGGAAGGCCCCTGCCCAGCACTGCCTAGGACTGCCCAGTTGAGTCTGAGATAGTCAAGTCTGATCACATAGTCCTGCACCTTTATAATGTGGCTTCTGTCCTTCCTCTCTGAAATACTTTTTAAATTTTTCAGCATCCAGGGTGAAAAGAAAACAGACCCCTTACTAATGTATCCTCAGAGACCTCGATAGGAATTAGATGTCAGTAATCAAGATATGAAAAGAACAGAAGAGGAGAGGGGAGGGGAGGGGAGAAGAGAGAAGGGGAGGGGTAGGGGAGGGGGAAAGGAAGAAGAGGAGAAGATGATTTTTCTGTCTTCTGAAATCAAAAAATATGAGAGACGGTAGGTAGGTGATACAGGCTGAAAGCATATACGGCTGGTACCGGCTCACTTGTCTGTGCCAGCGGAGATGAGGCTATCTCCTGCAGGGGAGGAGACAGAAGATATATTATTCCCGAAGGATTAAAATAGAACTTCCAGAAATGAAAGCGAGTGGATTGTGGACACGTGAGTGTGAAGACAGTCCCGCTGCTCGCCACAACCGTCACTTAACATTAAATCCTTCTTCTTCCAAAAACCAAGCCAGGGAGAGAAAATGACCACATAAGGAGCTTGCAGTCATGACTAGAACCCACACTCTAATGTTCTCTCCTGGATGACGTGTGAGGAAAAGCCAAGGGCTCACTAGACTCACATCCCAGTGATGAAGACTGTGTGAACTGCTGAAGGAGACTATGGCACGCACGTACGTACGTACGTACGCACATACGTACGCACGTACGTGCTATCTTTTGTTCACTCCTTTGCATAGTTCCCATCTCTGCATTGGATCTAATGGCTCGCTTCCAGAGAATAAAGTACAGCCTGAGATGCCATTTGCAAAATTAGGTCAAGAAAGATGAACTGCTGTCTTGTTCACACGTTGTCTCTCTACTAGTTGCCTCTGATGGAGTCACAGAGAAGGCACATGTGGGAAGGAACCAAGGGCAGCCTCCAGCTAACCTAGCGAGGAACTGATCTCTTCAACCTAGCAACCTTCCAGGGACTGATTCATCCCCTATCCACTTGATTGGGAAAGAACTCTGCCCAGCTGAGCTTTCAGATTACAGTGCAGCTCTGGGAGACATCTTGCATGCAGATGTATGAGATCCAGCTATAATAGTGTGTGGTTGATGTTATTACCCTCGTGAAGTCATAGGCCCAACCTATTCCTCAATCCAATGATTACTGGAGGTGGGGCCTTTGGGAGAACTCTTTCCTCATGAATTAAGGTAGTATGCTTGTATTTTTAAAAACGACCCCATACATATGGGGAAGCAGCTCAGAGATAGCAAAGTGAGGTTCTACATGAGAGAGACAGAGGCAGAAACAGAGAAGACAGAAATAGGCATAGTGACCAGAGAGTTCACATTCTCCTGTGGTGCTGGAAAGCCACTGGGAGTCCAGTCCTTCCACAAAGGAAACTAGAACCTCACCAGATACCAAATCTTGCTTTTGACTTCCTCCAGAACTGTGACAAAAGAACGCTGTTTATAAGTCAGTAGAACACACGTGCAGACTAAGATTCTAAAAGCAAAAGATGCATGTCTGAATTTCCAACCTGAGGAAACAAATGGATAGTGTCTTAAGCCACTGGGTTTTAGTGTCACTTGTAACACAGTAACAAACACTGCCTGGTGTGGCACTGGCAGAGTGCACCGCGGGGCCCATAATGCTTCTGTGGTAGCTAAGCAATGGGTTCTTCAGTGCAATGTCATTCTGTCATTGTCCTCACAGTGTCCAGAGAGAACGTTCACTCTCTGCTGAGGGAATTAGGAACAAACTTAAAGGCTCACACTTCTTCTCCAGAGCTCTGTGAGATGAGGACTCATGCTGTCCTTTTAAAGAATAAGATTAATATGAGGATTAAGTAATGAAATACGTATAGGGCAATTAGCATGCAGCCAAGAAAATACTAGATACTGAAGAAACACTCTTCAGTTCCCCTTCCTTAGCCTATAGGGAAGCAGAGTCTAGTTAAGCAGCAATGACGGCAGATGCTGGAATCACAGGCTACGTCTGTAATTATCACAGCTTTAGAAGAGAGAGCTGCACGGATAACTGATGAGCTAAGATTCAGAATTAATCCCACACATTGAAAGCAATAGGCCAAAACTACCAAGAAGAAACGAAATAGCATAAGCACCTTTAGGACATTCAGGAGAGGCTTGACTAGAGAGCTACTTAGATATAACATATCTGGGGGTTAATCATCACCTTCATATAAACCAAAAGTGACGCATGGATCTTAGAAAATGAAGTCTCCAATCTTTGGTCTTTACTCTAGACCAGATACATTCTCGTAATGCATCAATCCAAGAGCAGAGACATCTAAGCACAGTAACACTGCTCAAAGCAGACCTAGGACATCTAAACCAGATAGAGACTCTTGCAATACAAGGAAACAGGGGAAGCAGGTATTTCCCACATTAATCAAAATGTGAGGAGTCTGACCTCTGCCATCCAAGTATGATTAAGTGACTAGAGATGCCTAAAACAAACACTGATCTCACCCATCCCCCCGCCTACTTTACCAGGAATGCCTACAGCACTATCGGCACTCCCAAGGTTCCTGTTTCCAAGTATATCTAAGTGAGTTAGTAGAGGAGGCTGGGGGGAGTTGGGAGAGATGTCAGAAGACTAACGTGTAACATCAGTGCCCACTAATGCCAGTGCCAGGATACAACTTCCTCTGAGACTCCATTCCCTGACCCACAAAATGACTAAACTTTCCATAGAATCCTTGGACAGAAGGCTGAAGTTTTTGGTGTTTGGAAATGGTCCAGTCCCAGAGATCACAAGACAGATAGCATCAGTCTTGTTGCCATCATTAAACCCATGCGTTCTCATTAACGACAGCGCACAGCTTCTATACCGAGTCAGTGTTACCCAACAGGTTCCATGGAACAGAAGTTTTGGATGACAACTAAGAAGGAACTCAAAAGTCCCACCCGTATACAAATAACTACTGATGGCTGAGATATGGAGAATTAGTCTCCCCCAGGCACGAGCCTCTAACTGGTGAGCCAGTACAAAGTGGTCGGCCTCGAAATCATACACACAAGCCACTAAACAGACTCAAGTTTCATTTATTTATGCATTTATATGTAACAATAATAAAGAGGCAATCAAGAGAGGGGGTGAGAGGGTAGGAAGGGTTGGAGGGAGGGGACATGGGAGGGATGGGAAGAAGAACGAGGAAATGGGGGAAGGTATATAATTGTATTTTATTTTAAATTTTTTTAAATAAGAAAAAGGATGTGCCCAGAGGTCTAAGGCAACATGCCACAAGTACCTGCATATCCAAGCTTATTGTGACTAACCAGAGGACCGGAATTGTAGAATCAATCTTGACGTCTATCAACAGAAGAATGTATAAAGAATGTGGTACATACACACAATTTCCATTTTGCTTTGCCATAAAGAAGAATGGATTTATGTAATTTTCAGGAAAGTGTGTCACTGGAAATCATCATATTAATAAAAATAGTATATTCCAGAAAGTCAAAAATGGTATATTTATAGTGTTAACCCCCTGTTGGTTGTCCACATGCCAGGGCAGGCCTCACTCCCAAGACTACTTGAACAACACAAAGTGAACTGGATGGGTTAAAAAAGAAGAAAAGCTTTTTTTTTTTTTTTTGGTTTTGGTTTTTCGAGACAGGGTTTCTCTGTATAGCCCTGGCTGTCCTGGAACTCACTCTGTAGACCAGGCTGGCCTCGAACTCAGAAATCCGCCTGCCTCTGCCTCCCAAGTGCTGGGATTAAAGGCATGCCCCACCACTGCCCAGCTGAAGAAAACCTTTAATTTGAGTGGGAATGGATGAGATTGTGGAGAGGGTGGTGATAGGAGGGGGTTGGGGAAAAGGAGAAATATGTTCAAAATACACTGTATACCACTCTCGAAAAGTTAATAAAAAACATTATTTTAAAAATATGGTACATTTTTCCCTACTCAGGATGCTAGATCTTACATAAATATATATAGATATATAGAAAATATATTTATGACATGAAAGTAGAGGGGGTTACTTAGGGAAAAGAAGGAAATAAACAGGAGGAGGCAGGGGAGAAAGGAAAGAGTATGGTATAAATACCATCACAACACATGATACATGAGTAGATACATGTATGACACCTATATCTGTTACGTAAGATAATATAAAAGAGCCAGTTCTGCAGTGACTATAGGGGACTCTGCCTACATCACGCTCCTCTTAGAAATTCACAATCCACCTCGACCTACTACGGACTTGAAACTTTCCACAACCTGTAAGACACTGCAACGTTGTTCAGATTAGTATTTTTTTCCATCTTGCATGAAGATTGTGCCCCATCGGTCCATTGTCTGTCTTTCTGAAGCAGAGATCTGGATCTGTGGTAATTAGTTACTTTGTATCCCCCCATGCTGAGCCAGCCTTCCCTTATTGCCAGGCACAAACAGTCCCTGCAGAGAACATCAGGCAGCCAGTGTGTGTGTGCGCGTGTGTGTATGTGATGTTCTTAATGAAATCATCCCTTAGGACCATACTGTCACTGGTCTCTGTTTGGAAAGAAGAAGCTGTCCACATTTGTGAACTCAGCTATGTGGACCTATATAGAGTCAGGTTACAGAATTCAACATTGCCTGACAACCACAGTTATTCTCAAGCTAAATATTGCTAAAAAGCCCTTTGAGAAATAGTAACAAGAAATGAAATATAAGATTTAGAAGAAGAAACATTTCCCAGAGTCATTCCTTCCACTTTTAATTCTTACAAATCAGCCTAAACCCTCTGTTACCAATGTGTATGGCAATATTTACAGCCTAAAACAAGAGTAATAAGTAGAAGTGAAATAAGTATAAAAACATAGCAGTTCATATCAGTACTACTCTGCTGCCCATTTCAGCAGAAAATTAATTGTGAAGGCAAAGCTGCATCAGTAACCTATGCTGCCCTCATAGCCTTTAAAATGACTTAAAGCCAATAAAGTTGAGTCTTGAAAATTACCATTAAAGGCATCATCCATTCACCAATCCCCTTCCTAACATTAATGTGATTTCCCTTGCACATAAAATATAATTACCTGGCCCCAGAATGAATGGCGGGGCACCCATCTTGCTTGGAAAAGTAATAAGATTCTCAGTTTCTTTTCTTGCTCCCCAGACTTCCACCCAAATCTTTACTCTCTCTGAGAGATCTAGTTCTACATCTCTTTCTTGCTTGAAATAGTTGTCAGTCTTGCAAAGATTGTTTGATGTATGTACACCAGACTAGGACTAGAAGCATAAATTACACCTTAGTTATTTTTCTATTCCTCTGATAAGAGGGCATGACCAAGGCAACTCATAGATGAAAGGGTTTATTAAGCTTACAGTTTCTGTGGGTGAGTCTGTGACCATTATGACAGGGAGCATGGCCACACGTGGCAGGCATTGTGCTAGAGTGGTAGCTGGGTACTTTACATCGTTCTCCTCAAGCAGGAGGCAGAGAAAGCTATCCAGGAATGTCTTGGACTTTTAAGACCTCAAAGCCCACCTCCAGTGGTACACCTCCTCTGACAAGGCCACTCCTCTTAATCCTTCCCAACCAGTTCCACCAACTGGGAACCAATCATCCAAAGACATGAGCCTATGGAAGGGGGTGGGGCATTCTTATTCAAACTAACATAATACCAGTTTTAAAAAGGGCCATAAGAACTCCAGCCTGCATGAAAAAGCCAATGATAAGGAACTGTTGGGAAGGAAGATAGATAGACAAAGTTGAGGGAGAATCACAGGAGTCTGAAGGACTTGCTTATGTGATATAATAATGGTTTTATTACAATAAACATTCATTTTATTCAGTTCTTTATACTCCAACACAAAGCACTGGGTTCAAATCCTTCCTCTGCCTCTTCCCAAGTAGAGTAGCTCTGGTAAGTCACATAGTCTTCCTGAGTCTTAATCAATCAAGATTGGGTTTAATGACAGATTTCATGGAGGAAAAATAACGATACATTAAACAGGATAGTTTATTTCTCTCTAATATAAAATTATAGAGATCACAGAGCTGTGCGTCTGGTCATGTTGGGTGGATTAAGCTACTGCCACTTTCAGTGTTGTTGGCATAAAGTTTGACCTCAGCATCATGGTCCTCCACAGGAAGGAAGAAGGGAGAGACAGAAGGGACACAAGGGTGTAGATCAGCATCTCATAGGCATTTACAGTAAGCCACCTCCATGTATTTATAATCTAAATCCCACTGGCCATTTATCACTAATGACCACACTTACCAGCAAAAGAATAGAGCCCACCATTTCTAGGCTGATCAGTCATACAGTTACTCCAATTGGAGAACAGAAAACAAATACTAGGAGACAACTGATTGTTTCAATAACACTACAGTTTACTTTAGGATGGACCTAAGATGGACTGCACAAAATGTATTTGAGACACTAACAACAATAGGAAACAAAATTCTTTGAGCAGGAGTACAGAAACAACAACAACAAAAATAACAGAATCAGAATGACAAAGAGCAGGTATTGATTATCAAATACAGACTACGAAATTAATATGCTTTATAGAAAGTTCTGTTCAGTAAAGTAGAGACTGGGGATGTGACTTTGTCTGACATACATGAGACTGGACTTGATTCCCAGCACTGGAAAGAAGGAAGGAAGGAAGGAAGGAAGGAAGGAAGGAAGGAAGGAAGGAA
>NW_021604630.1:10289241-10307980 GCF_004785775.1 Grammomys surdaster | reverse complement strand
GAAGGAAGGAAGGAAGGAAGGAAGGAAGGAAGGAAGGAAGGAAGGAAGGAAGGGGAGGGAGGGAGAGATAGAGGGAAAGATGGAGGGAGGGAAGAAATGGGAGAGAGAATATGAAAGGTTAGACAGCAATTAGATTGAGTTGAAGAAAGAATTAGTGAAACAAAAGACAGATATCTTGGTTAGAGTTTCCCTTGAAGCCAATTTTGATGACAGAACCGAAGCAAAGAATTTACATGGTTTTCTATGTTCGCACAGTTACTATAACATACACAGTAAAACTAGAAAGAAAGTAGTAGAAAGAACTGAAGTCAAATTAGTGATTATCTCTAAAAAGAAGGATTTAGGGCTGGAGGGATGGCATCGTGCTCTTCCAGAGTACCCAGGATCAGTACCCAGAACCCATGGTGGCTTTACAGCTGCCTGTAACAGCTCCTGGGAATCTGACACCCTCTTCTGGCTTCTGCAGACACCTATACTCACATGTGACACACATTCACACAGACACAAACATATATATAATTCTTTTCAAAAAAATTTATAAGATGCAGCTAAAGGGGCTTCAAGCATCCTGGAAACATTCTTTACACACAGGGAGAATACATACACCTTAATTTATTACTATTTCTTAAAAGTGGTGTTCTATGCTTTCTTTCCTACATATGATACGTTTCACAACATATTATCAAAAAGGAAAGATTAACATAAGGAAACATTAAGAGGTAATGGGGTGGCTCAGCAGATGACAACCTGAGCTTGATCACCAGAACCCACACTAAGACAAAATGGGAGAACCCACGCCACAATATGTCTTCCAACCTCTGCAAACATATCATGGCATGTTCACACACAATCACAAGCACACACACACACACACGCAATAATTGTTATTTTGAAAAGAGGTGGAAGGGAACTTAATGAAATAATTTATCAGAATAAAATATATACAAAAAGGATTTCAAAAAAAAAAGGATTTCAATTCATAGGCACATAGCAATATCAGATACATTAAATAACCCCATCTGACAGGGCGAGTTCAATCTTGTATAAAAGCCTTCTAACTAGGAAAGGACAGTAAAGAAACCTATAATTGACCGAGATACACAGAAACACACACTAGCTGGTGCTAGAAAGACACAGAACTGTTTGCTTTGTGTTTAAATGGAAGAGTTGTGAACGAGCTCTGCTTTGCTTCTTAAAACAACAGACTCTGGAGTAAGACATGGTCTTGATTTGCAGAATTCCCTGTGTGTGAGACCTGGGATCACTTGTTTCTTCTTCAGTTCATCCTGGGTACAATGAAGACCAGAAGTGTGTTGTGAGGTTAAAACAGACAATCTCAACAACAACAGAGTGCCACAAATGTTGGTGTTACTGGAGCAAGTGTTGGCCTCTTTTATCTGCCTTTCTTCATTTGGGGGCACCTAGTCTTGTTTTAAGTAGACCCTCACCTCTCTAAATAGGAGCCTATAACCTAAGCCAAGATAACAGATTCACGTCTGTGACTTTGGGCAGTCACAGGGAAGGAGGCACCAGCTTCATTGGCATGCTAGCTCCAAGAGTGTAGGCTACCACCTAGGCAGTGGCCAGCCTTGAAGCTGTAAAGTAAAGGCTGTGAAAGTGAAATCAACTCAGGAAAAAGCAGAGTGAGGGAAAGAAAGAGAAAGAAATAAAGACAGAGACACAGAGAGACCTGTGGCATCCTTAGACCCAGCCACATCTAGAGAGGTCTATACCTCAAACATATTTCTGTCTCTTCCAAAACTATCTAATGAATGAGTTAACACAAGGAAAAAAAAACCAGAGTGAGCCAATTAGCTACTTTTACACTATAAATACACCTTCCATTTCTGTTGTATGTCTTGTTAATTCTTTTGCCATTGTTTTTCTATTTTAACTACTAACTACAGCTACCTGCCCCCTTATCCATGGGGGATTCATTCCATGACCTCGCAGTGGATGGTAGAACCTGCAGATAGCATCAGACTCTGCGTATACTGCTTCCTCGTATATATACACCTACCTGTGATGAAATCAAAGTACACATCGGGCACAGGAAGAGACAGTGCAAAAGTAACAAAAAATAAAATAGGGCGATTATAATTACGTGCTACAATAAAATCACCAGCATCACAACTCTTATAGGGCTATTGCTGAGTAAATAAATAAGGGTTATTTCAACACAAGCATACGATATCATGACAGTAAGCCAACCTGATAACCAAGAGGGCTGTGCGTGACTAACAGGAGGATTTTATATGGCGCGGGGATGATGGGCTATGGAATAAGTCAAGCCTCCGGTAGAGAGCAGGACAGCCAAGGATTTCATCATTTTCATTAGTAAATTGTGTTCTTTCACAACTTCATGCATGTGCACTATGCATACTGATCAATTTCTACACGCATGCGCACCAGCTGGACTCACCAATGGCTCTTCAGCTGGTTACCATGACGCCCTCTTCTCTCTCGGAATTTATTGGTTGCACAATAAACGGTAAGAGCCTTTGAGTCCTTTCCCTCCATAACTGACCGGTAGGCCTGACATTTGTGGTCCCAGTGCCAGTACGTACGGCTGCTGTGAGTCTGTGATCACGTGGCCTTCCTCGTGTTGCTTAGAAGATGGTACCTCACACTCCCTTCCCCCATCTTCTTGCCCCCTCTCAGTACTGTCCCCTGAGCCTCAGGAGGGTGGGAGGAATCCTTGTCTGGAGCCCAGCCCTCAATCTCCCTTTGTCCTGTACATCTAGTATACCCATGGGTCCTGGCACTTCTCTCCATTCACTGAAAGGACAGGCTTTCCTGTTAAGGCTGAGGGTAGCCTTTGTCTGTGGCTATAAACAGGTATTTAGGGGGGAGTTTGATGCTATGCCAATCCAGCTAAGCAACCATCTTAGGTTCATTTTTAGGCTAAAAATGTGCTTAGGAAAAAAAAGACTTATTTTTCTCCCTTATTTCTTTGATTATGCTTTTGCATTTCTTGTTGGATTTATTTTTTCCCCTACAGAATAATTATTATTCAAAGAACTGGGATCTCCAAAACGTCTCACGCAGAAGCCAGCACACTGCTGATAGCCTATTCCTGGAAGCTGCACTGTTTAGACGTTTCCACAACTGTCGTTTCTACACGAACTCTCTTCCTCTATGGCTTCGAGTGCATCATTGGCTGTCTCCACCCTAGTATCTTTTAGCTGTTATATTTAGCTTTATGCAATCTTTTCTTGGACTTTTCACATATTTTCCCATAACCGCTTCCTCTTCTTCTTCAGAGGAAATATCCCCTTATATACTTTTTTTCACATTTGGAGCAGATATCTTCTAAATTTGTTCTCTGATTCATACAGTAGATCTATTTTAGATGCAGGCAATCTTCCTGAGTCATCAGGACAGAACGGCATGAATCCCAAATCATTCGTTCAAGGTTCAAATCCCAGCCTTGTCACTTGTGAGTTCTGTGTGCTTGGATAATGTTCTTAAAGGCTGGAAAAGGGTACTCTGTGTCTGGGCTGTGGATTTTTTGTCAGCTTGACACAAACAAGAGCCACCTGGGTATTGCTGCCATCAGATTGGCCTGTGATCATATCTCTGAGGTATTTTCTTGGTTGATGCCAAAAGGCCCAGTTCAGCCCATCATGGAGAGTGGATCCCTAAGCAGGTGAACTTGTGATGTACAGGAAAAGTAGTTGAGCAAGCAGGTAAACAGTGCTTCTCCATGGTCTCTGCTTCAGCTCCTGCCTCTGTGTTCTTGCCTTAGCATCCCCCAAAGGTAGGCTAAATACTACAAGCCAAGTAAACCCCTTTCCTACTCTAAGTTGCTTTGGGTCATGGTGTTTATCACAGTGACAGAAGAGCAAATGAGGCCTGTCCCTCCCAGAGTCACAAGGCAAACACTTTAAAATGATCAGAGCCATTGCAATATACAGGGTGTTCTCAAATTTTTAACTATTACCAAAACAATGGCCAACTCAACTTGTGCTACCTAATACTCCCGCTAGATTTAATTTGATATGCACAGTTTTCCCTGGTTCTACACAAATTGATGTGAGGTCTTTCTTCTTAGTAACAAGACCCAAGACTGTCTCTTCCTCGTTAAAACAGGCTTAAAATTGAAAAAAAAAAAATTCAGATATTACCAATGTAACCATGAGATAAGTACAGACTTAAGCATCAATTACTTGGTTGAATTTTGTAATTCCTGTTACTGACAGTTCTTCCAGTACAGATAACAGAAGGATAGACCCTTTAGGCCATTACCACTTGAGGGCCTACATAATAGAAATGTTTCCTGCAATACTAAATAGTGCTTTTAAACTCAGATTCTTTCCCTTTATCCCAATAACCTTAAGTCTCATGCCACCCAATCCCATCCCTGCCAGGCTGGCAGAATTGGGGTAAAGAGGCACACACTCTGCATATGGGTAGAACGGGTCTCATCGTACTAAAAAGACAAGCCGCAATTCTGTACAGCTTTTGCAAGGTTTCTGTGAAGTGTTCAGAGCAGTTAGTACAGGCATGAAGGGAGCTCAGCCAGCTGCTTGGCTGATAGTCCTTCACTCCCAACAGCCAAGGCACCAGGACAGGGTCTTAACCACTGTCAATTTAGGGAGGCAAATTCCCCAAATCTTAATTTATTTAAACAAAAAAATGTCCATTAAAAGGGGGCACTTGTTCCAGAGTTTGCAGTTCTACCAAACTACTTTAGGATGAGGACCAACCCACACTGTGCTGAGACTCAATGCAAATCCAGGGAACTGGGAAAATGGAGGAGGTAAGACTGCCTACCATTGACAATGAAAGACTCCCACAGGGAGACCCCCACTCAAGTCTCGGGATGGCGCACACCCAAAGACACATGTACGACCGTCTTGCTGTAATCACATGAGGCAGTTTACTGACGAAGCTCCGAATCGACACATATCTCACGCAAGAGACAGAGGAGTCGACTCCGAGGCCCAGAAGCTTGGGGTTTATAGGGTCGGGGAGAGTGGGAAGTCTTGACGCACTTACACACGATTGGCTGTTTCATATATTTGAGCATAGCAGATTGCGAAAGCAGCTCCAGGGAAAGATCTCACGGGAACACCCTTGGGTTCCTGTTCTCGCAGAACCCAGGGGCGGATGCTTATCTGAGTCAACAAACTATCTGATTAATTTTAGACCGAAAGTCCCCGAAACATTTGGTGGGCTCCGGAGGGGGTGGGGGGTGGTTCAGAGGAGGTTAAGTCAAACATCACGAGAACAGATGGGTATCTCATTGTTCTCAGGGATTTGCCTTGTGCATCCTCCCTATCCTTTACAGTCAGCCAACTCCCGGAACACTCAACTGACCTTTGTTTCTCCAGCTCTGCGTTCTTTGTGACGGCCTTGGGCTAGCGAATCTGCGTTCTTAACTACTTGTGCTTATGAATCAAGGCTTTCTGCTATATTGTTTTTAAGCTAACTTAAAATTTCTTATATGCTAACACCAAGTCTTGGGTCTCAGTGGAAGAATATTGAAACAGATGGCTATAAGCTAATGTCAACGGGCAGCTTTTGTGGAAATTGATAAGCCTGAGTGGTCATGGACCTTGTAAATAGGTAGCCTTGGCAGACAATACCAGCTTAGATGGGGACAAGTGAGTCATAGGCAGAGTCAGGGTGACTTGTCCCCTGAACCTTCACCCAGCCGATACCCGGTTCTGAAGATATCTGTATTCCCCCTGAGCACCCACACTCCAGTGTCATTCCCTTCCCCACATCCTGCCTTTCTGTGTTCATACCCCTGTGTGAATTAATTATGATTTGAGAAAAAATTTTAAAAAAAAGCAAACAATAAAACCAAAAAACAAAAATTTCTTCTTCAACAATTGGTTGAAGGGGAAAGTCAGTCTAGAAATTACCCCAGGGGTGGGGCACGTCTACTTAGTGCAAACCTGAAGACGGAATCTCTTTGTCTGCTTAGATGGGATCTGAAATGGAGGATGAACTCTTTGTATTTCTTTCAATCTGTTACTCAGCAGAGTCCCTAAATGGATTAGAGTTCACTGCTCTAGGTAGTTACTGTAAGTGATCGTGCTGCAGCTGGAAAGATCAAGGAGAAGACTGAGCTGGTGAGCCACCTTCCGCTCTGTGAGCCACGGTCCACTCCCACCTCCTTTTATGGAAACCCATCCTTCTCATTCATCCATTTAATAAACATATGCAATTGAATTGAATCTGCCCCCCAGCTGCTCTTCTAGGAAGACCTACTGGGCTCATTAAGAAAGTAGCTAACAGGACGGAAGGGGCGAGCCCCTCCCCCCACGGAGAGTAATGTTTGTTGAGTAGTATCATGTGTCGGTTACTGTGCTTTCTGTTGTTGTTGATTCTGCTGTTCTCTTTGTGCAAGAGATGGGCAGGGTTGGGGGGGAGGGAGGACTGGATGGACACGTGTACGCAAAGGTCAAAGGACACATTCAGGAGGCAGCTCTCTCCTACTGTGACTTCAAGGTATCAAACTCATGTCCTCAAGATTTTGTGCCAAGAGCTTTTTTTTGCCAGCTGAGCCATCTCACCGACTCTTCACCAAGTCTTGCACACGCGCCAGGCTCTCTTAAAAGTCTTCCCTGGCCCTCCTATCTGTCGCTGGGGGCAGACTGTGTCACCACGACTTATAGGAAGGTGATTCTCACATAGCCTTGATGGGACAATGATGCAAGTGTGCAGGAAAGAATACTGTGCCCTTTGTCTCCTCCTGACACTGGCCTAATGGTGTCAGACTCAGGCTAATAGCAGCTTGGAAAAGAATTTGGGCAATGCTAAAAAGAAAATGAATGTGATAGCATTATTGGGGTGCTGGTAGGAGTGGATAGGATACATGTTAAATCGTTCCGAATATTAGATCTCTTAAAGAACACACATCCAATAGACATCTACACATGTGCTCATATGTCAATAGACATTTATATGTGTGTTCGTATGTAAAATAAACATTGTCGAATGCAACTATTTGTTACACATATGTATGAACACATATATGATTATTGAGACAAAATCTAGCTGTCTCACGCAGTGTAGCCTTGAAATTCCAATGTAACATAATCTAGGTTGGCCTCAATCTTCTGGCCTCAGCCCCCTAAATGCCAGGACTACAGTTGGGTGACACTGTGCCTACTCTATTTAAAATTTTTGAATAAAAAGTGCATTTTTCAACAGGTGTGACATTTTTCTCCTATTTGCTACAAAGAGTACGAGAAGTATCCAAAATGTCAGGATTGTAACACTCGAGTATTTTTTTAAGGGTTTTTATTTTTAAATATTCTAAGTCTTCTTTCAGTTCCATGTCTCTTCCAGCAAATATAAAATTATCCACTGAAATTTGCAAAGGCTTGTTGTACCTACATAAGCTTGGTATTAAGGATATCCACTCTGTCCCCGGATTGAATTTGGCCAACTATTCCCCATCCTCCACCTCCCTGCTGAGATCTTGGAGCCTAAGTAGATACTAAGTAGAACAATAACAGTGAGACCTATTAACAGGTCCACCTGTCCCTGGGCAGTAAGACAGGAGATTGTTAGGACACTGTTTTAGAGTTTCCTTTGCTGAGGCGAAACACCGTGACCAAAAAGCAAGTTGAGGAGAAAGGGGTTTATTTGGCTTACACTTCCATATTGCTGTTCATTACTGAAGTAAGCCAGGATGGGAAGTCAAACAGGGCAGAATCCTGGAGGCAGGAGCTGAGGCAGAGGCCATGGAGGAGTGCTGCTTACCGGCTTGCTCAGTCTGCCTTCTTATAGAACCCAGGACCACCAGCCCAGGGATGGCACCACCCACCATCATGGGCTAGTCCCTTCCCCACTGACCACTAAACACCTTACAGCTGGATCTCATGGAGGCATTTTCTCAACTGGACTCCTTCCTCTCTGATGACTCTAACTTGTGTCAAGTTGACACACAAAGCCATCCAGTACAGACATTTTTAAACACTGTTAAATCACTATTGGTGAGGGATCTTTATTGCAAGTGCCTCTTTTTCATGGACATTTTTTCCTTTAAATAAAGATTTGGGGTTGACTCCCTAAATTGACAATGGTTAAGACCCTGTCCTGGTGCCTTGACTGTCGGGAGTGAAGGACTATCAGCCAAGCAGCCAACTGGGCTTTCTTCATGCCTGTACTAGCTATTCTGGACACTTCGAAGACACCTTAAGGACGCTGACTACAGCTGTTTGCTGACAAAGCACACCTCTGACTCCTCAAGTCAGTGTCTGTGGTGGTTTGAATAGGTTTGTCTCCCACCCAGACTAATGTGTTTAATTGCTTGGTCCACAGAGTGGCACTATTAGGAGGAGTGTCCTTTTTGAAATGGGTGTGGCCTTGTTGGAAGAAGTGTGTGTCACTCTGAGGATAGGCTTTGAAGTCCTATGCTCAAGCTCCGCCCAGTGCAAAAGAGACAGTCTCCTTCTGGCTGCTCTCTGATCAAGATGTAAAACTCTCATTTCCTTCTCCAGCACCATGTCTGCCTGCACACAGCCATGCTTCCTGCCATGATGATAATAGACTCAACCTCTGAAACTGTAAGCCAGCCTCCATTAAATGTTTGCCTTTGGGCTGGAGAGATGGCTCAGTGGTTAAGAGCACCGACTGCTCTTCCAGAGGTCCTGAGTTCAATTCCCAGCAACCACATGGTGGCTCACAACCATCTGTAACAGAATCTGATGCCCTCTTCTGGTGTGTCTGAAGACAGCTACAGCGTATTCATCATGTATATAAAATAAATAAATAAAATCTTTAAAAAAAAAAAATGTTTGCCTTTGTAAGAGTTGCCTTGGTCATGGTGTCTCTTCACAGCAATAAAACCCAAACTACAGTGTCTTAGCCACTGTTTCCACAGTTTGGACAGGGCATTTACCATCACCTGCCCAGTGAACCGAAGATGATCCTGTAGTCATTTCTACCTAGCCCAGGGAAGGAGCCCTTCTCTTGTGGTCCCCAGCAGAAGTCTTGTGAATGGTACAAACAGACCATTCTTGCTGGAAAACATCTATGATTGGTGCAGACACTCTTATCAACCCCCCCTTTCTTGTTACAAACGTGAGCTACTTAGCTCACAAGGAGACACCTTTCGTTCTGTTCTCCTATTACCACATTACACTCTATAGAAGGCTTCTCTCAAGTGGTCTTTTCTTGCCTGGTTTTGATCTTTTTCATTGCTAAGTGTCTTAGTCACTGTTCTATTGTCATGAAGAGACACCATGACCAAGGCGACTCTTATGAAAGCAGGCATTTAGTTGGGGGCTTGCTTACAGTTTCATGGTAGGGGACAGGGCAGCATGCAGGCAAGCACTGGAGCTATGACTTAGAGCTACATCATAGTGTGTAGACAGAAGCAGAGACAGACAGATAGACAGACAGACAGACAGACAGACAGACAGACAGACAGACAGACTTGGTCTGACATGCTTTTGAAACCTCAAAGCCCACCTCCAATGACCTACTTCCTCCAACAAGGCCACACCTCTCAGTCCTGTCAAATATTGCCACTCCCTGATGACCAAGCCTGAAAATACATGAGCCTGTGGGGGCCATTCTCATTACACCTCCACACTAGGGCAAGCTGAGATGGTGACAGCAAAGTCCTTTGCGGAAGCAAAGACAATGTCCCCAGCAGTAGTAAAGGGTTGCAGAGAACAGCCAGGACAAACATGAGTGGCCAGGGACAATGAAAGCTGGAAAAAGCTGAAAACCACAAACAGTGGATCTGAGTAGCCAGAAGGATTCCAGACCCTAAGGCCATTCTCAAGAGCTCAGGGTACAAACACACCAGGATAGAGAGTGCCACCCTTGTCACCGTGGGGCTGACAGTCACAGCACCTGAGGCTCTGTGACAGCTCTAACACTAGCAGGCAGTGCCTGGTACTGTTTGCCACTGTCACTCAAAACTGGCAGGAGCTGAAGACTACACCAGCTGCCAAGTATCAGAGTCACTGACAAGCCCCCAACCTGAGTACCATGTTTCTGGCTTCTAAGGCCTGAAGCAATAGGTCTCTGGCAATCAAGGTTGAGAGCTAGCAGCCTCTAGATCTGCCTGTGAAGCCCCTAGGCCTTGGACACTCACAAGCCCCAGAGCGCCATAATGGCCCCTCCTTACTGTCTAACATTTCTTATCCAGGTAGAGTAAAAGAATCCCAGGCAGGGGCGTGCTCAGGAACAAGGTTGTGCTGGGCGATGGGAATGCACACCTTTAATCCCAGCACTTGGGAGGCAAAGGCAGGATGATCTCTATATGTTCAAGGCCAGCCTGGTCTACAGAGTGAGTGTCAGGACAGCCTAGGCTACGCAGAGAAACCCTATCTCAGAAAAAATCTTAAAAAAAAAAAAGGCTGCTTCTGACTCTAGGATGAAGAAGAAGCAGTCTTCCAGAAGACTGCCAGAAGGTGACCAGAAGTATTAGGCATGGTTCTCTGGAGGAACAGAACCAATAGCATGTATATACATTTCCTGGGGTACCCCAAGGGTCCCAGACATAACTGGAAAGCCAGATCTCAGAGGTATTTTCTTTCTTTTTCTTTTCTTTCTTTCTCTCTCTTCTTTTTTCTTTTCTTTTCTTTTTTTTTTTTTTTTTTTTGTTATTGGTGGTGGTGGTGGTGGTGGTGGCAGTGGGTTTTTTGTTTGTTTGTTTTTCGAGACTGGGTTCTCTGTATAACCTTGGCTGTCCTGGAACTCTATAGACCAAGCTGGTCTTGAACTCAGAGATCCACCTGCCTCAGCTTCCCAGTGCAGGACTCAAGGTGTGTGCCACCACTGCTCATCCAACCTCAAGAATCTTTAAAGCCACACGACCTGATGGCTGGGCAATTAAGGAAATATGAATGCTAGGTGCCAGAGGCTGGTGACACTGAGAAGCCCACGCTTCACCCGCCTCACACCTGGCTGTCCATCACCATCATCCCATCCACCCAGTTCACAAAGCTTCACCATGACACCAGAGAAAAGGCCAGGATGAGTTCAGAAATATCTATCCTCAAGATTACACATCCCAGGGGCAGCTTGAAAATAGAATTAATTTCTCCTATAGAAAAAAAAATTAACTACATTTCCTGTCACCCAGATACACGCCTGAATTCTGCCACTGCTTAGATACCTATATTCAGATACTCATATTAACATTTTCTGAAATGCTAGCAGTGACTACCCATCGATGTAGAGAGAATCTCTACACTGTGTGGAAGCATCACCTGTCAATAAAAATATTGGCCTATCAGCTTAGGCAGGGGATAGTAGGTGGGAGTTCTGGTAAGGAGAGAGTGTTCTGGGATAGAGTCAGGCACAGGAGCCCCCAACACTGATGGAGACGGAGGCATGATCTGAGGAGAGGTAACCAGCCTATGGTACTCATAGAATAGAATAAATGAGTTAATTAAGTTACAAGCCAGTCAGGGAGTGAGCCCTAGTGTATGACCTAGGCATTTATTCATAAATAATAAGTCTCTGCATCATCTGGAACTTGGGCATGGGTGGAAAAGCCTGTGGTTACACGTAGAGGATAGAAGTGGAGAAAGGATGATTTGTAATTTTCAACATCTTCTCTATACAACTAGTGTTTTATCCACACACAATATAAACACATCTTTAAATGGTGCCATATTAGGTATTAGAAGTGAATGATAACTTCTTGAGAATTAGAACAGACTTGGAGGGTTCTTTAGGCTTCTCCCAGGTAACTGTGTATCCCTTGGAACTGTACACTCAGCCGAATCCCTTACTGCCAGACTCTCTCTCACCTTCATTCTCCCAGTTCCCTGAGAGTCGTTCCCAGGCTGCCATCATTTTTATGATGCCTCTCAGTCATAACGACAAAGGACATCCACAAATCCCCAACCTCTTACTGAACTGTACCCCCTGCTTCTTCAACAATGTTCTTGACTCAAACTCCAAGTGCCCCGTGGTTGAGTGCCTACCACAGCAGTCTCATTTGGCCTTTGTGGTCTTAGTGTGGTCTGACTCACACACCTTTAAAGCTTATCATTGGCCAGATTAATTTATCAGAGTACAAAATAATCAGCAGAAAGAAGAGACCACAATGGAACAGTACTGTGCATTGTAAAACTAAGTCAACTTGTGATGCAATGAGAAAACAGTCACTGTCTGGGAAGAATTACAATCCGGTATGTTTCTGAACGTTGGCATAAAGGCATTTAACCCACGGCCTATAAGGAAGGAGCTGTTATCTCAGTGAAAGGTTAGCTCTCCTTGACTTGGGGCATTCTGTAGAAGAATATGACTTTGCAGTATGTTCCAGCCAAAGTCTGTACAATCTACTTAGTCAAGCAGGCCTACAGGAAGGAAACTAGATTAGACTATCTGCTTTCTAACTAACAAGAAAACACACACACGATATATCACGTGCAGAATCAATTAGTATAAAGCTGGAAGATTCATGTTTGTGAGAGCAATTAACATAGGGCCGGAAGTTCATATATAGCTTAGGTAAGCAAATTCAATTTTCCCTACAAACAATTTATGGCTTAAGGAAGGGGCTACAGCATCCTACAACAAAGACATTTTTTCAGTGCTATTGGTTAGCTGCAGTTAAAATATTACTGTCCCAGGAACTGTCATTTTTTAAATGTGATGCTAGGAAACGGGATGAGTTAGCCTTTTCTGCCATTTCTTGTACATCAGCAAGCTTGACAGGGAACTGCAATGGTCATGAGATGAACCCAAGCAGGTATGTTTGTGAGTTCACATACATAGCACTTAAGGGTGCTTCTTGCTGTTATAGGGGACCCAAACTCAATCCCAGGACCCATAGGAACTGTACTCCAGGAGGTCTGATGCTGAGCACCCACACAGGAGGCACACGCTCACACAAACACATGTCCATACACATGAATAAAAAGAAATCTTTTAAAGGACCTCACCTTACCGTCACAAGACAGATCCTCTCAAGACCTCCCATCTCTCAAGCTATATAGGTTATTGTAATTGTATCTAAAGTTGATTCAAAGTTTAAGGTTAGGTTTCTTTGAACACCTATAATAAGCATCAATAGCACTAGCTGGCATGGCGACACAGGTAGGGAAATCGTACAAGGTCCTACCCCTAGATGAAGAGCTACTGGTAACTAGTGACTGCTAAGAGAGACTCATTCTTCCTTGGGATGAACTCCCAATTAGCTATCCATTACCAATTGGTCAGCTCTAAACACACACACACATACACACATGTACATACATACATATATGAACAACACTAAACATACTCAGCAGGTTGTGCCTATATATGTATTTTGCATATGTGTATGTGTGTGTCTATATGTATGTGACACTAATAATTAAAGGAAAAGAGGCCATTCATTTGAGAGGCGAGTGGGGATACATAGCACCAAGTGAAGGAAGAAGAAGGAGAGGAAAAATGATATAAATACAGTACACATACATGAAACTTTAAAATAATACTTAGAGAATACATTTTTATTCAAAAATATGATCTATGTTGTTTTCAGTAATTATTTTACATGTACACACACACACACACTTATTTTAGAGAAATGTCCCAGAAACAAATAATACTATAAAAAAAATTAGTGTAGCATACAGCAGCATTAAACTGTCAACCATTTATTACTTTATAATAAAAATGATGCTCAGTAAATTGAAAAATGAACTAAGGTCAGGGCCAATGGGCTGGCTGAGCAGGGAAAGGCTCCTTCTGCCAAGCTAGAAGACGTGAGTTGGGTTTCCCAAGACCTATATGGTAGAAAGAGAAACCTCTCCTATATAACATAGCATATGCTTGTATAAACATACACACAGAGAGAAAAATAACGTAAGTGGCTTTAATTAAATGTGAAGTTTGTTTAACACAAACAGCTGGTTCTTGACAATGAGATGAAAACACACAGCTGACCACACTACCCACTGACCACAGCACCCCATGGAAGAACAATCTATGTTAATTTACAGGAAAAAGATCCCTGAGAAGTTGTCCCCACAGACTCTCAGTGGACCCCACCCTGCTTGAAATGATGGTGAGTTCATAGCTGTCTGTCTTTGCTTCCTCCATACTAAATATAACCCAAGTGTCACAGACCTGGTGGCCAGCAAGTTCTGCCTGTGCTGTGCTACATCAGACTGTGATGTCATATAGTCCCTTCACCAACATGACCTAAAGGGACAGGAGTCAGGTCTGCTGGCTTTAAGTATGTGAAGTACAAATATTAAAGCCCAAGCTCTGGGGCTAATCAAGTAAAACAAACATGAAAATGCCTACACACCAGCCAGGCGGGACGGTACACACCAGCCAAGCAGTATGATACACACCAGCTAGGGGGGACGGTACACACCAGCCAGGCAGTATGATACACACCAGCCAGGCGGGATGGTATACACCAGCAGGAAGACCCTGTCCCATATTTTTTTTTAAAGGCACAGTGGCCCACACCTTTAGTCTCAGCACTGAGGAAGCAGAAGCAGATGGATCTCTGGGAGTATGAGGCCAGCTTAGCCTACATAGTGAGTTTCAGGACAGCCAAGATACATAATAGAGGCAGAGAGAGAGACCCTATCTTGGGAGGAGAGAGAAGCTAGAGCCAGCAACATGGCTGACTGATTAAAGACTCTTGCCACCAAGCCTGATGACCTGAATTTGAACCCATGAATCCACATGGGATCCTATAAATTGTTCTCTGACCTCCAGAAAACTCATGAACACTGTCACACACACACACACACACACACACACACACACGATAGGGAACATGTACTACCACCATGCCCCAATAAAATAAAAAGTAATACAAATATTTTAGAAAAGCAAGTGCTTTATTCTACAAATAAATAAAAATCCTACATACAGAATTAAAGAGGTTCCTTCTTATATGTAAAGTGAGGAAGACTGAGGCTCAGAAAACAATATGAGCTACTCATTAGAACATTTAGGAAGAAGCCAAACACGTGATACTGGTGGCCTTTTGCCATCAAAAGCATATAACATGGCCAACTGAAACTTTTCAAGACACCATCTCAAAAGCCATGCATCTTTAACTGGGCAGGAGACTCCTTGCTTAGCTGTTACTTCAGTTAACCTTTCCATATTGGTGGCTGAATTAGTTACTGTTTCATTGTCATGACCAAATACCTGTCATGAAGCAACTTAAGCAAGAAGGGTTTGCTTGGGCCTCCAGTGGAAGGAGATACAGTCCACCCTGGTAACAGGATCTTGGGGTGCCTGGTTACATTGTGTCCACAGACAGGAAGCAGAGAGCCATAAAGGCTGATGGTTGATTTACTCTCTCCTTTTCATTCAGTCCAGGACCTCAGCCCACAGAATGGTGATACCCACATTTAGGGCTAGTCTCACCAGTTGAACTAAGCCAGCCTTGAAACTCCCTCATAGGCTTTCCCAGAAGTTTGTTTCCTAAGTGATGCTACATCTTGTCAAGTTGATAATCAATGTCAGTCATAACTATCCCCAATCCAATATGATAAATGTCCTTAGAAGAGGTTAGGATACAGGTGTGAATGCGCTCAGAGCAGAGTTCACAGAGGACACGGTGAGGACGCTGCCGTCCCACATCTCTAGAAGCTTTTATAAGAACATTTGTCATCAGATTTAGGGTCAACTTGGATAATCCAAGGTAATCTGTTCACTTCAAGATCCTTCATTTACCTCTTCTCAGGTAGGGTATCGGTCACAGAATCTGAAGATTAGGGACCACGCATGTTTTTACGATTCCGCTCAATGTCCCTTACCCCTCTCTTAAATCAATCCCTGTCGTTACACTGAATCTAGCATGTCCTCTTTATGCCCAGTTTTCTCCGAGCACACTTCTACCACAGTATGAACCCTGAAGAACTGCTGACACAAATTCCACTTCCTCTTCATTTAATCACAAGAGCCTCTGGAGCGAACCCATCTGGTTATCTCCAAACGCCCACGCAATCAGGGTAACAGCTCTAGCTCAGACTTTGGGGTCAAACGGGATGACGACCTCGGTCTTTCTCCCATCAGCTGTACAGCCTCAGAAAGCTTTCCTGACTTAACCTTTCTAAGCTGATTGGGCTGATGGGGTAATTATTGAGAATTATTATCATAATAATTCTCAATACATATTGATGAGAATTTAGTATTATAAATTCAGCAAGAGCATTTAATTCGATGCCTGGCATTATCAACCATGGTTAACTAAATGGCACAAAGTTCATAAAGATAGATGTTTCACTTCCTTGCACTTAGATGACTGTCTTTTACAGGAAACTGACCCAAGATAATATATGTGTGCATGTGTAGCTACATATTCTAGTGTTCTCTTTTCCTGTGTCGAGGTTTCCAGCCCAAACTTTCCAACTTCTAGTACTCCACATGAGCAGAGTGCCTGGGACAGGACTGCGTCACTGCCACATCAAAAAGCATGATGACACTGACTACTCTGTCCCTTAAATTGATGTTATTTATATCTATGTCTGTTTTCCACTTCTAAGAAAGAAAGAAAGAAAGAAAGAAAGAAAGAAAGAAAGAAAGAAAGAAAGAAAGAAAGAGAAAGAAGGAAGGAAGGAAGGAAAAGAATCATAGTCCATTCTGAAAGTATGTTCAAAGTGTAGAAATCACTAGTATGGACACATTTGCTTGGAATCTCAGCCCTTAGGGAGATGAGACACACGGATTGTAAGGTTAAGGTTACCCTGGAATACGTAGAAAACAGCGTCTCAGGGATGGACAGAGAGGGAGAGGGATACGGAAGATGAAAAGAGGGAGAGGGCGAGAGATAGGAAGAGGGAAAGGGCTGAGGAGAGAGAAAGGGAGAGAGAGAGAAAGAGAGGGGGAGAGATGGAGAGAGGGAGGGAGGGAGGGGGAGAGATAAAGAAAGGGAGGGAGAGAGAGAGAGAGAGAATATCACACTAGGACATTTTAAAATAAAACTTCAGTTTTCCTAAGAATATCTATAGCATGAAATTTTGAAGAGTCACTCTAAAGGAAAAAAATTAAGGTCCAGAGTATAGCTCATGCTAGTAAATACTTAACATATACAAAGCTCTGAATTAAAGTCTCCTACAAGGAAGGAAGGGGGTAAAAGGAGAGAGGATCTACACCGAAACTATAAATCAAAGATACGTAAAAATCTATGTAATTCTGTTCTACCAGTGAGCATGGTTCAGGGTGAAACATACACTCACACACACAGAGTAAAGTTCAGTTTTTTTGAAACCAAAACAAAACTTCTTATCAAGAAATATAATCAAGGGGGGGTAGAGAGATAATTCGACAGTTAAAAGCATGAGATGCTCTCAGAGGATCTGAGTTCAATTCCCAGCATCCATATCAGGTGACTCACAACCACCTGCAACTCCAGTTCCAGGAAATCCCTCTTCTAGCCTCTGTGGCCCTGTGCAGGCATGCATATGTGTACACATACTCGTGCATGTGCACACAGACACACACAAAAATTTAAAAGTAAAAATTTTAAACTGTTTCAAAAAGAAAGTCAAGCAAATGAAGGAAAAGGGTAAGTGAATGGGAAGACTCACAAATGTAATTTTTAATCAAAATAACTTACTTCTTTAATGCTATGCCACAATTTGGGGGGAAAAAAGGATGTTTCGTTTGCATATGAAAGACCTCGGATTTCATCTCTAGGAGTAAGAGAGAAAATTATAAATCAATATTTAGTAGTTCAGCCAGAAAAAAACAATATTCCATCAGTTCTAAATTGTTTAGAAGCTTAAGTGTCTAGTTCATCACTGCACTCAAGGAAGCCAAAGAGGTTTTCTTCATGAATCTAATTTGCATCTCAAGTAACTCAACAGAGCTAGCCTGTGCTAGCGCACCCTCATGACCTGGCCCTGACAATACTGCAGGGCACTGCCATTTGCTCATAACAAAGTAATCAGACAGCTGAGCCCCCAACTCTGCCACCTGGCAGCATCAGCTGGCATCTCGTCACTCCCATGGTCCTTACTCCCAGATTCTGGCCAGTTTTTGGTTCCACAGGCCGGGGGTGGTGGGGGAGGGGTGTTAACATGAACAAAGGTGACGGCTAACAAGAGTGCTGCACATTCTGACATCGTTCAGGTTTGAACGGGTCCAGTTTTGACAAGCACTGGATCCGGCTCTGCTTTCAGAAGGTGAATGTTAGCAGTAGTGGCAAATGTCGACCTGCTGCAGATGGTGAATGCCAAGTGTCACCCTCTGACTCATTTAACATTTGGATTAGTGACCCAGGAAAGTATAAACAGCATGTTAATGTTATCTACAGAGGGGAGGACACCGTATGGGGCAGCGAGAGCATGAGAAGGTAATGCAGACGGTCTCAGAGGCTCCAACAAAGGAAGAAGACCGGATGTCAACTGGGCAGAAAGAGATGAGCTAATAGGCTTATGAGCCACAGATAATGGATGGCCTGATGGCCGACTCCGATGGTGGTAAAGCAAGGAGTGAGTCACACAGCACATCACGATTCCGTACTGAGCCCACGCTATCGGGCCATCCTGTCCGTGAGAGGCTCCAGCCACTGTCTGGTGGACACTGTGTGTGTGCTTTCACAGAAAAAAAAAAAAAAAAAAAAACGGCTGGGTGGGGGGGTGCATCAAAGAGGACAGGCATGAGGGGAGGGGACTCTGGGGAGTTAGAAGATGAACTGGGTAAGCCTTCTGCAAAAGTCAAGGGTACAAAGGTTCGATTTTGCTCGCTTCTCTTGCTTAGATTCCATTAGTGTGGCTTCATCTCAGGATCAAGATGGATGGAATCAATCTCTCTCTCTCTCTCTCTCTCTCTCTCTCTCTCTCTC